>NC_046184.1:6600843-7227093 GCF_011004875.1 Balearica regulorum gibbericeps | reverse complement strand
AAAAAATAAAATAAAAAAATCAGAATACTTATACTACTGTAGTATGCTTGGTCTTTAGATAAAAATATGTCAAAATTGAAATCACCTGGTTTTAAGCACTTAAAATAGTCTAACATCCTTTACATTAGACACAGTTTTAAACACAGCAAGCTATGACTTACTAATTTATTTTATTTAATTTTTATTTAAACAGAAGATCAAACAGTGCTCAAATAAACTGAATTCAGTTCTATGTAAGGTGCTTTCAGAGGGATCACAGTTCTGTCTAATCTCCATGGTCCTCCAAGATCCCCACACAGCATGAAGGAATGGAAAAAAAAACAAACACAAAAAACCCCTCACAAAACAACAAAAAAACAATCCCAAACAAGGATTTGGCTTTCCATCAAAAGTCACCTCAGCACAGCTGTACATTCAGCAGTCTACAAAGACTGCTGTTCTTGGTCTCAGAAGGGACTTTAAAAATACAAAGTAGGGTCTGCAAAATGCTAGAGGAGATCATGAAAGCTGAAAGGTGCTGCACAGATATAGATAAATAAAGAATAATTTAAAGGTATTTTTAATATAGCCATTAGTAGTTGTCCAGGCTAGTTTCTCCTGCCTCATCTTTAATATATTTGTGTTCCAAGCAGTTCTGGTAGTATGCACAACAGCACGCCTGTTTTACAAGTGAGAAATGAAAGCAGAGACTAACATGACTTATTAAATGTAACAGAGATGTCTGCAGGGGAGCAAGAAATAGTTTGCGTTCCTTTAGTCACCTCAAGATACAACTGCCAGCACACGGCCATCTTTTCTTACCCAAGAAAGTGTCATCTATTCTAATAAAGCAAAACATTAGAATAAATTATAATGAAATATGACTATAACCGCTAGTAAGAATTTGCAAAACAAGTATTACATCTGGAAGAAATCAGATCTAGATCTATCAAATATGGAAAGAAAATGGGTGCTGTAACATAAGCAGGACTGAAGGGTTTTATTGTGTTTATTAAAGATCAGTTGGAATTGGAAACCAAACCTGAAGACTGTGTAGCTACTAAAAACTTATTTTGCTTTCTCTTTCTTTCCTTCATTCCTGAAAGATCTTTCTTTAAAAGATCTTCCCTATCTTGATACAAACAGCAAACATGTTCAATGACTTACACTACGGGCAATTGGTTTCTAACTTACAAAGACGCCCTCAGTCACAGAGTAACATGGAGACTTCCTCTCCCACCCACAGTAACCAAGCCACCCCCACAGTGCCCTATAGAATAGGAAATGCATGGAAACCCATACAATAGAGAACAGAAATGCTCTGCCTGGTCTGTTATCATCCACAGCCAGTTACTCATGCAGGTGAGGGCAGTCCCAACACAGATAAACCAGTGATATTACTTTGTAAACTGGAACTGAGCTGGCACCCCGACCGGTGAGTGCATGGTTGCACGCAGGCTTTCACAGGTCGGTCTCTCTCAGGGCAGATCCACGTACAGCTCTCACAGAGCAAATGCGAAGAAGCCAATGCACCTCAACAGCAGCACCAAAACCAGATGGCTACAAAAAAAGCCCAAACCTGCGAACTGTGGGGACACAGACTTGTTCTGGAAGTGTGAAGAAGCACAAATCGGCGTGGCTAAGTTGCAACACCTCTGCACTAATATTGACACCATCAGTGCAGAGAGTGAACAGGGGCAAGCTCTGCTATCATTTTCCATCTCTGCTCCTCTTCAAAAAGCAGCCACAAATTCTCATTATAAGTGATGTTTTACTTTTGTTAATGGGGACATCTTGTTAGCTTCAAGGCAGCAGGAGGAGGAATCTGTAATTTTAGATTCGTTCTATCACACTAAAAAACCAAGCTAATGAAGCAATTTAATCACAGACAGAAGCGATGGCTGGCAAAGTTCATTCACCAGTTCTGAGAATCTTTCCCTGCATCAGAAATGTTTACATTTAATAAAGGACTTCCCTATGAGAGGCTTTTAGAGACTTCTCACCCCAAATACACGAAACTCAGCTTTTTCCTAAGAACTTAAGATCATTTCCCTAGGGAAGAGATGTACCCTGGAAAAAGTGAAAACTGTGTTTGAGACTCCTGAAAACGACACCTGTTTTTTGTGAGCACCCAGCAGTATTTCTCCCTCCCTGCAGACAGCAGTAGGCTATCTACAATACCAACCGTTTCCTTGAGATGGTCTTAAATCCGTATTGAGCTTTGGTAGCTGTAAATTGATGAGAAGTGGCAAAACAAACTAAATAGCCCTTTTCAGGGCTCATTAAAGGGTGTGTATATAACTCTGGGTCAGTAACCAAACTGTATTTTCTTAAGATTAAATACTCTTTCAAGTCTTACGTGTGATGTCATGATTTAAATATAGTTTAAGATGACTTGCGCTGTGTATCCAAAGAGCAGTAGTAAAGCTATTTATCTGCAATCTTCTGGTATTAGTAATCTTTGTTATGAGAGCATAGAAATGCATGAAGCAGACAAGCAATGTTGTGCATATCTGGAGGGGGAAAAACCCAAAACCTGTATTACTTTTTTTTTACCCTCATCCTAAACCAGGAATCAATAGATTTACCGTATCATGTCAGCTTCACGCTTTGCTTTACTAAAGCATTAAGCAACATGCTGCTGAAAGGAAGTGTCTATGACAAAGACTGTTTAAAGGAAGTTAAAAAGATAGATAAAATGCAAACTGAACTGTTACATCTCCCTAACTCCAGCTGCACCTTCATGCACAGTGACAATGCTCACAAGGCAGAGACAAGAGCGCTAGTTTGCATGTTAATAAAAGCAGCTGTAAGGTAGCAGTGGTCTGGAGCCACTGACTGCATTTCTTTGTCTTACCACAGTGACTTGTTTTGAACATGGTTACAAGTTGTTAACACCTGGGTGTTAGCAAAGAGCAACAGCAGAGTGATTCTCAGGCTTGTGGGCTGTTGCACAATGATTGTGAACTGCTGGCAGGGGTAGAGAGGTGGGAGGGTGGAGAGAAAGAAAAAAAGAAAAAGTGGCTTGAAATGAAAACAGGCTACCGGTCCTGCAACATAACCTCTTCAGGACCAGATCTCCAGATCAGCTAGCTTGGAAGACTGTATGGCAGTGTTTCTTCCTTAAAAGATGACTTGTCTGAAGAGAGCGTAACAGGAAAGGCAGACGCATAAAAAAGCTTGCTCTCAACCAGGCCACCGCTGCTTCTATGCCACCCTCCAACTCAACGAGCAGGACCTGTGGCAGCTTACTCTGTACAGTCTCTCAAGTAACTAAAGCAAGCACGGGGAGGGGGTTGCTCTTGTTCATGACCGCATCAAAGAACGAGTTTCTCCAAGCTGAATAGAGTTGAAAGAATTTAAAATAAGCAGACACTGGACATTTCTCTCATTCTGTAGGTGAGGTTGCCATGCAACCAGCCTGATGAGGAGCTCAGGCTCTGGAAATTAATCACAACCGGCAACACTCAATATTGTTTTGCTGCCTATAACTCACATAAAGGGAGCGACAAATAATACAGTTGCAAACCACAAAAGTATGTGTGAAAGGAGGAGGATCTGACACACAAAGGGCTATCTGGCAGTTTACAAGACCTGAGGGTAGGAGGCACCAAGCGATATCTACAAATAGATATGTTTTATCTGGACAGATGAAGAAACACTGTTCATTTGAGATCACACAGGCTGAAACCTTTTACTTAAATAATCTGCCTTCAGGCCTCAGCTGTGAGGCAGAGCACTCAATGGCAGAACCTGGTTCAACGCTGAAGTGTTGCTCCTCATTTTGCCTGACAGTATCCTCAAGTCTGATGATCTGAGCCTGGGCAGGTTATTTTCATTACCATTCAGCATGGCCACTTTTAACCCGTACCCTCATTTTAGATACCTACGTTAGAAGTTGTGCTGAGTAACAGCAAAATAGTTGTTTTCCACACGACACACATTCCTGTTTAGTTTCTGTTTTGCAAACTATGGCATGATTTACTATTACACAATGACAAAAAACTTTAGCAACATTCAAAGTCAGAATCAGGACTTACTACAAATACCCCCAACTCAACTCAAAGACCTTCTCCAATCCCAAGTGTAAACAAGTCAAACAGTGAGACTCAAACATATATAGCAAAAGTATATAGCCTTTTTTTGCATCTGGTTTAGGATTTGGAAAAAATTTGAGCTAGAAGACTTACTTCTCATGCACTAATGTCATTCCCAAAATCAGGTTTTGAGATTTCAGGCTACATTATGCATTTTTGATTGTGGTTGCTTTCAAAACAACAATTGTGTGCCTTTCAAACACAATTCATCAGACCTATTTCTCCATTGACACTAGCAGAGGTCAAGGTGACTAACTCTGATACTGGCACTTCAAGTTCAGATGGGACATTTCTCCCCGCTCTGTCAGTACCTGGATGTTCAGGGTTCTGCCAAGCACTCAGAACCACAGCTGGAGCAGTTTGAAAAGAAAAAATTAGCTTCCGTCTGTCACAAACTAGGCACACCACATTCATATACTCTTTTGACAATTATCCCTTCGTACCCTAGACTTCCATATATGGAGTACAAGTTACCATTTTCCAAACTCACATGGATAATCTGAAGAAATATTAACAAATAGTTGTGATGAGTTCAGATGCTACAGTGAAAACACATCACAGGGGGGAAAAAAAAAGCCCAAGGAATGATTTTTTGTAAGAACCACTCAAATATTTTTTAATGAGCAAAATATCACCCCCGCCTTATATTTTGAAATATCACAGCTATTCTGGCTGAATGTTCAGATACATTTCTGTCAAAAGCACCCAGAATAAGTGTTATGCAGAGAGGGAACCTTAGCAACAGGTAGGGAGTGTTTCACTAAAACAAATTTAGTAATGTTGCATGATATTGATTAAGTACCTATCTTAAAAGAAAACGCCCCAAGCCTGTCAGTGTTTAAGAGGCATTTGGACAGTGACCTTAATAATATGCTTTAATTTTTGGTCAGCCCTGAATTGGTCAGGCAGTTGGACTAGATGAGCATTGTAGGTCACTTCCAACTGAAATAGTCTATTCTATTCTGAATTATTTCAGCAGCAAAGACTCTCCGTGTCATAATGAAATTGCCTCCAGTAGATTCAGAAAACTGACAGAATTGCAGCTGAAGCCAAAGTTATGTGCTTTAAGACAGACTATTTCTCTGGAAGATATTTACTAAAAAATTACATCACTGGCACAGACATATTTTCACTCCAATCCTATTATTCTCCTACTGAAGTCAGTGTCTAACGTAGAAAAAGACCTGGGGAACAGAATAACAACATCAAGTAGGTTTTTTGGGTTTTGGGGGTTTTCTTGTCAGGACCACTTCTAGGACGATAAACCTATTATTCGCTTCGTCTCTGTAGCATTTCAGGAAGAGTTTCCACAGAATAAACAATTATATATAACCTATTGTTCACTTACCCTGCTGTCTCTGTACACATCAAAAACAACTGTAAAGGAGAAAAAAAAAAGTTAATCTTAAAAGATATATCATTTCACAGAAGATGTCTAAATCTGAATACTTACTTGTGTACACAGCACAATCTGCAAAGTCAGTATGTCTAAAGAACAAGCCAGAATCAGGTTCATTTCCAAGACGGAGTGGAAACATTTCAAGAACTACTGTTAATGCACCAAGAGATCAGCTGCTGGGATTTTCCATTTAACTCTGGTTTCTTCTGTTGATTCCCCCCCCACCCCACCAATGAAGAACATTTGATAAACTCTTAGCCCAGAGAGAACCTTATCTTCGACATTACTGTTGTTTGGTTTACAGCGAAACGGAGAAATTTCAAGGAAGGATCGAGACTCCACTGTGCTAAACACTGCATAAACATTTAGTAAGACAAAGTTTCTGCTTGAGGGAGAATAGGACTTCAGCAGATAACAAGACAAACAGGTTGTAGGAACAAAGGGGTCGGTGGGCGTGCTGAGGAGGCAGTGGCAGTGAAAGGGCTACATTTCATGTAACCCAGAGCAGATACAGCACACCTACGGATTATCAACAACTCTTTCCAGCAGGCCCTTTGCTACTTGGTGACTGAGGCAAAGCTGCCTCGAGCAGCTCCATTATTGTCCCTCTCCTTGACTTAATTAAGTGTGAACCTTTGTACACGCATCTATTAGCTTCTGTTCTGTACGGTTAAACAAATCTTTGTCTTTCTACTCAGCTAGGGAAATTGACAGATAAGCATTCAGGCACGACTACATGCAGAAATTGTACCAGTTTAGGAGAAAGAAAAGAAAAGAAAAGCCAGATTTAGAAAAACCTCAGACAAATGCTGTGTTGCCACTTCCTTCACTAATAAGGAAGGGAATATTTCAGCTAACAGATTTCCCAATACACGTGGGATAAACTAAACTCAGGATATGACTAAAGAACACTTGAGCCTCAGCGACTACTCAGGAAGCTGCCTGTCAGTAACAGGGACGTTGATTGATCACGTTCATGCATGTAAAGCTACTCAGCAGCTTAATCCAACATTTCATGCGAAGTTGGCTGGGCTAAGGGCAAACCACAACTCAATAGCACCAAAGCCAGTCACGTAACTGGTTTTGACCATATAGGCTAAAAATCCACGCGGCTTTTTGCACAAGCTTGGTTACATCAATTTTAAATGTCACTCCGGAATTTAAGTGCTATGATTTTCTTGAGAAGACAAGCCCTCAGTGGCTAAGTCATCAATGTGAAGAGGAGCACAGCAACACTAAGTTTCTTCTCCAACTGTTCAACTGCACTTACTGCCTGTACCAGGTACTCTCATTAGTCATATTTCATTAATGGAAAACTTGCATCTGAGCTTTATTATAAAATTACGCCTGTCAGATAGCAAGCCTATGGCAATCATTGAGGCTAACAGCATTTAGCAGAATTTATATCCCTGTTAAGAGTGACTGCACGTTGGAGAGCAATTCAGAACACTCACAAACACTGAACAGAGAAGAAAACCTGAACTCTTCCCTCTTCTTAGGGACCACCTCAGAGCAGGAGTGTCATCTCCCAGTGAGACTGCAGTAAAACTTTATCAGTAATTGCTCAAAATGGAGGGTAAGCCAAGGCTCAACTCTACAGCAACGATCAATACTCCAAACCATTGTTCTTACTGGGCTCTTATGAAAGGTATTTAGAAGGTTCTAACATAATTTAGAAGTATTTATAAAGCATTCACCCATCTGTTATCCTACTGCTCTGACTCTGCAATGCTTCAGCTGCTCTGACTCAACTCTTCCATCTGGAGATGCTACCAGACCAACTGGAAAAAGCAGAGCAAACAGCATCAAACTCCCCAACGAAACAAGAAGTCAGGAAAAAAGCTGTAATACCTTTCCTTTTAAAAGCAAACAAACAAGCAAACCCAGATTTTTATTGTTAACAACACATATGCTACCAGACAGTGGATCAAGGGATAAGCTGGGGGATGACTGAAGGGTGGTAAAAAAAGGCAGAAAATATTTTCTGCATGGCATTTCTCTGCAGAAGGAGAAGTCACCAGCATTTAGAGCCTAGGAACAAAAGGTTAACAAATCTTCATCTCAGAAGGTCACCCTGAAACCCCTTTTCCCAGAAGGTAACTTACATAGCATAGTTTTCCGTCCTTTACATAAGATGACACTTCAGACCTTTCAGTTCACCAGACAGCAGTTTCAGAGCCTAAATCTAGGCACCAATTTCCAAAAATAGTGCCCTGAATTCTTATCTATCAGTTGATTATATACCAGCTAAAATTACTGTGCAACACAGAGGAAAATTAAAAGACAGTAATCAGAATGTCAGATCTATATGACTGTTCTTACTTCAAAACATTAGGGCTATGGACCTATTAAATTAGTATACTGATTTCCAGACTACTAGTCTTCTCCAAGGAGTGGGCCTTGAGAACTTCTCTGGACTGAAATAAAGAAACCCTGCAGAGCCAAATTATTAAGAATTTTCATATAAGGTAGACTGGCATTAGAAGGTATCTTTTTCAGCAAGTCAGACAGGGCAGATCTGTTTGACTGCTCTGGTGGCTCAGCAAAATAATTAACCATGTTCAAAACTTACCTAAACACTGAGTTTTCAAAGCTTTGTCGAAGACAACACAACTGACATACAATTCTTATTTTTATGTATTTTTACCAAACCGAGGTTTGGCCCCACCAGACCCAGTTTAGATTTCTTCATCAGATTTTTCACCACTCCTGATCACCCATCACAACAGAACACTATTTACTTATCACTAAGCCATGTCAGAAACTATTTCCAGTAAGATTTGCAAAGGAGTCCACACTTACAGAACAAGACAATTTACTTGGGCTGCTTAGGTGTATCAAATATCAATGCCTTTATTCAAAAGTTTCAGCAGCTAAGCTGCTGTGCATCAATATTCTAGGAGAAATTACTTCTTGAAAAGAAACTTACAAAACCTTTCTTCAAGGAATATATCAATAATTTAGCAGCAAACATCTGACAAACCTTCAGGGTTTTTTTGTTCCCAATTTTACAGTCATTCAAAAACTACATTGCTCTGCGTACTTTAGCCACACGAGCTGTAAGACTCTCCCAAGTTAAACAGAGCCAAGCCCTGTGAAAGCAATAGCTGTGAATAGATGGATGCATATAGCCGCAGACTTAAGATATTGGGAATGCCATTTTTTCTACTGAGAAGTACTTGTTTTAACACTGATCTCCAGCAGTAAACTGGAATTTAGCACACTGCAGCTTGGTGTGCTGTGGAGGGAACAAGCCTGGCTCACCAAGGGGGCAGGAGGACAGATCTCATTTCTATAGAGTTTCCCTGCAAGCCCTTTCAATTTCAAATCTCCTAGTACCCTGCAAAAGAACTTCAAAGAAGCAGAGCCTTCATTTCTGTTTTTACATCTTTGTAACTATGCATGCAATAAGTACTTGAAAACCCTCATAAACATCCTCCTTCCCTCCTCCATACTCCCCTTGCTAATTCAAGCCTTAAGATACTTACAGTCTTCATCCAAGAATTTATACTGTATATGTTTCTTGAAAAACTCCTGTATTGATCTACAGATCTCCTCATGTTGCTTAGAGATATGATCGTAGTATTGAGTGTAGTCCCTCTGTGAGATACCTGTCAATAATTTTAGTTGATTATAAAGAGCTTTAGGCATGCAAAAAAGCCAACCAGACAAAACGCAGTTATCAGACATAGGCATGTTATCATCTATATTTCAGAAGATGAGGGTCTCCCAAGTTTCAGCCATTAAGAATTACTTACTGTTTGACTTTATTCTCCAATACTTAAAGCACTTCCATTAGTAATCTTTCCCTTGAACAGTCTGCCCTACATTTTGCAAACTTCATTTTATATGTACACACGTTGACTATTTGTATGTGAATTTCAGGAGGAACTTTTGCCCAAGTGCAAGTTTCCAGTTCTTATCTTTTCCTTTCAGTTTTATCCCTCCCAGTTACTCTGGTCAAAAACCTTTTCTGTTCTGCACATCAGCTTTAAGGACCAGAATTTGGAACTATGAAACGCGAGAGGCAGATGCCAGGCTTGTACATTAGCAAAGATGATAGATCCTAGTGTACCGTAAAGATTCTCTTTTAACTGATTTATTATGCGTGGAATAAAGTCCACCTGTTTGATAAAGCACCACAGGTGAAACCTTCAGTTCTAAAAATCAACAAGATGGCATGCAGTCTAGTACCTTCTTTCTTCCGTTCACCCCCCTCAAGGGCTTTCTTGTATATCTGATATTAGATAAACTATCCCAGCTACATCACAAACTCTTAATTTCAGACTTTTGTTTGTCCACAAGAGAACAGTTTAAGTTGACGTCAACAGGATTATATACTTGCATGCATCTTAGTTGGCAGAAGTTCTCATACAGGATATGTCAACATAAGCCACTGCAATACTCTGCTGGACAAATGTCAAATCGAGACCTGCCTCATCAATGCAGAATGAGTTACTCATGCTATATAGGGGCATTCATGCAATTTTATGGGAAGAAAAACCCAGAAACACAGATTGGTTTGGGTTGGAAGGGACCTCAAAGATCATCTAGTTCCAGCCACCCTGCCATGGGCAGGGACACCCTCCACTAGACCAGGGTGCCCAAAGCCCCATCCAACCTGACCTTGAACACTTCCAGGGATGGGCCATCCACAACCTCTCTGGGCAACCTGTTCCAGTGCCTCACCACTCTCACAGGGAAGAATTTCTTTCTAACATCTAATCTAGATCTCCCCTCTTTTAGTTTAAGCCCATTCCCCCTTGTCCTGTCACTACACTCCCTGATAAACAGTCCCTCTCCACCTTTCCTGTAGCCCTTTCCTGTACTGGCAGGCTGCTCTAAGGTGTCTCCAGAGCCTTCTCTTCTCCAGGCTGAACAACCCCAACTCTCTCAGCCTGTCCTCACAGGAGAGGTGCTCCATCCCTCCGATCAGCCTCCCCCAAGAAAGATGTATCCATGATTCCAGTTTGCTATTTTGACTATATACAAAACACAGAGATTAAGTTTTACTGTAAGAGAACGCTGACTGTCTCCAAAGATGTGCTCTTTTAAAAAGTTGATATGAAGTTTATGATGCCAGTGGAACTTTGAATTACTGATACAACTGCAAAGCTTAACTCAGGTCTAAAAACCAAAGATGGTGGCATCTCAGGGGATGCAGATGTGTAACTGGAAAATCATCCACTACCCTGTGCAAGTATCACTCCTTAGTTTGACTGACAGGCTTATTAATTTTAAGAGCATGGGAACATATTGTGAAAAATCTTGGAACTGCTTTCAGAAATGCAGCTGGAGTGCTAGCTAAAATAAACCCCATACTGGTACATCTACTAGGTTTCAAAACCTAGTAATGAAATATACAGAGTGTTTAATTAGCCAGTGTACAAATTCTTTGAGGTATTTGAAAGTAAATATCACTATATATATTCTATAATAAGTCTACATTCAAACATTTTAGAGGTTATTACGGGACATACAGCAATGCTTATCTCTGGCAGTTGTGATGTTCCAGCAGCACATAACAGGACAGGACTCAGCTCTTCCCCTTTCAAAAAGCTATGTCAGTAGCCATTAAGCAATACCGGCTTAATGGAGAATCTCTGCTATTAGCAAGGTAAACTCTTACAGGGAACTGTAATAAACCCTGCAACTGGCATGAATGGAGAGAGAATGGGAGGTTGAGCATAGAAGCACCAGAAGGAACAGCCAAATAAAAGGGCTACAAGAATGGTATGTGTTGACAGCACCTAGATTAGCACATCCCAAAACATCTATGTGCAGCTCCACAGGACACCCAGATCAGGAGACAAAGAACAGGGAGTACGTTCCTAATGATTCAGATGTGGGACAGGATGGAGAGACAAATTGCTGACAGCTCCTAACAGGTACAAAAAAGGCACATCCAAAACAAGTGCATAGTCACCATGCTGAGAAGAAGCCAGGAGAAACAATGAGGACTAGATAGCTAATATCCCTTCACTTCCATATCATCACAAGGAATCCTGGACAGACCACTTGTATATACGCATCTTGGTGCTTGTGAGTATGTAGATATGAGACAGACAAAATGAGCAAACTTGAATTCTAAGAAAAAAAATCATCTTCCTTCCCATAAAATCTGGATTAGAGCTTTGCTACATCACTGCTATAACATCTCCTTGTTAGAAGAGTTTAAGCAGAATGATTCAATCTTAAAGACAAATGTGCACTGGTCCTGTGGTATTTACATTTCTGTTCATCTTTAAAGATTCCATGGTAGGCCACACCAAAAATTAATTGAAACTCCAGAATAGTGTATTTAGCTTGAAATTAAATCCCTCAATTCAAGCACCTGAATGTGCACTAGATGTCAAAGCTGCAGTTACAGTCAGCAGAGAATAGTCAATCTATCTAGAGGAGTATAATTCAGCTAAATTTACCCTAGAGCTGCCTAAAATACATGCTGTAGCACAATCTGCCTGTCCTCCAGCTGTCACAGGTCTCCCAGTGCACCCATCGGCTCTTTGTATGCTGTGGATACCCTAGCTGTTCAGTGCCACTTTATATTTAGGTTTTTGAACCAAAGTAACAGATCAACAGGTTTTCTGACTAAGCTACAACAAATATAATATGAGCTCAGACACCTTGTACACCTGTGGACATGTTCTGACCTCCTCAACTTTCTGCATATATCATCCATATGTCACGTTTTATCAGCATAATACCCAACTGCCTCTGTATTCATTCTGCAAACTGGCTGTGATGCCATTTGCTCCTGAATATAAAGGAGTCACAAAACAGTCTTTAGGTGAAGTTTCTGAATTAACAATTAGAATTACAAATATTCCCATTGTAATATTGAGCATGCTGTGTCATCAGGCTTTCAAATACAGTGGAAAGAGAAATGTGGCACACCACATTTTAAATTACAGAAAGAAGAAAATATTAATTCCAGAAATGAGGTGTGATAAGAAAGAACAGTCTTCAGATTTAGCTGATTCAAGGAATCAGAGAAACTCCTAAGAACTTCACCTAATAATCTTAAGAAAATCCTTACCTATTAGCTTGCTTTCCTTGACAAAGCATCTGAATTCTGCACCAGGTATTAGTTCACACCATTTGCGAAGAACAAGCTATAGAGGAAACACAAATGACAAAGTCTTGTTTCAGAAAGGTAATGGGTAACTTTTTGTCAACAGGTATACCTTCTAGATCAACAGTTTTACTGTAATAAGATGATCTCTGAAGTTATTCCTGATACAAGAAAACAAAACAATCTTAACCTGCAGTTCACATAATCATCTTAGCAAATACTTCAAAGCAATTAGACAATATCAGTTTCATAGAATCACAGAATGCTTTTGATTGCAAGGCACCTTTAAAGATCATTTAGTCCAAACTAGTTTAAAGAAGAAAGGTTCAGACTGGACATAAGAAGAAACTTTTTCACTGTGAGGACTGTCCAGCATTGGAACAGCTCCCTCATAGAGGTTGCACAGCCTCCATCCACCGAGGTTTTCAGGCGAGATTTGATAAAATGCCAAGCAACCCGATTTGATCTCATCGCTTACCCAGTTTCGAGCATGAGAATGGACTACAGACCTCCTGAGGCCCCTTCCCACCTTAATTATCTTATGTTCTTCCACTTTGTACAGCATTTGTAACTGTGAAATTATTTATGAAACAACTTCAAAGCTACATTAATGATAAAGCATGGAAAACAAAAAAAAACCCATGCTGTACAACACAACAAATCTGTCATGGAATTGGCAGAAAGTTGCTCCCTAGTCAAAAGAGCTGATGAGCAGAATTAAATTTAAGCAAATCAACCTCTATTCTGGTATACACCCAGGCAGAATTCTGTGACGCCTTTGAAGGCGCAAACCAGTTAAAATAAGGACACGAGACAGAAATAGTAACCAAACTATTATAGTCAATAGGACAGACTGCCTGGTAATTAAAGCATATCTCTGGCACTTTCTCAAGTTTCTGCATTTCCTAAGCTGAAGAATTCAGATGGATCCATTGAGGCCCTCAATTACTGCTCATGGGTACTGGAAACTCCCAACATCTATCAACTGCAGCAGAAAAACCATCAGTAATCAAAGGTGACGTTCCTAACTACAGTGTAGACGCGAAACCTTTTGTTTCAACTTTCAGATGTCCTGTATTTTTAATGCACTAAGATAGCACTTTAAAAAACCACACTGTTCATTCACTTCTCTAAAGCCCTTTAAGCCCACAGGATGATGACAAATACTATATTTACATAAAAATTATTATTAGAGACATGACTAGATGCTATCATAATAGCACCACATGAACAGTTTAAAGCATTGTTAATATCTACGTTGCTATGTTAACATTTTAATCTGGTAATGAGCATATGAAACAAGATATGATGTATCAGTTCAGGATGTCCCCAGCCACTACAGCTAGCTTCTCTCTTAGTAGCCTCAGTTGTGATAGTTACAAGCAGCATACTATCAAGAACATCGGACTTTTCAGCTGTTGAACTCATCCTTCCTGGCAAAACCTGACAGACATGAGAGGAAACTGCAAGGAAGCTTCAAAAATGTGAACCTGAGCTCATCTCTGATCTGTAATTAAATTAACTCCTTATGGCTTGTAGCACTAAACCAGGCTTCCCCACACTGCCCAAGCAACGCAATTAAACAAAACAAATTTTATGGGCACATACCCAAGCACAAATGGCAGCCTGCCTGCGAGCAATTCATTTAAATTACCTAGAAATCATCCAAAGACTCTTACCTCGTAGTCCAAGGAAGGATCAGGGGAATCATCAGTACAGTGAATAAATCTGCAAAAGTAAGGTACAGAAATCAAAATCTACTGTTACATATATGACTTTAGCCATAGTGAGAAAAATAACTCCAAACTGTGAATCACAAAAGCTACTGTTAAATTATCTGTAAGATGTACAAACCAAGTAAATTAAATACGAACAACAAACCTCATTTTGACAATTATCAAGGGAAAAAAAAATTCTTTTTTCATCTAGTGTAATTTGGAAGCACTTAAATTTGGACAGGGACATGGATTAAATGTGAGTGTTATAACTTGACACTGTCCCACACAACATCATCGTCTCCAAACTGGAGACATGGATTCGATGGATGGACCACTTGGTGGATAAGGAATTGGCTGGATGGTCGCACTCAAAGAGGTGCAGTCAATGGCTTGATGTCCAAGTGGAGAACAGTGATGAGTGGCGTTCCTCAGGGATCACTACTGGGACCAGCACTGTTCAACACCTTTGTCAGTGACACGGACAGCGGGATCGAGCGCACCCTCAGCAAGTTTGCCGACGACACCAAACTGTGTGGTGCAGTCGACACACTGGAGGGAAGGGATGCCATCCAGAGGGACCTTGACAGGCCGGAGAGGTGGGCCCCTGCGGGCCTCATCAAGTTGAACAAGGCCAAGTGCAAGGTTCTGCACATGGGTCGGCACAATCCCAAGCACAACTACAGGATGGGCAGAGAATGGATTGAGAGCAGCCCCGAGGGGAAGGACTCGGGGGCGTTGGTTGATGAAAAGCTCAACATGAGCCAGCTATGTGTGCTTGCAGCCCAGAAAGCCAACCGTGTCCTGGGCTGCATCACAAGAAGTGTGACCAGCAGGTCGAGGGAGGTGTTCCTGCCCCTCTACTCCGCTCTTGTGAGACCCCACCTGGAGTACTGTGTCCAGCTCTGGGGGCCCCAGTACAGGAGAGACATGGAGCTGTTGGAGAGAGTCCAGAGGAGGCCACAAAGCTGATCAGAGGGCTGGAGCACCTCTCCTGTGAGGACAGGCTGAGAGAGTTGGGGTTGTTCAGCCTGGAGAAGAGAAGGCTCCGGGGAGATCTAATTCCAGCTTACCAGTACCTGAAGGGGCCTACAGGAAAGCTGGAGAGGGACTGTTTATCAGGGAGTGTAGGGACAGGACAAGGGGTAATGGGTTTAAGCTGAAGGAGGGTCGATTTAGGTTAGATGTTAGAAAGAAATTCTTCCCTGTGAGAGTGGTGAGGCACTGGAACAGGTTGCCCAGAGAAGCTGTGGATGCCCCTGGATCCCTGGAAGTGTTCAAGGCCAGGCTGGATGGGGCTTTGGGCAACGTGGTCTAGTGGAGGGTGTCCCTGCCCATGGCAGGGGGGTTGGAACTAGATGATCTCTGAGGTCCCTTCCAACCCAAACCAATCTGTGATTCATTGTTCAGGATTTTTTTGTTTGAATCAACAGTGCTGCTCCTTTCCTCTTTATTATGTTGACATAACTGCATTCTTAAAGAACCAGATGAACTTGAGCAACCTAATCTAGTTTCACTGCAGCATGTTTTCCCTAGTACTTTTAATGTTTAACTTCCTAAACTACACAACAGAGACACATCATGATGCCTTAGAGCAGTTAATTTCCATGAATAAGGGATGCAAACCAGCACCACTCAGCAGTTCTGATTCCACAGCACAGTATCTTTCTAAAGTAAAAACCTTAAGAAATACTCTTATAAATCTCTTGGGAGTGGGAATAAACAAAACTATTTCCATAACTGCAAGCAGATGTCAAGGTTTTGTCCCTTGTGAGTAGCTGACTCTGTGTGCCACCTTTCAGGAACTATCAAGAATGGAGGTAGTTATACTCAAGCCAACTTCTATGCAACTTTTTGGTGCTTTTACAGCAAACCTTGCAATAAATCCTGTAACTTTCAAAGGGAATTGGCAAAACTAAATGCATTTTTCTTTCCAAGTGTACTCCCTGACCTTATTGGCAACAAACTACTTCAATGCACAGGACTGTGTAAAGGGTCACTGCTGAGCAATAGTCTTAAATGGCAACATTTATACTGTCTCCCTTTGGCACTGAACTTAGTTAAGCAATCCAGAAGTTCAGCATCTCTAATATAAGCATTGCATTTGTAAGACATGGCTGCCCAGCCTTCAGTTTGAAATGAAAAGCTATTGTAAGAGTTCATTCAGTATGTAGCCAGGAAAAATAAATTTCACACGTTTTAGTTTAGACTTTAACATCCACTACATGCACAAAAGAAGGGCAATAGTAGGCATGCTTTCCAAAAGTACTGTAATCAAACAGATCATATATATCTGTAAGCCTATGTAAACAGATAACATCCTTCAACTACAGTTTATATTCCCCACAATTTAAGATCTGTCAAGGCAATAGAAACAAACTCATAGGAGCTTGCAGTTTTGCTAGACTTAAAATTCCTCCCTTACTAGCATATATACCTACCATGCTCAAGAAAACACCCCCACACACAATCATAAACTGTATATAAAAAGGCAGCTGAAGTCCAGCATATGGAGTTTTACAGTCCCTGCACACTGGGACCTGCAGTGCCTGTCACAGACTTCCATGTCTGAGATCAGGGTACCTGCAATCTGCTTTGTTCCAATAACATGCAGTCTTTTCCAGCAGTCAAAAAAACAGCGTTATGAACAATCAAAATTATTGCCTGCTCAACCCTCAAATATTTTGGGTGAAAACTACATTGGGAAAGATACTTTTTCTGTCCTTGCAAGTCAGAAAATTAAATCCTCGGGTGCCATCCCAAGCCACACAGACTGCTCAGGTACTGCTGACAAATCAAGCAAACAGGCAAAATGATGAATATAGACAAAAATACTGCAAGATGCAGTAACGTTACTTTTCTTGAGCCTCAATGACATAGGACTGAGTGCAAATGAAGAAAAAAATGGGAGAACGCAGCGAAAGACAAAATAAACTCAGGGTTTTGTAGTCTCATTTTCCTTCTAAATAATTTCATGAGGTTTTGTCAACAAAAGGACATTACTACCACCCCTTTTTGGGCAACTTGAGGTAGTTGCAATTTTGTAGTTTTTACCAACTTATTGTAGCATTAATTGTTCAGACCCAGCTAAATTAGTCTATTACATATTGCCTTTTGATCATAAGAGGCAGAAGGCTAAGCAGGGTTTCTTTAACCCACATCCTATTCAGGTTTGGAGGTACTTGAAAGAACAATCAAAAAAACTTCAGGAACCCAAAACTGAGAGATACCTGGGCTCTCTTTTCTGAAGCCTTTGAAAACTGTCATTTTGAACACTACTAAGGGTGAAGGAATTAAACTCTACTGCTTACAGGCCTTGTGCTGTGGTCAACAGCTTGTTTACAGATTTATACTTCAATGTCAAGAACAGAAGGATCAAGGTCTCTTTATATGTAGCAGCTGTACGTTAATCTCCAAATGCATACACTTGACAACACAACACACTACGTGAAGCCATTATGTGGTTCAGTTTTCAACACTGAAAAAGCAATTTAAGAAAGTTTGTAAGACCTCCAGTACCTATCCTGCTAAGAGAGCTGTGAAGTCCTTTGCAAGTCACTGAGATTATTCTGTAGATAATAAACTATTATGAATATAATGAGAACTATAAAAGTTATTCTGTACCTGATAGTTCCCCTGCTATCATCTCATAGTTTATTTTAAAACCTTAATAAAAAAATAAAAAAAAACAAGAAGAAAAACTTCTAACAGCCTTTGAAATGCATCTTTATTTCTTGAATAAGGACTAAAAGAAATAGGAAATTAATGTACCATTCAAAAGAGGATCTGGTACTACACTGTAAATTGCTAGGGAAAACGGGATATGAGTAAAATCTCAAGGAAAAAAAATAAAAAAAATATCAAAGGCCTCATCTTCCACATTCTCTCATGTGGAACTGTCTACCTCAAAATAGATTATACTAAAGTCTAAACCAACAGCTACGGTGCCAAGTCACATCTTTATAAGCCAACACTGCCTCCTGTGTTCTGCTAGGAGAACACACGTTATTCCTCCACATCTCAGAAAGACATCGTAATTTCTTTGTAATTTGTAATTCAATATTTAGAAACATTAAGTCTGATATCAAAAATGTAGTCAGAATGCTAGCTTAAAAATAAAAAGGATTGAAATATCTGCTAGGTTTTAAACAATGTGCTTAGGAGCCTGATGGACTAAACCTCACTCAAGAGCAGACTTTCTCAATTGCTCCAGAAACAGGCACTTAAAATTTAACCACCCCTCTTATAAACATCTAAATTAAAAAAAAAATTGCATCTCCTCTCATGTTCTTTCCTATCTGGCACATTAATGCATTGGGAAACTTTTCCTTGGCCCAGTGGCAGTTGTTTCACCTGCTCTGTTAACCTAGCAGGCATTTCTTACATAGTAAATGTAGCACAGATGGTCCTTCACTGTTTCCTGGGCTTAAGCAGGGTTGAGTAGCTACTTTTAGACTCCTTATTTCACCTGTCTAACCAGCTTCTCGAAAAGTTTTCAGGAATTAAATTCTGGAATTAACATGTCCATAGCACCAGCTGGTCCAATAAGATACTGAGAGTCAATTTACAACATTTAAGTGCACATCAGAAAACAGCCATTCTTACAAGGGACTCATGCTGCCCCTCTATAAGAAGTCAAAGAGCAATCCCTGCACAAAATGTTCTCTGCATTAGGTTGCTTTTGAACAAGGCTGAACTTACAGGACTTCTTATTTCACCTCTATGGTTGTGATTATTAAACAACTGGAAAAATAAAAAACACTTTAGTGTTCATAATCCAAATAATAGCGTCTGCAGATTTAAAACTTCCAGTATTGCCCTCTAGAACAGGAACAATCTCCAAACTCTAACAAAATTTCCAAAGTTTATTAATAAGCATGATATACAACAACAAGCTTATCTTATAATTGAAAGGGCATTATCATATCATTAGAACGATTGCTAATATTTATACCAATCCCAAGGTGGGCAATCACGTCTTAACAAAATGTAGTCCACACATTCTAACAATAAGGAAGAAAACTGTGCTCTAAATCAATACACTCAACAGTGCTTTAAAAGGATATTTGTTCAAAGGAGGTGGTGTATTCAGTCAACAGAAATCCCAGTTAGAAAGGGAATTTTTTTTTTATCACATATCCACAACACTAAGTTTTTGAAAGCTTACATTAAAACCTGAAAAGTTAAGAATCACACCACGCACAAGTCTTTTATGAACTCAGCTAAGTAAAATGCAATGCTTACTTTGAAGCGAAACATTGACTACATTAACGAGTGCATCACTCTGAAGTCTTTGTTAATTTATACAAAATTAACAAGGAGGAAAGTTAGCTCATTATTCTGAACTTTTCAACCAAACAAAGTGTCAACATCATGAGAGAATCCAAACATTTAAGTAGTCAAAGCTTATCTAGTCATGCTCAGTATATTTGCATTAAGGCCATATTTTTTAATGGTTTGTATTGAAATATTGCATAGCTGAAGTTTTCTTGGAACTTGAGACAGTTGAGAATTCCAGCAAGGGCAGTTCTCTGACCTGAACAATGTATAGATCGATACCACATATCCAATAGAAAATGGGAAAAGAAGGAAGAGACAACAGAAGTCATTTGCCTTAAGTCCCACACCACTGGCAAAGCTGGATTAAGAAACAGATCTACAGATTGCCATTGCTAAGTCTTTTCCATATTATGACCCATGAAGTGGATTTTTCAGTTAATACAGTTAACAGAAAACAAAAAACAAACCAAAAAGAGTATACAACGTTTCAGCTGTCACTTATGCAGGCCAATAAACTTTTAGACTATACTGAGCACTACTGAAAGAAGTAGAAATACAGTGCATTTATCCCTTCTCCTCCCTCTGACTAGCCGTTCCAAGGGATTTGGATGTATTATGTATCCAATTTTCATTTGTGCAGCCCTTCAGGTTCTTATGCCAGCTACGTTTTTAATTTCTGCTTGCTAAGGACTGACGAACTGGCAGCTAATCGATAGTATAATTAAGGAAGACCACCATTCTGATTCAGCAATAATCATTTCACTGTTCAGGTGGGGACATTTTGTACAAATAACTTAGCAATTCAGAAATACCATGCACAGACTGGTATAATAAGTGCCTTAATCAAGTATAAGATCTTCATAAAATATAAGATACATAGAGACCAAAGCGATTTTACACATCACACACGTTCCCCTAGTCTTAAGTACAACTTCCACTCAAATTCATGGCAACTGCAAGAATGTACTGCTCATATTAACTCTATCGTACCAGAACAACAGAGCCTGTTCTGGCAAAAAACCCTCCATAACCCAAAATTATACCAACATTAGATTAGATTTTATAGGAAGGGAAAGAAATACAACATTTCTCAAATAAAACTTCACCTTAACCTTTAGATTAGGTGATGATCCCACAGTCATGTTGCAAGGTTGGCTCATTTACCACCCACTAGCTGAGCTGCGCTATCTGGCAGCGTGTACAGTCTTATCACATTGGAAAAGGAGTCTAAATGGATTTGACTACTGCAATTCGAGGTGTTGTCTTTCTGCTAAAGGTTATTCTCCCACAGCAGGATCAGTAGAAGACAGCGTGCCTGCTACAGGCTGCTCAGCCACTACTGTACTTAGTCTGGTGTGAACTTAAGGTGAAATTATTGATGGTTCAAGTTGACACCCATGCTGTGAAATCTCTCCACACAGGAGCTAGAATGCATTCATTGCCTCCACAACTAAGTCAGCACTGTCTGCAGAGGGCAAGGTGAATAGCTGAGGCACTAACTTTACCTGATAAGAGAGAAAACCTGACAGAAAATGCACTGATTTCAGCCTCTGTGAAGGTGGTCGAACTAACTCATTCCACCATACAAATAGCGTAAATTAAGAGCACAAACACTTAACAGGGTTATGTCACCTTTTAAACCAAATGGTGCTTGCTAAACACTTGATTGTGTCCCAAGCTCATTAGAAAGTGGTTAACAAAACAGGAATTCTCCAAGGAGCTCACGATACTTTTTGCTGAACGTCTTTATACACGAGGATAGTAGAGTATAAAAACCCTATTATTAAATATTCACAAAAGGCTTGATACAAAGTGTATGGTTCTTTTCAGACCCACAAGACTCAGTCCTGAAAGCAGTTACAAAGGACACATTAAATTTTAGTGCTCAACCCCTTGAGGAAATCCTTCTCAAGACACCTGCCCAAGTCACCTAGCCTCCCATTAGGGGAAATCATGAAAAAAAACCTCCTTGGTAAGGCACCAAAGTCTCCTGAGAATTATTATTCACACACCTCCAAAATGTAAACTATAGATTTCTCATCTCCCCCATCCCTTCCATTTTCTGTGATCCCAGAATCATAAATTCTCAACGCTCACAATTGCTTCCCGAGTTTCAACATACTTTTCAAACTGTCTTCTCACTCCAACATCTCCCCTCCACCTCGAAATACTGTAGGTTAGATATAACGTAAAACCTGACTGACAGCATTGCTAGCACTCCATAAATGCAGAGATAAGGATGAGGATGTTGCTACCTACATTTTTTTAATGTACCAACAAATTAGAGGAAAAGAGCATTATGAGAGTTGCAGGAATAAAAAAAAAAGAAGGCAGTTGCACAGCATTAATGCAACTGATTTCACATTTTAGACAAGAGAATTCTTAATGGATCATAAGCTACTTAACACAAGACTATTATGCTTATTAACCTTCTCTAAAGCATCTAGAACAAGGGCTCTGCATTTGATTGAATCTCCTAAATATTGCAGTAATATAAATAAGCATTGAATAATTACTGGAAAATGATTGCTTGGATACCAAGCCATGGATTGCCCTTTTTTTTTTGAAATTTGCTTTTTTGGGGGAAAAAATAATAGTAACAAGAATATTAAATTCCAATGATTTTATTTTCTTTCAGAAAAAGGCTGTATTTTAAAAATGTGTAATGTGTACTATAGGAGGAGACTGTTCCTATACAATTAAGTACTTTCTTCATGTGAGCAAACAAAATAAACCCCAAGCACATTGTATCTGCAGTTTTATCTGTAACTATTATCCCTAGTCACAGTTCCTGGAGTGCATTTGTTCAAGAGCTACAAGAACATGGGGTCAGAAGGAGCACTAGGAATATGTCAGCAGAAGTCTCAGGCATTTTCCAGGCAGCCACACAAACAATAGCTTTAAAATTTGAACGGGACATGGTAAAGTCATGCTGTATTACCACAAGAAGTGGCAACGATAAGGCAGGTAGCAACAAGTAAATGCCAAGAGGAGTCAGAAGGCAAAAAACCCCAAGATTAAAACATCACTTGTTCTGGAAAGCAACTCAATAAAAACTGGCTTAGTCCCTAGTGTCATTTTGCATGTACTACTTTAAAATAATATCTGTTTTGCTTTTCACTCATTTGCATATTAAAATCAAGACAATTAAGTATAAGAATAAAATGGAGGCTGCTTCTCTCTTGTTGACTGAAACTAGGTAAACAATTCTAGTTTACTAGAAAAGACTCATTCACAATAAGTAACCATGATGATAATTTGCCTCACAATTCTCTGCACTAAATTGGACCTAGCATTTCTTTTTGCGCGGTGGAGGGAGACAAAGAAGGAGGGAAGGGGTAGTGGGAGCTTCAAACAACAACTAACTTACTATTACTGTACCTGAAACTTTTATTACTGTACCTAAACAACTTTTAAACATGAATATGTGTTTTCGTATCAGATATTTATCATTACTTTACATTAAAGAGTAAGATCTTTCAAAAGAACTGAAAAGTTATCCTTAGAGTTGGGAGTTTTTATGACTGGGTATAAATAAGATTGTCTCCTAGAAATCTACTTACGGCTGAGTGAGGTCACGAGTAATGAAGTCTGAACTCTTGAAAAGGAGAAAGATGTCACTGAGAGCTTTACATTTCAGAGAGCTGTTCATTGCTATCCAGTAGGCATCCTAAATAAACAAGGAGATTATCAAAAAATGAACCTTTACCAGCAGGAAGGATTGCAGGCTGCAGATATATCAGCACTAAATATTATGCGACATTTGAAATACATGCAGAGAATTATTTTTGGATTTTGAGGAAAGCTTCATCAGCTGTTACAAAAGACACAATAGTTATTGCTTTTCTTATGAATACTCTGCTGAAAGCAGAGCAGATCCATTTAAAAACTAAGTTTTTGCCTTACTATTTCCAGGCACTTTCCTGGAATGCTTGAAGACAAGTTTCCCTTGACAACATGATATAAAAACATTTGGGCGCACCCATCCTTAACGTAGAGTTAGAGTACCTAAAAATGACTAAACTGAAGTTTTTTGCTTAAAAAAAAAAAAAAAAGTGAAAGTATTAATCTTTATCCCAGGCAATGTTTTTAACTAATATCCTAAATGAGGAAAGTCTGACCATTCTACTGTAACCAGTAACAAGGATACAGGGTTTTACATAAGAAAGACAGCGCTGTCTTGCATCACCCTCACCAAACAGTGCACCATCTAGCTCTAATCCACCAGCACAATTTAAGGTATCATACTTCATTAATATCTTGACTATCGCTCCTTCCCTTATCAGAACCACTAGTCTCTTCTACTTTCCAATGCATTAAGGTAAAACAAACAAACAAACAAACTCCTATCTGTTACAAGTTTTGGAAGTCAGCATTCTTACCCTTGGAGCACTCCAGTTAAGTTTAGGAAAAACACTACCACCCAAGGAACTTATTGCTTCTTGAACTTTAGCTGTAAACTCAGGAAATTCTGGTGCCTGAACAAAGAACAACAACAAAAAAAAATCAGTTTTAATACATTTAATGGCGAAGCATAGCCATCTTCTAAATACCATTAGAAATATACACTGTAGAAGGAAGAAACGCGTCTAAAAATCAGGAACCAAGAACCTCACAAAAATAACGTATTTGTAGAAATAAATCGCTTAAGAATCAACTCTGACATTCTTTCAATCAGAGAAAATTGAAAATATGTTTCCAGTTCTCACTCTCATTACTATCAATTTTCCATGAACTTCAGGGGAAAACCTGAAATTTCGTAACATTCATCATGAAAGCTGCAACAGCTGTCAAATGTGCAAGTGAAATAAACAGACCTTAAATACCTGTTGTTTTATACCTGATGGTAGATTATTACATACAAATAAGATCCAAGATTTAAAACAAACTTTCAAAAATAGTTTGTTTAGAATTAAGCATCTCCTTAAAAAATCTAAAATACAAATATTGTAGCATTCTGCCAAAGCATTAAAAGGTAGAAGAGATCAGTTCTGTTTTGTAATAGTTCTCTAGCTGCATTTAGGAGTACAGTAAGAGAGCAAAAGTAAATCAATCAATTCATAGGCAATTTGAGTGACAGCTCCTGATTTAAGCTTTAGTTTTACAAAGTGTTGTTAGCAATACTTTAACTAATCAGCTCTTAAATTAGGTCTTAAATTAGCTCCTTAAGAATATATTGCCTCGAAATAGAGAACACACTACAAAGGTATGGGTTGGACTAGAAAATCTCTTGTAAAGAACATTGTCAATGTCATAAACATAAGATGGGGGGGGGGGGAAATAAAGCCTCCTCAGGATACTATAAACTCCACTCTGAATGTGGTGCAATAGGAAAAAAACCCCACAGATTGCTGACCTTTAAAATAATATGAAAGGATTTCAAGCATATGTCAAAGATTTTTCATGTAACAGGATTTATAGAAAAAGTACACTATTTCTGCCTGAGTATTTTTAAACTCAATTATAACTTCTAGGCTAAAGCTCACTGACGTCTCTAAAACAACAAACCTCTCACAGCCACACAAGTGATCAAAACCTGTTCATACATTTTGGCATCTCCTTTCTGCAGCCCCGCCAAATACGAACACTTAACCCCCTCACAAACATTTTAGCATAGTGACCTAAACTGAACTTTAAACATTCTGAATCTTCCCTTATTACATCACCTAGTCTCCATGGGAAACTACACTTGAAAAACTGAAAAAGCACTTCTCTTATTTTACTTTATTTTTAGAGCTTCAGTCAATTCCAGAAATTGTTCCTGCAAGAAGTAAAACTCTTCATCCACTGCATTCTGATTCAATCTCCTCTTATTTTGACAGAAGTCAGGAGTCCTACTACATATGTAATACCAGCACATACTAAGCCTCCCTGGGGAAGTGTTACCATCATGTCATTTGATTAATACAAGTGAAGAAGTTGAATACAAGAGGATAGCTCTAAGGCTGCATAAACAAGCTAAATTCTAACACTCCCTAAATTCTGAATGCCTGACTTTGCAGCCATCAATATTAATGCACTTTTTTTTTAAACAGTTTTCTATAATCCTATATTCTAATTGTTCTTCAGAATATAGAAGGAGCAAGGGAAACAAGTTCTATCTGACGGCTCAAGCGGGTCATCAAATCCAAATAATCACAACTACAGCCCACCTTACCCCTCCTTGAGCCAAGAAACCAATAGAGAATTATAACCTGGGATTTATAGTTAGTAAAATACAAATACCCTAGGCTGACAGCAAATGCAGAACAGCAGTCTCCAGCCTGTCCCACTATTGTTTGCACGTTATGTCCCCTACTGTCTGACTGTTCAGCTTTCACATCGCTACTTGATCCGTTCTCATCTCTTGCGGTAACTCCAACCCTTCTGCAGATCTCCACCCTTCTGCATTCTACACAGGCTGTTTCTTCACTCTCTTCATCACTGTCAAAGTGGTAACAGGCAACACTTAAAAGCACAGAAGACTATTTCCATTTACACTGCCTCAGAGCAGCCCCTAGTTTTCAGCTAGAAAAAGCATATTGGCCATGGATGGAGTCTTCAGAGCAGTCACATACCAAATTTACAAGATCATAAAGAGCATACTGTGAAATTCTACCTTTAGAGTCTCTTTCTTTGACCAAACGTAGATGTATTTTTGTAGGAACTAGCCACAGGCACAAACCATGTTCATTATTAGCCATTTTCAAAGTTCCAGGTTTGGCAAAGACAAAGCCCTGTCAGTGTCTGAACAAGAACCAACTCGGAAGCCAAAACATCCGTCGTCTTCCTCTACCCCTGCTTTTGTTGCTGAGCATGATGTTATATGGTATGAAATACCCCTTAAGACAATTTGCGTCAGCTGTCCTGGCTCTGTCCCCTCTCCTTCTCTTGCATACCCCTAGCCTAGTCCCTGGGGAAGGGCTGGGGCAGACCAGGAAAAGAAAGAGCCTTGAGGCTATGCAAGCACTGCTCAGCAAGAGCTGAACATTAACTCCATCCCAACCAGCCCCAGAAAAACATTAGCTGTAAAGCTGCAGTCTGGATACAGTACCCACTTCTTACCTAGCTAAGCTGAAATCACTCAGCCTATACCCCTCCGATGGGCATCGTACCATTACATATTTCCTTACTGTGTTGTACACTATAACAAAACCCAATTCAAAAGTCTGATATTATTTCTTTAGCAACATTACCATAAGCTTTGCAAAAGATGGATACCAACATCCTTGTTCTGAATAATTTACAACCTAAGGCATCTACTTTATCAAAGCTTAGATATTTGAACTGACGCTATTAGAGTGCGCAAATTTGGCGGGTATTAGTTTTAAAATCTATGCTATAAATTCAGTGGTAGCATACACGCAACGCAAAGCAAGGGCTATGTTTATATTGCACCTAATTCAATGTGAGCAATTCAACGCTATGTTGAACATTAGGCAGCTAATAGGACTGAAGTAATAGTGTCAATGGCAGACAAGTGGCCCAAGTATATTAACTCTGGCAATGACAGGGCAACAGCAGCTTTCAAAAAAGATGTAAAAAAAATATAATCAAGGAAGCCTGGTTCATATCCATGATAATCCTGATTCTAAGCCAGGCACAGTGCAAGGAGAGCATAAAGACAGGAAAAGGGGGGGGGGGGGAGATGATAGAAAGAAATGTACTTAAGGAGGAAATAATGGCAAAGGTGTAAGAGAAGAGCTGTGAAAATTGAGCTGCAGGGGCTTCATTTCTTCTGCATCCAGTCTGATTAAGTAATTGGGAGATATCCAAAGTGGTGAAAATGAAAGAGTTATATTTAGAGCCATACTTCATTTCCTATAGTCTAATAAGTGTGTGATTGTTGGGGATGAAGAAAAGCATTTTATTTTTAGTTAAATAAAATTAAGCCAGCAAAACTTTTTAAAAGTTTTTTAAAGTTACAGTTTTTTAAATCTACACTGCCACTCATCTAGAATAGTCTCAATTGTATGAGGTTCAGCAAGGTTCAGTGCCAGATCCTGCACTTGGGTCACAACAACCCCATGCAACGCTACAGGCTTGGGGAAAAGTGGCTGGAAAGCTGCCTGGCAGAAAAGGACCTGGGGATGGTGGTCAACAATTGGCTTAACATGAGCCAGCAGTGTGCCCAGGTGGCCAAGGCAGCCAACAGCATCCTGGCTTGTATCAGAAACAGTGTGGCCAGCAGGACTAGGGAGGTGATCGTCCCCCTGTACTCAGCACTGGTGAGGCCGCACCTCAAGTTCTGTGTTCAGTTTTGGGCCCTTCACTACAAGAAGGACATTGAGGTGCTGGATTGTGTCCAGAGAAGGGCAACAAAGCTGGTGAAGGGTCTAGGGAACAAGTGCTATGAGGAGCCGCTGAGGGAACTGGGGTTGTTTAGTCTGGAGAAAAGGAGGCTGAGGGGAGACCTTATTGCTATCTACAACCTGAAACGAGGGTGTAGCCAGGTGGGTGTCAGTCTCTTCTCCCAAGTAACCAGCCACAGGACCAGAGTAAATGGCCTCAAGTTGCACCAGGGGAGGTTTAGATTGGATATCAGGAAAAATTTCTTCACCAAAAGGGTTGTCAATCACTGGAACAGGCTGCCCAGGGAAATGGTTGAGTCACCATCCCTGTAGGTATTTAAAAGACGTGTAGATGTGGTGCTTAAGGACACAGTTTAGTGGTGGACTTTGGCAATACTAGGTTAATGGTTGGACTTGATTATCCTAAAGGTCTTTTCCAACCTAAATGACTCTACAATTCTATGAAAAACGTTAAATACAGCAACAGATATCTCCAACTGGTAACAAATTTATATCACAAGGTTGCAGAAAGGATACTGCTGACAAACCCATGTTAGGCTTTTACAGGACCTTACCTTAAGCGTTGTAGTATTCTCATCATCTGACCACTGTTAAAAATAAGAACAAATCAAAGGTTACTGGTTTCCTGAGACACTCTTTATAATTTAGGAGAACATCACAATCCACATAGTTCCTTACAAAATGTACATCAAATCATTGCCCTGGAGCTCCTGTACCATAACATCACCATTATCCAATTATTACAGCTGTAAATTAAGATAGGAAAAATATTGTATTCAGAAGAAGTACTAAAGTATGGATAAAAGAAGACACCTATGTATTTTAATTGTGATTTATATCACAAACTTGGACATTTTAGAACTCAACAGTCTTCCCTGTCTTCAGCACCTCCATCCTTAGACCCATGATCCATTAGTTTTACTTATATTTCTTTTTCATCTCCTTTTTGTAGCTTCTGTTACCTTGCACTTACATTTTTCAGCATCTCTCTTCTAGAATACCATTCTGAGCTATTATGGCCTCAGAAACTGTCATTGTTTCTTGAAATAACTACTCCAAACATACTCCTCCAACTAATTTTTCAGGGCATGAACAGCATTAAGTTCAACTCCAACACCCTTCAACATTCCCTACTCATTATGACAAATGCAATTATCAAGAAATTAAAAAAAAGTCTTCTGTGAAAGAGCATAGAAACATTTTAAACCTTTCCTGACACCATTGTATAAATACTGATGTTTTTAAGTTCTTCCAAGCAACTACCATGTGATTTTTTTTTTTTGCGAAGTACTCTCATCACCTATACATTATGCAGAAAAGGTTACACATTTATATTTTTCTCAAGAGACTTGACATTAAGTTGCATTTTATACTGACCTGTATTTCCTCTGCATCATCACTCCCCTCCTGAGCATGACTTGGCGGATCTTCTCTAAACCAAAAAATCAGCAGGAAAAAAAAATTAAGTACTGGAATTTGACTTGACCATATACATTACATTTCTACAGCTTCTACCAGCTGTTGATCTCAAAACGTGTTCATAAGAAGATTAAGCCTCAAAATCCCTGGCAGAGAAAAATCAGAGCAAGCCAATACAGACAACCGAAGACCAAACACCCTGGCATTAGACTTGGGCTCTACTTGAAACACTTTGCTTCTTTCAAATTAGCAGATCACTTTCTGTTCTGAAAATGTCATAATTGAAGCTTTTCAGCACCCTATTATTCATTCTTTTCCAACTTTACTGTACTCTGACAGAAGCACAAATTACACTTTTTTTAAAAAAAAAAAAAAAAAAAAGAAGTTCAATTTAAACTATGCTTTGCCTCCATACTCCTTTTCCAAGTAGAAATTTGAGTTTCAGATGTTAACATGTGAATTTGTGGTTCTGAAAAGAAAATGTCCTCACACTTCACACACAGAAAAGATCCTAGGGAAAGCGGATGCATAGTCAATAGCTTCATCCTGAAAAGTTCCTTTTTCTGAACAGGTGAGATCTGCTATTTGTAAACAAAGGGAGAAAGCATTTGATTGCAAATATTCCCTTGAAGTTTTAGGTGACTTTTGAAGTTCTTCAGCCAATATAACTGAGTGTGAAGATCTTAAATGAGAAGACTTATTCACAGGAAGACAGTGTAGAAAACAGGGTAAGTTCAAATGTATGTCCCTGCCAAAAGTCAACTCTTCAACAAGCAAAGTTTCTGCAGTCCCTTAATGCACTTCCATAGGCATTAAACTATCAATTCAAATATAAATTTAAGTCAATTATACAGCTGTCCATTATTTCATTGAACACAGCAGCAATTGTTTGTATAACATAGCTGTAAAGTCAAATGCTCAGTTTCAGCTTTTTTGAACACTGATTAAAAAAATAAATAGCTGTTGCTAAATAAGTTGCACAATTCTGCAGAAGGTGACAATACTACTTCTTATCCCAAATGCTTTAAAAAACAATTCTAATCTTCTGGATACCTTGTATAAAAAAAAGAATTCTAAAATTAAAAAATAAACACCTTTTAAAGATGAAAGGTCTTTAACAGCTTCAATTTTATATAAAGCAATTCCTGAGAAATTTTACATAGCTCCCTTATGCTCACAGCCTAATTGGTTGCTGTGTGAGGCGCAAGCTACCAGTTAGGAAATGATGGAGTGTGGACCGATTTCTGAGTCTGATCATTAATAAGATGTATGCATGCAATAATCATTTTACAAGGAAGCTACACAGTGAGATTCTAAGCAGAAAACAAAGAAAAGGCCTGGGTTCTTACCAACTGTTTCTCATATCTATTCACCTTATTCTTCTCCACCCAAAATCCTGGCATAGGTATTCATACAGGACATTCAGCTTTGTCATATGCATGGATTATATATATGCATATGATTACACAGACTCAGTAATCACTCAGATTTTATCTATAGCTTATCTTACTGACAATCAAACTCAGGTAATGTCACCACCCCTGGATAAGGCTGCAGGCATGTGAATGGTATGGCACAACTCAAGCCTCTGAACTGGACCTAATCACATCAAAGTGGCCAAACACAAACCAGCAGGCTGTGCACTGAAACCCCAGACTGAAAGGCTCCACAGGAAAGGTGGAGAAAAAAAGAATGAAAGAACTGCCCCTACTTGGTCTAGAGTCAAATGTATTAAATGGATTTTGGGATCTGCACAAGCACCAGCAAGTCAAGTTTTACTAACAGCTATAGTCAGCCCATTCACATGCTCATACAGTATGAGGTTTACTGCAGTCTGACTGGTCAAATTTAAAAAACTCACAATGCAAAACACAATCTATGTATACAAAATAGCACTGTGAATATAAAATATATTATTAACACTTGGAGGGTGGGGGGAAAACAATCTTTACCTTCCAGAAACCACAAGTGTTCCATCATCCAGCAAATATTCTTTCACATTCTCTGGCAGTGGAAGTATGACACTGGAATAAATATGATCATTTCTTTAATAATTTATTAATAATATTACTTGTTAAAATAATAACAACAAGAGTTGAATAAAAGTAATTTGGCTTTTAACAGAACATACAGTATGTTTTAATCTCTAATACTATGAAAAAAACTCATTTATCTTTGTCCCCTTTCATCTCTTCCCAAAAAGCAGCACCCTCCAGGGAACCAGAGGAGAAAGAGGCAAAAATTTTAGATGAAATGCACAAAAATGCCCTACTCCTTCAAAGCTCTAAGGAATTCAAAGAAAGAGCAGCATGTGGCCAGTGGGAAGGAGACAACATGTTGCTCAAACTAAAGATATCCCTTCTGAGAGCCAAACCAAAATATGCCTATACCACCCAAATGTTCAAAAAATGCAGGACTGTCACTAAACTTATCAAAAATATGCATGTGCTAAACACTCAAAACTATAAAAGATTAAATGCTTTGATTACTAAAAGCCTGATGTCAGCACTTTTTGATCCAACGGGGCAACTATCTTGAGCTTGACTTTCCTGTTCTCGAAACCACCTTGTGACCTGCAGCAACACCTTAGAAACTGCAGACTTGGCTACAGCTTCCAGAAATACACAGAAACATGAAGTCAGCCACTTGCTTTGGGTGTGTTCAGCCTCGGGTTTTTTTTGAGCAACCAAAATATATTGCAAAATGCAATAGCAGCAATGCGAGTATCAGCTGGTACTCAGTGTGAAGTCCCACCAGGACAGCACAGGGGTGTCTGGGCTGCCCCCGGGGCTGCCCAAAACACCCCCTCAGGGTGCAAGGATGAGAGCCCAGTTTCTAGGACTCCAGACTGAGCGAGCCTTCCCCACCTCCATCCCAGCTCTGTCCCACACAGGTCCCCCATACCTCACCCAAGCCTGCCCCAACACAAGCCCCTTTCCGGCCCAGCCCCACGCAGCACCCCTACGCCCTCCACACCCGCTTCTCCCGGCCGCTCGCCCAGCCTAGGCCCACACCCAGCCCAGCCACACACCGCCAGGGCCCGGCCGCCCCCCAGCCCCACACCGCACCCCTCGCTCCCCTCACCTGCGGATGGTGACGGCCCTGAAGAGCGGGTACCACACGGAGAACTGGCAGTGCACCACCTGCTCCTTCTTCATTCTCCTCCTCAACCCGACCCGGCTCGTTCCGGCCCGGCTCGACCCGCTTCGCCCCGCTGCTCCCGGAAGCTCCCGCTCCGCCCGGAACCTCCCCCGCAGCTCTCAGCGCCAGCCGGGCCGCCATCGGCGGCGCACACGGCGTGGCGTTCCCCGGTCCCGCTTCAGCGGTGTGGACGGCTCCCGCCTCGCTTCACCTCGGCTCACCTCACCTCAGCTCGGCTCAGCTCAGCCACTGCCGCCTCAGCGCTGCTCGGTGCCGGTCCCGTCCGGCCACCCCCGGCCTCATCGCACCCCCCCGCGGTAGCGGTTCCCCGCAGCTGCCGGGCCGCTCTCCCGGCCTCGTACGTGTGCGTGGCCCGAGCGGGAGGGGGGGTGGTTCCAGGCGCTTACGTTGGAAACACGGGTGGCCTTGGGGAAGCTGCGGGTGTTTTTGCCGCTTAGCAGGCTTTGGTGTTTGGTTTTTTGTTTTAGTTTTTTTCGGTTTTTTGGTCTTTTTTTGCTTTGCATGTGCTTGGTAAGATTTCACCTGCAGCATTATAACAGAGCTCTACAGCGACAGAGCTTCCTCTCTCCTCAAGCAGGGCTGCAATTCATTTTATTTTGGGGAGAGTCAAGTAACAACTGAATAATATGTTCTCTAAGCCCCATGGTTGTGCCGTCATCTCTGTGCCTGTGTGTCCCCTGCGTGCAGGGCCAAGTCGTCCATCAGTTGTCTGGAAGGTTGAGAACAACTTGGAGATGCTGCTAACCCTCTGCTGCTTATACAAGATAGTCTTTGTTGTCTGTTCTGCAGGGCAAGAACAAGAATATTTCATTTGGTGCTGAGCAGGTCGTCCATGCTGCTAAATACCATGATAAAAATGAAACTTTTTCCCCTCTGCCTTTCTCCTATCAGCTTCTGCTAATGAATTGATTTTGTTGGTAGAATCATATTGCTGAAATGCAAGTGCACTGACTGATGGTAACAGGTTTAATGTGACTTAGGAGCTTTTAGTGATGTTTATCTTCAGCACACGTATCTTGGCATGCTCTTGCTTAAGTTGTGCATAAACCACTGCCAATGTCCCTTTTACGCATTCTTTATAAGAAACACTGTATTTTGTTTTATCTCGAGCTTGCCTTAGGACACTACTGCTAAGCTTCCATTAAATCTGGTTGCTGTCAGCTGGGATATGTAGTTTGGATCAGAAAACACCTTTTGAAAAGTAATTTAGAAAAGCTAATCCATCTGTTGTGACTTGGATAGGTTAATGTGGAGCTCTGGTAGCTTGGCTACTCTCTTAGCTGATTCACAGGCCTCAGTTGGCTTAAGATTTTAACTCCTGGGAAGGATAATTTGGAAACTTGAAGCTACTCAAGGGAATAAGCAATGGGAATAAAGTTTTACCTGTTATAAATGGTATGTCTTTTTCAGGTTGGAGTTTGACCCCCATGTGAAATAAATAGAACAAGTAGCGTGGTTTGCCAGCAGTAGCCTGTAATGTTAGCCACAAAAATCATCAGAGAAGGCAGAAGTGGCCCAAACTTTTTTTTCCAGATCTTATAGTTTTAAGTGCTGTTGATTCGTGCTCAGAAGGCTTAGACATATTCTTAAAATAGCACTGATAACTATTGAAAATTTATACTGATAGAGTTCATGTAATTGTAAGTCAGGTTCACAAGCTGCTGTGTGAGCTGTGTTGCATTTTTAACTCAAATGGTGCAGTGGTAATTTTATGAGATAGAAGAACCTTCCAGTCTGAGGGCTGCAAGAAAAGGTCTATTCTGAAACCTAACATAGGGCTTTAGAAACCTAACCTTGTAGTGATAACTTTAATTTTCAGGCACAGCTAATTTTGTTTATGAACAAAAGGTGTTGCCACCCTTTGACAGTATAATGTGCAATAGCAGAATTGCAGCCTTTGTTTAACCAAATGGTACCTTATCTTTCTAACAGCAGAAGTTCTCACTTCTATACAGTCCACTGAATTTGGAAAAAATTACTTTTTTAGTCAAACATTTTGAAATGTCGCTCATAGATAGAGTTATTGCACCCACTTGTGGAGGAGATCAAAACTACAGAAGCTGTGATAGATTAGTCTTCCTCTCTTGTTTTTACTTGTTTTAGTGATAATTCAAACCACTGAAGCTGTGTAATTTTTTGTTATTTTCAGTCGCAAGCCACCCTTGAATCTCTCCGCTGTGAAAGAGAGCAAGCTGTGTTGAAAAAACTTTCTGCCATGAGATGAGGTTCTAGTATGCATTTGTAACTGGTATAGGTAAGTATTAATACTGTTGTACAAACCATTACTATAGCTGCTTGTGGGATTTAGGGTACAAATTGTGGTAATCTGCATTTGAGGAAGATACACTGATACTTCCAAGTTTATGTAGAAGGATTAGTATGGTCAATGGAACAGGATTTCATGTGAGGGGAGACTGAAAGAAGAGGACTTATTCAGCCCGATTGAAAAAAAAAAAAAAAGTTTAACAAGGATATGGTTCACTGTCTACTCTCTTGATATGTTTATATTGTCAATCAAAAAGGCTATAATTCTTTCCAAACATAGGAGGTGGATTTGTTGTAGCTAGATATGTGAGGTTTTTATATTTTTAAAGCTGGATACTTTGGGTATCACACAGAGCCTCCTTTGACTGTTTCCTCTGGATTACTCTTGGAACTGCTATGCTGGGCTGCGCTTCTTTTGCGTAAGTTTGGTGGAAAGCCTGATTTTGTATTTTAGGGTCACAGCATGATACCATGGCCCTTGTCCAGCTACAGCTCTTAAATCCTCAGTGAAGAGAGTTTGAGACATTGCTGGCTCGAGAACAAACTGGTAACAGCTAACTGAGATAACATGGGATAGAAATTGGAAGATAAGCAAGTGAGGTTCTGGGATGGTTTTTAATTGAATAGTAATAAGGTAGATAGTAAACCTACGTAGTTTAAAGATGGAGCTTCATTGCTTTAAGAAAGGATTATATAACATGTTTTTGAAAGAACAGAATTGGATTTAATAAGTCAGGGTTCTTTTTCAGGATTTATATTACATAAAAACAATTTGAACGATTGATTGGATGACCTATTTCATCCAACAAGACTGTCTTAAGAAAGAGCCTACCCTGTATACATGCTGAGGAAATGGATTTATGTACGTTACTTTTAATACTGCTGATAACTAGAAATATTTTGTACTACCTATTTGTCTTAACTACTTTGTGGAATTAAATGCAAATCTTATATGTAAGGAGGCCGATGTTGCTGCATGCTCTTAAATGTTTCACAAATGGGCAGTAGATGTTATTATAAAAGGATAAAAATGAAGTAAAAAATGAAAGTGCTAAAACTGGGTATGACAGAGGTGGTGATCACTCCCTTTTGGTACTGTTCATTGCTAGAGACACCACAGAGCCTTGCTAAACCTTCACTGAAGTCAACAGAAAGATTCCTGTTGACTTTATGGAAGGTTTACCACCATCAATGCTAAGACTGATAGAGGTCTTTAAGATTATCTCATCCCTCCTGGTGTTTAAAACTGATTTGCTTCTTTGCACTGTCTTTTTTGCTTATGATTCATGCTGATTTCCAGGATTTCAGTATTACAACACAATATCAGAGGTGAGCTTCCTTGGAATAAGAGTTAGTGTGCTGAAAGCAACCCATAGCTCCACAGTGAGACAGGGGACTAATGGTGAATCTCTAATGCATCATATTTTTCTGCTGCCTGGTGTGCCTTTCAGCTAGAAATGGATTGAGAGAGTGGGCAATCTCATCTTCGTAGGGAGCATTAGGATGCGGGCTGTGGCGTTGAGCTGCAGGTGCAGAGCCTTGCTTTGGGAATGTATTCAAGTGCCTTTTGCACAGTGTTAGCCACATCGTTCCCAGTAAGAGAGACTGACATGCTTTGGTCATGCTAACTCCACGTGCCACCTAGACTTGCAACACATGGGTGACTTTTTTACCTTGTTTTTTTGGGGGAAGGATTGAGTCATTTATGTGTTTGTCATGTGTGTAAGGTGGAGGTAGGTTCTAGTTCTGAGTCTGTCTCAATAGCAGACACTTTTTACCCCTGAAGTCCTCTTGGTATAAGATTTTTTTTCCACTTTCACAGTGGAGTGTGTAGTCCTGTTGTGGTAATGCTGTGTTGACAGAGCTCTTCACCTAGGTCAGAATGAAACAATTTGACTAAAATGGATCAATTTGGTCTCTGCGTGTGTCCAACCTTTGAATAGTTAAGGAGGGTGTCTTTGGCCAGCACAGCTACTCGGCAGCTGATAGGTCTATGTAAGTCAGGGATTTGACACAAACTTCCACTTCTCATTTGAATTATTTGACTCTGAAACAATCAGGTGGAGCTGAAAATGTGAATTGTGCTTGCCATCACATATCCCTAACTTTCTCCAGCGAGTTTTGTTTGTTAATTTAGAATGCAGAAATGAACCTTTTAACTTTACTCTGAAAGCAAATATTGACTGTGTTTCATAGTAATCTGGACTTTGCACAGGACTGGAAAAGCCTGACATTCCTGAAAATGGCAGCTGAGACATCCACAGAAGTTCCAAAAACTGCTAGACAATTCGTCCTTAAAGAAGAGGTATAACGTGCTTGGGTTTGACACATGTTTTGTTGTTAAATAACAATTATTTCAGACTGATTAGGATGTTTGTGAGTGCAGAGTAAGAAGTGCTATAGATGTTGTACGTTTGTAAAATCTATTTAGTGGACAAAATACTTCTTCCTGACAGACAGAGAGTTTAAAAAAGGTGGTATTTCTCTTTGTTGAAACAATCATACGAATTATCAATGGGGAGAGAGAAATCTACAGTGTTGTATTATTTTAAGCTTTTTTTTTTTTCCCCAGATTTTGTAGCTGTTTCTTGTATTGTCTGTTCAGGCTGTTTTCAATGTTCAGAAATAATGCTGATACCTCTAGGAGACTATACAAATTGGTGGATCATGAGACTCAGCCTTGCTTTTTCGTTCATTTAGGACGAACCACTAACAGTTGCCTTGATATTTAGGATTGTACCCTCTTTGATGCTTTCTGAAAGGTTTTGAATTTAGATAATTGCTGTTCTGAACACATTAGTAAGGAAGTAGTAAGATTTTTTTAAATATTGTGCTCGCATCTTCATAGAATCAGAAAATATCAGGTCCTGAGGAATTTGGAGGTACTTCTGGGTGTTCATTAGGAGCACTTTCACCCTAATTTAAACTGCTTGTATTTGTTTCTGTTCTCTTTTAAGTGCACTCTTAAAAGGTAATCTTTGGTGTTAAAGGCAGGTTTGGCAACAGTGTCATGCTGTCGTTATAACAGAAATGTAGTTTCTTTTATCTAGCGTTCCTTGGAACAAACGTAGTGTTGTAATTTCTGTAGGTTTTAAGGTACAAGACTTTTTCAGGAAAGAAGAGACACATTGTTGGGGTATATTTATGGCTTTTCCCCTTGGGTGGTTTTTAAATATGAGTATTTCTCAAGCATAAAGGGTTTCATTTTTGTAAGCTTTTTTGGTTTTAAGACCTGTGCTTTTGCAGGTAATGTTTTCATTTTTTTTTTTTTTTTTTTATAAGGCCTCTTACTTCTTCTCCTTTGGAATATTGTACTCTTAGATCTTACATATTTTAAGCCATTTAGCTTTTTCAGGCATTTTGTGGGATTAATACAGGAGAGTATTTACTGTGCTTCTGCCAGTGGCCCTTATATATTGGAAGTGGTTCTGTAACTCCTCAGTAACTATGTGGTCTCATGTTGGAGTATCTTCTTCCATGAAAGCAGCAGCTGAGCTTATTTCCTTCTTCCTGTTGCTGGGAACCCACAGTCAGGCTGTTGTAAGCAAAAGCAGATGTTATTTGCCCATCAAAGTAATAGATAAAGGAATAAAAATAAGTTATTCTAAAATTGGGTATGGTAATTGTAACACATCCTGTATAGTGTTCGTAGGCCCTAAATCGGGGATTTAGCAAAGCAGAAGTTACGCTTCTGTGCCAGCTTCCACAAGTTTTAATTGTGTACCCGATGAGGCAGATGATGATAAAATTCTCTTTTTTCTTCTAGGGAAACCTGGCAACTTTCAGTTTTCTTACCTTGTAGGCTGTTAGCAGCAAGGGTTTCACCCAGCTTTAGAGGATTGTGGAACACTTCCGTTGTAAATGCTACATATCCTATAGTATTTTTTAATTACTGCTCCATGACAGTAGAGGCCAAAAGCTGTACTTAGGAAAACTTGATTAAAATCAGGTTTGACATTGTTCTGTACACATAAAACCTACTTTTTTATTTCTTTTTTTTTTTCTTTTTGGAGCTTGGATAGGTCTAATTTCTTACAGACTAGGGATTTCTTTTTCCTCTAAGATTCCTGGGGACATTGATGTGGTTCTGATTTCAGCCATTTTCCCCTTAGCAAACAATAACTTGGTGACAGGGGTAACAATCTGCTGGTTCTGTTGAATGCTGCAGCAATATGGGACCACAATCAATAATCTAGTCCTTTGTGTTCTCTACAGTGTTTAAAAAAATTAACACAAAACATTTGACCGTGTTTACTTAACTGAAGTATGTATATTCCTCTCCTTGGACAACCAATGGGACATGATTTTCATCTATTTCTCTTTTGGATCTTCGTATACTCTAGTTTTGCAGTGATTTAGGAGTGAATATGAAGCTATTTAAAACATACCTGAATGCTTCCAAATGGAATTACTACTTGTACCTGTAATGAGCATAATATACTTCATCTTCTCCTTTCCTGCTGTCTTTGTGACCACGAAGCCATTAGAAAGCCCTTTTGAGAACACATAGCTCTCCTTTTCCAATTCCTTTTACGTGGAAGTATTATACTTTCCAAAGTAAATGCCAAAACTCCTACCTGTAAAATACGTGTAGCCACGTTTACAACCATAGCAGCGCTATTGTTATTTCAATTGCCTATCAAAATAATTGTTCTGAAGAACACATTTCAAGAATTACATGAGTTCATCCAGCTCAGTTATAATGTACTGGACACCTGAATCACTTCTGATTTACCTTCTGCCTCCAGCTGATGCTGTACTGTGCTTCTGTATGCTAGTGATAGCTGCATCACATGTTACATGTAATTTCTCTGTACTCTTTTTTTAGTTGGTGAATCTCTCCGTTTTAAATTCAAGATCTGCATGGCCACACAGGCCCCATTTGCTCATTGTCCTGCACTACAGGATTGTAGTGTGTCAACCACCTCTTGCACTTCATCCTTTGCTACAATTTAATGTTGTGGGTTTTTTCCCCAGAGCCTCTTTTTCTCTTGCTTATGCTTGCTCCATTGCTGTTAGCAGTGTGTCTCATTAGACAATAGGAAGTGATTTGTTCATCTTACTGATTACTTCTGATTTCTGTGGTCAGACTTATAGCCAACTTGATACAAAATTCTGGAGACAAGCTTCTTGTTTGCCTATACCTTTAGCAAAGCTTAGAATACAAGTTATATTAAAAGTAGTAAACTGCTGGGCTAATACTTAGGGATTTTTCTCTTTTAAAGGAATTACATAAAAGATGAGGAAATATCATAGGGCAGATAAACTCATTTAGCTCAGAAAAGACATTTTGTAATAATGTTAATGCCAAGCACTCAATCAGCAGCTCTCAGAAATCCTAAAACAGCAGGTATGTATCACTGCTTGCAGTTACAGAAAGCGGCGGTTACGCAAGGCCACAGTCTGAGATCACAACAAGGAAAGTTTCAAAATAGTTTGGTTTTCAGTCTTGCATGCTTAGCTATTAGCCCATGCTTTCTGATAAGTGGGCACTCGTAACCACCAGCATAGCTAAGGTCTGTGCAGACCAGTGATCCTTTTTTCTTTCTCAGCTAAAACGTGACCTTTGCAAAATCCTTCTAAAAAGATGAGGACTTTCCAGTACATAAAATCCCATTGAATTCATTGAAACTTGGTTATACAAGTCACATTAAGGAAAGTTACTGGGCTTATTTTCTAATCCTGTTCAAGAACTTGGAGTAAATGTGGGTTTTTTTTCTGTAATAGCTACAGGAATGTTGTTGCATGTTTCTGCACGTATTTTGGTGCTGACATTTTGTCTTCAATACAATCCAAAAATAGTTGTGTTTGTTGTTTCTCCCCTTAGACCCCAAATATCTTTGGGATTAATTTTATTATGTATTTAACAAAGAATTCTTTATTTTAGGTAATTGTAGAAAGAAAATGGTTGAAGCTTGAAGAAACAACTTATACTGATCCCTTTGGTAAAACCAGGTAATTGCCTCTGGCATTTCAGATTCCTATAATGTTCCCAATGGTACAGACTAGCCCCAGGTTACAGAATATGAGCATTACAAACCTATTACTCAACACAAGATGAGATCTATTCATTGTACAATTCCTTTATAGTTCAAACCATTCAGAGAAAAAAAAAAAAAAAAAAACAACCAAACCCTTACTCTAGCAGATGTGCTAGCATGTGGGATCTAATTTGGTTCCTAAATCCTTTTGGGCATGTTGGACCCTGGTTTACTTTGTATTTTCCATTCCTTGTAAGGATGCTATGCAGAAGCAAGTTCTAGCTATGCAACAGGACTGTGATAATCAGAGAGTCTATCCCATGGCTTTTCTGGTTCTTCGTTAAGGGCTCCTTTTTCCCTGCTTGTCCTGGTTTTGGCTGGGATAGAGTTAATTTTCTTCCTAGTAGCTGGTATAGTGCTGTGTTTTGGATTTAAGATGAGAATATTGTTGATAACACACTGATAGTTTAGTTGTTGCTAAGTAGTGCTTAGTCTAAGTCAAGGACTTTTCAGTGAAAATGCTGGAGGTGTACAAGAAGCTGGAGGGGGCACAGCCAGGACAGCTGACCCCAAGTGGCCAAAGTGATATTCCATACCATATGATGTCATGCTCTGTATATAACTGGGGGAGAGTTGGCGGGGGGGGGGAGGGCAGTGATTGCTGCTCAGGGACTGGTTGGGCATCAGTTGGTGGGCTGGTGAGCAATTGTTTCTCATTTCCATCACTTCTTTTTTCTTGGGGTTTGTTTCTTTCTCTTTTTATTATTTTCATTACATTATTATTGTTATTATTGTTGTTATTATATGATGATGATGATGATGGATCTTGCATACTACTGACAAGTTACTGTCCTCTTATATATTATCACACCTGCCCAATTCTTTTCTATGCTTTAGTTTTGCGGCATTCATCTAGATGTGACAACACAGCTTTACTTCCCTCCTCTTATTGTATTGATTGCTTTCTGTAGCACCTCCTTCTTCATCAGCAAAGTATCCTTTTAAAAGAAAGCAAAGATTGGAGGTTTTGTGAAAGGACTTTTGTTGCTGCTGGATTTTTGGGTTTTACTCATCCCATTGCTTATTTTGAGAGAGAAGTTTTGGTCTTCCTTGCATACGTGCTCCTCATGTGCTGAAGTAACTGAGCTGAGAGTTCACAATAACTTCGACTATAAACCTTATGCAAAAGCACGGTAACAGAATGCACGTGGTCTTGTTATAAAACTATCTTTCAAAATCTGACATGTTTTATATATTAATTGCTTTATTTTGCACTTTTCCGGGATCACTTTTATAAGATAAGCCTGTTCTGTGACAATCATTTATGTCTTTCTTTTATTTTTAGTGATTTTAATTATTCATTAATGATTTTCTCTCTCCCGCCTTTAAGTAGGCAAAATTATACTACAGACATTTTATAGTGCTGGTACATGACAGTTTGCCTAAGGCCAACTGTTTTCTTACGCGGCCTCACTGTGTGATGGTTTATTTTGCTTTTAAATGACAGTAGGAAAGGTAGAAGACTTACAAATAAAATAGATATTGTTCATTTTAATGTATTCGTTGTTTTCTCTCTTTGTTAAACAGAACTTGGGAAACTGTAAAGCGTACTGGCAACAGAAAGGGCGTTTCAGCTGATGGTAAGACATCCGTGACTTTTTTTGTTTGCATTTTTTCTTGTGAAATTCTCCTGATAAACTCCCAGTGCAGACGTAGGGCCGATCTATTTCTGAATGAGCGTGTATGTGCAACACATAGCTCAGCAGAGCTTGCTACACCCCTGAGCAAGCGTGCGCTAATGAGATGCTAACTTCAGTGCTGAAGAAGCAGAGCCTTCCTGTAGGAGTGTTTTCCCAAGACCATTGTATTGACTTCAGAACAATGGAGCAATTTCAAAGACACAATGGATGCCCTGATACAAAGTAGCTCAAAGACTAGTGAACTGGGTCTGCCGTTAGGGCAGGGGTACAGTACTCTTTAGGCAAAAGAGGGATGTGATTTGGCCTTGAAGGGAGTGTGGGCAAGGGTTCTGTACAGTGGCTTCTGAACGGCCTCTGCAGGCAGGAGAGCCCTTCTGTAGATGTTGGTGGGCTATGGCTCGGTCTTGTCTGGTACGTGTGCCTCTTGTTTGCTGGAGTACTTTGAAGATCTCGTTTTGGGCTTTTATCTCTCACCACACATGATATAAGGAGTTTAAATTCATAGTTCAGAATTCTGGAGCAGGTACCTAAATGTTTAATGCTCAGAGTAACAGTACTTGGGTTCCTTTCCAGATCTAGCTCTAAATACTCACTTTCTGCTACACTGAAATACTATGAACTTGTGCCTTCTGTCGCTGTTTGTAGGTGTAGCTGTGATAGCGGTACTACAGAGAACTCTCCACTACGACTGCATTGTCCTGGTGAAACAGTTCAGGCCTCCAATTAATGGCTATTGCTTGGAATTTCCTGCAGGTAAGTGACTGAAGCATTAGGATGAGTCACATAAAGCTGACAGTTAAGTGTGTTTAGATGTGCTTGGTGTGTCAATTTTAATGAAGTAGCTCTAACCAGAAAACTGCGCCAGTCTCTGCAGCTCAGTGTGTTACTCAAAAATAATATAATTAAGAACAGAAAATAAACATAGTTCACTTTAGCAAACTGGAGGCATTTTGCACAGTAGTCTGGTAGCAGAATATTGCATTTCCCTCCACTCTTCCTTTCTGTAAGAGCCAAAGCATTTGGCTTCTTTCCCTCATGAGAATATTAACGCCATCTTCTGGGCAGGTGGCACACTGCAGTACATAATCAGTTGAAGACATGGGTAGCAGGATGATGAATCCTGGAACTGGAATCCTTCCTAATGCCTTGGTTTATCCCTCTGTAAAAATAGGGTAGTGAGGATGTTTCATCTCTTCTGTAAAGCTGGATTAGATCTTAGGATGTGTATTGCAGTTAAGTGAAGTGCTAACTTTTTAGTTGTTCTTGTGTATTATTTATCTCCCAGGCCTCATTGAGGAAAATGAGACTGCAGAAAGCGCTGCTTTACGAGAGTTGGAGGAAGAAACTGGGTACAAGGGGGAAGTTGTTGAATGTACTCCAGGTCTTTGCTTTTTTTTTTTTTTTCTTTCTTTCTTTCTTTCCCACCCAAAACTAATTCCATGTCTTACAGATACAAAATGCTTTAAACCAAAGGAAAAATCTACGCAGTTTAGCAGAGTCCCATGGCTTGTACCAATGAGACTTTGGTCCTTGATGAGTCAGCTACTGAACTCCTGTTAAACATACAGGACTAAAGTAACAATTCGATGTCTATAGAAGAAAAGTTTGCTATTAATTAAGATCCTTTACACAAAGCCCAATTATTCGAGCTGTGATTTGGCATTTTCGTATAAAGGTCTAAATTGCTGGACTTAATGTGAACAACATCCATGAAATTAGATTGAAAAAATAGCTGCGTGACGCAGTCTGAGTGGTGGGGAAGTGACAGTACTCAGGTTCTCCAAGCAGAAAGAAGGAAGGAGAGAATAACTGGAGTAAATCCAGAGATCCTTTGGAATGTGATTGTTGCCAATCCAATGCTTCCTACCTAAAATAAGATGGAGGCAAAATGAGGGTTATAAATAAAACTTGAGAAGGTAGGTAGAAAGGTGAGGCAACTCACATATTATTTCAAGTAAATGTTATTACAGTTGAGACTTGGCTCTTGATTATCAGGTACAACTCTGCTGGGGACAGAGAGATGGAGACAGGTGATGGCAAAATTAGACTTTAATAGGCTGAGGAAGTCTTTAAGGAGTTTACAGGTTAGTCTTCAGTCTATGGAATGGAAAGTAAACCTAGCTGCTCAAAACAAGTCTTCCAGCTCTTTTACAGATTCCTTGTGAGTTACAGAAACATTAAGAACATGTGAAAACAAACTTTTCACAACTCTTCAGCATGATCGTATGCCAAATATGAGATCACAGAATCACAGACTGGTTTGGGTTGGAAGGAACCTTAAAGCCCATCTAGTTCCAACCCCCCTGCCATGGGCAGGGACACCCTCCACTAGACCACGTTGCCCAAAGCCCCATCCAACCTGGCCTTGAACACTTCCAGGGATGGGGCATCCACAGCTTCTCTGGGCAACCTGTGCCAGTGCCTCACCACTCTAACAGTAAAGAATTTCTTCCTAATATCTAATCTAAATTAACCCTCCTTCAGCTTAAGGCCATTCCCCCTTGTCCTGTCACTACACTCCCTGATAAACAGTCCCTCCCCACCTTCCCTGTAGGCCCCTTCAGGTACTGGTAAGCTGGAATTAGATCTCCCTGGAGCCTTCTCTTCTCCAGGCTGAACAACCCCAACTCTCTCAGCCTGTCCTCACAGGAGAGGTGCTCCAGCCCTCTGATCATCTTTGTGGCCTCCTCTGGACTCTCTGCAACAGCTCCATGTCTCTCCTGTACTGGGGCCCCCAGAGCTGGACGCAGTACTCCAGGTGGGGTCTCACAAGAGTGGAGTAGAGGGGCAGGATCCCCTCTCTCGACCTGCTGGTCACACTTCTTGTGATGCAGCCCAGGACACGGTTGGCTTTCTGGGCTGCAAGCGCCCACTGCCGGCTCATGCTGAGCTTCTCATCAATCAATACCCCCAAGTCCTTCTCCTCAGGGCTGCAAGTTCTCCTATTGATATTGATCAGACGTATTTCTGTGAAAGCTTTTGTTAAAATGTCAAGGTGCCCAACTTCTGCTTTTGAAAAATTAACCTGTACACGTGCTTGTTGGCAGCTCTCTGCTTGGACCCAGGTTTGTCAAACAGCACGACACACATTGTGAGCGTCACCATTAATGGAGATGAGGCTGAGAATACAAGACCCAAGCAAAAACTTGGTGAGTTTTGTACCATTTATTTGAAAATTGAGAAGATGATAACAAAACAATGGCTTTAAAAGAACTGTCCCTACCACTGCATCTCTTCTCTCCCAGCTGATTTAGATGCTGTATGTCCTGCAGTCTAGATAAGCAGAGCTGTGTTTCTTTGCTGAATTCACTGAGGAGGCCCAGATGTTAAGTGTTGGGTGTTAGCACACCCAGAATGAGAAATTTAGGTGCCAATGTTCAGTGAGGGCCATAAGCACTTGTGAACCTAGATCTTCCTCTTAGTAACTACAGTGTCAGTCAGCTATCGAAATGCTTTTTAGTTGTAAACTCAAGTGTATTTCAAAATCTGTAACTTGCTACTTTTTTGGTTTTTTACTTGCAGATGATGGAGGTATGTTACGTAGCTGTGCTCAGTGACAGTAAGGTCAAGTGTGATCATCTTATGGCAAGTTTTACTTAGAAAATGTCAGTTAAAGCTGTTTTTTATTTGAGCTTAGTTAATCTCCTGACCTGAATCAAACATGCACGAGACCGGCTTTGGCCTAGACATGAAAATGCCTGTGGGGCATTAGCGCATCAGTTATCTTCAACCATTGCACCTACAGCCCCACTATCTCAGGAAATACAAATTACTGAACCCACAACAGCTGTAGATGAAGCCCCAAAGATAAGTAATTCAGATAGACTAGGGAGGTGTAAGGCAACACAAATGCATCAAGAACAACCCCTTTGTCTTTCTGCTATTTTGGTCTTCAAATGTATCTATGGTCCATCACTGTACCAGTATAAGCCAGACAAAAGTCCACTTCAGCAGTGTATCTTCCATTCTCAGAAGGGAGAAGGTCTCCTTTTAGAAGGATTCTCATACTCCATAGCTGTGAGCTACGCTGGTTTTCCCAGCTCTCTCATTTCTTTCTGCTGAACTTGGTTTTTAATGATCCCCTTTTATCGGCCTTTTTGTGATACATGAAGGCTCACAGCTTTTGGATGGTGATGAGCATTAAGCCAGTGTGTTCCCCCTTCCAAGCTGTAAGAAACAGGACACTGAGGTAGCCTTCCTCTACTGTTTGCTAAATTAATGGTGCATGAAATTCTTTTCTTCTCTCCTAGAATTTGTGGAAGTTATTTCACTTCCAAAGAACGACTTACTGCAAAGAATTGATGGTAAGAGCTTTCTGTTGCATTCAGTGCACTAATGTGAGCTTCAAGAAACCCTTAGCTTCTCTTCTCACAGCTCCTCGTGGCATTTCTCATCCTAGAATACTGTATCTTAAAAAGCTCTGAGAGGCTTGGCCAGGTAACAGAGTTAGCAATAGCATTAGGTGTTAGCATTCAGAACTCATGTCTGAATGCTATACATCTTCGTTTAAGTAAAGGACTTAAATTTCTGTAGAAGAGAAGTTTTAACAGCATCTCAATTTATTTTTTTTTTATTATTTCAGAACTAGTAGCAGAAGAACATATTGCAGTGGATGCCAGGGTTTATACTTACGCATTGGCTCTGAAGCGTGCAGCAGAAAAACCGCTCCAAGTTCCTTTTATGAAGTTCTAAAACTAGATGATGAGAAATTTAGTTGAAAACTTCCCAGTTCAGATGGCTTAGAGGTATAACTCTTCTTGTAATAAAGGTCCTTTGCTTTACTTGTAGAACAAAATAAAGTATTTGTAGGAATGATTCTGATATTTTTATCTGGAATTATGTAACTGACAAAAAGCATTTCTTCTAACCGTTCAGTCTATCAAGCTTTGACAGAATAATCATAATAAAAATGCTGTTTAATTTTCAGAATGGCTCATTTCTCACTATATTCATCATTGCACTTACGTTTCAGCATAAGGAAGATGCTTAAGTAACTGTAGTTGGTGTTGTAACACCACCTGGGCGGGAAGAGGGCACTTCTGTCTTCTCCACATGCACAAGCAGTAGCATTTAAACAACTTCACGTCATTTTCTGAAGTAGGAGCAGCACCAGCTGCACAGGATGCAGTGTGCACGCTCTGGCTGCAGCACTTGAAACTGCAGTTTCAGGAACTTTTTTTTATGACTTAGACCTGAAGATGTTGCTTCCTTCTGCCAGCCCTAACCAAACTATCTGGAAAAGAGAAAATCAGTTGGTTTGATCTAAGAAAACAATGACTCTGACAACGATGATGACAGTTAACAACAGAAAACCAGCCAGTGGTGCAAACCAGAAGGGTGTAGGACCCAGCCAGGGGATTCTGTTTAAGGTATGGACTTACATACCCCCAGATAGCACAGCCTCACAGTTCTCCCTCTCCTAGGACACATCCTTGGCGGCCCCTTCGTTCAGTCTGACCACTTCCAGGCAAATCTTCAGCATATCTGTGTACAGTCAACTGCTTCTAATTATGTAAACAACCACCACTGCTTAAAGGTTCAGATCTAAGAGTTGTAATAAACATATGCTAATATCAAAGTCTTGCCTCTGAAATAAATTTGGATGAGCACGCATAATTAGAAAGGCTTTCCTAGCTTAGAAATGAAGCTGAAAACTTGCTTAAGATTTTCATACTTTCACAGACAACACAAAGTTACTTTCAAGTTGAGTGTGAGAGAAGACAGAAGAGATCAAACTGTGAAATCAAAGGGAAGAAGACCTTGATTACAGCTGAGCAGACAAGCTCAGTGATTTTGAAGGGAGGAATGTGGAGATTTGTTTTTTAATTAAGGCTGCTGAAAACTGATCAAAATTATATTCTAGAAAGGATAAAGAGAAAAAAGGCAGCCTTCCAGACCTACCTCACTAACAAAGCATGTCAGAAATGATCAAAAACTGCAAATGAATTATATCTTGCACAGATAAAACACAGGAGAGAGCTTAATTAAATAAGTTTATTGTCTAACGTTTACAGTTGTTACATTGCCGCTCTAAAGTGCGACAACATAAATAAATTTTCAGCAGGAACTCTTCGTTCCCCCCCTTTCCCTTCCATGAACACTGCTTTAGGAACCAGGCCTCATCCTTTAGACTCACAAAAGCAAAGTGGACATGAAGTTTCAGTGGCACAGTTTTCACAAGTACATGGTTAAACAAAACTACTGGGCTGACTTGCTAGCATGACAGCAGCTACCACGCTGTGTCACAGGACACCCAGGACACGAAACCAAACTGCCCCAGGCCCAGCGATGCAGCAAATCCACCACAGAACCAGTTCACAGGTGAGATGAGTATCAGTCTCCGGTAAAATGTTTGCTTGTCCACCCTTACAGCTAAGAGAAGGGTGCCTGGGTGGAGACACCACAGAGGAATAAGCAGTGCTGAGTTCAATGATGGGGAAATGCAAGTTAAAAAAGTATAAAAAAATCAATGTAAAATAAGGCTACAAATAAATTTTGTCAAGAATACTGGCACGTAGCAATCTGAACTCAGATTTTTTTTTTTTTTCCTATTAAGGACAGGGAAATAAATTTAACATTTTAATGCTGTGTGCAAAAACGTTTACCGATACCAAACTGATACATTTTACCATCTCACTGTAGTGTTTGAACAGCAAGGTAGATGAATTGGTTTCCAGCATTACAGGCAACACTAGATAATACTTAAACAAGATAATGTAAACTTTATTCTTAAGGCAGCTGGTACTAATGCTGCACACAGGCATTGCTCAATGCCCATTACAGTAATGGGACATGTAGCACTTTAAAACAAAAAGAAAATAGCATTATTGGACTAAATGATGCATGTTGTCAAAATACTTTCCCTTTCACACAAACCATGAAATATTTGGACATCTAGAAAAATAATGCACCTACTCCTCCAACTTCAGCCTGTTCTTTTACGAATATTTCAAAGTACTGATAAATAATAGTGACTGCAAGCAGAATGCCAGTGCCTGACCCAATGGCTCCTAGAAAGTCAGCCAATACTGAAAGGGCACCAATGCACAAACCACCAAAGGCAGCTGCTGTAGGGATATACCTGTACCAACAACAACACACAAAAAAAAAGTATTCATAATCATGAATTTTCATCCAAGGATTCTAACAATACATCTACTACTAAACCAAAAAAACTAGAATACTGAGCAACAAATTTAGCATTGCAAATGCAGGTCTGCCATTAGCTTGTACTATCTTCTGTGTTTGCACAAAGTAGAAACTAAAATAAACATTCACGGATATGAAAGCTGTGTGAATAACTGAACACTGGCAAAGCTTTTCAATTTAAAGTATAACAATTTTATATATGTGCATGCTATCTAACTTCCACAGGACCAAGAATAACTGCTTTGACTTAAGTATGTAGGGATAAGTCTACCTTTCAATATAGATCTGCAGGTTTTGCAATACTGCATAAAATACCGCTTTTGTAGTGTCATCTTAGTTCAGTAATGGTAAATTAAACACCTGTAAAAATCAAGGTATTTTCCTTTTACAAACATGGAAGAGATTCAACCCAAATTCCCTCATTATGCCACTTAAAAGACACTGTGAGTTAATCTCTTACCTACTGCTGTAAACAGCATCTGCATTACTAGGAAAGGTGACAGCTGAATGAATGGGAAGAATCTTGACATTTGCAGGGGAAACAGAATTCCAAGATACTCCAAGAATATCTAGTCGACACCTCCCCAGCACTCTTAACCACCCAGTACAGCAGTACTGCTGGAAGATGGCACTTCCTTACCTGTTCAGCTCGTGAACCATTGAAGTATCCCGGTGGCCTCTCATCACCATTTGCTGTTCTTTGAGTTGCTTGGCAACCTGCAAAACCCACAATTTTTTTAAACTCCTGTGGTGTTTCATAGTCACCTGATATTTAGTTAGAGTAATAACTGATCAGTTAGTAGTCAGTCAGTTCTAAATTAGTGTCTGAAAACATTTAGGCACGTTTATCAGAACACCTACATCTTTCGCTGATGACCCAGACACCTCGATCCAAGTCTTTGAGAAGAATGCGCAGGATCCCAACATAAATATTATATAAACTATGACATGGACAGGATCCTCAAATATTGCACCCATGGATTCTGGAGGGGACAAGTAGTAGCACAGGCCACCAACAGGGTAAGAGCGAGCAGGGCCACCGCCACTGACATCCTATGAGAGGGGAAGAAAAGGCCAATTAGTTATTTCTCACACATCTCTCACATTCCTGTCCTGTATTTATAGAGGAATTCCTCTTCGATGTTTAAAACAGATTTTATATACAAATGTTAAAAAGTAAGCATTCCAGTTTTCTGCTGGTTAAATACCAAAGTTTTACAATGAAGTAATATATACATATAATTGTATGTAGTTAAAAAAGTGCTAAAATACTTACTGCCCACTGTCCTAATAAGTTCACCAAGAAGTTGCCACTAAAACGAACAGACAACATCTGGGAAATAACGTAGAGGTTGGAAACTAAGGCAGACTGCAGAATGATGGGAATGTTGGAGGTGTAAAAAAGCTTGATAGGATAACTACTGTACTGTCCACGATATCGTGCAGACTTGATAGGTAAATCAACACGGAATCCCTATGGGAAGGAACACAAATGAACTGAGTTTATTTCCAAGCTAGAAGGTATTCCTAGTATGCCTAAAAGCTATTCCTGACTATAGAGTTCTTGCCAGATAAATGCAGAGCACAAGGTCTGAGACAGTAAAACCCAAAGGCTTTCTGCTGTAGTCTGGATTACAAATTTTAAGGATTTCTAAGTGTTCCTGCTTGGGTGCATTACATTCTTTTTAGATAAACATTCTCTCTCATCTACTAAATTACACTTTATTTACCTGTAAAAATACACTTTAAAGAATAGGGTTTGATAAAAGCCTTTAATGGCTTTTAACTTCACTAGCCAGTTAACAGCAGAGTTGTGTGTAATAAGCCCAGCCTTCTGTTTTCTGGGGCAGGCTCCTATCCAAGTAGACCCAAGAAAAGCCACATGGATTTGAAAACCAGAGAATTCGTTTTTTTGCCAGCACTCTGACTCAGAAGTGTTCTTTGAAGTCAATTATGAATATCAAGTATATTATTTGTGTGATACAACCACTGCAGTTCCAGAATCCATTTTTAGTAAAAATACTCTCATAGTGTGTATGGCATTTAATAGAATGTGAGATTACATCGCTGTCTGAGTACAAGTATGTCTGGCTATAAAATTTAACAGCTGTGCTGTCACAGAGGTATGTTACTGAAATAAAAATATTGAGATAGAGTTCCTTACTCAAAGCTAAGGTACTTCAGTTACTCTAGTTTAACTGCTGAATTTTTTCCCCAGTGACTGCAGTGTCTAGGGCTCACACACTTCTACCTACGCAGCTGCAGAGCTACTATCGGGAATTTCTGCAGAGCTACTATGAGGAATTTCTCGCTTTACCTGAAAATATATGACTACAGCAAATACAAATACTGTAGCAATCAGATTCATGAGATTGGGCAAATTCTGTCGGTAAAAAGCCTCCCGCAAAGCACGGACTTTGTCGGTTCGTGTAGCCAGAAGATGAAATAGTGCAATCACAGCACCCTCAAACTCTGTTCCTGCATGAAGCAAAAAAGTAGACATCATTTTAAATTGTAAATTAAAAACATTTTAAAAGATAGTATCTTTTGAAAATTTTAAAAGTGACACATATAAAATCAGATAGAATAGGACAATCCTGTTACAACAAATATATCACATTATAGGGTCCTGGTTTAGTTTGTGGAATAATCTCCAATAATGTTGTCAATTAGTGGTTGAGGAATGAAGAGATGGTAGTCTCTGAAGCATCAAAGCAGCTTAAAGTAATTTGGAGGCACCAACTATAAAAGTATCTTCTAGCCACCAACAACAGCTGGATCATAAACAACTCCTCTGAACATACAGAATTTCTTATCTTCTCTTTCTATGGACTAAATGATGCTAAACCAAGACTATTTTAGTCTTGGTTTGGAAATCAAAAAATCTTCAGTCAAGGGGATTCAAATCCCATTTTAACTACTGCAATTCAAATCAGTGAAGGCAAAGTTATAGGTTATTAATCTTCACATGTCAGACAACATTTTCATCTTCAATATTAGACAACTGACTTTAGAAGCTAATCAACACACAGGAAAACATTTTTAATATCAATCTGATAAACATCTGATAGTTTATGTATAGTATACAATTAGTTAAGTGTTTCAGTGGATGTAATCACACACGTACCTCTGCCAGTGTTGATGGTAGTGGGACTAAAAGCCTTCCATACAATGGTTTCACAGATATTGGTAGCAATAAACAGGGAAATACCAGACCCCAAGCCATAACCTTTCTGTAGCAACTCATCTAACAGCAACACAATCAAACCAGCAACAAACAGCTGTGGGGAAAGAAACAAAACTGAGCAGAAACAAGAATAAATCAAGTCAAGTATTATGTATTAATTCCCTGCTTCAGTATTTTCATCATGTTGGAGAGTGATTGTTAAGTTTTTCATCTAAGTATCATTCACGCAGTATTTTTGCCTTCTGACGTACAAATGCCTGTGCATCTCACCTGGCAATGATCTCTGTGGACTTTTCAACACTGATGCTAGCAAACAGATTACTCAGCAAGTACTTTTTTCAAAAAAGTGTTTTAAGTTTCTGCATTTACTGCTTTGCTCTACAGGATAATGTCTCCAAGCTGCACCTGTGTCATTTAGTGAGAAGTCCTCCATGGTACTGAACAGCAGCTACTGCTTTCCAACTCTGCTGATTCCTGTGTTTTTAATCAAACAGCCACTCCTACCTGAAACATTTCTGATATTAACTATCCCAACTTTCTCCTCTGTTATGGAATATTTAGAATTTCTCATATATAGACAGAAAGATACGAAGGATGATGCTTTATAGCATTAAAACTAACTAAATAAATGGCAACCAGACATAGAAAGATTTTTCCTTCCAGCTACACTGTATCTAACCAGCCTCATTCACATACAAAATAGCTCATTACAAACCTGAATTATAATAAGAAGACAAATTCCAGCACCCATTTCAGCAGGATCTCCATACATTCCAGTCATAACATACACAATGGCTTGCCCAATGGTAATAATCATCCCAAATACTAAAACAAGAGAGAAAGCAAATCCTTTAAAAAAATCTGAAATCACCTACCAAAGAAATGTCACATCTAGTATCACTTAGGCAGGCTGCTTTCCCAAGAATAAAAATATGCTTATTAATTTTAATTGGAACAGCGCTTACATTTCTGAGCTCCATTGAACAAGGCTCTGTCTTTTGGAGTATCACCAACTTCAATGATCTTCGCTCCAGCTAGCAGCTGCATGATCAAACCAGATGTCACAATGGGTGAGATACCTAATTCCATCAAAGTACCTAAACAGGAAGAAAAATTAATACGATTGCCATTCAAGCATCTCTCCTAAAGAATTACACTCTGAGGATACTAGGTCTGTTGAAAGGTTTCTGACCTGTAAGCAACATTTTTCATAATGCTTCAAACGTGTGTATTCCAGTACAGGTATGATCAAAACAAAGACCGTTGTCTACTCACAAAAGGCAGCTGCTGTGTTAAAATCTGTAATTTTGAAGGCAGCATGAGAAACCTATGTAGCTTTTCACTTCAATTATTTTTATGAAACCATGCTAACACTAAAGGTCAATGCACACTGAAGCTCAGCTTTTTGGCATATTGTATCAAGGAACCTTTCACTGGACAGCATCTTGTCCCTGGTTGGTTACTCTGTCAGTGCTTCAACTGTCACATTTTCCAAAAGTTTCATTTTGAAGACCACATGAAAGATGCTGCAGATCCACAGTGGCTGATACTGGCACTCTTGGAATCACTGACTCTAGTTAAGAACACAGAAGTTACGGTTTGTCCTAACAAAACAAACACACGTCATTAAGATGCTCTGCTCTGCCAACTCACCTACTGCCGCAATGTCACCGAGGTATCAACTTCCAACTGTATACAACTCAAACAGGGTGATGTAACTTCATAAAAAACTACTCCTGCAGCACACAGGTGTATATTCTGGAAAACCTGCCTGGTTTTCCCTCCCAGTCACTTCATCTGGTGTAATAAAAACTGGGGCATCACTCACTTTGCTACCATCCTCAGATTGATACACCTGCAACCCCAGAACTACCACCTGATACTCTAAGGTAGAAATATTCTCAGCAAGGTCTTGCTCAAGTACTGATACCTGCTTGAGTTACATACGCAGTATGGGAGCAGAACTGAACGTACACAAAGCAATTAAACTCAGGAAAATCGCCCACCTCTTGCCTATACAATATACTCTCCCATCTCAATACAGAAACATTCTTCCACATCATCTTTTTGGCGCAAGAGCATTATAAAGAGATTACTTTTTGAAATTTGACTTGTCCTTCAGCTAATATCAGATTTTTTTTCTCCTATCTGAAGATGTTGAAAGCTTAAATAACCACAACATTGAAAATATGGATGAAAATTAAGAAACTAGAACCACCAAGTGATCAAACTTTCCACATTTCCCAAGCTGGAACCTTAAAGAAAAAAGTTTGGGTAAGAACACATTTTACAAGTTTAATATTCAATTAGGCCAGATCAAATTACTTTGTCACCATCTTTTACATGGTCACTCAAGGGACATAAATAATGCACATTTTTTTCTGATGTTAAGTCACAATATCCACCAGGCAAATTCCAAAGAGAATCAGCTTACAATTCCTTTCAATTTTGTACATTTAAGTGGAACTCTGCTCTCGTGTAGTACAGTAGCATTCCATCATAAAAATACCAATAAAACTATTAATAAAAAAAGTATTTAGCCACTGCAGACTTTTAAAGTCTCAACAAGAACCAGTGACAGGGGAGACATGGTCTGTAAGGTCATATGGAAGATGAAAAGAAGTAGAAACAATATATCCGTAGCTGATCAGCCTAGAAGCTTGTTATCCTCACACCTCGCCTCTGAAAGGGGCCCCTTCTTTGGGGGAAGTATCACTTTGTATTCCCCTTTTCTCATATATCAGTCATTTATTCAGAAACTGCTTCTGGCAACTTCTGCCAGTAATTTATTCAGAAACTTGGAGTTAATGTGCTGCTTCACAATACCACTGGCTGCCCCTTCCCTCTTACAGTATAAGGAAAAAGTGACTATCCATTCCACTTGTTTCCAGAGATGAAGACATAAAAGACATTTGGGATATGCACATTTCATGGCAAAGAATCCTTATTTTTTAGAATCTCTTTCTATAGATTAATATCTACCTTGTATTTTCCCTGGTGCCTTTTCCTGCGTGTTTTTTTAGTTCTATTATATCTTTCATGGCAGGGTAGATTAGAACTGCATGCAACATTCAATTTGTGGCACCTTACAGATTTGTACAAACATTTCTTCTGATCTTTTCAACCAGGTTTTAAGCCATTAGCTCTTCCCTTTTATCCCGCAACAGCTTAATTTCCTGAAGAGCCTTTAATAAGTAATCTGAATTTAAGAAAGGGTTTTTGAGCACCTCCTTATTGTCTGGAGTCTTCTTTTCATTTCTGCCTAACTACCAGAGTCCTCATTTCAGTTCTAATTTTTAAAAATTTTAAGCATTATTGCACAATTATTTTTTCTTTTTTTTTTAGTGTTTTCCCTGCTACCAAAATGTAAAATGTGAAAGCATTAAAGTCATTATTATAATGTGGTTTTTTCATACTTGCATCCTAGAGTCTACATGCTGTTCATTACCACATTAAATATTACATCGTCTCTCATGGAAATTCTACTTTTCCAACAGCAAGGATATTAGGATGTCAAAACCTTTAGCCTTTACCTCACATCCTCCAATGACATCTAGTCAGTTGAATTAGGCGAAAATTAACTTTCCCACTCCTGCTTTTTGTTGCCTTCACAGTCTCTCTAGTCTTTTCTCGGCCACCGTTACCATTCTGTCTGGGTAGTGGATAGCATATTTAGTATTATATGCTGCTAGTGAGACATGGAATTTTATATGCAAATTCCGCAGTAGAGTTTGAAACAGATAACTTATTTACCTTAATTTATTATCTTCACTGGTGTGACAAAATTTGCCATTCCTAAATAATTTGTACCTTCGCATTACAGGGTTCCACTGATTTTTCTTACTTCCAGCCCATTCTCAAAGACACAGATGAGGTCAGTGTCCTCATTTAGCGTCACGCATGTCACGTCACTCATCTTCAGTTTTAGACTTCTAGCATTAGTTTAAGTCTTACACATTTGGTTGGGATACATTTGTCTATTCTAAAATAAGTTAGTTTGGCTTTGCTAAACTATAACCCTCATCATCTCTGCCCTTAGCTTTCCCACCTATAAAATTACTCACTCAAAATGTTGCCAAAATATTATGAAGCATAACTGACTTTCACACATAAGGTATTTTCTAGTGAACACTCTCATACTGCACATTACTGCTGTTTATTAAGTGGTGGGGCAGAAGATTCCTTGTCCCATATATTAATCAGAGACTGCTCTACAATTCAAAACAGAATCATACCAAAACCTGAGAATCAAGATTAATCTGATCTGCACATCAAAGGAAACCCAACTCCTAAGATGAAATACTCCTCAAAGATCAGTCAATTTTAATTACATCTGTGTTAAGAACTTTACAAAGCGTTTCAACGTGACATCTGGGTTGTATAAAATTTAACAGCCAACTGTTTTTCTCCTGGTCTGTTTATACCAACACAAAAAAGAGAGAAAGGAAATAATCTACTCACCTCTGTTTGACGCAAGAATGACTCGCATCCAATAGAACGGATCTGCAGAATCTGATGACATGATTCCAAACAAAGGTATCTGTCAAAGCACACAGCAGTATTAAACAGATACACAAAGCAAGTATGCATTAATCAAAAAATCTTAACATGTAACGATTCAACTGTTACACTGTTTAATAGCATTTATTCCATTTTATTTTTTTTTTATTAAATCTGAGACACTGACACCATCTATTTTAATCCTCCAACTGGAGTACGACTTGGAGGACTAAACTAAGACCCTTCTATAGGAAGAAGCAGAAACTCCTAGAAAGAAGAGTCAGTGCACATAAACCAGATATTAATGAAGATTTAAATGCCTGTCATATGCAGTTACAGGGTACTACAATACCCCAAAAGAACAAAAAAGCATAAAAAAAAAAGGTTAGCCACCACAAATTATTAACAGAATGGGGAAAATTTTAAAAAAAGGAGCAAAATGTAGCAAAACATCTTTGAGAAGACAGATAAAAGCAGGGGGTTTTTCAATTTTTTTTAAGCAGTCCTAAACAGAATTTCTTTTCAGTACAAATTAAAGATACAGCATAAACTACAATGTAAATATCTTCCTCCAGCAAGCTGAATTATTCAAATTCTACAGCTGGGAATATGTTTTGAAATATCCCATATGGAACTGTCAAGGTCAGCCAAGTTTATACAAAACCTCCAATATTCTATGTGTCAACACTGAGGGATTTTAAGCTCTTCTTAATCACAAAAAAAAGTAGACTAGGAATTCAGGCAATCTTCTAGATTAATTCCTGAAAACTTCAGTCTGGACCATCTGATCTTCTATTCAACTACTTCAATCTTTTGTATAATTACAAAATCTTAATTACACATATATCCAGCAGCTAGGAAACACAGATAAAACTGCATGTTCTTCTAGCTCTACTATCATTCCTGCCTCCTCCTCCCAAAAAAAACAGGTAGGTATGAGAGCTGCGGTTTAGCCTTTCAGCAGTCCTTCACTGTTGTAAACAAAAATTCTTAAACTGCTGCTCCAGAATCTGACTGTAATGGGTAAGTTCAAGTTAATAAATACAACCTAAAAAGCCTAATTCTGAAGATGTATGGTTCATTGTAAATGTTCTAAGAGGTCTAAAAGTTCTAAACAATATCTATCACTATGGATTCTCATTTTCTGCAATATCTAAGTATTCTTTAAAAAACCACCACTGTTTACAACCCCTGTAACAGTTCCAGGAACTCTTGCAACTATGAGTAATAAAGATGACATAGATGTTTACAAAGACCTGTATTTTGGAGGGGTTTTAGCTAACATCTTTGTCAGTATATTCACAAAAAACAAGTTCTAAATGTGAACCAAAACACTTCTGAAAAATGTTTTCCTGCAATCTTTACAATCCATCAGCTTGTTCAAGAGGCATCAGATAAAAACAGTCACTTCTATTTCACTTTCAAACTTGTTACTATGAAGATTTAAATTTAGCTATGAAGAGGGTAAAGAATGCATAAAATTGCTCAGTTTGCTTATACTACTCAATGAATAATTATCTCAGCTGTTTACCCTGCAGCCGGTATCATCATTTGACAGGATCTTTCATATAACAAGAAAAAGCATTATGTATTTTAGACTAAATAGAAAGCATTAGCATCTGAAAACACATACAATCAACAATAAAGACCATTTCAGCGAATCAGGTTTCTTTAACTGAACTTTAAATACTTAACCATAAAAATATATAACTGAAACTGGTATGTCAACATGAAACAAGAACTTCTCACACTTTTAGCACTCTGTTTTATATGTACAGAACGTACATTTGCTGAAACACAGAAAACATCAATTCCTACCTGGCAGCATACTAAGAAAATGAAGAGTGTGATAGCCGTCCATAGTACCTTCTCTCTGAACTGGATCTGCAGAACAGATTGTAGAGATCCATGTGTTCATTGTATGTAGAAGTTTCACCGTACTTTCACATTAGTACTAAGTGCTATATCATTCAGAATTAAATGCAAAGATGGTGAACGAGCAGGCATCATTTCTTATTAGAATTTATTTATTAATATGATTTCAGATTTTATAGAAAGAGACAGTCATGGGGTTACGAAAACTTATATGGGATCTGTCAGACAGCATGGCCGACATTCAGTGAGTAGCATATATTATTCTAATATATAGTATTCTAATACAGTGGGTATTTACAGAAAAGCAATAATATGGCTAAAACCATGGACATACCAGAACAAACATGAAAGATTAATGCAAAAAAACTTAGCTTCAGTGAGTAGTGCTCTAGGCTTCAACAGACTGGAGGCACTGTTTTGTAAGACTGGAAGTTATTAAACTAAAGCACTATAAAGTTTTGAAAGAGATTTAACTGCTGTGAAGAAAAGCCATAAAAACCAGAACCACCATGACTTTTGGATAGCAATTAAAAATATTTAGAATTAAGTTCTTGAAAGGGTGTTAGAGGAAGCTTACATTCACCATTATGAAGGACACACACCACAAAATAATTTTTAAAGACTCTTTTTCCCCTCCAAAATACTTCTTTTGATGTAGATTATATATTACTTTAAAAAGAATGTCAGATCAATGATCATTAGTGACTAATACATTGAAGAGAACCTCAGGGTCACAACATTTGAGGCAAGTGTAACTAGTGCAAGGTGCAAGAAGAGAAGAACCACAAGATTTAAGTTTGAACCAGAGGATTACTCAAAGCATGAGATAGGAAGAAATGCACTCGAAGAGACCAGAGAGAGCTAAGATGCAGTGTTACGTTCAAGTTCCCACCTCTCCTCCATGGACTGTAAACATTAGGATAAGTGTGTTCACTGCAGGCAAGAGTACAGCAGCTACTAAAACATGACATGAACTAACATGTAAGATAGCTACACGAGAAATACTAGCTCTCTGTCTCCAACCACTGAATCTGCCTGTAAAGAAGTAACAAGAAAAAGGATTAGTGCCTGGTTTTATAGGTGCTGAACACCCACAAATGACAAACTACAAACCGATGCAGCAGCACAGCTTCTTAAGCAAAAGAACATCCAGAAGTAGTCTGTATCTTTATAAGTGAAAACATGCACTCACTTAGAAGCAAAATAATCCCAGTAATTTAATTTATTTACTGATACTGCCTCACTCTTTCAAAAGAGGCCAGATGCTAAAAATACTTACAGTACAAAGTTAAAAAAAGAAAAATAGTGACAGCAGCACATAAATCCAAACAGTACCTTGTGTTAGACTTTATGCAGTGCTGACCCACTTTACCAAGTGCTGTTTGAATTCAACAATTCAGATTTTAAGTACAGACTTCTAAAAAGAAAAATGCTTAACCAAATTATCTCTGCAGCCCAACAGTTAACCTTAGCTTCTGAGGTATCAGTCAAGCTGTACAACTGCTCTGGCTCTCTCTGTAACTACGGTGAACATGAGCATTAGAGAAATTCTGTATCACCCAAATCACAGTTATTCACAAGGAAAAAAAGTCTCTATGATTCAGACAGACAAAAAAGAAAAAGGAGGCATCCAAATCCATATGACAGGAACAGCAAAATACTGACTGGTACAAAAATATTCCAGCCACAAATGATAACAAGCACAGGGACAGTACATTTCATCATCTGATCAGATTCAATTGGACATTTTACTCCTTTGACATTTTTCTTAAAACTTGTGAAAATGAAGGGACTTCAGCAGCAGCAGCAGCTTGGTTGTTCTGAACAGTGTGTTCTATTTAGAAAAATCTGTGCATATGAGGGAACCATGAACTGATACTATTAACTACAAAAAGTAGCAATTGCTTCTGTTAATCCCCTTGGCCAAAACACAAAGGCAACACTCCCTACTGACAGAAAAAGGCCACTTTCCTCACCAACAACAATGGCAAAATGATTCAATAGAGCCTAACTGAATCAAAACTTCATCTTCACTTAACAATCAATGCAAGTTTAGAGAAAACAGACTTCTATTCTGTTATCTTCATTTCTTGTCCTGGTCTTAACCAATCCACTAAAACCACTACTAATGATGTCTGCCAGTGACAACATGCAAGAAAACAATAAATAACAAAGAATTACAGTTATATAGAATGACCTAGGTCACTTGATAAACGACACACAAGCAAGGAACATGACTTAAAACGGTCAAAGGGCTCTTCAGTCTAGGAAAGATGTTCCCAATTATATTTTCAGTTGAAATTTGTACAAAGCTGGCAACTGGCAGTCACTGCCTAGACGGTGACCTAGATAGCAATAAGGACAAAGTGACCCAAATAGAGAGGACAGGAATCTTGGCACCTATCTGGGCATCCTTCACCTGCTGATGGAGGGCATGGGCAGATCAAGCCCCTCTCCTCTCTGGCAAATAGAACGGGAGGAGGTAAAAAAGAAAGAGAAAAAATCACAACTGTCAATGAGCTTTACAGAAACATCTGTATCTGTAGATTTGCCTTAGCTCCCTCTTCCTCTCCACTTCACTAGACAAAAGTGGGATGGATGTAACCAATTAATCACAGATATGCCGTAAATCAGCACCAGAAGATTGCACTAAGGTTCACTGCTGCAGAAACACAGATCGGTACCTTCCACCCAGGTCTGGTGCATCCAAATCTTAGCACAGGTCTGGCTCTGGAGATTCCTGCTCTGAAGATGCCTTTGTCTGACCTAAATGATTTGTTTGGAAACCTGTCCCAAGAGGGAAAGATGCTGGAAAGCAACAAGGAAATACAGATGGAGCAAAGAGCCAGGGAATAAATCCCAAACTTTTAAAAAATCAATTCCAGAGAGGAATAATCAGCAGTTTTTACTATTTCTTCTCCATTCAATCCAGCAGGCTCAGGTATGGTTACTGGCACAATCATCTCTGCATCCAGTCCTAACCTTTGAGAATCTCTCATCAACAAAAGAGGTTTCTCTCTAATTGCGTCATGTTCCCAGCTATGCATTTCCTTTTAAGAATATAAAAATCAATATTTAGCTCTTAAGGAATTTTCATGCCCGTCATGACAATGAATATTAGATAAATTTGTTAATCTAATTAGAACCTTTGTGACCTATGCAATATGTGCTTGCTTGAGTTTTGGAAGTAAAAAACAGTGGGTTGCTGGGGTTTTTTTGACAAGACAGGTCCTTTCTTGTCTGTAGAAATTAACTAATTCTAATCTAGAAAACGTGCAGATAAATGGGAGGAGTTTCTAGGGCTAGAGGAATAGAGAGATTAGCTGTAAATAAACTTAGGTCACTGATTTCAGAACAAAGAAAAGTGTGACATCCAGTAGGTGAACAGGGAGCAATTACCTGAACTATATCACAGATCACTTTCCCACTTCATCAAGGTGAATCACAGCTATGGGAGTGGAAAATATTTTGTGGGAAAGGAGGAACTAAATTTACGGTTCCTGAATTACAGCACAAGCCTTTTCAAAGTAATATATAAGCCAGCTCAAAGCCCAGAGTTGTGACCAGTACTCAAAGGCAACAGTGGTATCCACAGGGGAAAAAAAGCTTGAAAACTCTGTTCTAGTATATTAAAATAGATCCAATCATATGGAACTAAAACTAAATAAAACTTAGTCTAGAGATGAGACTTTTTAAAAAAACTTAGCATAATTACCAAGAGAAACAACTTATCAGAAGGCTGTTAAGAATTCACCATCATGGTAATTTTTTACCTTGACATGGATTCCCCCCCCTCCTCCAAACAGTATGTCCTACTGTAGGGCCCACTGTCTGTATTTATATTGGAGTGTGGACTTGAATATCACAATATTCTCTTATCTTTGAGCCAATAAAAGTAAAAACATAATGCGGCACTCACTTTTCTTTCTGGTTTCTGGATTTCAGGTAACACTGCACAGAATGGCTTAATAACTTCTAAAAATTTTACTGTTGCAGAAAAACAAACACAAAAGAAGAGAAAAATATATTAGTGAACCTTTATGAACTTATAAAACTTCACACAATATTTATATTCTTTATTTAACTTCTAGGGGAAAATAACAAAGTGTAAATAACACTTTATAAGTGAATTATTTCATCACCACACACTCTAATTCAGTGTTTGAAAACTAATGCCCTTTTCTTAAAACAGTTGAAAACCGGGGAAAAATGTGAAAGAGGATTGTTGTTCTAATCAGATTTGGTCCATTCTTTTTTCCACAGCTGGAACAATTTCAGATGAGAAGCAGCACTGTATATATCAACAAAAGTGAACTAAATTGTATTCTGTCTGAAAATAAATGACCTATATCAGTCTGTGCTAGTTAAACACAGAAGCAAAGGATACTGACATCAGAAAGTATCCATGTAGCGATTACTATCTTGTGTTCTACAGAAATACTGAACTGAGAAAAATAATTCAATCTCTAAAATACGTTTAGAAATCTTAATTTAAATCACTGCAACACTTATTCCGATCAGAACTTTGGGGAATTTTACTTTAACTTTTGATACATCTCTCTTCACAATTTCTCCTTTAAAAACACAGAAAAGCTCAACAGTTTGAGCTCTTTTTCTGGGGGAAAAAAATCGAAGCACATGTGTTTGGTGGGTAACTTGTCCTCCAAAACTTGTACGTTATTCCTAGCCCTAACATATTTGGATAGCCACAGAAAATGGTCCATCGGTACCTTTTCAAAGAAAATGGATTTATTATACTGCAAGCCAAGTTAAGTAACATTTTGGTCGAAATGACATGTTTCCTTTTCCACTTTGCTGTGATATATTCCTAGTTTATTTATTTCAAGCCCTCAGCCAGTTCATCAGAAGATACACCTTGCTCCACAGAAGGCAGCACGGCTCCCATGTCAAAATATTAAGGTCAGAGGGAAAAAAAAAAAATAACCCAGCACAAAGCGGTGCCAAGCAATGGCTCGTCTCACCCCCTGCTCGGGAGGTTAAAAGGAAACCTGCTGGGAAGGAGGGTACCCCGCTGCCGCCGCCTCTCCGGCCTGCCTGAGGCGGGCACCTCAGCCACGCCGCCGCCTCAGCCCGCCGGGCCACCGACCGGCCGCATCCTCCCCTCGGACAGACAGCTACCCCGCTCCCCAGGGCCGCTTCTCCCTGGTCCGGGAGTGCTCCTCGGGCCGCCCCCCCCGCCCGCAGAACGGCGCTGCCCGTACTCACTGCCCATGGCGGCGGCGGGGCCGGCCGCCTGCCTCAGCCGCTGTCACCGCCGCTCCCCTCCGCCGCCGGCCGGCGACGTGACGTGACGTGACGTGACGTGACGGCGGCCACAGGGCCCCACCCCCTTGTGCTCAGGCATCGCTCCGGACGACTATCCCTGCCCTGAGGGGACGGCGCTACCGACGTGGCGGAGAAAAGCGATATTTCCTTCACGGACGGTTCAATGAACGCAGCCCCGTTACCCTCCTTCGAGGCGAGAGGAACGGCATCCGCGGCGGGGCGGGATAATCGCCGCTACGGTGTGGATCAGGCTGTCAGCGGCCAGCCACAACGCTGAAGGACCCGGTAGCAGCCGTGCTCCCAGAATGCCCTGCGCGCTGTGAGGGGACGTGCCCCCCCCCCCCGAGCGGGAACGGAGCTTTTCACTTCACCGAAACTCCCTCACTCTGAATCGCAGCCTTGTTCGTATCTTCTTAGTCCTCGGGGGTTTTGAGTAGGTTTGAGTTGGTGTTGTTGGTACAGTAGTATCGATTTGAAAAGCACAGATTTAGCGGTTTGGTACCGGTGTGTTTTACTAGTACCCTAATCGCCCGTATTGATGGGTGGATGTGATAATTTCACAGGTGATTTGGTAAAATCACAGGTCTGTGGGTGAAATGAACCTGACAGAGGGCCTGGACTGGGAATGGGTATCACCAAAACAGGTATCAAACCTTCTTCACAGCTTTCTCTTACAACAGGTAGTGGTCTGTAAAATGAGGGTTATCACAATTTAAAACAATATTTATTCTTCCTGAGTTAATTCATCCTATGCATGGGTTTGTATTCTTCCTCATTGACATGACAGGTGTTTTATGCTAAGTTCCCAAGAAAGACTATGAGACACATGAAGGATTATGGCTCCCCCCAACCTTAAATTTGTATATTGGATTTTATTCTGCATTCCCTGAGGAGAAATTCATGTAACCAAGATGTTGCTACAATATCTTTAAAGAATTTTGTTCAGTAGCCTCCCTCATCTGAAATCATTTAGTGAGAAAGGCTTTTTCTTCCAGTTTATACAATTGTAATTTTACAAACACTAATGAGCTACCCTGTAGCAATTACTTTCACCTATAGTTCCTGGAGAGTCTGACAAATGCCCATAATTAATTGACCTAGCATCCTACTTGTAGATTATAATCTACAAATTAATAGCTGGGTTAATAGTTGAGCTTCAGGAAGTTTCTTGTAATTACCCTTTCTTCATATTTTTAGCCATTTTTATCCTTAATTATAAGTCATGTTAGCTCACTTGCTCACAGCAAACCTTCCTATCTGTAAGTCACTGGCCCATGTTTTGGTGATTGATAAAAGGCCCAGGAGGTTCCTTCAACTTATGCTAACACCTCTTTGGGTGTGCTGAAGAAATGTTACTGTCACCTGTGAATGGGTTCCCAGTGACAGAAGTAAAAAAAATCCAAATGCAGTATTGTTTTCTTTGCTCATTCCAAATGAATACTGTTGTGGTGTTCAAAACTTTACACTTTCAAAATTCTGGCTAGATTAAAAAAAATATCTAAAATAACATCACTGTTTCTAAAATACTTTTCTTAAAATATTTAAAAATATTTTCCTGATGGGTTTTCTTCCTGTCACCATTACTAATGTCTCTAATGAACTGCTGAACCTAACGTCTCATTCCTTCAATGCCTTTACTTTTTTTTTGTCGTCTTGGACTTTTCTCTGAAAATCCTGAACATTCATCCACAACTTCTATCATCACTTCTGCATCTCAGCCCACAGCCCATGATGCACAAGTTAGCTAACATTCTAGTTAGTTAGCTTTTTTGCTATCTAACAGCACATAAAGCTTCACTTCTGCTTGTTTTAATGACTCACAAAATTCTTCTGTCCAAGGACTGGGACCTGCACTGTTACCTACTCACCCAACTTATATGCCATATCTGGCATTTTCCTGAATGAAGCTTCCTGCACATATAGGAAACTCATTCCCATTTTTAAGTGGCTCCCTCCTCTGCAGCTTTTGCAATTTCTACTTTTTTCCAAAATGCTTTTTTGCAAAAGGAATCCAGCACTCACACAGGGAGAGCCAAGTCTGCGTGCAGGGCACAGCATGCAGACTGAACACAGCCTTGTGCGCATCCAAAAGTGGTGGCAGAAATGGCATTAACCACTAACTCATGTTAAGGTCTTGCTCCCAGTAGCCATTAGCCATCACAAAAGAGGAGTACTCTGCAGGCAAATCTGCATCAGCAAAACCAAGGAGAGCTGTGTTGAAGCTCTCCCTTCCTTACCCCAGCACCCTTGAGGGGCTCCACAGCAGTGCAGCGCTGGGCTGGAGGAATTTAGCTGAGCAGCGCTACAGAAATAGCTGTCTCTTCCCCCCACGGGAGTGTAAAACAGGCTCTGAACAGAGCCACATAATGTGGCCACATAATGTTCAGGCCACATAAAACTCAACATACTGGGTCTGTTCTTCCTTTGTGTGTATTGTCGTTGTGGAAAAAAAAATGTGATTTTATGTAATCACCAAATTGGAATCAAGGCTGATGATTGTGCTCTACAACTTCCTTAGCTACAGCTGCAGCCAAAGCAAGTGTTACTCTTTGAACTCCTTTTTCTAGTTAGTGATGTAGAAGTTCTTTGTGAGCATCACGAGATAAATTGTACAAAAGTACTGAGCATGACACAAGTGCCTGTTTGGGCAGTGTCCAACAAACTGAAGTATACACCTCAAGTATTATATCCAAAGTGTAACCACGTCCCTGTGAAAGAACAGCTGCTGTTAGTAGATAATATCCATGGTTAAAACCAGCAGGAAGTAAAGGACAGGCACAGCTCCAGCCATTCTCAGGAAAGGTGATTTCTAACTAGAAGAGTCTACTGCCATAGGACTATGGCAAGAAATCCTTAGAAGTCTGTGAGGAAAAACTTCAACCGGGATATGTCTTGACTAGATGATGCTGCTCAGAATGCTTAACAAGTTGTGAAGTTTGCTAGAACAAAGTGGAAGAAACATGATTTCATGTCACTGCGATGGATGTGCTAAAGAAGTCATGTAAAACATACCGAACAGATTACAGAGGTTACTTCTGGGTCATACAGAGTTCATGAATTAATGTGGGAATTAATTAGGGTAAAATACCAAAGTAGGCTTCAGAGATGCTTTTGGGAGCTGTTTCCTCAGGTGAATGCGCACCCTGCCTGTGATCTGCTCTTCCTCACCTACTATGACTTCCCACCTGGAAGTGCTGGATTTGGTTAAACCCCACTTGTTTCTTTTCAAAAAGGTCTTTGGCTCGTGGTGGGTGTGATTTAATTCAAGCACGTTCCCCTAGATAAGCTTGGAAGGAGTAAGGAGGTGCCATCTTCACAATGACAACTAGACTGGAAAAGAAAAAATGCTGGGAAAAATGCTGTGGTGATGGGAGAGCTGCTGTGGGGGAGCAGGAGGGCAGTCAGCATGGGGGTCTGCCTGGGCAGCTTCTACCTCCTTCTGCCATCTGGCTTCATTATTCTCCTGCTTAATCTCAATGTTTTGGTCACAAGAATTCATGATGGAAGGAGAAGATGGGATTCAGGAGAAGTCCTCTCAGAGCCCTCAGGAGAAGCAGGGAGAAGGGGAACACCTGAGGTCACTCCTTGGTTGTGAGGGCTAAAGCTGAACTCCTTTTAGTCATTGTCCCCTCCTGCTCACCTCGTCTTGTTGCTAAAGCAAAGGTGTATTTTGGGAACTTCTTCAAATGACTTGAATACCTGTATCTGTTTGAGCTCCTTTAGAAAACCTGGCTGATTACCTCCTGTTTTGTCATTTGCTGCTCTTCCTTTCACTGATTTCTTCTATAACCTGTTTTATTAACACATTTTTTTCAAGATAAAGTCTGTGATACCTACACCGCAAAGAAGTTTTTGCTCCGGAACCTCCCAACAGGCCTCCAGCTGAGAACCTCCTCCAACGAAAAAACAAAACCTCGAAAAGCTAAGATTTTTTCTTGCTAAGTCTCTTTGACCTCCTAATTCTCCCGCCTCTCGCCCCTCCAGTTACTGGTGTACTTGAAAGAGGCCTCACCATTATAACTTTCAGCACATCGTCCCTCAAACTATTTGCAGCCTGCCTTATTGCACTTTTCTGTTTAGCTTGCCACAGTTTTGGACTCTTCTGTTGCTCTTACTTGGTCACAGCTTCGGCCTTCTTCTGGTGCAAGCAAGATTTTGTGTGAGAACTAAGGACCACTGAAGGAAGAATCCAAACAGAAGTGAGCCCTCGTAAACAGGCCACGTTCCTGAGAACTGGTGAAACAGCCTGGGATTGGAAAAGAGTTTCTTAAATGCACTTTCCTTTGGCTTTACTAGTAAGAAGTTAAATGTTCGTTGTCAACGCGGAATACTGAAGCAACGGAGTGATGTAACAGTACAGTCTTGGGTTAAAAAAAAAAATCAAAACCCCAAACAACAAACCAGGAGGACACTAAGAAGAATTTCCCAGGTAGGAAGTAGTGTCACTCTTCAGGCTAGCCTCCAGAAACTAGTTTGGCTTCTACAAAATATGGTTCTAAGTATGGCATGATCCCTGCAGCACACCTTCCACGCTGCAAGCTTAATGTGAAAGCACTGCTTCTCCAGGCAAGAGAAACAGGGGTGCCTGAAGCTTTCAGGAGCCATTCTGCAAGGTCCTCCCAGGAATTTTGCTTTAACAACGCATGTGCTGAGAAGAGCACCAACAGCTGCAACAGATTTCATTCCTGGCCCATAGGAAAAGACATGAGAAAATCCACACCACTCTGCTATAGAAATGGCTCATTCCCAGGTATGAGGAAGCATTTATTCAACCAAACACCACTAACAGTTCTGTGGAAACAGAAATTGTTTGCACACGGGCACTATCCCAGGGAACTGTGAAGTGCAGATAAGCAATGTGATACAACATATTTTATAGCCACTTCACAGATCTGCCCCTTGGACTGGATTATTTTTTTTTTTAGCTTTAAAAACATGTTTTGTATAAAATACTACAAGAGAACAAGAAGTGTCTAGAGTAACAGGCATCACCCCTCATCTTTAGGTATCCTCCTACATGAAAAAATTGCTTCATCATTACAGAACTTGTTCGATTCTTTTTTCCCATTTTGGAGAACTAAGAGTCTTAAGGGTCTGGGTTTTGTTCTTCATAGGAGCAGTAGTCCATCCGTTGAAAACTTAGATAAATGTGTTGGTAAGAATGTCTTCCTGCTGCTGGTGGTGTAGGGTTCCAATGCCAACTGCTGGGGCTGGTAAAGGAGGTCTACTCACAAGACGGAGCTGAAATTTGAGTCAGGAGGAAATGATTAATGAAGCACAAGCACAGGATCCCATCTTGAGGGCCTCTGATGCCATGGTGGTATCTACTGTCGGATACTGGGCAGTCCCAGCTGGAGGTAATGCAGGATGACCATGGCTCCAAGGACATTACAGTGCTCGATCTGCCCAAGTAAAGAGCAGCTTTGGATTCTCCTCCCACTCACATCAAGTATGTTGTTTCCTACCTGGGCTCTTTCATGATCCTGTCTATTTAGACTGAACCCCTGGTGAAAGAAAGTTCCAGTCCTGCTCATCACCACTATAAAGAGCTAAGTAGCTTAAATTAGAACACAGATTTGGTTGAGGCATGAAGATGAGTCTTTTGTGTTAAGCGTCACAGAATTTTGTGTTCGAGGAGAACTTCAAACTTCATTTTAAAGACTAAAACACCATGGGGATAACTTACCTTAACACCCAGCTGCTTTTCAAACCGTGGTGACACAAAGGACCATGGACCCATGTTCTGTGGTTCTTCCTGACTCCAGATGAAGACTACAGGAAGGATAAAGGTCTATTACAAATGCACAGATTTATCTTTTCAGCAGCTCAAGTAAAACAGCTTTTTCTTTTGTAGCACCTTTGCCTCTTTTGTCTCAGCACTACCTTTGAAATGAAAGCTTGCCAGATTGAATTACCTTGCAGGTCACAGCTTGCTTAAGTCAAACCAAAAGTATGTCCACTATTATGGTATGCTGTGGGTATATTCTGCTTTCCTACTAACATTTTCAAAAGGTACTTAAAGGACTGGACTGCAAAGACCAATGCAAAAATGCCCCAAATGGTTCACTCTGATTTTTAGTAGCGCTTTATGGAAGCTAACAATAGCAGAGTCAAGTTCTTTTAGCAGAAGTGGAAGAGCAAAGAGGAAAAAGCCACTACAAGCCTTCATCCTAAAAGGCAGGCAACAGATTTAGTTCATTACTTCCAAGAGTCTAGAAACAAAAAGGTAAAAACCTGGCTGACCTTTCACACGGCTGTATTTGCTCAACTCTTGCTGTAGAGGTTCCAGGGGGAAAGGACACAGTTCTTCAAGTCTCAGAATAGCTGTGTTGTGCTGTTTCTCTCCTAGCATCTCTCTTTGCTTCACCAAAGCATAGTAATGCTTACCAGAACAGAGCACCACTTGGGTGACACTAAAAAGAAAAAAGGAATGTTTCCAAGTTTAGTGTTTGACAGAAACTGTATGCAGAACAGTTTCACACTTTCAGCAAAAAACAATCAGCCAAACTTTAAAGACAACTTTAGGAAGCTAAATTGCTTCCCCAGACCATCTTTTCTTTTCTTTGCCTTCCCTTCCCTCCCACTTCCCTCCAACAGCTGCAAACTAACCTTTGTGCACAGTATGCCAGAGCCCAGAGGTCCTGCTTCTTTGGTAGTTCTGGGAAAGTTACCTTACAATGGGATTCAACTCTCTTAGCTTTAACTACCTAAAAATTAAAGACCTAGTCAAAGCTAGTCATCTATGGGCTCTCCATAGAGAATAAACCAGAGAGGGAGAGAAGAACCTCCAGAGGACAATCTTCTCCCATGCCAAAGAGGAGCTGTCTGCTGGAGATAGACAATACCCTCCAGCAATCAGAGAGGTCTTGGCTGCCTAACCTTACTGGGCAAAGGCAAGGAGAGAAACCTCACCCCTTCTGCCTCACCAACCCACCTAAAAAACCCAAGATGCTAAGATACTTCCAGCCTTTTGATTGTGGGTGAGGATGCAAACAGCAGGGATGCTGTCAGACTCAGGTACTACTGGGACAAGGAGCACAAAAGAACCTTAGGGGAGAAAAAAATGAAGGCCAGAATTGCCAATTGTGAACAGGATTCTCTATAAATTATATCTGAAGGGAGAGTGATACACACAGAGTTTATTATTGCCCTAACTTCACTTTATCAGCTCAGCTGTTACAACAGCAGAACAAAAATTCTGCATCTCTGTGTCAGAGCTGCTCCCAGTAACTTAGCTCATGGGCATGGCGCAGAACAGCGCCCATCAGATCAGTAACTGCAGTCACAACCTCCCTGTGGGGGCCAGAGCTGAACGCCTGAACACGTTGCAGTCATGCAAACAGGTATGATAACTACCAACAAGTAAGCAGAAGAAAAGGAGAGAAACAAGTAAAACTAAGTCACCCACCATAAAACCGCATTTTTCCCCCAAAGTCACCTCTTTCGTATCACCTCAAACTTGAGCTGTTAGGTAGGAGAAAGGGACAGGACTTCCCTCTAAGAAAGTAGAGCTACCTTTTAGGATCTACAGAGGAGTCACCAATGACAGGCTTGAATGTTGTCCTTGGAGCCATTTCTTCAAAGCTTGATACAGCAGCCTATGTGGGGGAGAATTGGAAGTTACCAAATTGTGCTGCCTTTTCCCTCAGGCCAGAGTTGGGGAGAGGATACCGAGACAGGGTTTTGGTAAGTTCAAAAGATAGTCTTCCCTCTCCCTCCTATTCCCATTCCCACTCCCACCAATGAAAGGTGGGATAAGATTCTCAAGAACACTGCCAGACCTAGAATCAACCCTACTTCTAGCTCACCTCCAGCTTTAATCCTCAACCTATCCAGCCCCAAACAGACAAAACCCCATTGATTTGACCCCAAAACAGAGAGAGGAGAACACAGAGGAAGAACAAAGAGAAAGGGAAAGAAGAGAACATGGAAGAGGAAGGGGAAAAAAAAGAAAAAAGAAAAAGGAAAAGAAAGTTTTTCATCTTACAGGGAGCCTGAGTAACACTTTGGGAGAGGCAACGATCAGAGGTTTCCTGAAGTTTCGGACCATTTGCCGCCGGAGTAAATGGAAATACTGTGCTGGAGTGGTGGGATGCACAATTGACATGTTCACCTGGTCCCCATCAACTCCCTCTTCTGAGCTGTCACACATCTATATAAAGGGAACAGAGCAATACCTTGTCAAGAAGCAAGCAGCGAGCCAAATATGCAAGAGACAATCCAGGCACATAAAGATAGAAGACCACTATCCCAATTCAAACATTGATTGCAAGGAAGAACAACTTCAGAGAAGAAATGGCTTTAGTATTTAACTGGTAGGATTATATCTGAACTGTCTCCTTCTAGCACACTGTAACCAGGGCATGGCAGTTTTTCTAACAGTGGGGAGGCCATGACCTCCCCATCAGAGTGGCATACTAAACATACTGCAAACCTCTCCTTAAGCCACTACTCAGAGGAAAAGGCTTTCATTTACTAACTGATATTTAATAGCACCCAGCGTTCTGTTTGTATCATCTGTGCCTAGTGGACAGATCTGTGAGTGGTTTGCTCAAGAGGGGGACTGGCTGTTTCTGATGCCAATCCCCAAATTGTTTTCTATAAGAAGTGCTCGTTAGAGGTCTGCTATTTGCAATTCAGCAATTTTGTCTTGCTACTGGACTCATCCTGTGGTACAGTGACGTTGCTGAAGAGCAGCAATCAAAAAAAAAAGACAGCAGGCAGGACTGAAGCACGTCCCAGTAGGGCTGTCTGCAGAGGGCAGGGGCCTCTGCAAGCACTATGCAAATCTCACATTAGACAATTCAACACACAAAATTTCACATTATCACACACCCACTTGGGCAAGTGACAGAGATGCAACAGGAACAGCACGCATTTAATACAAGGTTCAATCGGTCTTGCACCAGAGCTGTTACAGCAGCATTTAAACCAAAACTGCTTCCCCACTACTTGTAGACTTGCACCTTCTCATCACAGTACCCCTTCTTCCTCCACCTTCAGCCTAGCCCATTCCTATCTCATCATGAGCCTGGTAAGCCTCCAGCTCCTGATGTCACTAGCAGGTACACCAGGAATGGGATGTTTTCCTGCAAGACTCCCAGAGCTGATTGCCAGCACTGCGACGGGGAGTATGTGAATCAGAGGTGTGGCGGGGTACCTGTAAGAACCGTTCCATCCGGCAGGACGAGTGCTCAGGGCCTGCACCATCATAGCCATGGGGAAGGAGAATTACTATCCCACTCTGCAGAAGCCATTTGGCCTCACCTACAAACACACAACAAGGAGGAAGGAAAGAATGATTTCCACAGAACACAGAGCCACAAAACACATTATTTTGCACAAACTACTCAGGAAAAAAGAATAGCTAATGATTCCACATCGTTAAATACAAGCCTGAAACACACTGCTGGTATTTTGCCAGGACATTCACAACAGTGAAACAGCAGACATAAGATGATCTGAAGTTTCTGAAATTAGCATGTAACTTTGGGCTTCCAAAGACTCAAGCCTCCATGTGGAACATGTGACACAATGAAGATTTTAAAATTTAGTCTAAAACATCACCGCAGTATGCAAGAATCCTCTTAATGGAATTTTCCTCTTGACTAACAGAGGTCCTCAAAGGTAACTCTCTTCAGTAAAAAAAACCCCTAACCATAATTTGTTGCCTATTTTCTGCATACCTTGGCCATTTGGTCCTCTGCAGGTGTGACCCAGGCAGCGTCCTGTGAGCCAGTCCTAGCTAAGACAGCAGTGCTAGCCACAGGCTAGTTCCTCTGGCTGGGCTCCATCAAACCTCCTGCACTATCCAAGGGATTACAGTTAAACCCAGAAGGCAATTCATCCCAGCCTCAAATAGATGTTGAGGATAAGTGGGATAAGAGGGCCTCTGAACTTCCATTTATGATTACGGAGGGAGTGCAGAGGCCTAACTGAGGCTAAATGCCAAAGCTCCAGATGCTTACATGCAAGGAATTCGACTCTGGAAATTAATCTTAGCATTTTCTCAGCGTGTTCCAGGTCAGAGAGGTCTTTTTGCAGTATCTGAGCACTCAGAAAACATGATAGACTCAAACTGAGAGGTTGGTTGTAAGGTGGTGGTGTGGGAATTTTGTTTGTTTTAAATAATCACTTCTGTATTGCTTCAAAAATTTTACAGATGCCTCAAGGAAAGGTACAGCCTAAAAAAGCCATCAAATATATATACACACAGTAAAATAAATATATGGGGAAGGGTAGGGAAGAAAGGCCATTAATATAATCAACTGTCCTTTCGGAATTACTGTCATCGGCCATGGATGGGGTGTCTGTCATTTTAGATAGATTGTCTTCAGAGAAAAGCTGCAGAGAAGTCAGGACCACACAGGCAAGCTCACAAGACTTCTTGAGAAAACAGAATTCTTTTCTCAACATGTTGCCCTTTTACTTTAAAGATGAAGGATTTTCTAAAAATGTGCTTAGTACATGTGTTGGTTTTGTGTGGCAAGGTTTTGGTAGCGGGGGGGGCTACAGGGGTGGCTTCTGTGAGAAGCTGCTAGAAGCTTCCCCTGTGTCTGATAGAGCCAATGCCAGCCGGCTCCAAGACGGACCCGCCACTGGCCAAGGCCAAGCCAATCAGCGCCTCTGTGATAACATATTTGAGAAAGAGAAAAACAGTTAGAGAGAGCTTTTTGCAGCCAGAGAGAGGAGTGAGAAGATGTAAGAAACTCTGCAGACACCAAGGTCAGTGAAGAAGGAGGGGGAGGAGGTACTCCAGGCACCGGAGCAAGATTCCCCTGCAGCCTGTGGTGAAGACCATGGTGAAGCAGGCTGTCCCCCTGCAGCCCATGGAGGGAGGATGAGGGGGTGTAGAGATTCCACCTGCAGCCCATGGAGGACCCCACGCCGGAGCAGGTGGAGACACCTGAAGGAGGCTGTGGCCTGTGGGAAGCCCACGCTGGAGCAAGCTCCTGGCAGGACCTGTGGATCCGTGGAGAGAGGAGCCCACGCCAGAGCAGGTTTGCTGGCAGGACTTGTGACCCCGTGGGGGACCCACGCTGGAGCAGTCTGGTCCTGAAGGTCTGCACCCCATGGAGGAGACTCACGTTGGAGAAGGCCATGAAGGACTGTCTCCCGTGAGAGGGACCCCACGCTGGAGCAGGGGAACAATGAGTCCTCCCCCTGAGGATGAAGAAGCAGCAGAAACACCGCGTGATGAACTGACCGTAACCCCCACTCCCCGTCCCCCTGTGCCGCTGAGGGGGGGGTGGAGGTTGAAGCCGGGAGTGAAGTTGAGCCCGGGAAGATGGGAGGAGTGGGGGGAGGTGTTTTTAAGATTTGGTTTTATTTCTCATTCCTCTACTCTGTTTTGCTTAGTAATAAATAAGATGAATTCCCTCTCTAAGTTCGGTCTGTTTTGCTCGTGATGATAATTAGAGAATGATCTCTCCCTGTCCTTATCTCGACCCATAAGTTTTTTTTTCATTGTACCTTTTCTCCCCTGTCTAATGAAAGAGGGGAGTGATAGAGTGGCTCTGGTGGGCACCTGGCCCTCAGCCAGGGTCAACCCACCACAGTACAAATGATTCATTTTTAAATATATTAGCTCCTTGTACACTCACCTCCAGAGATGAAAGTGTCAAATATTATCTGGGCTCCATTAAAGAAGTCTCCAAATTGAGCTTCCCAAATTGGCAGTAACTTAGGGCTCTCGATACTCATTCCATATTCAAAACCAAGCACAGCTTCTTCAGACAAGGGACTGTTACTCACCTAACAAAAGGAAATTGTTGGGAGGGGTGGGTGAGAAAGAAGACAGCCCAGGGTTAAGAACCTTTGGAACCAGGCACATCAGTGCTAGGCACGCTGAGGACACACACTCCTAAAGGCAATTGATAGTCACCTCTCTTTTTTTTGCTTTTGAATGCAGACGGGAAAAAGAATAGTAGCTGATCTCTCACAGAAAAGCAAAACCCCTTGTCAAATTTGTCAAGAGAGTAACAACAAGGAATGGGGGTGCCCTGACAGGTTTTATGTCTCTGTATCTGGAGTTTGTCAGAATATACAAGCTACCTACATATGTCTCAGCAGCTCTAAAATACGCATTCTGTTTCAGCACAACTTGAAAAAGGTTGTCTTGTGAAGCACAGAACCTACCTCTAGGAAACCTTTCTGGTCTGGGGACATATGATTCAGAGGAATGTAAGTATCATCTGTCTCTTGGCAAACCAACATCGCGTGTCGCTGGCTAAAGGTTCCTCTGCCAACATCTTGTCCACTTAGTCTGATATTAAACCCTTGCAAGCAAGAAACAAAACACTGGATGAGCAAGTCATGTAAAAAGAAAACATACAGGACAACAACTCTCCACTTCTAAAACCTTAACTTATTTTGTTAAGTCTCTTCTTGGATTTCGCCTCATCAGCAACATCAAATCTGAGATGGAATTCTTAACTAGCAGCAGCTCCAACTCACAAGCACAGAGATGCTCAGACATTTCTCTTTTCTCCTCTCTGCAGCCAAGAACTATTTTGTGATAAATAGTTCAGTTTACCGAAGCAAACTACAAAAAATGTGCGATCTATATCATATGTAAATGGAGATAGCAATTCAGGCTAGAGAGGAGGGAAAAGAATTAGTAGCATGAAACACATTCTAAAAGTATTTGGGAGGCCCCACTGATGTCAGCTGCATGTCCAGCTCTATGCAGGAATGTTTTTGGGGAGTGGAAGTGAGCAACAATTCTTTGAAGACATTTAGTACTCAATCTACAAATATTGGTGACATACAGGATACATATTTACCTTCTCTTAGTACCATGCAAATGCAAGTTGTCACATGTATACATCATATCAATCATTAGACTTAGAAACACCTCAGAAGTCTAATGTTATACTTTATTGTCATCAAAGCAAAAACATTTTATTGTCTGCTGTCTAGTTGCCTCTTACCTTGGCTTAGCAGAGAACCAAATGCTAAAGTTTCAGCTGTTGCCCAGTCCAGCTTTTTTCCTTCCTCCATTTTTTGAACTCTTGACTAAACAAGTAAACAACAAGGAAAAGTTACTATTTTGCCTTTTTCCATCTCTAGCTCTTTTGGTAGCACAGATCAATATTAGAAACTAGGAAAAAAATAAAACACTATGGAGAGAAATGCTATATTCCGGCAGCCAGCTTAGCTTGGTTTGGAATTCACAGTCTTATTTCAGCACACCCTGAACAAGGTTGCCCTGAGGACCACAGAATCATGGATGACCCACGTGTCCACTTACCCGTCAACAAACTGTGGACCGACAAATTAGATCTGAGTCTGAAAATATTAAAAATCTTAGCACAGCACAGAACATACTCTTGACAGACTTTTGGTTTGTCTGGTTAGCAGCGATGAAAGATACCAGGCATAAGTATTTCAGTCTCCAGACTTCCCCCCTGTTCTGGCCTGCAGAACTGCAGAAAAATTATCATTCCCAGCTGTGGTGTTCTTGTCTTGGGCTGGGAAGACAAGAACATCAGTCTTCTGAAATATTCAACTCATGGCCTCTCTATGGCTGCCAACCAGACACCAGCGCAGGTCATCATTCAGCGGGAAACGTTCACAAACTCAAATCAATACAACTATTGCACACAAACTTATGAGCTATCAAAAACTGTCTGTCAAACTTGGCCACATGTGTCTGCTTATGTTTATATAAAAAAACCCATAAACACTCACTACTGGCTTTAGAAACTGTGTACACTATTACCAAGTTCTTGATTCATTCTCTCATAAAGTACTCATTATAATCTTAAAGCATATAATAGTAATTTATCATAATAGTGCCTGTTATTTGTAAGAATATTAAACTGTGTTTTCTATAAGTATTTTTCTTCATTGCAACGAAATATTGTTGAAATAACAAAATTAAGTATATGGTTAGATTTGGGGGAGAGGACATGCCTTTCTTCAGAACTGGAAGAAAAATGGCATAATCTCAGCCTCAAAAAGGAGAGCAAGCTGTTTTCCTTAGAGAATACTTTGCCATCCTTTAACTGGCAGCCTTGCTGCGTTTGAGTTTTTCCTGTAACAGGTCGTATCTTTGAGCAATGGGACTAGAAGCATCATTATGCTCTACTGACCTGTGCATAGGTCTTCAGAAGGTGGCTGTGTATCTGGAGCTCTTCAGGCACCTCTACAGACTTGACTCCAATAAACTGCAGAAGTGGTACAGGCATACCTGTGTCCCAAGTGGTGATTTTAGCAGAAGGCTCAACAAAGCCTTTCCAGTGAGCCTGCAGGTTGGTAGGAGGTGGACTATACAAAGTCATGTTGGCAAGATGATCATTCAGTTTAGAATAGTATGTTGTCTTTATCTCAGATACTTCAACCTCAGTCATGAGCCCAGCAGCTATTAGATGTTCTGCATAAGTGTCAGGGATACTCTTACGGGATCTGTTAGGGAGGGAATCAAACCCCATAGACATTAAACCCGAAAACAATGTCACCACAGAACATGGAAATACCACCTTACTACTGTCAGGTACCATGGAAAACTAAAATAAATCATGTCCTGGTGCATTATACTCGTTTGTATTAAGTTTGCTTTCCTGGCATTTCCAGAGAGATAGCAATTCTCTTGGATATGTGCTTTACAGTCCTTTATTTTTAGGAAAAAAGTGCCTACAGCTGGCAGTTACAGGCAAAAGCAAGTAAAAAACCCCTCCCAGTTAGACTGAATCTGTGCTATTGTGCATATTTTCTTCAGACAAATTGACAGTAGGATTTTACTATTAAATCAAGCCATCCATTCTATAAATGCTTCACCTAAAATACCAGAATTCATTGGCCAGGAAATTTTTGTGTGTATTTTTCTTTGGAGATAAGGATGGAATCCCAATACCTTTAAATGCTCTTAAAAATGAGTCCCCATCGGAACCAGCAGGTCTAGGCAAAGATAAGACAAATGTCATACCGGCTTCCTGCCCATTCTCCCACATTATCTATGCTTCCCTCTGGCACATAGAAGACAACATTGCTTTCTGATTACTAGCCATCATAAATTTGAAATCCAAGGGCTATGTGCAAGATTCTTCTCCAAGAGGCATCAAACCGCATATTCAGGAACCAACACCAATGGTTACCTTCACTAACACATCATTATCAGACTCACACCTTAGTCAAGGGCTGCTGATGGTGTCGGTATGGCAAAGGATCTTCATTACACAGAGACCTTGAGTAGAGTGGCAGACAATACTGGGTTGGTGTAGACACGAGTACATTTTGGGTTCCCCTATCAGGTGGTGTTACCCTTACCTGATGATTTTGTACATGCTGGGGTTGGTGAAGAATGGCTCATCAAGTTCATTGTGGCCCCACTGTCTGTAGCACAGCAAGTCTACTATTACATCCCGGCGGAACTGGCGTTGGTACTCGACAGCCAGTCGTGTGGCACGGACAACTTCTTCAGGATCATCCCCGTTCACATGGATAACTGCACTTCCAACAATTTTACCTGTCCAGGGATTCAAAACATAACAACAGTAATCACACCCAACTCCTCCCAAAGAAAGCGGACACACACCTACTCTGCTGAAAACTACAGACAACTCATGTGAAGTTTATTTAACAAAAACAACTCTACAAAACACGCTCTTTCTGATGAGAGCTTGAATAAGGAGTCTTCCCTCAGAGAAAGTGCAATTAGCCCAACCTGTTGTATTCGTCACAGTTTGAGCACAACTTCTTTACCAGCACTAAATTCCCAGAGGACTTTCTATACACAGTTCCTGCATCATCAAGCTATATTTAAGATACATCTATTATACACTCCACCACAATACATTTTTAAAAGCTGTCAATGACATGCCAGGAATTAAACGAGTTATAAAGACTTCACAGTAATCTTGCAAATATTTTATAACATCCTATAAAAAATGCGACAAGATTTTCCCTTGATATTTAGTCTTTGCCATAAAGCAGATGGGGAGGGTGTATTTTTAGCACTTGCATTTTTGCTAGTAGGAGGTAATAATCAATAATAATTTAAATTTCTACTCTATCATGAAAATAGATGTATTAATCTTACCCTCTAGCGTTGACAGGCACTTACTATAAAAAGCCCACAGCACAGGATATATTCACACTGGATCTTTTCTGACACAACAGGCAATCTTCCTTCTGAGTCAACTATACATACCAATATCACTACAGTAGAGAGATGATCTTCCTCGCTCTGGAGGAGTGGTATAGCCCAGCTGGTTATTAACAATCAAATGGATGCTCCCACCAACTCTGAAATGTGGTAGATTAGAGAGGGTCAGTGTTTCAGGAACAATCCCTTGCCCAGAGAAAGCAGCATCGCCATGTACCTACATTAGGGAAGAAGATGGAAAAATCTCATTAGAAAACACTGGAGGAACAGCAAAATCAAAACCATAACTCATTATGCAAGGCTCTTTAAATTGAGTAGGTAGAACAGTTTCAGCCAGATCCACTTCTTAACCCCTTTCAGACTACTGTTTTCATGATTTGAGAGTCTTATCACTAACACAAGGTGACAGCAGCCAACATCTGTACATAACAGCCTGATGTAATCCCTACCTGGAACTGACCTATAATCTCTTAAAATTGACCCACCAGTGTACAGGTGACGGCAAGTCACTGACCCCAGAACAAAAGAAAGCCAGTCACCACAGCATTCGCTACATGCTTTGCTGAAAGGTAAATGCTGTGAACTCAGACTTAAGCCTACTCCCACCTTACCAAGTAGGGACAAAAACAGAGACAACAGGAAAAATGTGGAAAAGGAACTGAATGGAAGCACTTAAAAAGCAAATAAAAGCTTTCAGAAGGAAATAAAACCTAAGTTCTTAGTTACATTTCAAAATTGCAAATAAATGTTGCAAATAAAAAAAGGGTTTGGAAGGGAAGACTACTGCGATATCCAACCCAGGGCCAGAGATACGAGAATAAGTATCATCTAACATTTCAATGTTTTGAAACTAGAGAGAGTTCTCCATTGATGAATATGATCACACCTTCCTCAGAATACAGATTCAATCCTTTGCAGATCTAAGTCACTACGTAGATTGATGTAGTTTCTTATTAAAACCAGATGGCCGTTCTACTTTCTAGTTATGGGATAATGGTTTCAAGCCTTAAGAGACTTTTGGAGGTGCAAGTACACCTGGAAAAGAGTAGAGGTGTAATCAACCAGTGAAACAGCAGCACTGGGTTTTAGATAGTTCTAACACAGAGACTTTTTTAAAAGGCATCACAGAAAACCAAAGTTAACTACTGCAAGAGAGAGCCAACACAGCATCTCCACTCTATCCCTTACCATGCTACACTTGTTCCTGAAGTGTTGGGGTTTCACTTTTCCCTTCTGGTTTCTTCTGCTGCCTAAGAAGGCTATGTATCTCGGTGATACCATTTGAGTGAAGACCCTAGAATATCTGAAAGAACTTTATGGCCTTCAGTACATCCCAAAGCATTTAAAGCCTACGGACAGTGTGACTATCCAACTACACAAGACTCTACATATTTATCTCAACACCAGAGGATTCAGTTCCTGTGGAGCAGGTGGGATTTTTCTCATTCTAGCAGAAAGCTGGAAACAGTTTTTGATAGTACATGTTTTTTTCTGGGCAGCATTTAGCAAAGAACATAAAAGCAAGGTTACTACCATCAAGTTGAATTCATCAAACAGTGACCCCGACAGTGAAACCTCAAATGTGAAATTTATTTTAGGGAGACCTTATTCTCAGATTTCAGATCAAATTATCAATACCAGTAGTTGCCTGATGTCCAGGAAGTGGAGTTAAAGTATGTGAGAAGGTGAAAAATAAACCACTCTTCAGCAGAGATGGACAATTAAACATTGGAGAAGTGTCCATGGTAGTTATCCAAGGAAGAGTTTTATAGTCTTCATATATTCCAAGCACACTGAAGTTCTAAAAGAAAAGATGATCTTCAGACCTTGGACAACTAGGTTTACCACTGATATGGGTACCTTACCTGATCTTTACTCTTTTTACCCTCAAGCTCTGGTAGTCAGGCCAGTGGAACAATAGAACAAATGCCAGAGGCAACCTCAGTTCAGAGTTTCCACACTTATATTTGAGGAGAGAAAGCACTATGAAAACAGAAAGCCCAAGTGAGGCACTGGCACAGGTTTCCCAGAGAAGCTGTGGATGCCCCATCCCTAGAAGCGTTTAAGACCAGGTTGGATGAGGCTTTGGGCAATGTGGTCTAGTAGAGGGTGTCCCTGCCCATGGCAGGGGGGTTGGAACTAGATGGGCTTTGAGGTCCCTTCCAACCCAAACCATTCTATGATTCTATGAAAAGAAACTTCCAAACCAAGATTCTGAAAGAGGAAGTGTCTGCTTTCATCTCTTTCTTCTCAATTAGCTGAATGAGAGCAGTTAACAGTCACAACTGTAAAAATCTGCCTTTTTTTTTTTTTTTTTTAAATCTAACTCTTGGACCTCTTCATGACTACTGATGTTCACATTACATGAAATGTTTTCTTTCTTTTGGGAATATTTTGAGTCAGTTTACTAACATGGAGGTGGCTAGTTCGGAATTAAATGCTGTTCTTCTCTACTATGCAACCCTCCCTACCACTTACCCCTTCAAAAAACCAAAAGAAGTTCATTTTTTTCTTGCATAGGGAGGGTCCATTTATCCTGAAGAATCTTTGTTTAAAGAGTCATTGTAGTTTCATTACTACACAGTGAAGATCTAACATTATGAGACAGAATCCAAGAAGCAATAATATCTCATGAAACTAACTGACATAACTGCACTGAAAGATGAGAAGACGCATCAAATAACAAACTTGTCTTCCTGCACTTGCATGCCCCAGAGCCTTTTTTTTTCCTAAATACAAAAAAAAAGAACCCTAACTTGCCTCCAGTTTTCTCAGTATTTCATATTCTCCTTCGTGCTTTTTCTCAGAATCCACATCCTTCCAGAAGGAAGCAAAACATTTATTTAACTGAAATACGTTTTCACTTCTACTGTTTATTATACTTCACAGGAGAACAGTTCTGCCCCAACTCATTTTTACTCTCAGTTTTAAAAATGTTTAAGAGATCAACTCACTTGTATTTCCAAGTAGAATACAATGCAAGAAAAGAAAATTTATCAAGGAACTATTTAGGACTGCCTCCACAGCTATAAAAGACAGTTCAAGGAATAAAAACCAATTCCAGCAGACTCTTCAACAGTACCATGATAAAATAACAAAATTCTAAATCCTCCTTTATATTTTGCAACCTTGGTGACAGCTGTTCTCCAAACCCATTTAATTTAAAAGAAGGCTAACAGTGGTGGTTTAAATGCAAAAGTGGTCTGTGAGGACAGGCACACATGGCTCTCAATCCAGACTATTATTTAAATAAGGGAAGGTGTCAGAATCAATTCTTCAGAAATGTTAGAAGTGGAATTGTTCAAACGCGAGTATCATCACTTATGTCACCTGGAAATCTTCCTTGCCCTCCTCTTTCTCCATAAAAAGGATCCCAGTTCTTGATATTCTACATTAATTCAGTTTTGTTTGGTATTTCTGTATACACCAGTTCTGTTCACACGCTAATCCAGGCAGTCTTACAAAGATCAGTTACAAATCATAAGCAAACTACCTGCAGGCAAATTACTTTGTCTCCAGGCTGTGCGGAGCTGTCTGGGGAGTAATCTCCATCGAGCAGGGTCTGTTGCCTTCCTCGTGTCTTGCCCACAGCTACTGGATTGATTGCTTCTAAGTGCGAGGGGTTAGGTAGCAAGGTGACATGCACCGGCCTGTGGGAACCGAAGTCGAGATCTACAGAAGATGTCAAGTGGGAGAGAACATCCCCAGTGGCAGCTGAATTCTCTGGAAACTCACTCAAACCACGCATCTTACGGAACATGAGCTGCATGGAAACAAATTTGGTTAAATCGTCTTTGCAATTCACTGACACATTGAAAGAAAAACGTGCAGAACTGTATGCTCTCCTACTTCTGAAATTGCAAGGATGCTTCTGATAACAGCACATAAATCCCTTCATTAGAGTTATTTTAACAATCTCCTGCAGACATTTGGCTGACAGGAGGGGAAAATACCCTCACACAGCTGACTTTTTTTATTGCTCCAGCATTTGCAACATGACAAATTTTGGGATTTTATTGCAAATAAACCAGGCATAGAGCAACTGCCAATGAGATTATAAATCTCTCACCTCAGGTGGCAGCTGAAGTAAACCCGTGAGAAGATTAAGTCTCCCGCGATGAGGCATTCCAAGAATGATATCTGTCACACCGCTGTACGCGCACATCTTGAACAACTCATGGAAGAAACCCATCATACTCTCTGCTCCTTCACCACCATATCGCTTCACTGTGGCAAACTTTGTGGCTAAGAAGTGATCAAACTCCTATTAAAAACAGGAGAACTTCAGTATTAGGCTATTTTAAGCAGCAGTCTTCTGTTTATAAAATTGAAATATAATTTCAGTATGTGTGTACCTTTAAGCATACAAACCTAAGCACAGCCCTTGAAAGTCTCAGCTCATTCTCCACCTACACAGTCTAAGACCAGAAGCTATGATGACTACAAGAAATCAGCTCTTATTTCCTCTGAAGCAGAAAAATGCTGTATTGAGGACCAAACTCTCTTGATCTAACATGGAAGGAGATGCACGAAGAAATATAACACCAGAGCAATTTACAAATTCCTTCATAGTTTATCTATTTCAGGTGGAAATTAAGGAATGCTGTTCTTTTACTGTATAAACTTTAACTATCCTGAGATGCAAAGTGCTAGAGAAGCACAGTGTTTCACTTTGATTACTATTAGACCCAGTACTCAGTACATAGGTAAGAGAATCCTTGAGAGAAGGAAAATAAATAGATCTGTATTTACTTCATTTTCCTCTCACTCTTCCCACTTCACTCCATTCATTTACTCCTAGACAGCTCTCACAAGTGACAAAAGTTTTGGAAGCGCTGAAGTGTCTGTAGTGTTTTGCAACAGAAGACTGAAAATAAACGAATTCTGTAACTGAAAAGGGAAGGCTGAGCCACAGCAAAAGATGTGAGCCAACTGCTGAACACCTTCTACTGAAGAAACATTTAATTCCAAGGAATAATGTATACAAAACTAATCACACATAGAGGCTTTTCCCCCCCGTCAAACTCTATACTCTCAGTACAGTTCTGGTCATACTGAAGTCAACAGTGAATTTATCAGGGTCCTGATTTCACCCTCCTGTGTCACTGTCAAGTTCCTTTAACAGCCAAAGAGGCAAGAAAAATATGAAATGTGCCATATACTTCTGTTTAGTCATTGGTAAATATTACATTTAACTCCTTCCACTTGGAAAACTGGAAACAGGGACAACTTCACAGATTCTGCTCTTCTACCTTTCCATCCTTCTGGATAACACAGGGAGAAAGGGAAAAAAAAAAAAGAAAATTTTTCACAGTACAGAAGTATTGGAATAAATTTCCTTTATATATTTTGCAAGTACATAAATCTTTCACGTCCTTAAAGAATGCATTCAACAAAGGTTCCTTTGCTGAAAAGCAGCAAATTTACCAGTGCTATGTGGCTAACACCTCACTTCAACTACGTTTTGTTCTCCCAAAACCTTGAGAGACATCATACTTTAAAGCTAGTAAAACAGATCAGCATGAGGGTGAAAAGAAAACACAGAACAGCTACACCAGAGCACAAAATTTTCATACAGCTCTACCCAACCTTGCGTTCCCATCAGTAGCACTTAATATAAGCTGTCAGATCATTTGCCTAAGAGAATCTCACTTCTGAAGACTGATAACTCATGGGTTTGTAGGGTCATTATTTGTGTCTCCAGATGATAAAGAATGTATGTTGCAAGAATACAAATTACACACAATATATGTTCTAATTAGTTCTAAAAACCTTTTGAGTTTGGAACTAGCTGGAAATATTTTCCTAGAAATTATTTCCAAAATAATCAATACAAACCAAAACGTATTGCTATTTGTTTCAATAATGGCTGCTAAGTAAATTCAGCAAAAACCTCCAATGAGATTCTTGCATTTGTGTATTGCACTTTTTCAGGCAAAACTTTGTACTTCCTCCTCTTGTGCACTGTCAAAGCTTTTCAGGATAGTGATTCTTCTTTTTCTGCATGAATAATGTCTGGAGCAGTAAAGGGTTCATGACAGATTCCACGACTCTATTAGTGAGTCTACAATGAACAAGGTACCTGGGATTCCAACATCAGTTTGCACAAGTGCTTTTTCTCTTCAGGTGTAAATGCTTCTTGTTTTAGTTCTTCAAACCTTTTAGCAAACCATTCTCTCTCCTCCAAAGTTGGAAGCTGGCTTGTTTCTATGGAAATATGCCCGCAGTATATATGGTCAAGGTAAGTCAACACATCCTCTAGGGAAGCTTCTTCTTTTCCCATGTTTAGAAGCCCTGGTGGGAAATAAATGTTAGTAGCCACTTTGGGGGAGGAAGGGGAAGCACTAAGACCTAAACTGTTGTCTTGCAATTACATTAACATTTTGAGCATACAAATTAATGTCGTCTTCCTTTCCTCCATTTAAAGACAAAACTGAAGAACATTTTTTATAAGCACACTTCAGTGTTATTAATATGAGGGTCTCATGCTTATTTGTAAGGTGCTCAAAATGCCTTTCTGAAAGAGTTTACCATGAATTACACAAAGTCACTGTTTTTGTGACTCAGTATAGCACTCGGTATCTTGTGGCTCAGAGAAATGAGCTCCAATTCCAGCTGCATCACAAGTAGATAAGCACCTGTTTGGCAGATGGAGAAAACAAAGCAGAGAGACAGACTCTCCTTTGTTCAAGGCTACAGCTAGAGTCTACGAGATCCAAGAAACAACAAGTCTTGACTTCTGCCCCAGTGCTCTGTAGCTTCACTACAGTGTTAAGTATTATGCTAAATCATAGAATGTTACAGCAACACAAGAAATTAATGTATAACCTCAGTAGTTGTAAGAACAAGTAAAAATTGTCATGGTTTCCAAAGATGCTAGAAGGTAGCCACTCATTACATGATGATTTCTGCAACAGGCATATAAGTAGGCTGAAGTTAACAATTTTCCGTCCAACAGTTCATTACTGATTGAACCACCACTCAATATTTGGCTCTTCCACAGAGGCCACAGCCTCTCAGTAAATCACCCATGAAGAGAATTTGCCGTGATAAGACTGCAGACTTACCTGTAGTAATGAAAGGCCCTTGAAGAACTTCAGCCAACTCTTGGATTTCAGGTACCATGTTCATAACAGCTTGGCCAGCAAACAGTGGGTTTATTTTGGCTGCTTTGTGGCCATGTTCAGCGTATGCAGTTATTAAACGAGCAAGAGCGTGGTCAACTAAAAACAAAAAGCAAGCAGAACAGTATCGCACGTGTGGTCACATTTAATCTGTTTAGAACACCAACACAGGAGTATGCTGTCCACTGATAATCATCAAGGTTCTGGCTGGAACAATAATTTTTCTAAGCAGTTGTTTTCACCTCGTCACCCCACAACAGCTCCATCATCAAAATTCTAAATGTGCTCACTCATTCAATTTTCAAGCAAACACACTCTAGATTTCTCCCTCTGCTCCCTTGTTAGGCTCCTGTAAACACATGCAAAGCTACTTCTTTTTGCTTCAAATATCTTTGCAACAGGTACATCCAACTAGAGAACAGCACACTACCAGTGTGCTAAGTCTTATTTCCTCAGCCAACTCTATCATATCACTTATGCTTTCCTGTTCCTTGCTGGAATGACAGGACAATAGGTTCTTAACAATAATTCAGGTCCTACGACTTCAAAAAAAGAAACAATCTCTGTGTCAGGAGCCACAAGCCAACAGCATGTGCACGTGCTGAGTCAGACATACTAAAAATTCAAATATGTGAACATGTTTTTCAACAAGTACCAGCAACAGACTGTTGTAGGCATCTCACATCAAGGTCAAAAAATTATCGACATAAGCAAAACTTGACCAACTGAAAAGTCACGCACACAACATTACTGTCATTGAGCACATACCACAGACCAGGTCAATAAATTGTAAATCAATTAAATATATTGCAAGCAGAATCTGCTACAAATTAATGCTATGAACGAGTTTATAATGCGTTTATAATGTGTGTGTGGGGGGGTAGTTTCACCCTGATAAAGACACAGCGCTGACAGTATTCAGGTCTGAAGGCTTTCATTTTCCAAAACAATGCAATTTCTGATACCTTTTCACAAAGTAATTTCTCTGACATCCAGATTTCCATTGCTGGCACTCTGCTCCAGCTACTACATTCACACAGATGGCCTGTTCAAAACTCCTTTTCTGTGAGGAGTTCCACAATAGAAGAACATAACCCTAACATCTCCCACAATATTCTCTTTTAAAAGCAATTTTTAAAAATGTAACATAGAAATATATCCACCCTTTCCTTGCTTAAGGAGGCTACTTAGTGATGGGACTTGGTGTCCAGGAGCTAACAAACCAGTTTCACTCCTGTTTCTCAGCAATGGGCAATTCCTACTGGAGTCTCCTGAGGTCCTAATGCAGAGACGATTTGAAGCTGAAGTTTTCAGCTTCAAATTATTTTTCTGCACTATAAAACGGAGCTAAAAGCATCACAGTTATTGCTATAGCACAGTTATCTGTACTTAGCTAGTTCAAGCATAAGAATATAAACAAGAAAAATCAGAGGCGCATAGCACAGGTGCCTTTGTGAGCAGTAAAACACTACAAAGAACACTTTACCAAAGTAACTTCGGCCACGCACAGTCGCTTCTGCCCGCGGAGCTGGGCAAGGTATCAGCAGGCGCGCCGGGGAACCAGAGCCAACGGCTCTGCGGGGCGGATCTGCACCGCTCCCGGCCCTGAGAGAGGGCAAGCTCGGCCTTTCGGCCAGCGAAAGTCCACCATGAGCCCCGAGGAGATGCGGCGGCTCCGGGCGGCACTCAGTAAGGCAAGGAGAACAAAATATAAAGCGCCTCTGATCGACGCTTCAACGCCTTCGGACTTTGGGCCCCTCAGCGCTCGCGGGGCCGCCGGTTCCCTGAGGCGAGCGTGGGGCTGCCGAGCAGCGCCCGAGCGGGAACCTAGCCTCCCCCCTTCGCCGCGGCGGGATGAGCGGTCCCCCGCCTCCGGGGCAGCCCCCGCCGCCCTCCCCTCAGCCCAGCGGAGGCCGGAGGTAGAGCGAGTGAGTGAGTGAGTGAGTGTGTGTGGGGGGGGGAAGGGTCCGACCTGCTTTGCCGCTCGCCCCGGCGCCGCGCAGCTCTGCCGATCGCCCGCTCGCCGCCTTCCGCGGCTTGTAGCCGTAGACGCCCCGCTCGGTACGGTACCAGCGCCGCAAGACGCCCCGCCACAACGCGGAGCGCACGACACTCGCCGCCGCCATGGCCGCTGCGCTGCCGATCGCCAGCCCCGCCACCGCCACCGCCCCCGCCACCGCCCCCACGCTGGGTAGGGCCGCCGCTTCCCGCCCGCTCCCGGAGGAGGAGGGAGGCGGCGCCTGCGGGGGTGTCTGTCAGGGGCCCGGCCCGGTGTACGGCCTTTAAATCGGAATGCCCAGACTGTTTCTCTAGTCCTTTCAGCGGCTTCAGAAGTATAGTCCAGTATCCTGGTATTTCCTATTGAAAGGCTGCCTAAATTTCCTATTTAACAGTCTCTCCCAAAGCATAATCTTGTCTATAGGGTACGCTGGATTGTGGATAGGCTGGGAAAAGACACAGTAACCTCATCACCTCTGGAAAACCTACCCACAAAAGACATGAGTTACAGAGAAACAAAGTTACAACAAAATCTAAAAACTTCATCTAAAGTTTCCAGGTGCCTACGAATCACTTCCAAACACATGAAGGACAAGAAAGCCATCAGGAGTAGTCAGATGGCTTCACCATGCTTGATCAACTCGATAAACTTCTACAACAAAGTGACCAGCCTGGTAGATGAGGGGGCAGCAGTGGATATTGTCTACCTGGACTTCAGTGGAGCCTTTGACACTGTCTCCCGTAAGATCCTCACAGGCTAGGGATGTGTGGGCTGGATGAGCAGACAGTGAGGGGAACTAAAAATTGGCTGAATGTCCAGGGCTGGTGATCAGTGGCACAGGTCTAGTTGGAGGCCAGTAACTAGTGGTGTACCCCAGGGGTCTGTACTGGGTCCAGTCCTGATTAACATCTTCATTAATGATCTAGATGATGGGGCAGAGTGTACCCTCAGCAAGTTTGCTGATGACAACCAGCTGGGAGGAGTGGCTGATACCCCAGAGGGTTGTGCTGCCATCCAGAGGGACCTCAACAGGCTGGAGAAATGGGCTGATGGGAACCTCATGGAGTTCAACAAGGAGAGGTGCAAAGTCCTGCACTTGGGCAGGGACAGCCCAAGCACCAGTACATGTTGGGGACCACCCAGCCAGAAAGCTGTTCAGCAGAAAAGGACCTGGGAGTCATGGTGGACAGCAAGTTGAACATGAGGCAGCAATTGTACCCCTGCAGCAATGAAGACAAATGGTATCCTGGGCTGCATTAAAGTATTGCCAGCAGGTCTTCTCTACTCAGCACTGGTCAGGCCACACCTGTCCAGTTCTGGGCTCCTCAGTACAAAACAGACATAGATATATGGGACAGAATCCAATGAAGGGCCATGAAGATGATGAAGGGACTGGAGCACCTCAATTACAAGGAAAGGCTGAGAGAACTGGGACTGTTCAGCCTGGAGAAGAGCAGGCTCAGGGGGTTCTTATCAATGCGTGTAAACAACTGAAAGGAGGGTACAAAGAGGATGGAGCCAGGACCAGAGGCAGTGGGCACAAACTGAAACACTGGAGGCTCCACCTGAACATCAGGAAACATCTTTTTACTGTGAAGGTAACCAAGCGCTCAAACAAGATACCCAGGGAGGTTGTGGAGTGTTGTGGTTTAACCTAGCTGGCAGCTGAAGCAACTGCAGAGCTGTTCGCTTACTCCTCCCTCTCCCCCCCAGCAGGATGAGGGAGAGAACCAAAGAAAAAAAAAAAAAAAAAAGGTAAAACTCATGTTTTGAGATAAAGACTGTTTAATATGACCAAAAAATGAAGATGATAATAATAGAATACACAAAACAAGCAAGGCACAGCACAATTACTCACCATGCATAGACCACTGATGCCCAGCTAGTTCCCGAACTGCAGTCTAAAGCCCTGGCCAGCTTCCCCCAAGTTATATACTTGGTGGACATCATATGGTATGGAACATCCCTTTGGTCAGTTGTCCTGGCTGTGTCCCCTCCCAGCTTCTTGTGCACTGCCAGCCTCCTTGCTGGTGGAGTGGGGTGAGAAGCAGAAAAGTCCTTGACTTAGCATAAACATTGCCTAGCAACAACCAAAACATCAGTGTGTTATCAACATGATACTCATGCTAAATCCAAATCACAGCACTATACCCACTACTAGGAAGAAAATTAACTCTATCCCAGCCAAAACTGGGACATGGAGTCTCCATCCTTGGAGACATTCAAAAGCCATCTGGACAACTGACTCTAGGTAGCCCTGGTTGAGCAGGGAGGGCTGGACCAGTTGACCTCCAGAGGTCCCTTCTGACCTCAACCATTCTGTGATTCTGTAACCTTTGTGTGAATGAAGGCCTGGGAGGCAGGAGGGGTACCAGCAAGTTACCTTTCCACAGGCTTAGTTATGCACAGGAATCTGCTTTGTAATGGCCTTCACAACACGGAAATCAAAGAGTATTTTTTCCTTCCAATCAAATTGTGGTGATATGCTTTTGGAATAGGTGGAACTGGATTTTGTAACTGAATCAGTTCTGAAACCACAGATTTAATGATATTCACAGTTCTTGGAGAGGGGCTACTTGTGTTCCTTGAGGCCTGTATGGGTGGTTTTATGCAGATTTACAACAGCCAATTTGGGAGAAAAATAAAAGTGAATGACCTTTAAAGCTGTGGCCAACAGAGTAAAGCACAGTAGCAGTGTGGCTTTGAATATTGATTTTTTCCAATGTGTATTAGAACAAAGGAACCTTGAAAATAATGTTGCAACATTACATGATTTTGTGGAGTTGACAGTAAAAAGGCAGAAAAAGTTCATATAGTTAAATATTTCTATTCTGTGCTTGGGGAAAAAGACAAATGTTGCAGGCAGATTGCATGATGATGAAATACTTTTCCACAGTTCTTAAGCAAATATCAAATAGATATCAATGCGGTTTTGCTTTAAAGCAGATTGTTGAATATTTCCCAATTAGCATTGATAGGAATAGGTTTGAACATTAAAAATCTTACCAAGTTAAAAGGACTAAATGAGATGGTTCAGTCACACAATGTGGAGAAGTAATGGAATATTTGTATATATAGGTTCACTTACTGGTTTAATAAATTCTAAGCATGGGTTTATGGAATATATATCTTGTCAACTTGGTTTTTTTCTGCGATTCAAAATTCAGTTAATAAAGATTTAAAGTACTTTGCAGACTTCTGCCAGCACAATCATCTTGCGTAGGACATGATTACACGTGGCAAAAGCCTTGCTGTAACTATATCTAGGTCAATAAAAGGTTTTGTTGACTTTGGTTCATGTCTAAAATGAACTTTTCATGAGAAAGTGAAACACCGCTGCTAAGGGCACATGCTCTGGCTCTGCAAGGGGACCCTCCTGGCACAGAGATCCTGTCCTAGAGAAGACTCCTGTGTGAGGTTGATTCAGTACTACCTGATGATCTGGCTAAGAAAACTAGAAGTGCTTCAAAATCAAGGTTTTATAAACCAAATAGTATATGGCTGACTACCAAGCACATCTAAACTTGCAATATTTTAAATAAAAAATCAGCAGCAACTGAGAGAATTTCTAAAGGGATCATAGTCCTTGCCACTTTAGTAGTTGTATCAGTCTGAAAAAGCTTCCCACAAAGTGAGTCTTGACAAAGTTTGTCAGCTGGAGGTGTGTGGTGAAGAGAGGTTATCTTGGATCCAAGTGTCAAGATGGACTGACATAAGCAAATGTGATTTATTTGAACAGGATGAGACACAAGCTTGTACACCTTGAAAACGTATATGCACTAAAATATAGCTCCTTTCCAGGAAACAGTGACTATCTAAAAATCATGGGAATAAAACAGATGGGTTTGAAAATGTTACGTGAATATCATTTCACTTGGCAAAAAAAAAAGTTAATTTTCTGTATTTGGCTACAAGGAAATACTGAGTACACCTACAGACTCTACATTAGGCCAGTATTTGGCACAACTGTGATTCCTCTCTGAATACTGTGTGCATGTTTGGTGCCAGTAATTGAGGAAACATATTGAAAAAGTTGGGAAGAAGAGCTTCAGGAATAAAAAAAAAAAAACAAATGGAAAGACATGCTTTACAGCTAAGAGTCAGGAAATGAGATCTATCTGGTTTTCTTTTTGATAAGTTAGTAGGAAAACTTGATCAGTACGTATTAATTACGTAATTTCCCTATAAATTAAATAGGAAATTTATAGGGAAAAGGTTTCCAAGCTATCAAAGGTGAAACAAGATTTATTTGCATGGTCTTTACAAAACACAGTTCCAACGCAGTCACAGCTGTGTGGGAATGTGATATAAACACAGAAGGAGCTTTTGTTTCCTTTCAAAATTGTAGCAGTGGTGCATTTTATTCATTAGAAAAGGTAGCAATATGCTTCAAAAGAAAATAAGCCGACATTTCTTGATGTAATGCCACTGAAACTGATACTTAAACTAATACAATGCTGAGTCCGCCTTTTCAAACCAGACTCAAAAAAGAGTAATTCAGAGGTGTCCACTGACAGGCTACAGAATCGGTGCCTTTGGAAAATAAAGCACCAACACTGACATGGAGTTACCCTCCCCATTTAACCCCTTTTTTTTCAACATTTAGCACATGGATCTTTTCCATTCTAGTGAATCAGTTTAATCTACCTGGTAACTCAAGATATTTCGGCCAGTAAATGAAATCTTTGTGTAGCATGAACACTTGAATGATCTGTGTAAATAACTAGCATAACTTTGTCTTTTCAAGCTTTTCCAGAAAGAGATTTTTAGATGTGTCTGCAAAATGAGCGATGAAGTTAAAGGACAGGGAGAACTCTTTCCTGGAAAAAACCCCAAACTTGTCTAGTCCTGTACCAGTTGGCAGAGGATACCTAAAACTCTGCATCAGTAAACACAGTCTTATATTTGGGCTGACTCTTGCCTCTGAATAAAAGGTGGCTTTAACAGCTGAATAATCTCATTATACGCATCCAGGCCTGCGCCTGCTGTCATGGTCGAATGTTCGTGTGCTCGTTGTAAGTCTAGCTTTCCCATAGCTAAGAAAAAGCTTCTGTCAGAATCTGGAGCCTACATGTAAAATAAATACCAGATTGACGCTCTGAAATTCTGGATTGTGCCAGCTTTTTCCAGCTTGGGCGACTTCAGAGTTGCCCAACAGCCGACATCACGCCCAGACGCGCAGATCACGAGTGTTTCAAATAAATTGGGAAGCTTTGTTCTACTAAATGTACTGCTGTAAAATGCCTTCGGACGTCCAGACAAGAATACTGACAGGACAGGAGGACGGAGATTCCGGGTTTAGACTACAAAACACAACAGACAACATCCACTAAAGCATCAGTTAGCTAATAACTTGGTATTATGCCACTGTTACTCCTAGTATTTTATCATGGTGACAGCTGAACAGATCAGGCACTGCCGTGCTGGGTGCCCACCGCCGCGCGGTCCCCTCAGAAATGCCTTGACATGACGACCAGCGTGACGCCACGTGACGATTCATGCCCAAAGACACGTCACGGCAGTGACATCATACGAAGCGACAAGGCAAATCATGCGCTGCGGCCACCAAGGAAGCGCTCTTCAGGACCTGTTCTCCCCCCAACCCCCCGGTGTGAGGAGCGCGCCCCTCAGCGCCACCGAGCCCCCACCCTCTCCCTCAGCCACTTCCGCCTCCGCAGCCTCCCGGTAACCCGAGCAAGGCCGCCCGCCGCCAGGACCCCGCCCGGGGCTGCCCTCCGCGTTGCCTGACTCCCGCCAGTCGGGAAGCGCCGCTCGACGAGCCGGCCGGAGCCGCGACAACGGTGCAGTTAGGCGGTGCCACCCTTTCTATCGCGCCTGGGCGTCGCGGACCAGGCGTCGCGGCCTCGGTTGTGGCGGTGCTGTCGGTCAGGCAGCGTGGCGGCCGCCCCGAAAGGGAGCGCGGCGGGCGTCGTGAGGGGAGAAGAGCGAGGGGGCCTCGCACGCCGGGGAGGGGGCTGCGGCGGGCGGAGGAGGAGTTGGTGCTCCGCGGGAGGCCGGGCCGATGTCCGCACCGGGCGGAGGTATCGGGTCTGGGGCGGCGGGGGGGGGGAGCACCAGCCGTTTGAGGAGGGCGGGGGTGCCGGGCGGTCCGGAGGGTGGGGCGGTGCCGTGCCGTGGTGTGTGGGGAAGAGGGCCTGGGGGAGGCGGTGGGAGGGTGCGGGGGCCTGTCGGAGGCGGGAGCCGTGAGGCGGAGCGGGGAGAGAGTTTCTTGGGACTGAGGCGTCCCGGGGCAGAGAGCGCAGTGGGGGCGAGAAGAAGGAAGGGGAAGGGTGCGGGTGCCTGCAGGGCACAGGGGGGCGGTGGCAGGGAGCGGGGCAGGTGGCTGTTTGCTGTCAGGTTTGCGGTGCGAGCGGTGAAGACGGAGCCCGAGAAGGTGGCTGGGTTGTTGGAGAGCTTGCCTCTATGGATTGACATGTGTGGGGCCGTCCTGAGGATGCAAGGAGGATTGTTAGCTAAAAAGTGTTTTGCTCTGCATATATTTAGTGAGTTGTCTGTAGGCCTTTTTCCCAGTAAAAAACGTGTTCCTGTAGATCTGACAGCAAAACACTTTCTCCGAGATGTATGGAATCGAAAGTAAAACTGCTTGGCTGGTTAGGCAGGCTTGCCTTTCCTGCCAGTGCATAGTGGGGGGGCTTCTCTCTGCACTCTAATTTCCTGGCTTGCTCTGTGTCTCATCTTTCAAAACTTGTGGCTAAGTTTATTATCTTCTGATTGACCATGGTATTTTTCTTGTGTTCCTTCCCTTATTTTAGGAGGAAACCATAATTGCATTTCAATTCTTGACGCTTTTAGTTTTTGGGTGGTGTGATTTCTAAGGAAGAAGTTTGTTCTTTGAGGTTTTTCAGCAGGTTAGAAGTAGGACATCTTGCCTATGCTACTTACGTCTTTTGTAATAGAGTAGCTACATAAAGGAATGTTTATGTGATCAATTTAATTTTCAGTAGCAGTAAAAAAGTGTGCAAAATCTGAATGTTCTTAGTTTAGTAAAGACATATTTCTTCCCTGTATACTTGTGTTTGCAAGGATTGAGATTCTGGTTCATGGTACTGCTGTCTGTGACAATAGGCTGTTTTTATTGATTTGAGAGGATTTTAGCATATCAGGCCAAGGTGTTGATGTTTATCCTTTTATTCTGAATGGTGACTAGATTAATGATGCTGAATACCTTTTATAATCCTTGGTTTTCTTGAGAGTAAGTATTTAGATGCTTTCTCTTAAATGTTCCCTGTGTATTTCAAGACCTGTTTCTTAAGTTTATGAGCCTATAGTGTCTTGAACCCAATGCCATCAGTTTTTTCAAATTCTGAGATTGACATGAAAAAAACTAAGTAGAAATTCAGGTACAGTAAAAAAATTCTTAACTAAGATTGAGTTAAGTTAGGTCAAATAGTGAAAAATTAAGAGGAATAGTTTCCTCTGGAAAAATAGCATCTGTAAGTGATGAAACTAGATAACACAGTGTTAAAGCATCTAAACGTCACTACAGAAATGGACTGCCAAGAGTCCAAAAGCATATGGAACGCTTGTCTTGTATCTGTTTTCTCTGTCCTTTTTAATTTTCAGCTGTGAGTGCCAGTTCTTCCTATCTACTGGCTTATGAAGCTCATATTATCTTGTCTTTTCATCAGTGCATTCACATAAATATTAGGTATTAAATAGAAGTTTTCTTAATGATTAGATTTGCTTAATGTTTCTTTACCATTCCCTTAATCTGGACCAAACTGTGTACCTTTGGCCTTATTTCCTATGGAAATGAGACCCAGGCAAACCTGCTGCCTGTTTCCATTTTTCTTTGCTTCCCACAACTTTTGAACCGTAGTTTCAGTCAAATTAGGCAGATGAAGGTATAAACTTTCTACAGATCTGGTGATAACTGGCAGCTGAGGAAGAGTAATAAGGTCTAAATTAACATTCTTGCTGAGGGAAGGGCTATAGCATAGGCTCAGTGGACAGCTCTGTTTTGTCTGTGCTGTTAGCTGACGCTCGTGTGCTGACCAGTGAATCAGTCTGTGTATAGCTTGGAGGCAGCAACCACATGGACTGCCTCCTGCCATCAGCGGTTGGTAGACATAAATGAGCTGGCAGTGCAAGCGGAAGGGTTTGCAAGATAAGGAGCTATATATGTAGCAGGTAGTGAGGGGTGTTATAACATACATATTCTGTGATACAGGACAGGAATCTATTATAAACTAGATTGTTGGGGTTTATTGGTCACCAGTGTTTAAGGGGGGGGGGGGGGGGAAGGATAATACTGCCTTGTGATTGAAATCACAATGTACTTGATTATGCTCCATCCCTTTTCTTTTTATCCCATCTTCTCTATTTTGCTTTTATACAAGCAAATGTCAGATATGTCTTTAAAACAGAATTCTGAGTTCCTAAATTTAGTAAGAGTTTGAGTACTGTAATGGTAAGTGACCATGTTCTTAAAAAATTACACGTGTAGGGTTTTTTCCCCAGTAGTAATTGATTACCCTGCTAACAATAGGTGGGGAGACAAAGATAAAACCTGAAGTATTAAAATGTGACATACCTTTCCACCATTTCTTTAATCAAGCAACCCTTTTGTCTCAATGTTTTCCTTTTAAGCTTAGCTCCCAATTTATTATCTTTCAGAATCTAACACTTTCCCTTATTTTTTTTAATGAATGTGTTACCTGTGAGGAACAGGTCCTACTTAACTGGCTTACAGAGATGGAAAAACTAGTTCAGACCTTTAATATGAAGGGGTGTGGGGAGCTGCTTAGTTGTGTGGGGTTTGTTGCCTTTTTGGGGGAGGGGGATTAAGTACTTATTAAATAATAATAGTTTTAAGATGATGTAGATCAGTGGTTTTGAAATCCAAGTAGTTCTGAGATGTTGAGCTTTGAAACCTTTTAGTTGTAGACATGCATTAGGGAGCCAAATTTGCTAGTATTTGTTAAAGCAATGCTGATTTGATTGGCCTCGCTTCCATAAATCAGTGTCAGAAACATTTCTTCATGGGTGCTGTTGCCAATTGCTGTCAAAGGGGCCAAGTCCTAGATAGGTTCTCCATTGGTAAGTTGCCTCTTCCCATATCTGAATATACTGTGAATTTTTGCAAACAATTTCTTTCTTCAGAAGACCTGGACAAGCATCTTAAAAATTGTAATGCAGCTTTCTGTATGGGATAGTATATGAATCTGTCATCTCATTGTTTGGGAAGTGGGGGAGGGAGTGTGGAATACTTAGTTAGAAACAGAGATTTTCTTTAGTGTGGTATCTTATTTATAAATATCTTTCAAAATAGTTAATACTAGAAGCGCTTTACATTAGATTGGAATGCAAGTGTCTCATTATCCATTTTGTTGAGTAGATGCAGGAAGTATGTGAATCTAGCCTATTTTCATCATAGAGTCTGAGTGAAATGTTAGAAAGGCACAAGTAAGGGTCGTAATTGGGAATCAAACTGGTGTTACAAATAAAAAACAAGTGATGGTTTTTTAGGAGGTGTCACATGCAATCATGTCCCATCAGTCCCACCTCTGTATGAATTTAACTTGAAGCACGTGAATATGCAAAAATTATTTTTAGTTTAAGAAATTAATTTAGCCTGAAGTAAATAAAGCTTAGGTGGTTCTGATTGCCTCTGTCAGTCCTGTCTGGCCATATCCCATCCTGGACATGAGTCAGCAGAATGCCCTTGCATTAAGGCCAGCTGCATTCTAGGCTCTAGTAACAAGAGCTACCCAGCAGGTTGAGGAAGGTGAGTCTTCCCCTCTCTTTGGTACTTACAAGAGCCCATCTGGACACCATATCCAGTTGTGGATTCTCTGTTCCAAGAAAGGCATTGACATGCTGGAACAAGTCCGCTGGAAGGCCACCAGGCTCATTAGGAGGCTGGAGGACATGGTATCTGAAGAGAGACTGAGAGAACTGGGTTTCTTCGTACGTAAGAAGAGAGGGAGAAGTCTTATTACTAGCTACCACAACCTAATGGGAGAGTATAGAGAAGATGAAACTGGGTTCTTCTCAAAGCTCTACAGGGATAGGATGAAAAGAAATGGACACAAGATGGGGCCTAGCAAATTCCAGGATGGTATTAGGAAAAGGTTTTTCACAGTGTGTTTATCCAGGTACTGGAACAGGGGCCCAGAAGGGGCCATTGCATCTCCATCGTTGCACATATTCAAAACTTAGCTAGCCAAGTCCCTGATCTGATTGGACCTGCTTTGAGCAAGGGGTTAAATGAGGTGACCTCCTGAGTTTTCTTCTGATATAAATTATTCTGTGAATCTACCCTTTCTTGTTCAATGTATATTATCTTTTGTATCCTTAGCCAAATGAAACTAAAGCTTAGACGACTAAAACCCCAAAGATGCTAAAGCTCCTAGAAATCCCCAGAAAAATGTTGGTTGAGTAGAAGGAGACACAAATTGGAGCCTTTGATAACTCTTGATAATTGTAGCCTTTCTGCTATAATTTCCATTTCTTCTGCTGGCAGGGAGGTTTGTGCACACATCTTAGTCAGCACAGCACGGTCTTCCAGCTAGTGCTTCTGCTGTACAGAAGAATGCTTGAGATGGCTGGGGAAATCTTGAGGGGTAAGGAGAGTGAGGAACAAGATGATGCATTTTCACAATGACAGTCAGGCATTGGAGCAGGTGGGCCGGACAGGTTGTGCATTCTCCTTCCTTGGCAGTTTGGAGCGATCTAGTCACAGTTGACCCTGCTTTGAGCAGGAGGTTGAACCACTTGAGGTCCTGTCTAACCTGCATTATTCTGTGATTCTGAGTAGAGGTAGTGGAAGGGGGAGTGTTCTTAGATGTGTAGAAAGGTCAGTGAGGTGCAGGTTCATTTTTAAGTTGGGGGTACTTTGCTTTTATCAGTCTTAAATTTTTTTTCAGATAGACTTCTGTTTATGTTCCAAGATCTTGTATTCCTCAAGCTGTAGAAACTTAAAATATTTTACTTCACAAGTTATGCTGAAGACAACTTCACAGTATAACAATGTAACAGAATGCTTAGTTTTTACCTGTTGTTAGGTCCATTCCTTAGCTCAAGAAAACCTACCTTAAACTTTTATACTGATGAGTCATGCATTTGTGGGTTATTTATGTAGTTAAGAATGAAGCGAATATGGGTGGGCTGTCAAAGTGACTTTAATATATCAACAACAAGTTAAAAGTACTTATTTTCCTGTGTTTCTGCAGACTTGCCTGGGTAACACAATGCCAGCTGAGCGCAAAAAGCCAGCAAATATGGAAGAAAAAGAATCTCTGTTAAATAATAAAGAAAAAGAATTTAGTGAAAGGCGACCAGTGAGCACCAGGGAGAAGTCAAAAGAAGATGCCAAGGTTGGCGTGAAGAGAGAGACTTTAAAGGTTCCTGAAGATAAAAAGAAAAAACTGGAAGAGGATAAAAGAAAAAAGGAAGACAAGGAGAGGAAGAAAAAAGAAGAGGATAAAGTAAAGGCAGAAGAAGAGCAAAAGAAGAAAGAAGAAGAAGAAAAAAAGAAACAAGAGGAAGAGGAGAAAAAGAAACAAGAGGAGGAAGAGAAAAAGAAACAAGAAGAAGCAGCTGCTCAACTGAAGTAAGTTGTCTTTTAATGGTTTAATTGTGCCAAATGCTGTTGTCTTGCTATCAGGATTGTGAGCAGAATTAGAAAAGATTAACTGTTTGAGTTACTTAGAATAAGTTGTATGTAGTGTTATAAATATTACATGGCTCTCTGAGTATGCTTTATGACCTCTACATAGTTTTGAGTTTTCATCTTTAACCTCTGTTACTTTAGTTTCTGATACGGGGTTTTGATAGTGATTTCCATGTGATGACCGTGTAATGCACAATTATCCTTGAATAAAGAACAGTTTCTTTTGAGATGGAGAAGTGTTAGTGTCATAAAATTGGGAATACAGGCTCTAACAGGTCCACAGACCATAACAGCAGCGAATATACTTTGAAGGATGGCTATAATTTCTTTTAATCAATCATAGGCAATTGATACCTGGGTGGCAAACACAGAATGTAACCTGGCAGTTTGATATGTGATATTACCAATACAGTGTTTCTTAGTATGTTATCAAAAGGTACTGCAGAGTTGAAGATAGCAGCTTTAGACAAATAAAGCCAAGATTCTGGACATTCTTGTGTTTGAAATATGTCACTTTTGAAGACTGAGGCAATGTCATAGCCAAATTCTGTCTGGGACAGATGTATTTCACCTATTCAGAATTTTCTGTGTGATTTCAGTAGTCCAGGAATAAAAATTTCCCTTAACTGTGTAATACAGTAACCTGTTGAAAGGTTGTTGTCCTCTTCTGTAAGAACTTCATCTCCATCTGGAGTAAATGGAGTTTTATGTTTATATTTTCCAAGTCTGTTGGGATTAATATGTTCTGCGTAGAAATATTTGAGAAATTTCATTTTGTAACAAGTAGTACTTGCCTTTTGCAGCAAAAAAAAAATTAAATAGAGTTTATGAAGCAGATGCTTTAGCTTTCTAGGAATAACTTGTTAAATATTGAAAAATACAGTATTAAGGGGACATTGTGTTTGGAACTACTGGAGAGTTTTCAAGTATGACTCTTTTCTTTGAACTGTTAACCTGAAAGTGAAGTTCTGTAATGAAAATGACTAATTTTTATTCCTCTTAGAGAAAAAGAGGAAGCACATCAGCTCCATCAGGAGGCTTGGGAGCGCCATCAGGCAAGAAAAGAGCTTCGCAGCAAAAACCAGAACGCACCAGACAATCGCCCTGAGGAAAACTTCTTCAGCAGACTGGATTCCAGTCTGAAGAAGAACACGGCTTTTGTTAAGAAGCTAAAAACCATTACAGAGCAACAAAGAGACTCCTTGTCCCATGACTTTAATAGCCTGAATTTAAGCAAATACATTGCAGAAGCAGTAGCTTCTATTGTGGAAGCCAAACTGAAAATATCAGATGTGAACTGCGCTGTGCACTTGTGTTCCCTCTTTCACCAGCGCTATGCTGATTTTGCTCCTTCCCTACTTCAGGCTTGGAAAAAACATTTTGAAGCAAGGAAAGAAGAGAAGACTCCCAACATTACCAAGTTAAGAACTGATTTGCGTTTCATTGCAGAATTGACAATAGTTGGGATTTTCACTGACAAGGAAGGTCTGTCTTTAATCTATGAGCAACTTAAAAATATTATTAACGCTGATCGAGAATCCCACACTCATGTTTCTGTGGTTATCAGCTTTTGTCGGCACTGTGGAGATGACATTGCTGGTTTGGTACCAAGAAAAGTAAAAACTGTTGCAGAGAAGTTTAACTTGAGCTTTCCTCCTAGTGAGATAATTAGCCCAGAGAAACAACAGCCCTTCCAGAATTTGTTGAAGGAATACTTTACGTCTTTGACCAAACATCTGAAAAGGGACCACAGGGAGCTACAAAATATTGAAAGACAAAACAGGTGACACTTGACTGTTGCTTTTTATTTATGGAGAAAAAAATAGTTTATTTATGAAATGCCTAGATTTGTTGCAGTATTTGTAAACAAAGTCTGTTAGCGGTGTGTAGAAGATAAGTGTATTCTGCAATATATCTAAAAAAAGTTCTAAATTTGCTCCAAATACTTAAAAACCAAACAGATTCTCTGAATATCTTTAAAGAAAATGGAGGTTGACCTTTAGCTTTAATTCTCTGTAACTCTAAGTTTGGTTGTGCTCCCTTAGCAGCTTGAGAGTAATGCTTCTTTCCCAGCTGGTACTGTCCTTTTCCAGTTGGCACAATCTCATTTCTCCCTTTCCACCCACACGTATCTAACAGAGCATATGCCGCAATGGCTTTGGCTTGTTTACTTTTTTTAGTGTAGCAATATGGAGGAAAAATTAGGTTGGACTAACAAGGTATCCCTTACACTTAATGTGGGCAAATTGTATATGTTAAGGTGTTGGAGGGTATAGACAATTTGATTCAAATCCTCTTAAATGTCTATATGAAATACTAATATTGAAGGGTATGAATATACACACCTTCAAGAGCTGAATAGTTTAATTTCTACCATGACCGTGTTGTTTAATAATTGTTTGCTTTTCTTTAAAGCACCCTGAATTGCCATTATTGGAGCCAGCCTAAACCCAGCTGCTGGTCTTAAAACACGGTCATTCTTAAATCCTTTTGGAAGCATTCCAGGCAGATAGAAATGAACATGTTACTGTGTGTAGGCACAGGTTTCAACTAAAAGGCTGAACATCGGTCCAGAGCCAAATGTATGCTTGACATACACTAAAATTTGACATTCCCAAACCAAGGCTTTAAACTAGGATCCATTGTGCTGATGGGTGCTGTGCTGCAGTCCTATCCGGTCTCAGTTAAGTGTTGTATTTTGCAGGACTGTAAACTAACTTTTAGGCTGCTATTATGGCAACAAGTACCTTATTACTTTAAAGTGTGTTACTTAGTTGTGGGTTTGGGTTTTTTTTGGGGGGGGGTGGGGTGGTGGTGGTTTTTAAAGTTAACAAATACAAACTTTTATACTTTTACAATTACAGTTGGTAATGGGCACATGGGTTCTGGCTGGGATTTCAATGAGTGAGTGTTACAAAGCCTGTATGATAGGAAATAAAGTGAAAAAATTCAAAGAGATACGAAGAATCTTAAGAAACCATGAAGAAGAAAAACGTAAGCAATCTGGGAGAGGGAAATATACTTTAATGTTTACTTGCACAACTGGATAAAAATGACCGGGTAGAGTCCTGAGCAGCCTGATCTCATCATTGAGCCTGCTTTGAGTAGATCAGACTAGAGACCCTTTATGTGCCTTATCTGAATTATCCCTATGGACTTAGATGCAAAGGTTTGTTTTAGGGAAGGAATATGAAGAAGTGTAGTTTATCTTTGGATGAAGATAATTCTATTATTTATCTCTATCTGAACTTATAGGTGTTTATTTTAGCTGCTTAATAAAAGTTGGGGAATAACTTTTGTTAAAGATACAAGATATCAAAAAACTTTCCTGCCTAACTTTATTTGCTTACAACGTGTCTGTCACAAGAGATGCTTGGCATTACTCAAGGCATGAGGTCAAAGACAGAAACTAGCCTGGTAAGAAGTCTGTGAATACTATAGAAATCTTCCTCAACTGTGGATTTCTGAAAAGTTATTTTGGTGATGTGTTGCTGGTTTGTTGTTGTTGTTGTTTTGGGGTTTTTTTTAAAAAAAAAAAAAAAAGGAATAATCCTGTTGGAAAAAATGGTCCTCTGAGTGTTTGAAACCTGATCAATTTTGCTGATAGCAACAGCTTTTATTCCCACTGTTATTCCAGAACTGATGAACAGGGAGTGAACTGTTCCTTCTTGTGCATCGACAGTGTCATATGTTTAGGTTATGAGATTTTTGTCAGGTGAATACCTCTTGAATTTACCTGTGTCAAAAGAGTTACTGTGAAATAATTCAAGCTGTACAGATTAGTTGAATTAATTGAATATTCGTATGCTAATCTTAACAGTGCTTTAATATTATCTTAACTGCTGAATCATTTAGGTAAAATTAAAGCATTATTAGACACGAGGATTTCTGCAAGTGAGTAATTGGGAAAACTACCTTAAGTTACTCTTTGACAGTAGAATCTGATGGTCATTTGGTTACACAGCTAAGGGCATGGCAAAATCTGTGCAGGCTGTGTCATAGGAAGGAAACAACTTGATTCCCAAATTCTGTTGTGAGTTTTCAAAAATGAGTGTTAGATATGGAGGAAACTTCTTTTGTCTAAATTAAAGATATTTTAAGATCTGCTGAACTAGCATTGTGGCACTTCGTGAAATTCTGAAGACACATAAGTACTGTATGCTGTACTTTTTAATTGTATTAAAAAATGAATTGTGCTTTTAAAAGTTTGCTTGGTATACTTCAGCTTGCTTGAATTTGTTAACACTTGTCTGTTGGGAACTGAAACAAAGAACTGAAACTCTTGTACTGTTGTTACAGCACTTTGCTTTCTTTGTTTTTTAATAATAGCACAGAGCTTCAGTGCTCATGTTTATGAGGCTGCTGGTATATTTTAAGTTTAAAAAATGTATCTAATGGATAGCTGTCTCTGTGGAAAGACTATGAATTGGCACTTAACATGTTTCCTGAATCCAAACTGAACTACTGCACTTTAGAAATCGTCAGTGGTTATTGAATTTGTTATTTTTTTCTTGCTCTACTTCCTTTAGAGGCAGATAACGCATGTTATATAGGTGTGTTTTTGTAAGAGGGACAAGAAATAGAACTTTTGCTAGCATTACTCCTTCTTGCCCTCTAGCAAGACATCTATGTCAAGCATTGGTTCTGAGCAGGTAGAAGGGATTTTGTTACTCACCCTGTGAATGTGTTGTGTACAAAGATGACTTTTGTTTTAAAATTAACCTGGAACTGAAAAAAGCCAAAGTTGATATCCCTCAACTTAATATTGCTTAAACTGTTTTAGAATTTTTATGCCATAAAGTGCTTGGGTCTTCTGGCAAGAATGTGATTGTATACTTGTTACTTAATAAAAGCCTAATCATAATGTAATGATGCAAACTGCCTTAGGAATTATGGCATTTGCACCTTATTTCAAACTTTTATCTTCTGATGCTTTCATCTCAGTGCAGGGTGCATTGTCACTGGTTATAGCTAGTTAGTCCAATGTTACTAGCATTATTCAAGCTACTGTAAAACAAATTGGAAACTTTCTAGGCAAGCTCATTCTGTCAGCTTCCCTTTGAAAGTCCGTGTTTAATCTGAGCCTGTATGTACCTTTGTTGTAGTAGGCCCCCAAACAGCTCAGCTGGCCAGGAGTGTCCCTTACTGGTAAAGAACTGACTGTGCCTTTTCCATGTAAGAACTGTTCATGCAGAGTGGATCACACCATGGATGGGAAAATACACTTCTCAGGAGCCCTAGTTGAGGACAAACTAGAGCATTGCTAATGAGCAACCAGCTTATTCTTACTTAGCCCAAAACCAAGGATAGCAGTCTTCCATCAGTCTTCTGTGGCAAGCTTACAAATAAGGTTTATTTACAAGCTGAGATTACCTTGTTCTGTATGTTTGGTTCAAACTACTGAAAGTTCTTGATGTTTTTTGTCTAAAATCTAAGATGACCTTAATTGTAGTTTGATAAGGAAATTGAATTGTGCTGTTCCGCATGTAATTCTGTAACTGCTTTACTGTGCACTTGTAAGCAGTGATGACGTTCCTTCAAATACAAGTTGCTTTTGACAACAGATTTCAATTTTAAAAAAGAATTTAAAATAAGTATGGATAGTTTCATAAAAGAGAACAAAGAGCAAGTGAAAAAGTCCAAATTAAGAGTAGTTAATTTGTTGATAACCTTGAAATAACTTGGTTTGTTGGAAAATTAATGGGCTGGTCTTAATGTGCATGGTTTTTTGAGCCTCCTGGCATTGATTGCCCATTTAGTCTTCTGAATAACGTGGAAATACATTGTTGCAGATGCAAAGCAACTTTTATCCAGCTTTAGTGTAAGTTGAATGTTTTAATTTACTTCGAAAGTCTTTTCATAGTGCAGGACTATTACAGGATAATCATGGTAAAAAAATAAGTTAGCCTTTCTCTTTGGATATTGAAGTTGGAGATTCCATGACTGTGCTACCTCAATGATACTGAAGTCAGAAATTCAGTATGGTTGTTTGGAAAAAAAGCATTGCTCAAATTTTTGCTATTGTGGTCTAAACTAGAATTCTCACAGCTCCCTTGAAGAGGGAAGGTTAGCTTTGCTCGGAGAAATTGGTAGTGGTTCAGCAGGGCTCAAATATATTTTAAGAGAAAAGGTTGTCTTACTGTAACTTTGATTTTTGTAGGCGCATTCTTCACTCTAAAGGAGAGCTGAGTGAAGATCGACACAAGCAATATGAGGAATTTGCAATGTCTTATCAGAAGCTGTTGGCAAATTCTCAATCTCTGGCTGATCTTTTGGATGAAAATATGCCTGATCTTCCCCAAGAGAAACCGACACCTGAGGGTAGGCCATCTTCTAAAGCAAGGAAACAAGATGCTGGACTTGGATGTGGTGGGAAAGCTAATCAAACCCTTTTAATGATGTGTTCTTCCCACTGATTTATTTTTATTTAAGTTCCCCCCCCAAGGATATCAAAGAATGAATAATACATAGTTTTTTATTAAAGTAATTAAACCTAACATGTAACCATAACTATGCTGTGTAGTTATGGTACCTTAAGTAATGTCTATTTAGATGTTTCAGGTAATACAGGAATAAATAGGAAATTAAAAATGTTTCTAACTGAATCCTTTCAAAATAATGCAATGCATTTTTTAATATTTAAAGAGCTGTATATGATAGAGTTTTAAAGTCTGATATTGTTAAATTAAATTGAAGCCTATTTTGGGTCATGATGTTGTGAGCAGGAACATATTGTTAAGCCAGGTAAGTCACTAGGTGGCTATCTGACCTCCTGAGAAGTACAGCATTTTACTGGCAGAGTTATGTGAATACTGGCAGAGCTTAATAAATCTCAAATTTTAGGTTTAGAGATGCTCAGATCATGAATGTACCTTTTGTCTGACGTGATCTTGAGCTTAAAGAATCTGTATTTCTTGCATACCTCTAAACTTAAAATTATTCTTCTTAAACTTCTGTTCTTAAAATACAATGAGGTACCCTTCATCATGCTCAAAGCAATTACTTTTTATGTTAATGTGACTAAAGTCTGTTACAGCTTTCCTTTCTAATGCCATATAATGTGCTTGATTTGACTTTCACTCTGGTACTGTCTGTATTTTCTGTCAATGCTAAATTTACAATTTTAAGATAGCTTATTGATATATTTAATATTAAGATTAGGTTGTTAAAAGCATTTTAAAGTATGCATTGCAATATTTTAAGTGAAAACAGTGGTAGTAATAAATAGGTTAATGCCTTTCTGAAAGGTTTTATTGGGTTTTTTTTAATCTTTAAAGGTGCCTCCTTTTAGAAGGTGAAAAACTTGTGTGAATAACTTTCTTATTGTTTCACTATTTTTGCAGAACATGGACCTGGTATAGATATTTTCACACCAGGAAAGCCTGGAGAATATGACCTGGAGGGGGGTATATGGGAAGACGAAGATGCTAGAAACTTCTATGAGAATCTCATTGACTTAAAGGCTTTTGTGCCAGCAATTTTGTTTAAAGATAATGAAAAATGTTCCCAGAACAAGGATTCCAGCAAAGATGAATCAAGAGGTAGAATGCTTACATTAGTATTTTTTTTAACATATTTTGTCCAACAGATATACAAATTTGATGGAATGAGTAATGAGTCTCTTAACAAAATAATTTATGGTGATCAGGACAGTATAGCATTTGGATGAATTTTTCGGGAAGAAACTGTGGGAAAGAGGTTGTACCTGGGTATGGTATTTAAGGAAGAAAAAAGTAAATGCATTTTAATATTGATAGAACTGTGAATTTAAAGTAATTGGAGCTTAACCTATGTGAGTACATGTTTTCTTTTTCTGTGAGAAACCTAAAAGTTTATCTTCTTCAAAAACTGTTAGTGTTTGTTCTGTTTTTTCCACTAAATTGTCGATGGTAGCTAACTGTCTCTACATAAAATTCCAGTAGATTAAAAGGCCTGGATAGTTCCTCACTTCTGACACAGCCCTAGGTTCACAACCAGGCATTGGCAGACTTTAGTTATAATGGGATAAAAATGGCATTCACCCTCACTGGCTCAAAGTGTAACAGAATATGTAGGTTTGGATAAGAGCCATGTTTTGGCATTGAAAAAATGCCAATGAAGACACAGGCTATATGGTTTTCTAATACACATGCGGTAGATCGGTGTTGAGTATTAATGGAATTTCAACTTTGTATCTCATGGCCTTCTTTCTGAGTTCTAAATTCTGACATTTCCCCATGAGGATAATTAGATGCAGGAGCAGCTTGCCCAGGGAGACTGGAATCTCTGCCTTAAGAGATTTTTTTGAGACAACTGGATAAAAATCCCTGCTTTGTGGGTTTGTTTCCATATGACATATACACTGTTTAGCTGTCACACTTTTGTGTGAAAAATGTAAGTAATTTAATAAGGTTATTTGCTTTGAAAAATTTTTTTAATGAAGCATAGTCTGCAAATGAGGTTTGAAGGAGGCCTAAAAGAATAGTAAAATGTTGTAGATAGTAACGTTCAAAATCTCTTGGAAAAATACTCTATGCTGGACCAGTGTTGTCCAAGAAAAATACTAGCTGTTTCTTTCTGAATCTTCATCTAGAGATTCACAGATTATTTGTGTTCAAGGAAAATATGATTTTTTTATTTGATTTTCTACATAGCACTTTATTTCTCTAATATCTTCCTACTGTTGTGCTTTTTGTGCTTTTCTGGGCCTGCGTAAAATGCTTTCTCTTTACCTTGCTTTGTCAATTTTGTTATCAGTTGATCTATGAAGAATATGCAGTGCAAACATTAAATTAGAATTTGTACCTTTGAATCTGGCTCTTTTTGCATAATGTTTGTGATATTAATTTACTGAGGTTTTGGAGGATACTGTTTTTCTATATGACCTTTTCGGTAGGCAAGGTTTTTGGGTGTTTTTTTTTTTTGCTTGCACTGTCCATGTGATGGCCCGTCAATCTATTTTAACCATTTTGGATGTTTCCTGCGTTTCTGAATATCTTGTTCCATTTGAACGTATGCATGTAATCCAATGAAGACTTACCAGGTATAGTTCAGAACAAACCAAAGGACTGAAAATCATTGGCAATCCTTAACAGACCACAATGTAGGTAAATGTTTGCATTTTTCAGGCATATGGATAAAGCTATATGAAAGATATCAAACCACTGAGACCTAACAGATGAGACAGTATAGTCTCAAGAAGCAGATATTCTTTTCCCCATTTCCTTTTAATAAGACTAAGACACTAAAGAGACATGGGTTTAGCAACGTGAGTCTTTCTGTATTCTAACCGTGACTGCATGTATTTAATAGTTCGATATTTCTACTTAACTTCTTAATAGATTCAAAAGATGCCAAAGATAATAAGGAAGCACCTGGCAGTGAGGATTTGGAGTTGGAGCTGGAGAACCTGGATATTAATGATGATCCTCTGGAGTTAGACTGTGGAGACGAGGCAGAAGATCTTACAAAAAAGCTTCTTGATGAGCAAGGTAAAAATAATTTGGTTTAGGAATTCTTTGTTTCCTGATTTGATTTATCTTTTTTTCAGCTTGATGGTTTTTACAGTAGATAGAGTGGGACAACTATTTATTTATTTATGTAACTTTAGTAGCTAGAAACTGGTAAGATTGTTGTCAAAAACATGTTTGTAACAAGACATTCAGATACAAGTGAACAGTATTGTATGGCGGTTTATGTAATGAAAGTTACCAATTCCTTCGTACAGCTTTTAAAAAAAAAAAGTGAAGGCAATTATCTGAAAAGTGACTAGAAATAAGTATGGAAACTTCAGTGCATACATGATTTTCTCATCAAATGTGCTTAGGGTACTAATAATGTATTTTCTGGTTTTAACTTCTATTGCAATATAAAATTCAGCTCTGCCTTTGTCTTGTTAATTGTTAAAGACTTTTCATTTGATGTTATGGCTTTACATAGCAGGATTTAAGAATTCTAACTTCTAATTATGCTTGAAGGGCTGCAAATGGCACCTGTAAAAATCTAGCTGTGTTAGCTTTACTAGGGGAAACAGCAGCAAGAATTTTTCTTATGAGTTACATGTCTTTTTCAGTGGTACTGAGTAGTGGGGAAAAGCAACATTAGATATTAAGAGCCAAATTCCTAGAGAGCAAGTGAGGTGTTTTCTTTGAGCCCATTTTGTAGTGCACATTGGGTTTGCTGCTTTGGATTTCCAAGGACCAGTGCAGATTCCTTTCTTTCACTTTTGAAGGAGGAAACTTGTTCTGTGTCTAGAATGTGTGTGTGTGTGTGGGGGGGGGGGGAAATCACATTTAGAATACACTGGCTGGAGATTCTGTGGCTTAAAAGTGAAAATCCTGCCTGATCTAGTGAATTTATAATCTAATCATCCTCTTGCTTGAAACTGGATTGAGCTTTAAAAGCTAAGAAGTTAAAGCCAAAACTTCAAGTCATGGAGTTCACATCACAGCAAAGAAGTTCAGGCCCTGGCAAAGACTGTGTATTGGTGTTTAAAGCACAGGTTCATCTAACCAAGCTGATGCACGAATCTATGAGTTTGGGTGTTGAGAATCTTGAATGACAACTCAAAGTGCCAGCCTCTCTCAGCTTATAATAGAGATGGGTTAGGGGATATGGATCTTTAAATTGGATGACTCCTTTGTGTACATAAGCTTAGTTGAGCTGAAATTACTCTTGGGATGATGCTGGACTGTGACACCTCACATATTCAAAGAAATTAGACAACTCTAGAGTCAGACAGTTTCAGACTCCTCTTGAAAGGAGAACTGTCAGGATAATTCTATATAATACTTCCTTAGGTTTTTCCTTTTTTTACCCAGACTGACTGGAAAAAGCCATACCTTCTTTGGAATAAATTTTCCTTTCCATTTGCATTCTTCTCTGAATAGTCATCAGCCCATTAGGCTGGGTAAGATGTTAAGTTTTAATTGCAGAACGTTTACCTTCAGTGAGTTGTTATCCTCCGGTCAGCGATCTTACACAAAACAGTGAAGAGCTTGGTTCCAGCTATCTATAAGGGAGCTACACATAGATGTTCTTTTGGAATCAAAAGGAGAAAAAGAGCAGTTCATTCTGGATTGATCAGAGCCTGCTAGATAGGCCAAAAATACTTTGTCAATAGAGATCTAAAGGAATGTGGGTATTTCCTTCTTGTGGGGGTGTTGGGTTTTTTTTTTGAAGGGATTCTTGACTTGATAGGAGGATGAAGATTATTCCAAATATTTGGCTTTGTCTTTATAATGTGAGAGTCAAATCCTGTAGAAATAAGGAAGGAGTAACAGGAGATGAAATCAGAAATAGAAGATGCAGTCTTTGTATAGTTCTAGCTCACAATGCCACTTTGAGTATGTAGAGTAGCACAAAGGGATCAATTATCATGCTTTTGATTGTAAAAGGAAAAATTATGCATATTTTGTTATAATATAAAGTATTAACCATCTATACCAGCTTCTGTTTTTAAACAGAATTGACTGAGCATTAAACATACTCCCATCTGAAAAGTTAATCTAAAATGTGTCAGAATTAGGTTTATTTTTTATTGTTAAACAGCCAGCCCTTAAAGAAAGCCTTTGACTTTCTACCTTGTGAAGGTAATGTCATTTGGCCCACAGTGCAGGCTTTTTCTTAGTGGAGAACTACTGCTTCATGATTGTCTTTGCTCTTTAGTTAATTTTTTTTTGTGAAACATGTAGAAACTGAGTGTCTTTGTGAATTTTATACCTTTGTCAAATTTCTTTGATACTGAGAAGTAGATCCATAAATTAGTGATGGAAATTAAAATAGATATGATTGCCAAATCCTTGTTCTGCTAGAAAACTAGGCTATAAATTAGCAGCATGGAAGTGTTACTTTACTTGAAATGTATAGAGAAACACAACGATTTGGGGTTTTTTATGTGTATGGACTTCTGAACACCTCCAGTTGGTAGCACCAGATATGCAGAATCATCAACAATCTGAATTTAGATGTTTCAAGTTCTGTGATGTATTTCTAGCTAGTGAACTGGTATATTTTTTTTTTCAGCCTTTCTCTTAACTAAAATTCACATAGGGTTGAAATTAGGAAAATTAAGTGTCCTTCAGCCACCAAATATAGCTTTAACTTTTGTTCATATGTACTGAATTTATCTGCATCTGTACTTGAGGTAAGTTAGTAGTAATGTTTTGTGCAAAACCAGCAAAGAATGAAGCTGCTGTATTATGACACTACTACAAACATAAAACAGTATTCCTAGCTTGAGATGGGCCTTTAGAATAAAATGGGAAGATGCATGAGGTATGGCAGTGTCTTAGGTGTAGGGTCCAAGATGAAGAAAAAAAGTAGCTTTAGTTATTGTTATAATCTGGGGGTGTAGATTTCATTGGCAGAGGGAATAAGTAAATTACAGAGGTGAAAAATAGGATAATAGGGTAGACAATCCAGTCAGACAGTGGGTACTGCATATCTTTTGTTACTTCAGCATCTCCTTCTGTCATATCTCTTCAGTATTTTCTCTTCTGTCCAAATATGAGGGAGACAAGGCAGTTTTCCAGGGTGCAAGGCAGTTTTCCAAAGTACATGTTTTTAAAGCAGGTCTGCCCTGGTGTAACATCCTTCACAGCATGGCAGTGCCTGTTTCTGCACTTTTGCTAAAGGTTGGAGTCTATAGTCAGCTAAGTTTAAGACATGACATGTAAAAGGAAAGTTGATGCAGTTAGCTGAAGAGGTTTGTTCACCAGGAATTCAGCTAATTTATTTTGTTTCTCTATTGTGTTAACTTTGGGTGAATCTTAATTTTCTTATTTTCAATATGCTCAGGGAAAAGAGAGGGAGCAGATAGCACCGGAGCTGAAAATAGTGGCGGAAAACATGCTGAAAGAAGTGAGTTTTGAGGTTGTTTTTAAAAGAGAAGATAAAATGTAAAAAATGAAGCTGTGTGAATGAAGACAAAGATGTTAAGTAAGGAATGGCCAGGCTGGAAGTCATCAAGGGTACTGGGAGCAGGAGGGGTCTGATGTTAACATGTATCTAGTGCCAGTTTTTCTAAGGTTGGTCAGCAGCAGAGATGATGTGTAGAAGTGAGTATTAAGTCAACCCTGTTAATTTTACATCACTGTTTAGAGAGCTAGCAATGCTCCTATCAGAAGAGCAAGAACTTAAAGATCTAAAAATATTCATTAAGAAATACTTGAGACTAGATTCTGAATATGTTCCTCTGTGAGGCTTTGATTCAACAAGGTGTTTAACATTATGCTGATGCCTAAAGTGATGTGCAGAGAGGCAGATCCAGCCAACAATTTGCTCCTGGTATTGGTTTGTACAATCTGAATGTGAGGGCTCCTGCATGATCAAATTCATTACAGAAACTCATCTTACAGAGGAATAGCTATTAATGTTACAAAAGTACTTCTGTTATTTCCACTGTCTGGGTGATACTGTGTGAAGGAGACTGAAGCTTTCTGGCAGAGTGGAGTTTCTAAGAGAGCCCTCTCTAAGGTTATAGTTTTGTAAAAATTAAAAAAATATTTTGGCAATAAGGGAGCCAGGATTTTCTCAGAAAGTATGTGTGCAGGGAGAAGGGAAGGCAAGTACCTATTTTTGCTGAAGTAGAAGATTGGCATCAATCATTGCAGGAGAATGACTTCAGTAAGTCCTTAGTGTCTTCTGATGCTTTCTCAGTTCTGCTCCCTGAAAATTGCAGGATTGCATGGATTTCTGGTTGAAAATAGAGGTGTTTAAAAAGAAAAAATAATTTTTCTTTCGGTCTGTACAATGATTGTACTGCATGATTTTATCTGCACCCAGATAGATTATTACAACTAGTCTAACAGTCATTGCTATAGACTACCTCTTTTAAAAAATTTACTACAAGCCGTAATGCGGTTTTAAAATGTGATGCTGAAAAACTGAAGAGGATTAAAGTGAAAAACAAGAAATTAACTAATTTTTTACATGAATTGATTATTTAAAATCATTGTTTGCTGTAGAGAAGGAAGACCTGACTGTTTCATTTCCTGTCACTGTAAAATTCTTAATTTTCTGTCTTAAGTCTCAAACCTGCTTCAGGTACTACAGAAGAGCCTTTCCACTTAGAAAGGATCCACGTACTGTGTGTGATGAGAAAAAAAACACCTAGAAATAGTGTGTGAGATTATGTGTAGTCCTCCAGTGAAGAAGGCGACCAGTGAAAGAAGAGATGTGTTTGAGAACTGTTGAAATTGAATGTGATAGCAGGACCTCTTGAAAGATTGTCTTGAAAAGTAACTGAATTAAAGACTTTTTAAAAATTTATTTCTAGAGCATTGAGTGAGTTTGAACAGCAAGACTGAGGTGAGACAACTAATCGTTGTAAGAGAAAAAGAAAGAAAAAAAGAACATCAGAAGGAGACATCTAAATGGAAAAATGCATTAAAACAAGATTTGCCAGTAAAAATTGTCTGGTTTAGCTATTGCATACATCCTAGTGAACTCCAAGTATATGGGTGGTGAGAAAGTCAGAGTTCCATTAAGTATTTAAAACTTCATGGTCCTCCTTTTCTCTGAGCATCTAGAACATCCTCCTTTTCTTTTTTCTCCTTTCTTAATGAAGCCTTCTCTCTTGTTCTTCTGATGTCTAGTTGTCTGTGCAAGAGAGGAAGCGATGCCATCTGCTTTAATTTCTAGTGTCTTCAAGAGGGGGTAGCTGGCAGTGTTCCTTGGAGCAGTTCTTAATGTTTCTCTACCTAAACTCAATCCCTGTTCCCACCTGTCTCAAAAAAAATAAAAAAATCCTACAATGTATCATCTTTGTTTTTCTCTTTGCCTTTCAGTAGCTTGAAAAAGGAACTTCAGACTTTTATGCTATTGTATTGTGTAGCCCGTAAAGACAAAAGTGACTTTACCAAGTCTTGGGTATTTTGTAGTTTATTTGGGTGCAATTTCACCACCACCATATTCACCTTTTGAACTCTGTTCTGTTTTCAAATACCTCCTAGATATTCTTGTTACTGCTGAACATCCTCAAACTGAAAGGAAACCAAACGTCATCGTGTTCCTTTTTCAGGAAGCAGTGTTCTTTTGCGTTGCTTTGGCAAAGGAAGGGTTCTTTCCATGTTCATGTTATAACTCATTGTTTTGGCTCATATTGTACTATAAAGCAAACTGGACTAGTTTCTAGGGCTTAGTAAAATCTGGAACATTTTTGAAGCAAACTACATGTTTTGCAATTAAAGGGTAGGGGGATTGGTCTGGTGAGTTCTTCATAACTGATGTCAGAAGATCTGAATTTCTATGGTAGACTTGTCCTGCAGTTTTTTCCTTGAGTAGTGTTACTGACTCAATTAACAGATACAGGTCACTGTCACTACTTCCTATGTTGCAAATTACACAGAAGCATTTGCTTGAGAAACAAGTTGTCACTTGCCTTGCAATTGCTACATGATCAACCCTCCATCCTTGTTATTTTATGTTTCTGTACTCTGGTTTCTGTACAGTTAGAGGCCAGCTAAATTCCTTCAGCTTTTACAGCCTCAAGTGAAAAGATACCAAGAACACTGGGTGAAAGAATGGTCTTGATGGACACTGGTGATCAACATGTCTATTTTTCCTGCAGGGCAAAAGTACATTAAAAAAAGTAGAATCCACAATTACATTAAGGTGTGGTGGTGGTGGTTTGTTTATGTTCTCCCCCGCTGCAATGGTCAGGCCTTCTTGTGTTCCTCCTTTTATCACCTAAAGAAATTACCATAGTTTTCTAGGAATATCTGTTGTTGCTCCTGGCAGTATAAATCAGGAGGTAGGGAACCTCATGAATAGGATGACAAGTTTTAAAGGTGATACTTTTGACTTTTGTTGGCATAGACATATCAATGGATTTATTCTTGCATTAAATTTTGTATTCATCTTTAGATTTTTTTTTTTGAATCTGTGCATGAATGTTTAACAACTAAACATTACAAATGCACTGTGTTTGGGGAATGTGATTGTAAATCATCATATTTCATAGATTAAAGATGTATGCTACTTGTTTATTTCACTCTGTTAGAACAAGAAGATGAAGAAGCCAGTACTGGATCTCATTTAAAACTTATAGTAGATGCTTTTCTTCAGCAGCTTCCAAATTGTGTCAACAGAGACCTCATAGACAAGGTATAGTTGTAGTTTTCATTTTTTCTACTCTTAAAGGCTATAATGCTAGATCAAAAATAAGGATTTGAACCTACGAAATCTAGCAGTAGCTGAATTCATTTTTAACTTGGAGGAAATTTTTTTTTCCTCACTTTGTCAGCCATTGCCCAAATATCATGTGATATCTGTTTCATCTGCCTGTTGTCTAATGTGTTAGTTTGTTTTAAAAGTAGACTTGGCTTTTCCCTTTTCCCCTCCCATCACTCCCTGACAAATTACTCCTCATCTACCTAAAGCTGCTTTCTTCCTTGGGTTGATCCAAAGAATCAGTCCGTGTTCCTGTAACTGAACATGTTTTCTGTCTGTGTCAGTTCTAGACAAAAATGAAGATTTTTTTTTTTTACTTTACACTGTTAAAGCAGCTGCATGTAACAAATAGCTTTGTAAAAGATGTTTTTGAAAAGCATGCTATATTGCTTTAAATAAATAAACCACTGCATTAAAGGTGAAGTATTATATGGTCTTTTCTCTTTATAGGCAGCAATGGATTTTTGCATGAATATGAATACAAAAGCCAACAGAAGAAAACTAGTGCGAGCACTTTTCATAGTTCCTAGACAAAGGTAAGAACTGAAGGGGAAGAAGCTGGATCCACCCTTTGGTTATTTGACTTAGCATATGTATATATTTTTTAACTGTTTAAATTATTGAAGACCAGTGCATATTCCAAGTTGCATTTGTCTTTTCCTGATGTATGCTTCTGGAGTGACTTATGCTAGAGCACCAAAGAAATGTTTAGGATTAAAAATCAAGCAATTCACAACAATATTTAGCCATAGCAGTATAATTTTTTTTCCATACTTAGTTTCTCTTTTCTGGTACTTTTGTGTTTATAGTGGATCTCTTCATGACTTTCAGCCATGAAAACAGCAAAACCTGCTGTCCATCAAAAAAGGAGGATATATTTCATTCTGGAGAACCTGTAAATAGCTAGAGTGCAACATACTTAGGAAGGAGATTTTCTTGTGATATGTTAGTTCTGGTATAGTACATAGCCATTATAGCCTTTTATCTTCTGGAACAGAGCTGGTTCTAGGCCAGCCAGTTTAGAGAAGGGAAGTATAAGAGTTTGAGCCTGGCCTCTTCTGTCCTTGTAGATCGCTCCATGTAGAGTTTTGTTATTTGTCCTTGTCTCTCTTTGTGTAAGAGAGGTCTCTGCACTTACAGGAAGAGCCTTGCTTACAGAAATTATTACAAATATTGAGATAAAATTTTTAAATTCGTTGGAGGCATAATATATTTCTCTACTCTCTGGTAAACTCGTACCTTAGATAGATGCAACTTAAGTGCAATTATGAAGGAGTTGCTTTTCTTGCTCCACCTTGCCCTATTTCTCCTCAGAGGTTGTTTTGATGCTGCTTTTAGTTTCAAATGTTTCATCATCTTGCATTTTCTATTAGAGTTCGTGCCACTTTGATTCCATTCCCTTTTAGCACTGGGGAAGAAACATAGTTTCTTGAGTGTCCTTTTTGTCTCATAACTTGTGTAGACTATTGCTTTGATTAAACAGACTTTGGTGTTTTGTTTTTCCTTATTTTTAATCATTTCTTGCACTGTGTTTTCAACCTTAATTCTAGGCTATTTCTACATCCCATTTGTAACAAGCATCTGCTGTGTTAATCACCCTACACTCTTAGCTGTGTATAAACCAATGGTTTGTTTACTGACTGTGTGCATTAACCTGACTCTGCTTTGATAATTAGTTTTTGCAATTAGAAGTGCACATAATCTTTCATTCTCTTGCATATTCTTTTCTTTAAAAGGTATGATTTTGATACCTCAGTCTGTGGAGACTTCGCATCTATCAGTAATTCACATTTGAGTATCTTCTCAAATACACACACTTGAATATCTTCTGTGTTAAAACAAGATGCTCTTCAGCCCAAACTTATGGTGCAGAGGAAATAACATTTCTATTTATCAGCCAACTGGTAATCATGAAATGGGTCAATACACAATTCGATAAGAACTTTTTCACACAACCTGGAATATCTACAGCAATGTAAATCAGCAGGATGACTTAAACTGTTGTCTTCAGCTCTACCATAATAGAGAATTTTGCAAAATGGAAATGGCTTGATGGCTGTCTGTGAACGTACAGTAATATTTGTACCACTGTCCTGTATTTCTGCCTGGTGCTGTAGATTCCAGATTGCTCAAATTGATCATTAACTCTTGGAACATCTTTGAGGATGTGTGATTTTCTTCACGTAATCCACTGAAGTGTGGTAGATGATAATGACCTAAAGGAGCTTGTTGACATTATGCAAAGAAAAAGAGGTAGTTTCAGACAAAACCGACATGATGTGTAAATTCAGTGGTGTGGTTTCATATAGATACTATGAAAGCAAAAGTTAAATTCCTAGTGTATTGTGATATTAAAAAAAGTGTTTTTCATCAGGCTGTACTAGGAAGACAGTAAGTTTCTGAAAACTTAGTCTCCACATTACCACCATTGTCTTCCCAGTGGTAGTTCCCTTATCCCACAAATTTGTTTTAAAAGTAATATTATTTTAAAAGGATTAATTTTTCTGTAGAACTCAATAGAGTAGGATAGATGGTGTGGTTGGCTCAAGGAGCTGCTATCTTTGTGACAGTTCCGTTCTCTAATAGGTGGAACTAATACTGAAGCGAATGGCTCAGCTGATGACTCTGGTTGTTTAATTATAAATATTAATAATTCTTAATATGAAGAAATATTAATATTCTGTGTACAATTCTTTAATACCTTTTTCTCCTGTCTCCTCTGAGACCTACTGGGCTAATGAGTACTCCAATTTCCAATTGTAAGATGCTTATGTTCAGTTGTATATATCTGCGGTTCTTTTGTGTGCATTAGTGATGCTCATCTCTGGGCCACTAAGCAGAAGAAATAGGATTTTGACTGAGCTTCTTGTTCTGAACCACAAACAGTTGCAATGAAAGTACCAGCTGAATTACCCATAGGTGCAGATGACTTTAAAGGGCATATATCCTAACATTTAAATTAGCTTTACTGCAGTTGGTAAAGGAACAGTTCTGCTTTCTGTCTTGAAATCAACGTTTGTAATCCTTGTGGAAAAGCTCCAGGTGTGTATATGGCACACAGCACTAACAGTTGCTATAAAACACTACAAATTAATTTAGAAAATTATATAACACACTGTTTTGAGGCCTTGTATACTATGCATTAACAATGTTTTTGCTTTGTGTATCTCTTCGCTGAGCCATAATGGCATGCCTTTACTTTCAGTTAGGGGTGTTGCATACTAGTTTTTACTGATTCCAGGCGTTTCTGCAATATCCCTCCAGGATACCATGGGAGAAAAAATCTTGGTGTGGTTATGTTCTTCAGGAGGTTTTTTGTTTTGTTTTGGGTGTGTGTTGGGTGTTGCTTTTTTTTTTTTGTGAAAGGTTCAGAGGAACAGTGTCCTTATAGGATGTAGATAAATCAATGTATTTTCCAAGTGTTTAGTCTCCAAGCATATCAGATAATGTTGTCTAAGCCTAGCTATTTTGTTGGCAGCCATAATAAGGTATTTCAATAACAGAGTAAGTTCCATTTCTTCTTGAGAGATCAGTTTTAGGAAATGTGCAGGTACAACAATTTTAGTGAGAAAGTACAAAACTGGTTTCATGTTTGAGGTGTAACGCAGACACTGTAAAGTCAAAGTTGTTATGCTGTGTTGCCAGGGAGCTTTCTTGCTTCCACTGGGGTTGGATAGATTGAGACAAATACAGGATCCTTCAAGACAGAAAGCTTAATTAAAAAAAAAATTTTTTTTTCCTTAACAGTAGATTGGTGTTAGAATACAACATCATTGCACTGCTCTGTTGAATACTTATGGGTCACATTTACGTTTTCATCTGTGATTTGAACCTCCAACCCAGCAGAACAGAAAATCTTTTTACAAGCTTTTTCAATGCTAGTATACAAGTGGCTTTCAGATTTGCATTGGAGGATTGATTTAAAGCTTATATTAGCCTTTTAATTCAGGACTTCATGGTTTTTACTAAAGTGGCTGTACAGTGATTTAATCCATACTGCTTGCAATTTTGGGGTATTTATGTGTAATTCTTTGCTAACTGAATTATCTTCCTTTACAGATACATATTATTACTTACATTTAATTGTATGCAGCAGATTTGCTGAATTTTCTTCTACTTCAGTATGAGAAGTTTGAAATCCCTTTTTAGGCCTTAAATGCTAAACAGTTCTAGACAAATACTAAACAGTCAATAAGGGCTGTCATGGCTTCTGGTTCTTTTTGCTATTCCCATCTATGGGGATCTGTGAAGTTGCAAGAGATCTGTTGTTCATCATATGGAAGTTTTTTACATTATTGTTGTCTGGTCTTTGACAGCCGCTTCTCAAGCGTTAAATAGTTCTGAGTGTTTTAACTCAAATATCTAAGCTTCCCGTGTATCTACGTTCTTTCAGCTTTTTATCCTGTGAATCCTAAGTAGCAAGGTCATTTTCGTTCAATTGAACTTATCAGTGTTTCAGTGGCCTCTTTCATTTGAGGTTAAAATTGAAGGATGTGCTTGAAATAAGAAGTTTACACTACAGCTAAGAAACAAAAGCAAAAAGTGCTTATCTGATAGCATGCCAATTCCGCAGCATCATTCTCTTCCCGCTGAGCAGGGTGGGTGGCAGTTTGTACCTGTTCAGGCCCTGTGAATACACTGCATTTATCTGGATTATGATTTTGCTTGTGAGGTGGGGCTTCTTGCTCTATTGCTTCATTCTCCAAGCTGTCTTTCTGGTAGAATCCCAGTTAATATGTCCAGAATGCTCCCTTCACTCTTTCTGGCTATAAAATTTTGGATGCACCTATTCTACTGAGATTGCAATTAGGACTTTGAGCAATGTCTTTTTCTTTATTTCTATAAACTAACATTTCTACCAAAAAAGATATGTTCTTATGTATTTCACTGAAGTGCAGCCCATGTGATCCAGAGTTGACTAGATTTCGATCCAAGGTATGTGGTCAAAGTGGCAATGGTCAGAAGTACTGGGTTTTTTACTTATGGTAGTTTATATTTAGGGTGCTTAACATAGGCTTCTGAGAGTAACTGACTCATCCCTGATGCTAGATCTGGCTTCATAATGCAGAAGAGCAGGAAGAGAAAGCAATACTGTGGGGTTTTTTTACTTAATTTCTTCCCCCTTTCTGTAGAAAAAGAAGTACTTCTGGAGAAAACAAAAACCGCAGTTAATTAGCCTTAATGCAGGTACCAGTAGGTGGTGCCACTGATACTGCAATCTCTCCACTTCTGAACACAAATTTCTGTCTCCCCTGTGAGAGAGGGAACAGATTCGATCTCTGATTGCCAATTTCAGAGTAATTGACCCAAGGCTTTTCCTTATTATATTTCACCTATTTAGAAATACACAGTCTTAGTATTCTTCCCCATGAAGAAACCTTTTGTGTTCTGTGAAGGAATAACAACAATGTGCTCTAAGACTTTAATTTTCCCCCAGGTATGTTCAGTTTACAGAGATGAAATTATTAGCTCTCAGCAAGCACGTACTTGTTCAGACCAGAATAAAACTTTCTGCTATTTGTCTCAAAAGAGATGCCATACTGAACTCACCTCAATTAAATCACACCCCTTTGATTCAGCCAAAGTCCCCTTTTAGTGTAGCTTTTGTATGTGTGTAAAGTAATGAGACTTTCACTTCATCTCAGAGTTAATGGCTAAATGCTTAATAACATCATAGTAATTTGCTGTGGCTAGTCATCCTTGACGGTGTGTTCCAACAAACTTGAAAAATGTAAATACAGTTTCAGTTATTGATTAACCAGAGAGAATAAAAACTGTTAAATAGGTAACTGGGATACCTGCAATGTTTCACCAGGAATTTTATGTATTATCAGGAGGCTGCTTAGCTATGCCTCTTTCAGGTAGTATATTCCAATGCTTCTAGTCCACAACTTAAATACATAATTATCCCTCTTTCTGCGAGTGGATATTAAAGATCTTAAAAATGTGCTCTAGTGACATAGCAGTAGAAAGGAGAGGGGAGGCAGTCATGTATGGTTTGTTTTGGGGGTTTTTGTCTTGATGCTCTTCCAGTTTTACTTTGTGCCGGGGCAAGCTCTGTGTATTGACTGTGCTTTTAGATATTTTTTTTTTTTTTTGGCAGCATCTTTTTTTCCTTTGTTTTTTTCTTTTCCCTAGCAGTAGGTAAAACCTTAATACTTCATAAAGTGTAAGCTCAAGATCCGTTTTTCCCCTTACAGGCAATTTCTTACTTGAGACATGCAAATTTAAGATGTTTCTCTCCACTTAAAACAGTATGCTTGTTCTACAGTTCATCTGTTTACAGTATTAACTTGTGTTCTGAAAATAAAGCAAAAATACTTTTTTTACCTTGTTAAATGATATTATGAGGCCTCAGAGTGCAGTTTGCTTCTCTGCATTTAAAAGTAATACACACACATTTATGCAATGCAGCTGTATTATATTCTGTGTTCTGTTACACGATGCCAAAAACCAAGTTGAAGGGCACTTATCCCATTTTTACAACCAGATAATCTTTGATGGAAAGCAACAAAGTACAAACTAAGGAAAACACAAATTGCCCTCCAAAATTCCTTAAGGGAAACATGTAATACTATGAAATGGGTATAATTGAGGAAAGAGAAAAGAAAATAAGGAGAGTTCTGTAGAAAATTTTGCAATATTATTATTTGTAGGAGTGCTGAGTGAGTTTGGGGGAAAAGGGTTGCCACATCACATCTGCTGAGCTTTGTTTTATGTAGTAACTACTACATTCATTTAGAAGATGTTTTTACCTTCCTGGTTATGTCTGCTGTTACTCAAAAAAAAAAAAATTTTTTTTTTGAATAACAAGTGGAGTTGTCTGCAGAATTTTTCCTTTTGCATATTGACAGGGATCTAAATTTTGTTTGTATCCAGTAATTTCTTAAAGGTTGAATTCTGTAGTTAAGATGGTGTCTGGCCTTCCACCTAAGGCAGTACTTTTGAAAGGAAATTAACTGTGAAGGATTCCAATGGGACGTGGTAGTATACCACCTTGTATTATTAATTTTAAATGATGCTGCATTCCGAAGTGTGAGCCCATAAAATTGCATGTACATAGTTCTGTCAGTACAGGCACACTAATTCTTTTCACAAATAAAATGGTACCCATATTTGTAGACATAAATACCTTTTTGCCTATAAATTAGTTGTTTATTTTAGCATTGCCTTTGTTTGCAGGTTGGATTTGCTACCATTTTATGCAAGACTGGTTGCCACATTGCATCCCTGTATGTCTGATGTAGCAGAGGACCTTTGTTCCATGCTGAAAGGGGATTTCAGATTTCATGTATGTTCTATTGATTTAGTTTTTTGCATTCAAAGTTAACCAATCTGATAATAGTAACCCTTTGGGGAATAACATATTGTTTGATATTATGTAGATGCTAATTCTTAAATTCAGTGAATATTTTTCTGTCATCTGAGTGGATTTGTTCTAGAATACTAGATTTGTACTTTTAAAAAGATTTTTTTTTTACAACTTACCGTATAAGTCTGCATATGTATTAAAATGAACTGTACAAGAGTTACAACAAAAGTCATAGAAATTAGAAACACTGTTCCAACTGTGAGTGTTAAGAATTTTCTGTAAATTAATAACTTGCATTTAAAATGAGAACTGACCTATTCTAACAACACATTTCCCACTACAAGGTCACTGTTGTAATATGGTGGTTACTATTACAATGTAGTGCTTAATTTAAATTATATTTTATAATTGTCAGCAACCAAAATTTTTTTCCTTACAAATGTATTTCTCAGTGTTGTTTCTTTCACTTTGTTATAAGTTTTGTAATAGAGTTGGTTATGGTGCACAATGATGATTCCTTCACAGTTTTCTGAGTTTTATGGTATGGATTAATTTTTTTTCTAATATTGAAATTAAAAATGTGTATGAATTACTCAGACTTACTTAAGACTTAACTATCTGAAGTTAAGTATTTGTTCTCAGAAAATCTATTTCTGTTGGAGAAATACAATTTTGTGTTTTGCAGATTATGTTTAGATATAGATATGAATTTGTACTTTATTAGTAAAATTATGCTGGATATCAGTAATTTTAAAAGAAAACTTTAAAAAAAAAAAAGTCTGCACTTTATTAAACCTGACTTGAAAAAGCTGTCAATGTTTAATATTCCCTTAGGGACTGTACAAGTGGTCATATTCATATAGAGACTGCTTATTGATTCTAAAAATGTAGAATCTAGAATGTTTAACCACCACTTCAGTGTGCGGGGTGGCCAGGTTGATGTGAGTCTGTAGCTGTAGGTATAGCAGGTTTTTTGAAGGCTGAGGGGATGGGAAAGAAATTCAAAAGCTTCTGAAGAAACAAGATTGTAGAGAGACTGGTCATAGATAAAGGTAGAGCATAAAGAACCAAACAAATATCAAATACTTCTGAATTCCCAAGCTTATTAAACACATCTGGGTCAAAGTAAGTTATAAGAGGTAGGTATTTTTGAGGGCCTAAAATCAAATAATTTTTTTTAGGTAAGAAAAAAGGACCAGATCAACATTGAAACAAAGAATAAAACTGTGAGATTTATTGGTGAACTTACCAAGTTTAAGATGTTCTCCAAAAATGATACTCTCCACTGTTTAAAGGTTAGTGGTGTGATAATCCTGTACTACTCTATATGCTGATAATGTATCCCCAGCCTATTCCCCTTCCTGTATCTATTGCTGATGTTATCATATGCAGTGAATTAATGGATGTTTTAAACCCTGATGCCTGTTGTTACTGTGTGTGAGGCGGCTTTTATAGTTGTTCTAGAAATTAGAATGTTTTAATTTTTCTGATGGTAGAAATATTAAAATAAACTTCCACCTTTAGACATAACCAAATTACTAATAATTTTTTTGTAAAGTGGTGGTAGATGTTGCTAATTATTCATCTGCTATATATTGCAAAACTTTCATTATATTGGGCAGGGGATAGAGGCAGAAAACTTTGGTGATGCGAGGAGAGGCTTATATGCCATTTTAGCAGATGCTTTTGTTTGAGGAACAAAACAAGTCTTTGGAAACCATTGAACTCTAGGCATATCATCCTAGTGCTGATAAACATTCAAACTTATCTTTGATGTCATATCTCAAATTAAGAATAGATTTTTTTTAAAAAAGTCCCTTTTATAAAAGGTGGTTGAAGACTCACGTGGGTTAAGATCACTTCTTCTAGGAATAGTTTCTATTCATCGACTCATTGGGTATCAAAGCTGAATTCTTAAACTGTACTCACTTATTTTTCTCATCTATAAAATATTGTAAAATCCAAAGGTCTATTGATTTTTAGTTATTGCTTAACTTAATAAAATTAAATTAGATGTGCTTTGAGGTTATTGTGTCCTTGTGCAGCATTATTTGGTGGTTTTTCAGTCTAGTAGCAGGAATTTTAAAGCAAATATGACCAGGTTGGAAGAGGTATGGGAGAGATTATAGTGATTGTTTTAATATTGTAGGAAGCAGCCTGTTTTTCAGGTTTCTGGAGCCTAAATTTGGGGTCTAGTCTGTTCCTATAACACTTTTTAATGAGATTAATATTCTGAATTTTGTTAACATCTGATCAGTGAAATCAATGTGCATTTTTGTCTTAAAGATTATGGAACACCACAGTAGTATAATGTGTGGTAGATCTAACGTACTGTTTTCTGCAGTTTGTTTAACATGCTGTGTTTTTTATATAAATGTATACCAGATGCTTCTGTCAGACTTTTCTCATCACCATATTGAAATGGCATGTACTCTGTTGGAAACCTGTGGAAGATTCCTCTTTAGATCACCAGAATCTCACTTAAGAACCAGTGTTCTTTTGGTAAGAGCAAACTCATTGTCTTATGGGGGAGGGTGTCATGCACTGAATTAAACCAATTACTGCTTTTATTTTCTGGCTTTGTGCTGTGGTCTGACCATAATGATGATGGTGACTAGTATCTTAATTGTCAGTTACAGTGTTCAAACACTAGTAAGTGAAAACTTTGATTAAGTTTTATTTGAGTGTTCAGGGGGGATAAAGTTCTTGATTCTTTAATAAAAACAGAGACAAGTATGGGAGGAGAATCAATCAGTTTTCCTGAAATCTTGCCTCCATGTTGTGGAATGGAGTTCAAGGTGGACTGATGTTACATATGTTCAAGCCCTACTGCTACTTTGACACTATCAACCTTTGTTTGTAGTCCTATGGACTTGCATCATCATGTTACTCGTAGCCTGTGCAGTGATGTCTCAGCTCTGCCATTACACCTCCTGTGACAACAGTTTTCTGAAAATATTCTGGAGAATGCCAGTTGACCTGTAAATTTGTTCATGACGTAAAGAAAATGTAAATAAAGAATTAAATTTCTGAAGCCAAAAGCTATTGCTTTTGAGCTACAAATAATTCCAAGGTAGTGTAAAAGCAGAGATGAGGTTGAAAGCCCCTAGTAGCTGTACCTGAACATGCCTTTCCCTTGAGGGGAAAAATGGTAGTAAGTAGAACTGGAGACTATAAGGTATTTTAACTGGAGGTAAAGACAATTGTGAAAGAGGATTTCTGTGCCCTGTGTGACAATCAGGGGTTCTAAATTTGAAGAACAAGTTTATGAAGACACTAGAGGAATGAGTTTTAGAAATAGAGATTGGTAATTAAGGGTAGAAGTGGTATCTGTAAGTCTAGGTAAGTACTGGCAAAGATTTAAAAATAACAAGGATTAGCTTTTGGTCGTCTTTAGTTTGTAAATTTGAGCCTTGAATAATATATTTACTGGCTTGAGAGAATCCTAATGCCCTTTGTCCGTGGCAAGAAACTGAGTCAGACATGGTTGAAGTGCTTCAGAGGTAAATACTAGCAATGGGAAATGGCATTAAATTAGAAGCACCTTGAGCAGATACTGACCAACTAATAGACCATGTTGTTGGTGTTAGATGACTGACTAGGTTTTTTCATGTTCCCTTCAAATTCGTGCACTACGGGAAGAATACAGACGTATATCTGCTGTAAAGAAAGTAGCTGCTATGTTTGGGGGAGAAAGTGGACGTAGTTTGCCCTTCTGGAAGGGAGTGGTTTAAGTGTTTGGAATCTTTCTCTTAAGCTGTGAAACATCACTGTCTTTTCTGTATTTATCTCCTTCCTTATAAAAGCACAGGTTTATGCTTGACAGGTCTTTCTCTTGAATCTGTAGCCTCTCTTCTCGTTCTGTAGAGTTAATGGAGAAGCAGTTGTTGTGTACTTGGGTATATTGTTGTTCAATTTCTTTTCCACAAAATTCTGGTTTTTTTTCTGAACCTCTCTGAATATCAGAGCATTTGTTGCGATGGTGTAGTCAAAGAGGTAAGAGATGGACAAATTAACTGCAAGCTCTTGGCTCGCGCTTTTTGTTGCAGAGTGTTTTGTGTCATGAAAGGTTTGATTCTATCAATTTCCTAAAGGTTTCCAGCTGATGTGTTTTATTGTTAAATGTATTCCTTCCCATAATCAACTATTTTCCCCCTGAAAGTGCTGTTCCATTATCTTTAAAAGACACTTTACTCTTTGCTGCTGCTTTTTGGTAGTTAGTAAGAATTTTAGAAGTCAGGAACAGTTTTACCAGAGCTGCTTTTCCTTACTGATTACTTTGTCTTACGCACTACAGAAATGCTGATTGTTAGCTGTATTGCTGAAATCTGCTGGATGTGAGTGCTAAGCATGACTTAACTCTGAAGTCTAAGACAAATCACAAACTGAGCCTTAAACCTTCACAAGATTTCCAATAAGTAGTCTTTTCTTATGCATTGAGGAACTGGGAGAAGATAGAAAAGTCAAATAGTTTGGGATATCTACTGATTAAGATGTAAAATAGGCTAAATAGCATAGTCTACAACCATTTCAGTAAATGTGTCTTCTAATGTTGCCCTATTGAAACTACAAAGATTACTTTTTACTTAAATGGTATTGTACAAATTGGGTCATAGGCTTATCCTATGGCTCAGTGTGAACTGTAGAAGAGATTATTCCCAAAGCAAGCTAATTAGGCTCTTGTGGGGAAAAAAAAGTGTAAAGCTGATCTTATCAATGACTCTTATGGGTAGAATTAAGGCCCGTTGATCTTTTAAATAATTATTGGTCTTAATCTTTACTGCTGATGGTATACTATGTAGTAAGATGCCAAACAGGTTGCATGTCTCCTATTAAAGACAATATTACTTTGTCCTGATGTGCAGAAGGTCATAGTTAAGAATGGATTTTTAATAATTTAATTTTCCCTTAATTACTTCTAAAGTGTTCTATAAGAGTGCCACAAACTTAGCGGTACTACATGACTTATTCTAGAAGAACACTTACTGATCACGTTCTAGATCAGTTTGTGGAAATACTGTTATGTTTTGCAAATTATTTAAAGATTCTTCTTTTATCAGGGCAGTGTTTATTTTAGTTCATCATTCTTGGCAAGTCTTTCAAATTCAGTGTCCTTTTTATGTAATTTAAAATATTAATGTAAAACTAATGGCTTTAGGATTGCTCTGTTGATACATGGATTATTTGAATTGGTGCTTTGGAAGGAAGATCAGCAGTGTTACTTGATCTATGTTTCTGTAACAGAATTGTGTTAAAATGTCAAATTCTTGTGTCATGCTGTTGTGATCTTGTTAAAAGAATATTCAAAGTTTGGGTATTAAAAGCTTTCTGATGTGTTTTTAATCCTTTTAAGACAATTGTCACATTTGTCTTTAAGCTTTAAAGCAAGATCGTTTGTATAAACATATGGAACTATAGCTGTGTGGTGGCTCATTTCTCAGTGTGACTCCTTTTATAGGTGGAGTTGAACACATGGGAGAACATTGTCACAGCCTGTCTGTACAAAGTAATTACTTGTAGTTAAAATAAACTGTGTTTTTTTCACTCTAGTAGTAGTGTGCTTCCAAGAAATTTAAAATTTTGGTTTTGAACTGTTAGAACAAATAGAAGGGCAGAACAATGTAGGTAGGAAAGGGGAGGAGGAGCTGAACAGTTTCAGTGTTGTGTTACAATCTGATAATTTAACTGTCAGTCATGCTGAAATGTTTTTCTGAACTGAGCTTTTTCTGTCTGTTAGGTTTTACATGGTGCCTATACTGTCACTTTGTGCTGATTTGCAAAAATTAATTCTATTTCTCACAATGCAAATTGGTATTACCAGTTTTTTGAACTGTGGGAGGCATGAGCAAGACTCTTAACCAGAAGAGCACATCCTAATTCTCACGAGATTTTTATTTTTAAATGGATCTGCAATATGCACTATATACAGAGAAGTTTTTGTTACTCATCAAGGCAGAAAAAGAAATCCTTTTATTGTTTTAACTTGGATGTTTTAATGTTGTTTGTGATCTGTCTCCCTTTATCAAAGGAAAAACAGAAACCTAATCTTCATATGTAATGCTTTACCTTTGTAATTCTTCATTTTAGCCTTATAAAATGAAGACCCAAAGTAGTTCCTTAGCATAAAACACTTTATACTGCAAGTTTTGCTTTTTTCCTCTGAAATGTGTCACGGTTTTTGTTATTGTAGGCAATGTATTGTTACAGTTTCTCTTTCCTGCCTGTCCAGCTGAATTCATGCTTTAAGTGAAAAAGGGTTGAAACACACGTGGTTGTTTAAAGTGGAGATGGCTTTTAACAGAGGTTAAGACTAATACCATCCACTTAGAATATATACTTGGGATTGTTCAAAAAATGTTAAATTACAGTGATTTTCAGACTTGGGGTAGTGCATATTGCCCTTTCTGGGAATAAGCATTTTAATTACAAGCTATGATTGACAGTAAAACATGCAACTTTTTATAACACAGGAAAACATACAAATTATGTAGGTTTAGTTTTTTAAAAATTATTTGCAAGTCCTTCTGCCATTTCCTCTGTTATGCTTTACTTTGCCCCACTTCATTTTCCAGTTTGTAGTAAAACATTAGAAATGTCATAAGGCAGCAGAAATGTATTTTTCTCTTGATACGTCTAGAAAAGGAAGAAAATTTACTAAGTAATACTAACTTATATGACACAGTAAGGTTTTGGATCCTATAAACCACTGTAAGTGTTTTTTCCCCACATGAAACAGTTTATGTACTCAATTATTAAAGTGCTGTGCATCTCTTAAGCACCTGTAAGTTAATTTGCTGCTGCTTGAGAGAAGTTTCCCATTTGGAAAGCAACAGCCTTATTTAGGGAATCAAAGCGGAGGCCATTTGTGTCATGGAAAAGGTTAAAAATGAAATGCCTTAGGCTTTGTGTCAGATTGAGACCTCCTGGCAGTAGATGCAGACGATCTATGAGGAAAATCATGTTATTTGTTGGGTTACTATGTTACACAAAACTACTTTTCCCTATTGAATTAGCAGCTGAAACTCAAGCTTAAGGATCTGTTTGAGTATATTTACGTTTTGGTTGAACTGAACTACTGCCTTGTAAAAGCAACTCGAAATTACTCAAGTTTAGTGGAAAGTCCACCAGAATGAAAAATTCGGTTGCTTCACCAACAATCAAAGGAGGTTTAAACTCTTTCCATTACTTTACTGGGCTGCATGAATATATGTACTAACATTTGTGCACGGTGATAAAATTGCACCTTACTTTTGCTTATCTGTTTGCTGTAAATTACTATGTAGCCAACCTCTATGAAATAATGAAGTTTTCTTTTCCTGTTGAACCACCTTACAGTGATCTTGGAATACATGGGGTTTTGCAATGTAAATAAAAATCTAGTGCAATTTCTAGAATTACACACATATATAAATAGTGTATAAAAAAAGTTCTGTAATGGAGTTAAGCTCATCCTCATTTTTAACTGTAAAAATCAGTAGCTTAGAACTGCTGCTTTTGTTCTTGTACAGAATTTTTAGATCCAATAAATTTTTAAAGCCCACAAGATAAATCTTTATGTACATAACCAAAATGAAATATGGAGAAAAGGTGGTATTCAGTGAGGAAAATTCCTCACAATTAAGCACAGTAATTAGTGTTGATGTAGTAACCTTTAGCTTGTCTGATTTTTTTTTTTTTTTTCATTTTTATTTTCTTCCTCTGAGATACTACTTTATGGTAGGTACTGTTTTCCTTGCAGTTTATTCAGCTTGGGTAAACAGCAACAATGGAGCATATAATAAGAAAAATGGCATTGCCTAAATCATTGAAAATTCATGTGAAACCATCAATATAAACCTTCTGGAATCGCATATTGTAAAAAATAGATTGCCACTCTTAGATGATTCACTATGTTTGTGTCAAGAAATCAGTATTTCAGCTGCTTTAGTTAAATAAAATCCTGTTTTGAATAGAGTGGCTAATAATCTTGTTAACCATTTATGTAAACAGTAACATTTAGATTTCAAGTTAAAATTTAAATACTTCTCTGAAACTTTTTCACCACAGATGAACCATTATAAAAACAGAGATTGTAAAGAAATAGCAACACAGAACTATATATATGCTTTGTCCTTTCTTGTCCCTACCTAAGCATTTAACTTTCTTTTCTGCAACCTTTCATGTTTCCTTTATTCCAGACTTAACTGTAAAAGCCTTTGGCTTGAGAATGTAGTATGTCAACATCTTTGACTGATTATTTGCGTTACTTCCAGGAACAAATGATGAGAAAAAAACAAGCAATGCATCTAGATGCACGCTATGTTACAATGGTGGAAAATGCCTACTACTACTGTAATCCTCCTCCAGCTGAAAAAACTGTGAAGAAAAAACGTCCTCCTTTGCAGGAATATATTCGTAAGCTTCTTTACAAGGATCTCTCCAAGGTCACCACAGAGAAGGTAAATCCTCTTGAAATCTTTGATACAGATTTTACTGGAAGTGATGTAGTATTAACTTTCAAAGGGCTTGGGGAGGTTTTTAATTTATTTTTTTTTCATTGCAAAGAAGAGGGATTAGTTTTGTATCCTTGATTGTTAAGATAGTTTCATTTCTTTTATTGTAATGCATGGAAGCTCCAGTCGTGGACCTGCATTCTCCACAGTTGTTGTGTTGAACACATAGAGAATGAAATGAGAATCTTTGTACTAAATATCTTGCATTCAGAGCAAAAGACTACAGTTAAATACAGACTGTAAGAACAAGGAAATTATGGAACAGATTTGGACAGCTTGATTAGTAGTTTGAGGACAGCAGTTGGGTTACATCTATAAAGTTTTCCATAGCTTTGGCAGATCTGGAGTATGCTTGAAAAAGAGTGTGAGGTTGCTTGCAGAACGCTTTCAGGGATTTCATCCCAACCCTGAAAAAGAGGGGATGGCAGTGAATATCTTGGAATTTTGCCTGCTAGAATGTTAAGCTTGTCTTAAAACTTGTTTAGGTCCTGAGACAGATGCGCAAGCTGCCTTGGCAGGATGCAGAAGTAAAAGACTATGTTATATGCTGTATGATCAACATCTGGAACGTGAAATATAATAGTATTCACTGTGTAGCCAACCTCTTAGCAGGGTTGGTTCTTTACCAGGAAGATGTCGGAATCCATGTTGTGGATGGAGTGCTAGAGGATATTCGACTGGGAATGGAGGTAACCAACCAACATTTTTATTAAGCCATACTCATCAATTTTTATTGAAAGGAAAGCAGTAAAATAATCATGCTCAAAGAAAAGAATCCTTGGAGTCTGTTTTTTTGTCTGACTCTTCTACCTCAGTTGTTTGCTTTATGTAGGTTTAGTTAAATTAAAAAAAAAAACAAAAACAACTCCCCAACCAACTGCAAAGATTACTAGAACAGCTATTTTGCCCCCCTTATTATAGTAAGGGGATACAATTTATTCTTGCACAGTATAGTCAGATTAATGCAACTTCAAGTAACTTTGGAGACTAGCCCATATTTTAATAGGGGTTATAGTTAACAAGAATTCTTTGGGCAATGAAAAATCATTATAGATTTGAGGTAGAATATGTTAAATGTATTTGAACTTTATAATAACTACTAGTTGACCAGCTTTCATAAATACTTTCAGTACTTCTTAAAATTTAATTTTGTGTTGTGTGCACAGCTGTAAATAACCATCTCTTATTATAATGAATTCATCAGTTTAAAATAAAACTAAAAAACCCAAACAAAACTCCACAACCTTTTACAAAGATTTTATTATATCTGCATGATTAAGTGATTTTTCTTTGTTGTTTTTTTGATAAAGGTTAACCAACCAAAGTTTAACCAGCGGCGAATCAGCAGTGCCAAGTTTTTGGGGGAGCTTTACAATTATCGAATGGTGGAATCAGCCGTAATATTTCGAACTCTGTATTCTTTCACATCATTTGGTGTGAACCCTGATGGTAGTCCTAGTCCACTGGATCCTCCAGAGCATCTTTTCAGAATCAGACTAGTCTGTACAATCCTCGATACCTGTGGGCAGTATTTTGACAGAGGATCTAGCAAACGGAAACTTGATTGCTTCCTCGTATATTTTCAGGTATTCTAAACTAGCTCTGTAGATTTCTTTAACAAGCTAATGTAGGTCAGTCTGTTACATATTTCTCTCATTGTTCTCTAGCACTATAATTTTTAGAGTCCTCCCTGATAGCAGTTTTATTTTAAAGTGACATGTATGTTCAGTTATGTTGATGTTACTGTTCCAACAAACTTGCAGAACACTGGGGTAGTAGTTGATTCACTGAAGGGCTTAGGTTCCCTCCTTCAGGGGGTCTCAGCAAGTGGAAAAATGGGCTGACAGAAACCTTGAAAATTCCAGCAAAGGTAAGTATCAAGCCTTCCAGTGGGGATGGAATAGCTCCATGCAACAATTCTGCCTGGCACTGACTACCTAGAAAGCAGCTTTGCAGGAATAGAGCCAGGATTCCTGGACTGTATGAATGTGACATTAAGTTCTGCACCATTAGGGTGATGAAGGCCAACAGCATACTGTATTGTGTTGGCAAGGGTGTAGCCAGTGGATCAAAGAAAGTGATTCTATTTACTTTTTTTTTTCTTCCCCTTCCCTTCTGTTTGGCACTTGAGGCCATACCTGGAGCACTGTTTCCAGTTCAGGGTGCCCTGGTAGATGAGAGGAGAGACATCAGCAAACTGAGCTGAGTCCCATGGAGGGTCACCAAACTGATCAGGAAGCTCTTGGATCTCACATTGTGGGTTTGCTCAGCTTGGAGAAGAGAATGCTAATTAATTTGCTGTCCTTGGCTAATAGTGTTTGTAGAGAAGGAGTCAGATACTTCTCAGGCATGTGTGGTGAAAGAATGAGAAGTAACGGTCACGAGTTGCAGCAAGGAAAGTTCTGATTCAATAGATGTAAGGGGGAGAAAAAGATTTTATAGCAGGAGTATTCAAACACTGGAATAGGTTCCTCTGAACGAATGTGAAATTCCAGTCCATGGAGTTCATACTAAAACTCTTTGGACTTAATTTTTTTTTCTTTCTGCTTCTCTCTTTAAATTATACTAAAACAAGGATATTAAAAAATGAAGGTGATAATGACTTATTTCAGACCTGCCGGATGCATATCCTCCATCTCTGAGATGTAAAATGATTTTTTTGAAGTACAGTGTGGTCCTAGTTTTAACCCAAAATAAACTTGTCAGTGAAGAAGTCATATTTTTGTTACACCTTAAAATTTTCAACAAGTGTTCCTTTTGACTGTCACCTTTTTAATAAACATTCTGTTAGTCCTACTTCATTTTCAGTATGAAATGAGAGCAGTGATGTGAAATCTTTGCGGTTTCTACCGTACAAACATGGCTATTGCAAACTTTGTAAGTTAAATAGTTTATAAATGCCAGTGTGCATATAATTTATTTGAATATTTTATATTCTAGCGGTATGTTTGGTGGAAAAAAAGCCTGGATGTTTGGACAAAAGACCACCCATTTCCTATAGACATAGACTATATGATCAGTGATACACTGGAGCTGCTGAGACCAAAGATAAAGCTCTGCAATTCTCTGGAAGAAGCTATCAGACAGGTGCAAGACTTGGAACGAGAATTCTTAATAAAATTGGGTAAGAAAATGTGCAAGGGAAATGAGGTCTCTTTGACAATTCCTGTGGTTCTTAAATTATCTTTTGTACGATGATGGGCAACTACTGTTATTCTCACAATATGATCTTTTTATTCTCATAATAGAAATATTTTTGTAACTCTTTGCATTTTTCTGATCACCATAGAGATCATATAGAATCACCATAACTCTAAAGTGATTGAGTGGGTTTTTTAAAAAAAAGTAAATAGGCATGTGATTAATATAGTAGTATTTGGAGAGGGGGAATGTGTGTGTATATATGTATTAGTATATGGAGTAGTATGGTGCAGATGATGAGGAAGCAAACTATGAATTTTGTCAGAAAAACTTAGGAAGCACAGGCTAATACAAAGAGCAAGGAGTATCTGTGCACTCAGTTACTGCAGCCTCTTGATTGGTGAGCTCTGGTGGAAACCAGCTTGGTCATTTTGGTAGATTCGTTGCTTGCAACTCTGTGTTTCTTCCCCAGTTCTAGATTTGACTAGAGCTGCTGTGTCAAGCATTAGTGTAAGACTACAATAGAAGCACATGTTTTGCTTTTAAAATGCTTTTGGGTACTTTGAGCCTTACACTTCCCTTAGAATAATTCTGAATGGGTTTTACATTTCAGTAGAGGCCAGAGAATTATTTCCTTTTCATGAATTAGAGCTTTTTCTTTAAAATGTATCTGTCATCTAGATGGTGTGCTAGCTTGTAGTTCCTGCTAAGACTAAAGTGATATATATTTATAAATCTTGCTGTGTTAAAAATCAGTCAATTTCAGGAGAAAAAAGCTGGGCTCAGTTTGACAAAATACTGGTTAGTGTGTGTATCTAAACCTGCTATCATATTAACTTTTAAACCTTTTGTACGTATCAGTTCTTACTAATTATTGGATACTACTGTGCTCATTTCTCATTAAGTGGAGTTGTTTTGTAATATTCCATTTTTCTTTGAAGACAACCTTGGTTGTGAAAAGCTTTTATATGTAAATTTTACACTTTATAAGTTTTAATTGTGGTCTTACAAGCACTTCATCTAGTTGGACGAGTTCAATTTTAAAGAATAATCCTTTAATCCAGTGGGATAAGTATGTGTAATTGCCAGATGAAGCATTGCAACTTCTGGTTTAGGAGGAATTTATATTTTTAATAAACTGTTCATTTAATTGACATGCCTTAAAATTACCTATGTAGCAACTGAAATGCAGATAAAAATTTTCTTATAGTATGATCTAAATTACTGGCTTTTATGCTCTCAAAATAACTGAGAAGTAATTTACCACTAGTTACATAAACTATAATATTATTTTGAAAGATACTCAGCACTTTGTTCCTACAAATCATTCTGTTCTCTGAATCACCACCACTATAGCAGTTGAATTTGGTGTAGTTAAGGGGGACATATGGTCCCTGAATGTAAGTGTTGGAGAACATTTTATTGTGTTTGTTTTGGCACGAGCAAAGCCTGTCAATAGTACAGCCTTTAAAAAGGGAGTTGTCATGTGTCCCCACCAAGTATGTTGCTTTTCTTGATGTTGGTATTGCTTGCTATTAAACATCAGTATAGGCTGGGATAGTTCCTAGTCCTCCTATTTGGACTGTTTGAAGGTGGTCTCAAGAAGGCCGTCATCTGCCTTTTCTGGTCTTTGAGGGTTATGATGATAGGTGGAAGCATATCTGAAGGAAATAAGGTTTTTAATACTTTAGTAAAAGCTCTAGTAAAACTGCAGTGCTTGATCAATTTGTCCCCACCATTCCTCGGCCTATGGACAATAACGCTGAGAAGGCTTTGTGCTGAACACTGTGCTTTGCTCTTTATCAGTCTGAAGTGTAATTCTAGGCAGAACAGTGGGGTGGCTTGTTGCTTGCAGACCTTGAGTTGGGGACTGACTGTTGGTTCCCGTGCTGCTCTGGTGATTTTTGTACCGGTGAGAATATACTGAGTGATTCAAAAGAAACTCTTGTGTAATTATGGAGCAGCATAGATTTTGAAAAGCACAGTGTTTTTAAATAGGGGGGAAAAAGAATGCTTTGAAACTTTTGAAATATGAAGGAGAAAGAGTGTGTGTGTGTTCACACAGAACTGAAATCCTCAATAACTACCATACAGCCATATATATAATTCATTTTATTTCTGAGTTTTATATAATTCAAGTATGGCTGTAAAGATTCACCTCCTCCTAAAGCTAAGCTTTGTGATCTTAGTCAAATTTTTGTAAAGAGACCTGGCTGTATGTGTATTGCATCTCTTAAAGGCATCTGGAGCTGGAGCAAAAAAAATAAAATTAAAAAAATAAAATCTGGTATGCCCTAAACCACTTCTATATTCAGAATCTAGACTTCCGCTTAAGAGTCGTGTACTGCTGCTTGTTTGCTCTCTGCCATATGCAAAGAACAAATGGAGTGCTATGAGCACAGAACTGATGTGTCTTTTGCTGTCCAAAAAACTTTAAGCTAACGGCCAACCCAAAGTATGGTTGGTATAATGTCAGAATATGAATGATGAACTGTATAGTAACTGTATTGACTCCTCAGTAAAGTCTTTGAAAAATTCCTGGCTTAGATCTGCTGTGTCACAGAAGGCTGGTATCAACATAGCGTCCCGCTAGCTCAAAGCTTGATCCTCTGGAGGATTAAGTGGTTTTGTAAATTAATGAAAAAAAAATTAAAAGAACGCATGACAACAATAGTGTATGCTGGAAGTTTGTTCTTTTTTGCATTGGATGACTTAACTTTTGCAATAGCTGTTCTCTAAAAACAGTTCTTTTTTTTTTTCCTGAATCAGAACCATGTTCAATATTTTCTCTGAAAATAATTCTAATTGAAATATATATCTAAGACTTAATTGGACACTGAAGCACTGAAAGAAACTAAAACTTGCTTTTCACTACTGTGGGAATGGTATAGATAAGGGCATTACATTGAAGGATACCTTCTAGAAAGGAAGCACCAGTTTAGGGAGCTGCGCTTGATACCTTACACACAGAGTAAACTAAATGTCTCAAGGGATATTTGACGCTGTCCCGCATGACATGCTTGTCTCTAAATTGGAGAGACGTGGATTCGATGAATGGACCACTTGGTGGATAAGTGATTGGCTGGACGGTCGCACTCAAAGAGTTGTGGTCAACGGCTCAATGTCCAAGTGGAGAACAGTGACAAGTGGCGTTCCTCAGGGGTCAGTACTGGGACCGGCACTGTTCAACGTCTTTGTCGGTGACATGGACAGTGGGATCAAGTGTGCCCTCAGCAAGTTTGCCAACAACACCAAACCGTGTGGTGTGGTTAACGTGCTGGAGGGAAGGGATGCCATCCAGAGGGACCTTGACAGGCTTGAGAGGTGGGCCCATGCGAACCGCATGAAGTTCAACCAGGCCAAGTGCAAGGTCCTGCACATGGGTCGGTGCAATCCCAAGCCCAGCTATAGGCTGGGCGAGGAATGGATTGAGAGCAGCCCTGAGGAGAAGGACTTGGGGGTATTGATTGATGAGAAGCTCAGCATGACCCAGCAATGTGCCCTTGCAGCCCAGAAAGCCAACCGTGTCCTGGGCTTCATCAAAAGAATTGTCACCAGCAGGTCGGGGGAGGTGATCCTGCCCCTCTACTCCACTCTTGTGAGACCCCATCTGGAGTACTGCGTCCAGCTCTGGGGGCCCCAGAGACATGGGGCTGTTGGAGCAAGTCCAGAGGAGGCCACGAAGCTGATCAGAGGGCTGGAGCACCTCTCCTATGAGGACAGGCTGAGAGAGTTGGGGTTGTTCAGCCTGGAGAAGAGAAGGCTCTGGGGAGACCTTAGAGCAGCCTGCCAGTACCTGAAGGGGCCTACAGGAAAGGTGGTGAGGGACTGTTTATCAGGGAGTGTAGTGACAGGACAAGGGGTAATGGGTTTAAGCTGAAGGAGGGGAGATTTAGATTAGATGTTAGGCAGAAATTCTTCCCTGTGAGGGTGGTGAGGCACTGGCACAGGTTGCCCAGAGAAGCTGTGGATGCCCCATCCCTGGAAGTGTTGAAGGCCAGGTTGGATGAGGCTTTGGGCAATGTGGTCTAGTGGAGGGTGTCCCTGCCCATGGCACCGGGGGGGTTGGAACTAGATGGGCTTTAAGGTCCCTTCCAACCCAAACCATTCTATGATTCTATGACAGAGGTGGCAAGCAGGTCAGTGAAGAAAACTGCAAGATGAACTAAAATGCAGTGAAAGAACTGTCAGGTCTGTCTAAAAGTAGGATGAGCACACTAGGTAGTACTTTTGGAAGAGACTCTGATTTTCTAAAAACTTTACATAGGCACCTACATTCTCCTCAGCCTTGGAGCATTAGAAAAGAGTCAGAAAAGTTTATTACAGACTGAGAAAAGTGTTGTTTCAAAACTGTTAATTGACAGTAGTGTGAAGTACTGGAACTAAGACTGCAGAGGCTTGATGTCTTCTGGGTTCTGCTGGTTTTGCAGAGCTTCTGTAATTTAGTGCTCATATTTCAGTGCATGTCTCAGTAAGGTGGCGTATTTAGTTTGACGGTATTTTGAAGCATTTGCACAGTGCAGCTTCTTGATTGCTGTTTTATGGGAGACTTTAAACATTTTCCATAATGCTTTTCTCCTTTTCTGGCAGGGAAATTATCACCCATTATGAGTAAGGTAGCTATATAGAAAATGTTTCATTCAGAAGTTGAATATTATGACCCACTGGAAGTTTTAGTGTTCGGTAACAATGGACTTTTGAAGTGATCTTCCACTTGGTTATATGTGTTCTAATGTTCTAATTCTTGTTCTAGTTCCTTGTTCTAATTCTTTCTCTTTTTCTAAATTTCAGGAATTGTGAATGACAAAGATTCCAAAGATTCCATTACGGAAGGAGAGAATATGGAAGAAGATGAGGAGGAGGAGGAAGGTGGAGCAGAGACAGAGGAACAATCTGGAAATGAAAGTGAAGTAAATGAGCCAGAAGAAGAGGTGAACTTAATTCCTTGCCTTGCCTTAAAAAAAGAGAAATTAATATTTTGATTACTCATTGTTTGCTAAAGCCCTTCTATGTCACAGAGTTAGCAGTTGAAATGTGGGTACACACAAACAAGTCAGGATATTTCCATCCCAGTTTTGTGTATATGGAAAAGTGAATACTAAGTGTCTGAGATTTATTCCAGAAAAATTATGGCACAAACCTGAACCTGACAACTGTGCTCAGGGTATGTGCTGTTTCTCAACAAAAACATGCCTTCATTTTTTTGGCATGAAAACACTTTCAGATAGCTTTCTTTATCTGTTGTAGAAGCAAATGTATTGACTAGATGTCAAAGCAGTTATGTAGGGAAAAAATAACAGGTGTTCCGAGTATGCCTGTATAATATGAATAAATAAAAGATTTATAGAGCATAACAACCTTCCTTGTTTACTGTGCCAGTAATCTTTTGAATCAAAAATGGTGGAGACAATATAAAAACCAGACATGTACGTAGAAATTCTAACCTGTCACTATGACACAGCAAAGTTGACGTGATAATGGTAGTGTTATGAGAAAATTAGTTTATCAAGGAAATAGGAAACACTTTTTTCTCCTTATGCTTGGGTTGGTTGTTTTACTAGTAAGCTTTCTTTCAGTCTGTGCCTCTGAGCATTGAAGTTCCTGAAGTTTGGCTGAGTTTGTGCCTTTAGAAATTAATAATATGATTAGAATCATAAATGGTTGGGGGGGTGGGGAAAGGACCTCTGGAGATCTTCTTGTCCAGCCTCCTTGCTCAAAGCAGAGATCGTCTACAGCAGGTTTCCTGAGGCAATGTTCAATCAGGTTTTTAATATCTGCAAGCATGGAGGCTCCACAACCTCTTTGGGCAATCTGTTCCAGTGTTTGAACACCATCACAGTGAAGAAGGCCTTTTTTTCTTGAGTTTAAATGAAATTTTTCAACTTGCGTCCATTGTCTCAGAGGGGTCTGTCACTGGCACCACTGAGAAGAGTCCGACTCACTCTTCTTTACTCCCTCCCTTCAGGTATTTATACACATTGAGAAGATTTCCCACCCTGAGCTTTCTGTTTCCCAGACTAAACAAGGCCATCTCTCTCAGCCTCTCCCCCTTTGACAGGTGCTCCAGTCCCTTAATCATCTTCATGGCCTATTGTTGGACTTGCTCCAGTATGTCGATATCTGTCTTGTACTGGGGTACCCAGAGCTGGACACAGCGACTCTGGATGTGTCCTGCCAGTGCTGAGCAGGCAGGAAGGATTACCTCCTTTGACCTGGCAACACCACTTTTTCCTAATGCAGCCCAGAATGCAGTCAGCTGCCTTTGCTGCAGGGGTGCGTTGCTGGTTCTTGGTCAGTTTGTTCCCTACCAGGACCCCAGGTCCTTCTTCGCCGAGCTGCTTTCTGGACAGGCAGCATCCAGCCTGTGCTAGTGAACGGGGTTGTTGCTCATCAGGTGCAGGACTTTGTGTTTCCCTTTTTGAACTTACGTTCTTGTCAGTCCATTCCTCCAGCTTGAGTTCCCTCTGAGTGGCAGCACAACCATCTGGTGTATCAGCCATTTCTCCCAGTTTTCTGCTGTACGTTTGTGAAAGTGTCAGGTAAAGCCCAGTGAGTTCAGATTGAACTATTAAATACAAAACATAAACAAATTTGCTAAGATTGAACTGAACTAAACAGGTTCGGATGGGAAGAGGGTAGGAAAGGTGCAGAAAACGTGTGTGAGGAATCAGATACAAGTGATCTTTTTTGCTTTAAAACAGTCAGAAGTTACTCTGTTCTCAAATTTTAAAAATTGAATATTTCAGGAGGGTTCTGACAATGAGGAAGAAGAAGGTGAAGAAGAGGAGGAAGAAAACACAGATTATCTTACAGACTCCAATAAGGAAAATGAAACCGATGAGGAGAATACAGTATGTCTTGTTACTTTAGATAAGTGAATTGACTTTTGCATCTTTGGTTTTCTTTACTGAATGCTTTTTGCCAGTGCTGCTACAAAACATATCTGGAAAAACACGGCAAGAACACTCCTTACTATTCTTTCAGTAGCTTATTTTTGTATTTGCAAACTTCCATTATTACCCTCTGAAAATATTTATGCCATCAACTTTACTACAACATGTTTTCACAGGACGGTTTACTTTCACAGGTAGCTAGACAGGAAATGATTGCATAAATGATGGTTTTGCAATGCCAACAATGTAGCAAACCGATATGGTACAACAAGGTAGACTACTCTGCACTAGATCTCCAAACTGAAAAGGAGACAAACAAATACAGATTTGAGATTGGTAGATTATAACATCTGTAGCAAAAGAACCCATCTGGTTAGCCTGCATTACAGTTACATAGAAAGGAATGTAATGATCATTATAGAGCAATGTGTCGGGGTACTGACTTCAAACATTTTTGTTGTCATGTTGTGCTTTCCAAATACTGAAGAATAGTATTTGTCTTGAAAAGACCATCTAACTTTATGGACTTAATGGAAAAAATAGTTAAATTTGGTGGGGTAGGGATAGAGACTTTTCTTTGTTGCTACATCTAGAACGTGCATTTGTACACATACACTAGTAGGCCAGAATATTATGAGTGGCCAGCCTTCATAATTGATGCAATAAACATCAGAAACTATTTCAAGAAAGTAATCCAGGCTGAAAACTGTTAACAATTTTTTAAGCTTTTGATTATGTATGATATGGAAGCAGTGAGGCTATTTCCCCCCCTTATTTCTAGACTGAATGTTCGTATTTCTGGATGTAGTGTAATAGAAGGGTTTTTTCCCATTGCAATAGGAAGTAATGATTAAAGGAGGAGGCCTTAAGCATGTCCCTTGTGCAGAAGATGAGGACTTCATTCAGGCATTGGATAAAATGATGCTGGAAAATCTTCAGGTATAAATATTTATTTTCTTAATGGAATTAATGTAATTTGCTGTACAGCTAACTGTATTGGATTTTTTTTTTTTCAAGTAAATAAAAGATCAATGCATAGCTTACCATACTAAAGAACATGGTATTTTTTTCTTAGTTGTGGCCTCTTCTCTGCAATTGACATGTTTGGATAAGTAGCTTTTCGCAAAATAGCTGTTAATTGCATTGTTTGCTCACTGAATATATGACATGCTGACAGATATTTTATTGGATGAATAACAGCTGCATCAGATACTATGCAATGCTTCTGACTTTATCCTAGACTATCCAGGCCTAGGTTTTAATATGTTTAAAATGTAGCTGCATTTAAATTTACATAACCTGTAAGTCCTGTTCGAGGTTTTTTTGTGGTTTTTTTTTTTTTTCCCCAGTCACATCTGGTAAATATTTAAGTATTGAGTCTTGCAAGCCCTGTATGAGGAATACATTAATAACATGTCACAAAAAATTCTTGAATGTAGAATGTCCCATTCTCAAGTGTGTTTAATCAAGTCTCTAGATTTCTTTCCTTACAAGGTTAGGCTATCTAAAATTTCTTTGAAATTTGAAGTATTCCATCCCTGTAACTTTCTCCTCCACAAGCAAGGAAATCAAAGGAAAATGTAATAAAGCCTAATACATTTATTTATATATTACTCTGTTTTCTTGGAAAGTTAAAACTTTTCTCAGTCATGAAAATATGAACGTTGCCAGACTGACATTTTTAGCATATGATCATTTATAGAACTTATTTTTTTTCAATAGCAACGGAGTGGTGAATCTGTTAAAGTACATCAGCTGGATGTTGCTATTCCTCTGCATCTCAAAAGTCAGCTCAAGAAGGGTCCCCCACTTGGAGGTGGAGAAGGAGAGTCAGAGTCTGGAGACACAATGCCATTTGTCATGTTAACACGAAAAGGCAACAAACAGCAGGTAAGAGTTCACATGAGGTATAGATATTGCTGAAATAAATACATAAAATCCTTTCACTTTTCTGAAAGTCACACTCTGTGGCTTTAAGTCACAGAATTTTTTGTTTCTTCATCCTTTTATCAGATTAGGATGCAGGCATCTTAATTTTGATAAATAGAAAATACCGTGTGTAGTTTCTTGGAATTCTTGGTTCTTAATAGAAATCACGTGGGAAAATTCTGTGGTTAAATTGTACTGTTACTAATTCCATTTCGTGATCGCCCCAGTGGGACAGTGGTATGTTCTATATGTATTTTAAACATAGTTCTTGAAGATGAACACTTGTGGTTGGTGGAAGTTAAAGGGAGGAGAAAAGAAAAGCATAAAGAATATTCCAGCATCTTCAAGATTCTACAGATTTTTGTGAAAACACAGTTAGTTTCAAATAAAGATATATGGTGTTTCCTAAATTCCATTTCCTGAGTAACTGCCACTTGGTTGTATTTGTTCAACTTGGAAAAAAAAGTCATTATCTCTGAAGGCTTTTTTAGGGGACTTCTAGAATGCACCGAGTGAATCTCTCAGAAAAACTTAAATGGAAGTCATGTTGATATAACAAATAAACCCCTTGCTTCATGCAGCCAAGGTATACGTTTGTCTTGGCTCTTTTCTCCAGTATATCTTTGAATTTTCCTAGCTCAGCAAATGCATAGTATACAAATCAATGCTTAACACATTCCACATGCATTTCTTGTCATGGTTTAGGTCTTTTAAAGAACCCTTTTCATTTTGGTTGTATACATTGGTGATGAAAATTAATGACTTGAGTTTATAGGGAAAGCAAAACCAAGGTGTTGGTTCATTCCATGCATCTGTACCTTTCAAGTGTTTAGATCCATGCCATTACTTTTTGACTTTCATTACCTGAATTGTGACAGTAGTGTCACAGCTGAGGTATATAAACCTGAAGTAGAGTCTTTCTCCATATGAAAGACACTTTAAAAATCTGTGTAGAAAGTGAGAAGGTCTCTTCTCATAAAACCCTTGAACTAGTGAGTGTGTGCTGTGCTAAGTGCATGCTTTGAAAGTGTAAGTGGTGATATCTGCTTGAGTGGGCACATACATGCTTGTGTTTAGTAGTGATGATTAACTAATTGTTTGGTTATTCTGTTTTCCTGGAACTTGAATGTTGTATACAAAGTTCTACAGAAGTTTTGGGTGGGAGTTTTCACTGTTGTCATTGGGCTGAGAAGGGATTTAAAAGAACTCTATTTTTTTAAAAAAATGGTGTTTAGCTTTTTTCAGGATAATTTACTGGGAGTATCTGTAGCTACCAAGAATTTTAGGATCTTCATATTCTGTGTGAGGTGAAAATATTGCCGACGTGTGGCTTAAAAAGAAAGCAGAACTTGTTCAGGAGTTTTCCCTGCTCCTCCCCCAATATTTAGTTTTGGGAGTAGGCTCTTCCTGCCAAAACTCTTCTCGGTGTTTCTAGAAATGTAGAAAACAGTTGCTTTACAGACTGCTTCAGTTCTTGAGTCAATGAAAGGCTTCTTTGTCCGTAGTTCTGCGTTCAGAAAAAAAAGTCTTAGTAGTCAGTTTTAATAGAAAAATAAGCAGGAAAGAAGAGGTGGAGTTGAAAAGAAAATAATTACTCCTTATAATGCTTTATTTTAAATCTGCATGGAAGAATGTGCACAGACTTTTTAAGCGATGGATGCATGCTTTACTGTTTAAAAAGCTGAAAGTTTACAGCTATAACTTAAAACAGTCAAAAGGAATATGCAGACAACCTGGAAGGCTGTAAGTAGTTTCTTGTCTGTACAGTCACTGAAATAAGTATCATCACCTCGCTATGACATCAACCTAATCGCTTGCTATGTTAGCAATTGGTTTGGTCTCTCTGTTCTTTGTCAGTGGTGCTGCTGAAACTAGAAATCTTCACTGTAAAAAGTACTTACTGATGAAACTGATGAATGTGCTGTGCTTCCTTCCGGAGGTTAATATTTGGTAGTTGAGGTCCAGTCACTAAATACTCAGTTCACATGCCAATCTTCAGCCAGATTTTAGTCAAGCGTTGACAACTAGTTTTTTGAAGCAACACAAGAGCAACTGACTGCTATTTACCAGCAGCATACAGCCTGAACTAATAGTCATTGCAGGCTGATAGTAACAAGCTGCCATATTTTATCCTTTTTTTGTCACACTGATTCACAAAAACAGGCAATAACAAGCATATTGGGTAGATCAGTGTCTTGCAATAGATGGTTTATTTCACTTGTCAGCTGTAGAAAAGAAGTCATATGACAAAACTTACAGAGCTAGTAGCAGAAGAAGTGAATGTGGTTATTGGAAATTAGACTATGGCATCATGATTTATCCACAAGCCATGAGAGAGCAAGAGGAAATAAAGAAATATTGCTACCATAAAGGAGCAGAGCTGAGGTCTGTCCAAGAAGTTTTATGCCAAGTAGGTGTGAACTGAGGTGAGATTTGGATATTAGAAAGTCACATAGTGTCAAGAAATGTAGTTAATACCTAAGACAAAAAAATTCCTTTCACTTGAAGGATCTTCAGCAAGGTTCCATAAAAGAGTGGTCAGGACTGGGCCTTGAATGTGAAGGTCTTTATCTCAGTGATGTTCTTATGAAATCTGTAATCTCATCTTCTGAATGATCATTTTTTTATCTATCTTCAGTTTGCCATCTTCTAAGTGAAGTCCTTATCTTCTGTCCCTATCTCGCAGATTTTATACCTTTGACATACCTTTTCAGTATTTCCAAATCAGAAATGTTTCATTTGCTCAGTAATCATCATATCCTTTAGTAATTGTCATCAGTGATGTAATTTCAGATGGCAACTGTCTAATTGCAGTGAGATAGTGACTCAGTGATATTTTGTTAATTACCAATCTGTTATTTGTATTTGTTTCTTTCATTTGCACCCTTCTATAGTTCAGGGTTTTTTTCCTACTTTGTGTCCTGTCTGAAAACACTTACCAATCCCATTAAGCTGATAAATCCATAGAACAGACAAAATGTAAAGGACATATTAAGGTCCTTAATGGTTAAGCTAAGGAATGATTTTTATCATGAAATACTGCTAATGGGTTAGTTGTGTAGTTTGCGTAAAGCTCATTTGACAGTATCTGGGAACATGCATAGTCTGCTCAGCAATAAGTAACTACAGCTTACTTTTCTGTTGGAATTTCAAGAATGAACTTTCTTTTTTTTTTTTTCCTTCCCTGCACACCTTCATAACAAGCTTTATTTATATTCCATATAATATGCTATTAACGCCTCCCTACAAAAAAAAAAAACTTTTGCCTGATTTGTCTCATTTGAATAAATCTTCTAGTTGATTGGGTTTTACTGTACCCAGGTTTTTCTCAAGTCTTTGCAAGAGTCTCTCTCTTCACTGTTTCAAACACAGTTGATATTCAAATGCTGCACCTGAGTATTTGGTGCCTTCTCACACTCATTATTCATCTGCTGCTAGTGGGGCACTCCTATCTAATAGATACCTTGAGATTTCTTAGTAATTACTGCATTAAATACTAACCATACTCAATGAGGATTTTGCTTTTACTACATATCTTCTCAACAGAGGTTTTTTATAATGTATCTTTCTGTCTGCAGTTTTTGACAGTGTAGAAGAAAAGAACACTTAAAAATTTGCCCCTGCTTCTATTTCTGTAGAAATAGATCTCAGATGACGAGAACAAGCTGCAGGATTCAGCATAGTTCCTGGAATATTGAAAGTGATTATCCTTAAATGCATTACCCTGCTTATAGCATGGAAATACTTATTTCTAATGGATGTGAAGTTGAAGGAGGAAGTGAAATTTTTCTAAATATTTTCTCAAACTTCAGCATTAACAGGTTTCTGAAAACTATTGTTTCTGTTGCAGATAAGATTAAGAATCACTTCTCTGTTTTGGAACAACTGTAAAAAAAAAAAAAAAGCATTGTGGAAATAAAAACCCTGGATTTTTCTGACTCTGGAGAAAAAGAAAGCGTCTTTCCTATGCCTCTGAAAAATCTCAGCTGTATTTTTCAGGGAGAGGGTACTTCTGGAGTAGTACCAAGCTTACCTTTTAATGTAGCTTATGGCAAATCAGATAATGTGTTGAATGTGTAGAATGGCTGTTTGCATGTGGGGGAGGAGGAAAAGGTTAAATTTGACACCACAGTTGTCTCCAGACTAAGTAATAGTACTGTGGAGCTAGAACCATTCATAAATGGAAAAGTACTGGCCAAGGAATGCCAGGGGATATCTGAAATGCTTGGAACGTTTCTCCTCTGTTATTACAAGGGATAACAGTAAAAATTCTGTGCAGGGGCTTCACCTCTTTGGAAGGTAGAGACCTTTGGAGGGAGATGCAGCTTTCTGAGCCAGCTGTGGTGCTTTTATCACAAGACCAGTGTAATTTACTGTTATCGGCTTGTACGAAAATAAGAATAAAGCATATAGCTATGTGTTCCTGGTGAAAATTAATCAATTTTGTTACCGTAAATACTGTGTGTCTCTTGTTGCCTTAGTAGTACATCAGCCTGTTTTGTATGTTCTCTGTCTCTGTTGGTCTGAATATCTTGTATTTTTCATGCTTCAGTATGTGAAATAGAGTTTAAGACAAACAAACAAAACCAACAAACAACACACTTTCCAGTAGAAGCTTCTGTAGAAAGTATCTCATCACAATAACCTAGAAATAACCATAACCCTTCTGTATTTTGGATTGTCTTGTGGTTGGTTGTTTTTTTTCTGCGATGAGTGCTTAAAAGCTCATTTTCTTTTGCAGTTTAAGATCCTAAATGTACCAATGTCTTCCCAACTTGCTGCAAACCATTGGAACCAACAGCAAGCTGAACAGGAGGAGAGAATGAGGATGAAAAAGCTCACTTTGGATATCAATGAACGGCAAGAACAAGAGGACTACCAGGGTAAGAAAATCACCAAGTGTTTAATTTTTACTTTCAGAGGAGCTTTTGTGGATCTACAGAAAATATTATTTGTGATAATTAGCACTTTGAGTTCTGAATATTAATTTGTAATACTTTGTGGAAAACCTGTATTTTATGTTCAGTCATTCATTCTTTACTTCCTGGTCTCTGTGCTTGAAGAAGTTTGTATAGCTCTTCCATGAAAGGAGTTTTCAAGTGGGCATCAATAAATCTCAGCATTTCTGTTTATTTTGGGAAAGAGAAAGAACTGAGATTGCTTCCTTAAAAATAAGATAACATAAAATAAGTGATGTCTGTGGTATCTGTGCAAGACAATTGAGTTGGTTACAAGAGGAATTAATTCTGTGCAAATTAAACTTTGCTTTTTTAGATATCAATAGGCAAAGGTATTTAGAATCTTCATCAGGCTTGCTAAGACTTGCAAATACTAAGAGGTAACCTCCACCTGAGAAATAAAAACTGTCACCTCAGTTTCATATTGCTACAGGTTCTAGGAGTGCTATTAATCTGGAACATGAGAATATGTTAACAGAATGAAGGTTTTGTACAAATTACATATCATTTAAATCAGGAATTTTGGAACCTGGACAGATTGAAACAAACAGTTAATACAACAGATCATAAAGCCCCTAAACTGGGGCACTTGATGTGTTTGGTTGTTGGGTGGTTTGTTTGGGTCTTTCAGACTCATTTTTCCTTGGCTTACTCAGATAGTAAACAAAGCCAGACCAATAAAAGTGACAGTGTTCTGTTCTTACGTTAGTATTTCCATTTAACATGTCCAAAGTTCTTGCTTTATCATTTTGTAAAGATGTTGCAGTCTGGTGGTAATCACAGTATAAGTAGTTAGCAGGAAATCTCATTTAAGGTATTTAGTGAAAGGTCATTATTCATCAGGAAATGGGAAATTTAAATTAAAGCAGCTCTAACTCTAAAACCACTATGGAATCTAACATGCCTTTGATAGTAGAAGAATTAAACTTGTAATTGTAAAAAGGCGTATTTTTCCAAAGTATGTGTCTACAGAGTTCTGAAATGGTAGCACAATATCTTCTTTAATATTAAACATCATAATCGGCTTAAAAACTTCTCCTTCTCTTCTAAGACACTCCCCTGTTTTAAAGCCCACTTATGAAAAAGGAAGAGAAACAGTAGGCTCTACAATTAAACATTTAAGTATTTTTTCCCAGATATTTTGGGGGTTTTTTTCCTCATTAATGGTATTTCTAATATTTTTGCTGGTCAGGGCATTTGGGTTTTTATGCCTTGTCATATGACTTCGAGGGTATCTCTAAAATCAGTTGGTTTAATCTAGGATTTTATTGTGAGCAATTGTGCTTCTTATCCAAAAAAGGATCACATTGATTTTGTCCGAGAGGAATGAATCAGACAACTGATACCAATTGGTAACCAGTAATAGGCAATTTTTTTTTTACTTTCTCATAGATTTTCTAGGTACTGTGTATAAAGCATTAATGTAGGAGGAAAATCAACACAGAAGAAACAAGTTTTTCCATAACTGACATCCATTTTTAAAAACAGCTGTTGATCTTTTTTTATTAACCTGCGTATTATACACAGTAAAATCAAACTAAAAAGGACCTTTTAATCAGATTAAACTAAACAAGCCAAATTACATTCCTCTTTGGAACTATTTTTTATTTAGACTTTGTGCAGTTGATTTGTTACTTTAGAAGAGTTAGCTTGCCTGTAACAAGTGGATACGTACCTGTTGGAAGAAAGAGTTGGTTTTAAATTTCTGTTTCAAGCTTTGAAGTTACCAAGGGAGGAAGAAGTCTCAATTTCTGGAAGAATGCATCAGGGTTGTCCTAACATTTGCATGTACATTTACGGTTTTTCATCTGTACAAGGTAGCTAACAGATGAAAATTCACCAATGTACTTCAAAGTACTATCAGGTAACAATTTAATACTTCAGCCGTGTTTATTAGTATTACAACCATTTTTAAAGAAATATTGGGAACTGGGTGACTCTCTAATTTAGACTAGTATTTTTCTGTGTAGTTTTTTTTTCTTCACTAAAACAAGAAATGGGTGACATGCCTAGCTGATACATTGTGCTCCTTTGCCATTTCTTCCTTCTGTTATCTTCTCAATTACTCAACTTCTCAGTTACTGACTTTTCACAAACCTCGATATTTTCTTTCACCTGCAGTGTGGAAAACAGAAGACACAGGCATGCACACACTTGCTTGTTCATTGCTTGCTTCTAGCACCTGGCTGGCAACGTACCATCATCTCTTATTTTCTTCCTGGGTCTCATCACTGCCAACAGAGATCTCTCCTGGCATACAGAATTTTTTTGAAGGATGTTATTTCATGATATTTACAGAAATGGCCTGTCAGTGTGTTGAATGGCTGTCTTTGCCTTTTCCAGGTGTTGATAAGGGAGTATACAGATCGTGAATACATGGTTTATTAACTGTTGAAACCAATAATGTATATTAAATCATTCATAGTTTCCCAGTTTCTCAAAGATTGGGTGGATAACTTATTGAAACTTTCACGTGCATTTTGTAAATGGCAAGAGAATCTCAGTAGTCTCCAGTTTTGCCCTGTGCAAGTCATTGTGTGAGTAGTGTTTGGTTCTAGTAGGTGACGGGTATGTTGTCTCCAATGAGATTACCAGAGATTAGAGAACCAGACAGAGCAGACTTTCAAACATAATCTGTTTAACAGCTTATTCCGCTTTTCCTCTTCATTTATTCCATCTGTCTGTTTGAGCAATGGAGATTCTTGCACAGGTGGACTGTCAGAAATACTTTCCATTAGATGCACTAACATATGGGCAGAACTTATGTGGAGGTCCCTATGATGTATTTGTAATTATATTGAGTACTTAAAAACCATTAATTTAGCTTGGTAGAGCCATTTTTTATCATTAAAAAATGAAATCTTAGAAATGAAGTTTTACCAAATGCCAAAACACAATACTTACCTAGCTTAAACTGCTGAACTGGGTAGTATGGACTTCTTTCTGCACCCACCTATTTCTTCTCACTAATTATGACTGAAAAAACTCCATCCATGGGACAGCTGGTATCATGTAGGTCAGCTGAGTCACCCTCTTCAGGTGCCTGTCTTCTCTGTAGAAGGATCCTATTATGGCTAGCTTAGACTTAAATACCTGACTTCTCAATGCCTAATTTTAGGACAGGTTTCTTGCAGAGTCTTTAATTGGCAGCAACATTGTCTAGTTGTTACTATTTCAGAATAGTTTAATGTTGTGGCTTTTTCTACTGCTGTGAACCTTTGTCCCTGGTTATTGTAAAGAAAGTGGTGGCTGATATGTTCAGAAAGAAGAGGGCACAGCCCTATTCTTAAGCACCTGTGATGAAAACCATTGCTGGCAGTTCCTTCTGTAAGAACATCTGGAAATGCGAGTTCACATTATGGGGTAGCTTGGATTTGTCAAAGCTGTCTATACAATTTTAGTAACTTGTTTTAAATTAGTTGTTGTGGCATAACATGAGGAGTGTTAACGCTAAAGTATAGCAAAGTGTAACTAAGGTGTCTCTTTTTTTTTTTTTTCTACAGGGCAGTAAAATATGCTTGTGTAAATTCCTCTTTTAAAAGATGCATAGAAAATGTGTTTAACTTTCTTCTGTATGAAATTACAGAAATGTTGCAGTCTCTGGCACAGCGTCCAGCTCCAGCAAATACTAATCGTGAACGGCGGCCTCGTTACCAGCATCCGAAGGGAGCACCTAATGCAGATCTAATCTTTAAAACTGGTGGGAGGTAGGACAATCTTCCTTTAAATGTGGTAATTCTAGTACTAGGCAAGTAATTACCTTCATAATTGAAACAGATAATGATCTGCGTAGTGCAAGTGCGTTTATTATTATTTCCATTCTAAAGCATTCTGTTAAAATACTGAGCAGTGCTTTGTGCTTCTAACACAGTGTCTGTAAATATGCCCTTGACAGAGGTTTGGAAGCCAGAGGATTATTTTTAGTTGTGAAATGGCTGCTAGAATCTGAGCCCCTTTTCATAGGGGAAAAGATGCAGATCTGCTTTCTCAGTGAGAAGGGGGAGAGGATGTTTTTGAGTATCTGGTGAAATTCTCACTGTGCTTTTTCAATTTGGTGAATTTGAGCACTATACCTCTGTATTTGAAGCCCTGAATGGAAAGTAAAGATCCTAAAGACAGGGAGGAGAACCTTTGATTTATAGTGTAGAAGAGCATACAGAAAACATTATTAACCTGAAAAGAGCATTCTGGATTGTCTAATAGTCATTCTGCAGTTTTAATATATCTCAGTGTGTCTTTTCTCACTCAGAGTAAGCTTGAGAAGAAACCATTAAATTAACCCTGCAGCACAAATTTGAATAGACAGTTTCAGGTGAAATGCAGACTGCTTTCATGTTTGTCTTTTCCTTGCAAGTTAGTTTTGGAGGTGGCTAGATGGGAGCAGCAAGTGGGAAGGGAGAGTTTACCTACTAATGGGGCTGTCTTTGTGAGCTAGAAATGAGTTAATGTAATGTACTAATCCTATGTTACAGTAACATTGCTAACAATTCAGGTACACTTTTATAGGCATTTTATAGCTTTCTGATGGTCACTCATTCCACTGAGACCCTATACAGATACTGCTTGTTCAAAAAAAAAACTTCTCTTTTTTTTTTAAAACAGACTGCATTTTAAAATAAATATTTTTAAAAAAAAAATTAACCAGATGTAAGTCAATAAAATGAGCAGTGCTGTCCATTTAGCTTTTTAGTATCACTGGCCTAATGCTGTCATAGAAATACAAACTATTCTGTTACACTGAATTGCTGTAATGCTTGCAGATGTTTCATACATGACTACACAGTCTTCTCTTCTTTCAGTCATCTCTCCCAAATCCTTTGCAACCTGTATGAAGAGCATGCTGCAGTTAGTCTTTAAACATAACAGCCACGCCAGTAGATGTGATATTTGCAGATTTTCTTTTTTCATGCGGTTCTTGTGAAAGGTTTTTATTTTTAAACGTTTTAGAGAAACTATAACTTAGGACTTCACTGTAAACTAGGTCAGACATTGTCCAGCGAACAGTTTAAGTAGTGTTTGCTTGTTCAAATAACTGTGCCATGTGCTTGCAATTCTGATGTAGTTTTGTATTATGTAATTTACTCTTTGTTCCTTTCTAATCTGTAAGCTGCTTAGAGCAGAGACCAGGAAGTTTGTTTTAGCAAGCATATTTTATTTGTTGTATAGTGCAATGCTTAGGCTGGCAATCATGCATCAGTTGAGCCATCTTAGCCTGTAGTAAGGGAAGAAGATATTTAAGTGGAGATTGATTTATTGGAAGCTGTGGGTCCACCTGTGGTTTACCACTTGTGGTTTAGATTGTCTGTCACCTACATTTTTAAGGCTTCTGATTTATAGGATATATTGAAGATTGTCTTCTGAGTTTGAAAGGTGAAGTGCAGTCTCTCTGCCCAGACTATCCTCATCTTTTGGTTAAGAAGTTATCCCATGGACTCTGAGGATGCTGGAGTATTCAGCAAGTAGGAACTGAGCTATTGTGCTGGCTTTGGCTGAGATGGAGTTAATTTTCTTCATAGTAGCTAGTATGGGGCTAGGTTTTGGATTTGTGCTGAAAAGAGATTTTAGTATCTGTCTGGAGAACTTTTCACTTTCCTACATGATAGAACCAATTTGTATGATTACAGATGTTATCACTTACATGATGAGTGAGCTGTGGTGCATTGTTTCTTCTTTGCATACAAAGAAGACTGATACATTATTTTCTTGCAATAGTAACTTGAATTTATTTGAAATAATAACGTGTGTTACTTTCTCTAAGGTATGCAACTTTTTATTTTCATTTCCTGAGGTTAGGGATAATCTGAGCAAGTAAATCTCCTGGTTGATTCCACTGTAATGTACAATCTGACAGGGTCTGATAGCTAAGGTGGGGATGAGGACTTCCTTGCATTTCAAGTAGGGTTAAGAGTAGGGAAATTGATTGGGTGGTTTTTTACTTTTGTGTTGCTAAACATGTCCTGAGCATCATGTTTCAACCATCTTTTAGAAAGTTAAATCCAAATCTTGATGATTCAAAAATTAATGACGGCAGCATTGGGTTCTCTCGTATGTTTTTGGCCTTGAACAGCTGGATCTCAGTTCACAATTAGCCCTGCTGTCAGAGCAGGATTTGGACTAGATGACCTCCAGAGGGCCCTTGGAACCTAAATTTTTTTCTGTGTAGCAGGGTGCTAAACCAAAACAAAACCAAAAATAACCCTAAAAACACCCATGAATGTGTTGCCTCTTTTGCCACTAAATGGAAGAATGAACTAGTGGCTGTGGCTATACAGTGTGCATTCTGTTAAAAAACAAGAGAAATCTTTTGCAGTGTTTACTTTTCTTATCTATTAATGTCCTTTTTCAGTATTGAACTAAATGCAGTGAGATATACAGGCATTGTCAAATTTCTTATTATTTAGCGTGTGCAAAATGCTGGATCAAAAATTGGAGTTTATTGCTGTTTATTTGTAATTGCCTGCTTGTATAGCCTCAAGTTTTAAGACCTGCTAATCCTGCAAGGAGGAGATTCTTTTTGGGACTCGTTCATTTAAGGCTGGCTGGCCTTAAAGATAACTTACTGTGATTCCATTAAAAGTAGTATTCCTTCATTTGCTTCAGCAAAACTGGGAAGGCATCAATTTTCACTCTTGCCTCCAGTACTGTAGCAGTTGTGTCTTAAAAGAGGACTTTGGCTATCAAGCTGTTAAACTGATACCTTCAGGAAACATAAAACTTACAAAACTAACTTTTTTTGGTGATGGGATTGTCATGAAAATATTCTTTTACAGCTCTGGAGAATAGCCTCTCACTTCAAAAAAGTGGTTTTTCCTTTTTTACAGAAGATTGAGAGCCATTAAATGGCTTGCTTATAAAGTGAAATGTAAATAACCACATTTTATGAAGTCTATTTAAAAAACATTGATTACCAAGAAAGAAAAGAAAGAACTGCAGTGAGAAATTTGACTATAGAGAAGTGGGCCTTACCAAGGAGTTTTTTGTTAAACCTTTCCTCCTTAAAAGCAGTAACCTCAAAACTCACTGCTGTTTTGAAAGTATAGTAAAGAAAGAGGACCTGTCTGTGTCAAAAGGTCCATTGGGGTGCCAACATAAGCTGACAAACTAAATCAAATTCAAGTTAATTGATAATTTCAGGTCTCCTATTTGCATTTGACTCTTATTTCTCTTTAACCCATATAATAAAGAAAAATGAAGCATAAAGGTAATAACAGGATGCTAGGATTTTATTAGCTAAATATTCTCATAATAAAGAGTATTTAATTAATGCTGAAAAATCAGAGTATAGATAATAAGGAAAAATGTGAATTTAACATGATTTCCTGTTTCAGCTACTGGACAAACACACTTCATACCTCACCTGCTATGTAGCTGATGTATTGACCAATATTCTATTTTGAAGCTTTGAATGCACTTCTTATTGTCATATACCAGTAGTCTTGGGCAGCCTAAATCCAGTTTCTCTGTTAGCCTCAGTCTAGCTGCTTGTCATAGACTGTCATTATCTCAAACTAGACAAACTCTTTGGTGTTGGTGTGGTGCTGTCTTGAACTGACAGATCTATCCCTTGGTACATCACTCTGCTTTGGAAATCTTCAGTTGTCACTTTCAATGATCTCTTGTATTCTTAAAATGATGACTTTTTTTTACTAGTAATGTTTTGCTCTTGCTTTGTAGATTTTTATGATGAAATGGCTCCCATCTTCACATTCGAGATATAAATACTAAAAAATTCAGCGTTCTATTTAATTGTGTGCTAGCTCAGTTCACCTTTATTCTTTGCTATTTTTTCACCAGTATTTTAATCTTGACCTTTTCTCAGTTGTCATTCTTGATCCTGTACTACATCCTCTTCCCTAGTGATACACATGCTAGTGTAGTCATTCACACTCAGCAGAGAAATTCCAGCGTCCCTTTTCAGCTGCTTTATGGGAGGAAAGCCTCGGATAAGACCTTCAAGGAGAGGTTTCCTGCAGCTTTTTTTGGTGGACTGCACTAGAATTGAGCAAAAACAGAATAAGAAAAGTGAGGTCCTCAGGTTTTTGTCTTAGTAACATCGTGCTTATTGGGCTCTGCAAATGTGGGTGCGAGTGTAACCTGTATAGCAAAGGTGAAGAGACACCTGATCACAATTACCATTTAGAGGGGAAGGCAGGCAAAATTTTACTTATAAGAATACTCATTTATAAAGACTCTTTGTGTAAAGAAGTTGTTTCAATATTAATAATAATTATAAACCAAACAGAAACCCCTGCAGCTTTGTGGCCCTCTGGAAACTAAGTACCAATCCTCAAAACACCTTCCTAATAATAGCCCACTTTGCATACTGTGACTTTGATTTGATTTTGTCAGAGTAGTTTATTTTTGTTGAACAGATGAGAATATAAAATAATTTGCACGACTTAGGATTCTCTTACTTAGGTGAGTCTAGCTTTTGTGGATTGTTTGAATCTGATGTTTACTGTATCGAAGTTGATAATTCAGATTTCTTAGGAAGTGACCAGGGCACCTTAGTATTTGACTAGTTCTGAAATATGATTGTTCCAGAGAAATATATTCTTGCACAGCTAAATTGATAACAACTACTTAAAATCCAGCGCTACACTTTTTCAGTACAAAATTGCTAGTTAACGTTCTACAGAACGTAATTTCCAATTTTGTTGTTGAACTTGGTCACACCAGCAGCAGTAGTAATGTGTTTAGAATGAGTCTAAACACCTTTACACTTGTTGAAATTTCTCTCTAGCCCATGTTAAGATGCAATATGTCACGATCTCTGTTAGTGCGTTCATTACTGTGGAATCAAATCACCTCACGGTCTAATGTGAACACACTTCCACACTCCCATGTGGAAGACAAGTGATGTGTTGTCCATTCTATAGATCCATGAGACAGGAAAGAAGCTGACTGTGGCATTACAGGCACTTGAATTCTTTTCCCAGGACTTCAGTTAGTGCTCTCCACTATTTTTCTTCCCTTGCCAGTATACAGGAGCGTGTACCTACAGTTTATTCTCAAAGGCCAGTTGTGTGGGAGGAGAGCTGAAAGCAAAGATCAGTCTCCGTAAGTTATCTCTGCTGTCCATGCAGGCAAAAGTTCAGAGGAGGAGTCTGAACTTCAGAGGCTGTTTTCCTATTTAAGAACTGTCCTCTCCTCTAAAGCTCCTGCATCTGAAAGCCGGAAAATGTGTTCAGCAGAATAAAGCATGCAAAGAAAAGAGCTGTTTGTGAAACAGCATTACATTTAAAACAGAAAAATAAATTTCAGGTGTTCATTGTGTTTCTATTTCATGTTCCTGGTTTTTGGCTAACGTGATTAGGAGAGAGAATGGAGAGCACCAAAGCTGAGATTAGTCATGAAGAGCAAAGAAGCAAGTGAGTTTTGAGAGGAGGTGTTTGGAGAAGTTTGGTATCTGAAATTTGAAGAAATACATTGCTCCAGAAATGCATAGAGCATTGCGGATTGGTGGAGGACATGAAAGGATTTAGGGAGAAGTGTGAAATTTAATTTCAAAGATTTCACATGTTAAGAAATAATAAGAAATTTTTGTGATCTTGTGATGTCAGCAATGTGCAAAAAGGCCTTGATTTAATGTATTCTCCTGGGCACGTTTCAATTTAAGCCATAACATTGTCTTGCTGACTTAAATTCTCCCAACTTCACATATTCAATGGATTTGTGATTATTTCTTGGCTTATGCTGTGGTGTAATGTTTCTGTGCCTTTTTACAAGTTCTGGTTTTCTGCTCTAGCCACAATTAGGTAAAAGTGTATCTGTGTGTTTCTCTATCACATGGAGTATTTAGGCAGTATTAATACTTACGCAGCCGTGTTGAGAAGCTGACCATAAGATTTTTATACAGATTAATAACTGGTGGTACCAGGGAAGGGAGGTGGGGGGAGAAGGTTGCGAAAAACTGATTCATTTTACATATACAGTTCAAGATGTCTTTAATTACAGCTGTGTACGAAGGTTGACCTTGCCAAATACAGGTTTGGATCAGGTTTCTAATTTGGAGAGAAATGTCACGTCTTTGGAAAAACTGCTTCTAAGGTTTTTACTAGTAACATCTCTCCCTAATCCATTGAAACATTGCTCACTCTGCCTTATCTGCTGCCCATGTGCCAAGGCAGCTGCTGTTTTGGACAAGAGTCGTTTTTACAAAGTTAGATACATTCAGCTAGCCCTAGCCTTTCTCCTTCCCTCCTCATCAACGGTAGAATTATTTATTTTTTTTAAAGTGAGATGAAGAGGTAAAAGCACGATTCTGCAATTCATTGATGTTTGAAGTTTCTTCTCAGTTGTAACCTTCTGCAAGTGAAATGTTCTACTAAATATATTAAAGTTCCTTGCTTTGCAACCACAGAGCCAATGCTGCTGATATTGAGCATGCCATAGAATTGGAATATTATATTATGTACCATTAAATCACAGTTAAAAACCAGAAGCAGTACGGCAGTAAGTTCTAGTGATGTATCAGTTAAGTACGTCCTGACAAAAATACACAGTTTACATAAAACACACAACTGCTGAGTAACTGAAATACTAAACAACAAAGCAATATGTAAGAATACTGAATTACTATGAAAGCTTTATCTGTTAGAAGAAACGCAGAAGTTACTGTGTCCAGTTAAACATACTTGTGGCATTTTTCTTGCAAGATTTTCAGTAAAAACTAGATTGAGATTAATTTACTGCTCAACACATGCTTGAGGTTTATGCACTGCTGCATAGAACACAAACTTTTTTGTTTACATGGTAAAAGATTTTGGTGTGTACCCCTGGAGCTTTCTTGTAACTGTAAATGTTATCTAATTCTTAGTTTGCTTTGCACTACTAAATTTCAATTTATGGTCTAGAAATCAACTCAACATCCCAGATACAATAACTGACAGTTGTGCTGAAGATGGTGATACTAGATTAGTGTTACTACAAGATTACTCTGGTCTTCTTGTATCATATCATTGCAAATTGGTGTAATTTTTCAATGCATGTTTAGATTCTTAAGAGATTGAAATGTGGCTTTTTCTGGGTAGGGACATGTTTTTCATGAACAAGGAATGGTCAAAGATTTAGGTATAACTGTCAACTCTCTCAAAATGTTCTAAACAACTATTTGACACTAGAAAGTGCTCTAACATTTCTGTACTACTTCTAAACATTAAGAAATTGTGCATGCAAAAAATGGACGTTATTTAAAATGACTTGTATTTCCCCAAATTCACAAATCAGCTGTACGCTTCAGTAGTTTAGCATCTCATCTGGGAGGGTAAGGCAGCTATTTCTGAACAGTTTTAGATTCATCTGCTGAGATTATGTAGGGGGCTTTTTCCTGATGTAGATCTTCTTTTGTCTGATGTGGTCTTCTGAAAAATTTGTGCAGATACTAGAAATATGTAACTTTAGAGGGTAAAAGAATATCAAAATCTCTAGTGGTTGGTTTCAGTGGTTGCCAACCTGCATAGTATCAGATATATCATATTAAACTATTTCTTTTCTCCTTTCTTTTCTTAGGAGACGTTGATCCGGCAGCAAGTGTCATTTCATTAGGTCCTGTATCTCTGATGTTGTGGATAGTGGAGTCCTCCAGCGATTAAATGAGAGCAGTGGACACATCTCAGCATGTCAGTCTAGAGCGTTCAGAATCGAAACCTGGGACAGGCTGGGGCCGTGGGGCAGAAACAACAGCCTCCCCTCTTCCCCCAAACCCACACAGAACAAGTGGAAGCTTCCAGTCATGGCCTACCAAAAAAAAAAAAAAAAGCAAAAAAGAAAAAAAAAAGCTTTTTGTTATGGGAACCGCGTTGAGGGTTAATTTTCTTATAAGAGCAGAAGTAAATGAATGAGATGGCTAACTTGACCAGTGAGCAGCTTGGTGAAAATAAAGATCAACCTGAAATTCAGATGAATTACACTGGAACGGAAAAGGTCTTTGACAGCTCAGTATGTGGGAGAACAAAAGTTCTAAACTTGATGCAAGTTACGTTATCTCCAAATCGAGCGCTTTGTGTCGGAAGGATATTCTTTGGGGGCTGCAGATCTACAGTAGAAAAACATAGAGCAAACGGTGAAATCTAAAAGAAAACCCTGACAAGTAGGATAACTTCTTATCAAACACTCCTCAGTGAAACAGTTTTTGGTTCAGGAATAACCTTTTGCTGCCAGACAGGCAAAAAAGAGGGGGTGGGGAGGGGTGAAAAACTTCAGAGCCAAGGAGGTAAAATATCTGTTAGGGTTTAAAATAGACTGTGAAGTTGATTTAATACAGGGTGTTGACTCGTACTGCTTGGAACAGCCTGACACCAGCCTAAGGACGGGGATATAGTTGAGCCCATTGTATGTACCATTGAAAACCAAAATGTGCCAGTCAGCATAACAGGAGAATGTCAAGGAGTTGATCTTCATGGGTTGATAAGCCTCTGTGTCATTGAAACAAACAAGAAAGTTTTAAAAAAAGAAAAAAAGATTTAAGTCTGGAAACAAGTAGAATTTTTATTTTTTTTTCTAAGTAGAAATGAGATTTCTTGGTCTGTTTCTGACAATCTGTTATTTATTAGCATAGGGTTTTGTTTGCTTTCAGGTAAAGGTAGTTAATTGAGTTAAGGAGCTCATCTGTATGTTACTACTAATTCTTTTTTCTAGCTCTTTTAAAATCCTTTTTACCACTGTTTTTGGTTTCTGCATGTAGGAAAGAGAGACTTGTAAAATTGTAACATTTCATACAGAAATGCCGCCCGATCTTCACCAGCTTCAGAAATCTGACCTTTGCCAATGCTGCAATAAAGTGTTGTAATTTAGAATTGGCGTCTGTCTCTTTACGTTGACTTTGCTTCTTCTGAAATGATGTTTTGAAGAGTTTGGTATATCACGGGGCTCGGGCAGCGCTGCATACAAGCAACGTAAAAATAAATGGAATTTTACCAAAGCAGGAGGATTCCTGCCCTGAGAAACATACTTGGAGCACGCTTAGTAAATGCAGAATTTCCTCGCTGTTTAGCAAGGAGTTGTGAAACTGAGATGGTCATTTCACATAACATAAGCTGTCGTATGCATTTAATTTAACCTGAGTGAAATTAAGCTGGTTTTGGCTACACTAATAATAATAAAGTTCTCTCTTGTTGCATTGGCACCTCAGTTTGTATGCCAAACCATGAAAGGGTGAAACGCTGTGGTGGCCCGTGCACGGACCAACACCAGAGAAGAGCAGAACTCCTCTTGGTGATGATTTGCTTGAAAACATAAGTGAAATTGTGGCCGAATAGTGTTCCTGTCACCAGGCAGTCCTGAAATAGCAGCAGCCTTCTACTTTGGCGAGTTGGACTGTTAGCTGAAGCAGTTACAGTGAACTTTAAAATGCGTAAGCTTGCCAGTGATGCTTTGGAGAGAAGTCATCAAGGTTTTTAAAATACACCTACTTAAAGTTACAGGTTTTAATCACAGAATTGAGCAGTAAGAGTGGAAAAACAGCAAGTGCAGCTCTAGGTCTGCTCCTTTGGTGTAATAACGGTTGGGGTCGAAGTGCTGGAATGATTGGAGCGCGTCTTCCCCCAGGATCTTGCTGGTCAAGGTGGTGGTAGACAACTTCCACTTTGCAGAATGTGGCTGGAGGTTTTTAGTGGATGCATCTTTCTAGATTTCTGCCAGTCTTAGATCTCATTTTGTAAGGAGGCAAGTATCCCGAAGTGAGGAGTACACTGTGGGAAGAGCAGGTGTTTGTTTCAGCTCTTGTGTTTAAACAGCCTATGTGTTTCTTTTCATGTCTCTTTTTTTTTTCCACGTACAATTTGTGGGTCATTTATTAATCACATTTGCAACTCTGATCTTCTCCAGGAATGTCTTCTACAGCAATATGACGGTTGTCCATTGGTCAAATCTAATTTCCACTTCCCTGATGAAAAATGCCTACCACTTCCTAATAGCAAATTAAGCATCTAATTGTGGTTCAGACTAAAGTCAACTTCCTCTTCTCAACGTGCTGCTTTGTTTCAAAGGCATTTAATTTATCCAAATGGAATAACTGCCTAAAAATAAAACGTGAATTCACATTAGCTCTATCTTGGATGTGTCAGTCTAATGCCTTGGATGTAATTTGAATCAATGGGATACTTTTATAAAATTATTTGCTGAAAATAGTTTGGAATCAGCTGGGGCTTTCCCTGACTTCAGGCTGAAATCAAAACTTAATTCAGTGAAACTTTTTGAAGCTTAATTAAAAAAACCCACCAAACTTCTGAGGTTCTGATGAAGGAAAACGGCATGTCAAAAATCATTGCAATTGAAACAATCAGGCTTGAATATATATAACAAAAAAAAAATGTTTAGATGTTATTTATTCTTTGCTTTTCCGTTTGCCAGCCCAGAGCCCCGTGGTGTGACTAGATGCCATCCTGCTGCCTGCAGAGCAGCTTTGCCACCTGATTCACGTACACCTTGTTGCTGTAGGGATTGCATGGCTTCCTTCTGTGTCATCCGAATGGTTTGTCTTCCTTTAAGGAATATTTAATTAGAATGGTCAGGTCAGCTGCCTGCTTTTGATACAGAAACGGGGCAATAACCTTTATTTTAGTCAGTGTTTGTCCGTTACTGGTGAATATTGCTGCTTTATCCAGAGCACAAGATATTTGTAATGAAGTTACATCTAATATCACTGCTTCTCTTTTCCAACAGCACCATGACCCATGGGTGCGGCGGGTCACTGGGGAAATCATGCCAAATTCAAGCTGTGGCATCGTTTGATGGGAGAGAGGATGTTCCCCAGGAGTGTTTCTCAAAGGATGCTAGTGGAAGGCGCTCTTGCAAAGAGCATTTCTAAAGCAGCATTCCCGAGCATGCGTGGAAGCAGTTAAATTCGGGAAAATGGATGTAGATGAAGGAGAAATTGTTTCATGTCCTTGATTGCGCAAAAGATTTCTGTTATCTTATCGTGCTCTGGAAAGAATTTGGACTTGAGTCAGGTCCAGGCATTGGCAGTTGTGTCTGCACCGATGTGAGGCTCATTGAGCTGGCTTGCTGACAACCAGAAAATGCATTGCATGATATACTACTCAACAATTTTTTGCCTCAGTTTTCTATGATCATCTCTTTTCTTGCATCTCTCAAGCCCCCAAAATTCAAGGCAGGGACTTGGGGGATGAAGTCTCTCCCATTGTAGATCAAGTTTGTGACCACATGAAGAACCTTGAACATACGTAAGTCCATGGGACCCAATGAGATGGACCCTGGGGCATCCCAGGGGCTGGAGCACCTCTGCTATGAGGACAGGCTGAGAGAGTTGGGGTTGTTCAGCCTGGAGAAGAGAAGGCTCCAGGGAGACCTTAGAGCACCTGCCAGTACCTGAAGGGGCTACAGGAAAGCTGGACAGGGACTGTTTACAAGGGCAGGGAGTGCATGGAGGACAAGGGGGAATGGGTTTAAGCTGAAGGAGGGGAGATTTAGATTAGATGTTAGGAAGAAATTCTTCCCTGTGAGGGTGGTGAGGCCCTGGCACAGGTTGCCCAGAGAAGCTGTGGATGCCCCATCCCTGGCAGTGTTGAAGGCCAGGTTGGATGGGGCTTTGGGAAACCTGGTCTAGTGGAGGGTGTCCCTGCCCATGGCAGGGGGGTTGGAACTAGATGGGCTTTGAGGTCCCTTCCAACCCAAACCAGTCTGTGATTTATGGCGCATCACTCGACAGTCTGTTTGAGCTGAGGTGCTGTGTTAGTCCTTGTTCAGGAATGGCGTCAAGGAACCTCCGAAATCAGAAAGTGCCAGGTTCACCTGGGAATGTCAACACTCACAGACAACACCTTGAACTCCAGCTGGTGGTACTGGCCATCTTTTTCTACTCTGCCACGCTGTAATGTGATAGTTTTTTAAAAAATGGTATAAATCTTTTTTTAATTAATTGCTGAGTTTTCAGAGCTGTTCTAATTTTATTAATTTCCCAAGCCTTCAGAGAAATCAGTTCTGCCGTTTGTGTTACGGAGATAAAAATATATGCAAACACATCAATGCACGTACACCGCAGCACGCATGCATAATGTAATTTTTAGATCTATCGAGGCTTAGAAAACCACCTATTTGTATTGTGGAGACTGCTTGATTTGCTCAAGTTTTCAGATTCTATTTTTGTTTGTCCTTCCCGATGAAGCAGTAATTGTGCGCTTGGCAGGGCGGCACGGTGCGAGCGGTGAGGAATTACTGTCTTCGGCTCCGGCAGTTTGCTGATGCAGCCTTCTCTTTACAAGGAAACGCGTTCGATTTAAGTAAATGCGGTGCAGTTGAAAAGTGCTGACTGGGGGAAATTACCCAGGACGGGCTCTGCGGGCTGCCAGCCCGGCTTTTCCCAGCCCCTCCAGCTGATCAGCGTCGGCACCGACTCGGAACGGCTGCGGCCAAGGGCGAGTAATTAATAGTCCGTGCACGTTCGACCTGCAAGGCCTCCGACGCTGCGGGGAGAGGCACCGCGCTGCCCGAGCACGGTGGCTGAGCGCTGTTGGCTACGCGCTCGTTATCAAAACGGTGATTGCGCTGTTCCGTCGGGAGGTGTAAAGGACGTAGATAAATGACAAAGCGAGTAAACAAACTTACTAATTACTATTGCCCGCACAAAGTGGTACTGTAGTATTAAGACCACGTATCCCAGCCAGGTGAGTGAATATTTCCAAAATAAATACAATAATACTGCTGTGAGCCTGCATTTGCCTCCTGATAAATATATTAATTTTTTTCTTTTTTCCTTTTGAGCCTCGTAACCCATTTTTTCCACGGTGAGGTTTTTGGCCACATGCTGCTGCTGAAGATGCTCGTCTTAGACAACACTTCGCTGTCTCTTCTCAGAACTCGACTATAAATAAATTTTTTCCAACCACTCCTTAGGAGATCCCAGCGTACTGGGAGTAGGAAACTATTTGGGCAAGAATCAAACAAGTGAGTAAATGTCAAAACATTTACTTGTATTGTTTGAATTGTAAACTTTGCTTTTAAGTTGTTATTGTCCAGGTACAATTCTGCCATTAAAACACTTGGTGTTTATGATCATCGTTAAAGAACAAACAGCATTTTGTTAAAAACGCCTTCCTTCCTTCCCTCCATCACCTGGATCCAAGCCATCAGGCAAATAAAAAATGGTTGAGACACTTGAAGAATAAATTTCGATTTTGCTGATGTTTATTTGTTCTTTGACATTTACCTGCAGGAAGAAAGTTTCTGTTGTGCGTGAGATAAAGAGAAACGACCTTTCCGTCTGGAAACAAGTCATGGTTGACAGCCCAAGAACTTGAAAACTTTGTTGTGTTTACCCCCCCCCCCCTTTTTTTTTTTTTGCAACTTTTTGCTAGTACTTCAGGGATGTCTTGGTAAGGACACCCCCATCACGCTCTCATTACCATGTTTCACAGCTGTAACACTCACGAGAGGGACCTGGGAAGCGATTTTGGATGCTGGTGATGCAACTTCACTAAAGGTACCATCACTGGACCAGTCTTCTAGCTGCGATACAGCTGTTGGCATTATTTTTTAGTTTCTGGAGACTCTGTAGTTTTGTTGCAGTCCCACATCTATTCCCTGTAATTCTGATAGTAGCGTTTTGTAGGTAAATCGAGATAAGCAGCACGGCTGTCCTGCAAACCCTCATACTCCACCTCCCTCCACTGCAGCGTGGGCAGTCGGACCGATGCAGCTCTGGAGTGGGCAGCGCGAGGAGAAAGGCGGCGGGTGTCTGGTTTGGGTGGTGTAACTGTGGTAGGTACCTGGCTGCGTGCTCTGCTCTGTTTGATGTAAGTTATTGAAATTTTGGGGAAAAGTACTAACTTTGAGTTTATCTACCTGGTATGAAATCCTTGGGGGTACATTTGTCCCCAAGATGATCAAAGAAGATCAGAGGGCTGGAGCTCCTCTCCTATGCAGACAGGCTGAGAGAATTGGGGTTGTTCAGCCTGGAGAAGGCTCCAGAGAGACCTCAGAGCACCTGCCAGTACCTGAAGGGGCTACAGGAAAGCTGGACAGGGACTGTTTACAAGGGCAGGGAGTGACAGGACGAGGGGTAATGGGTTTAAACTAAAAGAGGGGAGATCTAGATTAGATGTTCGGAAGAAATTCTTCCCTGTGAGGGTGGTGAGGCACTGGAACAGGTTGCCCAGAGAAGCTGTGGATGCCCCATCCCTGGCAGTGTTCAAGGCCAGGCTGGATGGGGCTTTGGGCAACCTGGTCTAGTGGAGGGTGTCCCTGCCCATGGCACAGGGGGGTTGGGACTAGATGGGCTTTGAGGTCCCTTCCAACCCAAACCAGTCTATGAATCTAAAAAATAACGCTACTGGTCTGCTCTTGATAAATTATCCAATACTTTAAGGCTAGCTACATCACTCAGCTCTATTTACAGAAAATACTTCTAGACAGTTCCTCTCTTACCACTGGAGCCCCTTGATAACACAGTGACGATTTTTGTGGCAGCTTGTCCTAATGGACCGTCACTTCTCCGCATGGCCAAGTGCTGTTCCCTGTGCTCATCGCCTGAATGCATTTTATCACTCGCCATCCAGACAGTCCCGCAGGGTGTGATCATGGCATCTAAGAAGCTGCGTTGCTAAACCCATCAGCGCTGCCTGCTCCTAGGCAAGCTCCATCTCACCTGATGGTTGTTCGGCCATCCCCACTCCTCTGTGGGTATCGGCATCCTGCAGTGATACAGGTGAGGAGCCTCATTTCAGGGTAGACACAGCTTGTTGTAGGAGTTTGTATCTCACTTGTATATTTGAGACAGCAAATTTGCCTCCTAGACGCTGGAATTGGAGCTCTATGTCCACGAGGAGACTCTCCCTGTGTACTGGTCTTCCTCAAAACAGGAATTTCAACTGAAAGATAACCTTAAAAGTGCAGAAAGCTCTATGGAAGCACCACCAAAGGTGATGTGACCAGTCAGGGAGAGATGCTGTAAAGAATGATGGGTTGTGTCCTGCTGGTTCCACTAAAGAAAAAGCCCTCTGCTACCCATAAAGCCTCATCCAGATGCACAATTGCTCAGGTGCTGCCTCTTGCCTCTACTGGGTGCCTGTGTGTGGAAATGGGCTGAGATGTCTACACTGGGTGTGAGGCATGGAGTCCTGCTACGGTTGGTGGAGATGGGATCAGTGAAGCCTCAGCAGCTACTCGGTGTCTCCTTTAGGGCGAGTTCAGCCACTGCCTAGGTGTAACGGGCGAGATCTCCGTTGCAGTAGCAGGACCTGAGTGTCCCACATGTGCACAGCCACTGAACTTCAGGTGCCTTCACTGGAGCTGAATCCTGGAGGTGCCTGAGGCTATTGGAGGTGTTACCTGAGGTCCTGTGTGGGACCAGCAGACACGATGTGGGGCTTGGGGTAGACCTGTGTCCTTCTCCAGTGGTAGCAGAGGTTCAGACGTGGTGTGGCAGAGCATGAAACCTCTCTAAATTCGTGTGAGCAAACAAATTGGGTTGCTGTGACCGCAGTCAGCTTGGTGCGGGAGAAGAAACGCTGAAACAGTGTTAACGAGATACTTAATTGTGCTAGCGTTAGCCACTGCTGTCAGCTCTGCCTCCCCTGCGAACAAGGAAAAGCCTGTGCAAATCTGGGAGTTAGGGATACACAAGGAGCCCGCTTAGGACTGCAGTCTTCCACTGGCTTGTCCTACCTCCTAGGGCTTGTGGCCACCAGTCAGTCCCTTAAAAGTCACCACTCTGCTTAATTTGGTTAAATGAAATTAAATGTCCCTGTTTTGGGAATAGACATTAATTTCTGAACCCACAGCTTCCTTCTTGGGCAGCTCCTGGCTGAAAACAGCAATGCTGTGAAAGAGCAGTGACCGACCGACTGCGACCACCTCTCCAGAGCCAGAGGCTGCCCCAAGGGAGCTGGTTTCAGAAACCCTTCCATACCAGTGGAGCCCGGAGGTCACACACGCACACACACATACATATGCCCGGCATCGGGGCCACCGCTCATCCTCGCTGGCATCTCCTGAGGGAAAGGATTGCTGGAAGTCCCCTCCAGCTGCCAAGGGAAGCCCATGCCTGCTCTACAAGGACGAGCTGTTCCTGGCTGCAGAGCTGTCCCGTATCTCAGTGTCACTGTCCGGCTGAGCTGGTTGTCCTCTTTGCTGCACCAGTATCTGATTTTTTAAATTATATATATTATATATACACACATATGTATATACACCTCATATATCTGTTCACAGTAAGCTAAAGATCAGATGTTCTTCTCCTGGGAATCACAACTTGAATGTATTGGTAAGACAGGCTTTCATAACCTGCCTGAAGAGATGTTTGGTGTCTCTACTGTATTAATCCAGTAATAAATGTTTTATTAATGTATTAATAATCGATACAAGCTGCTGGAAGCTTCATCTCTGGAGCAATGGAAATGAAGCCCAGGTAGTGAGAGAGATCTCAGAAGTGAGTTTGGCTCTTCTGATCTCTGCTCTGAGCAGCTCTGCATGTGGTGATGGGGCTCCGGCTTCCTCCTCGGGCTCGTGGCAGGAAGAGCCCTCTCCGGGGAGGAAGAGCTGGTGGTCAGCCTGGTCAGGGAGGATCAGTCTGCTTCTCTCCGGGAATTCAGCCAAGCTGTTCCAGGCAGACAGTGGTTCCTCATCCCTCCTGCGGCAGCCTTTCTTTTCCAGTGGAAAGATGGATGCAACAGCAGGACTTGGACAAACTCTCCCTTTCTTACTGCTGTAATTGTCTGGTTTATTATTCAGGTTGGTGCCAAATCCCATGCCCTGTGAAACCACGAGTTTATTACTAGCTGTGACTCTTACCTAACGTAAAATCAAACCAGCTTTTGGTTTCAGAGAAAGCATCGCTGTTGCCTGCAAAAAGTGACACGCCGCAGAGGAAACTCTCGGCATGGCTGGCACGGAGCTCGGGGATTTATTATAGGATGTACCGACAACTGCCATGCTGGGCACACAGTGCCCATTTCCTGGGCTTGAGCATGCTGGAAAACTTATGCCATAAATAAAAATTAAACCTAATCATCAGGCAAAGTAAATCCATTTAGGAAGGCAGGAAATGTTCCATGGTAATGAAGTTTGTGTCATGAAGCCTGAAGCCCCTGTTGATCCTCTACCCTTGTGCTGGCTTGATATTGGAAATAGAAAAGTGCTAACAACTGTTTCCTTATAGATGGTTAAATATGAAGAAAGAGTCTCCCTCCTGCCGTCACAGCTTGTACGAACACTCTTTTCCTTCTGGTGTCATTCCACCCTCTGAGCATCAGGACAATGGGTGGCTTATCTTCGTTAATCAGAGTATGAACAACTCATTGCACACGTGAGTCTCAGCTTCCAGGCTGCTGGTTTTTCTCCTGGGCTGGCAAGTTGAATGCTCCCGCAGCGGTAGGTGTGGTGGTGGGAGAGGAAGGGTGATTCAGGATTAGTGTATAGGCCTGGGAACAGGAAGGTCAAGCTTCTTTCTGCTCCTTTTTTTTTTTTTCTCAGCTTACCATCACTACCCTTGTTTCCCAGCTGGGAAACATTGCTCTTATCCTTCCTCGCAGGAATGGACAAGCAGGCAGAGAACAGATTAAAAAACAAAAAATCAGACAATTTTTCTGATGCTTACAATAACAGAAACCAAAAAAGAGCTTCTGTTGAAATTATGGGAAAAAATAGCTCATGAAGGTTTGATGGTAAATCTGACCTCCAAGGAAATGAGTGATCCTGTTATAATGGAGATGGCTGAGGCTGAATTGGAGGGAAGTGACTTCCACAGGAAGCCTCTGTCACCGATAAGCTGAAGGCTGTGATTGCCACCATGAAGTACGTGTGCGTGCTATGCCCAGCAGGAGCTCGGTGCTGGCTCTCCAGGCTCATGAAGGATGCTCGCACCCCATCACACAGCTGCATTGAGCTCCGAAAGGCTTCCGAGCCGCTCCTGGGCTGAACAAAGAGCAGCTCAAGGAGACAGGACCTGCCCTGGAGTCTGTGTGGGGCTTTGACAGGGACTGTGGTGACACAGGGGAGGGCTGTGCACTTGCTGGGAGTGCTTGGACATAGTTTTGTGCATCAACACACAAATATAAGTGTGATGCCAGGTCTGTGGGTGAAACCTCCCTTGGCCATTACCGGCCCTGCCTCGGTAGTCTCTGGGTCAGGTGCTTTTTTCAGTAACTCTGCCGTAATCTTTCATTTGCAAAGCGGCAGAGGGAGAGGAAGGATGTCTGGGCTCCCCTGCTACGGCAGTGCCCAGGGGCTGGTTGTGGAAGGTGACTGAGCTTTTCTGCCTGATGAACAGCACAGGGTAGCCACCCTTCCTACCCCAGCCTGCTCCTCACAGCTAATAAATAAGGAGAATTATTACAAGTTTTCACAATAGATCAGGTGAGACAATCGTTGCCTTCTGCCCTGTGCAGTGTTTTGCTGCTCAGGTGGCTGCTGCAGCACTTGGCAGGGGCTGAGCCGGTGGGAAGGGTGAGGTGATGCTGCTGTGGGGTGGTGGGACACGGTACTGGGTGCAGCAATGGCAAGTGAAGGGGCTAAAGTGCCCAGCTGTGATAAGCTGCTGCCTGAGCTCTGACAGAGTCCTGGGCTGGCTACTGCCTGGGGATGGGGGATGTTCAATCTCCCGGGCTTTGGAAATCAGAGCTGTGCCCTGATTTGATGGTTAAGCAAATAATTTGTATTTATTGTCTTTTAAATTCAAACTTTCATTGCATGCACTAGTTTTTATCAAGTTATTTTACTGAGGAAGGGAATTTTCTTTTTTAAATGATAGGGTGGAACCAACCCCAAAAAAACTTCAGCTTTGTTTGTCCCTCAGATGAGGGCACTGTAACAGCCACAGTTTTGTGACACAGACACCTCCAGGGTAACAGTCCCTCAGCAGCTTTAGCAAACCTCCCAGAATTAGTTTGTGATTCCTAGGGCCCTGTGAAACAGGGGCAGGTGCCAAGACTCAAGGACAAAAGAGAAATTAAAGCTGAGTTGCTCCTTCAAGCCTGTCAGCTGCTTTCTCTACTGCTCAGTTTAATCCTGAAGTTACTGAAGCCTCTTCATTTGCCAGTTGCAAGTAGCAGCAGGTAATTATGACCCAGCAGAAAAATCCAAAGGCTGAGAAGTAATGACTAGCCCTGCTAACAAAAATAGTCTTTCCTTGCTGTTCCCTCAAGGTAAGAACACATCCGAGCATTCGGTGAAGTAGTCAGGGATGCACTGATGACTTTTCAAGGAAGGCATTTCCTAATGAGGGAGGGGTCACCTCACATGGGACCAGAAACCATCATTCAGAGGAAAAGAAAAAAAACCCCACAACAAACCAACAAACAAAACCAAACTAGGCAAGAGAAGGGTGTGTTCCCTTGGAAGGGTTTGGCTCCATCCAGTCTAAGGACCCTCCTTACCTCAGGGGAAAAGGTATTTATAATTTGGGACTCAATGCTGCAAGGAAGACTCCTCTGCCTTTGCCTCTACATGACACAGGGATTATCAGAAAGCAAAACCCTGTGTGGGAAAAGGTAAATAGGTTTTCAAGTTTTTCCACTCATTCACACACACACACCTCCCCATCTTTCAGTGCTGACAAATTAAAGACAAAGGACTTGCTTAGGATCCAAGTCATGAAGCACAAGTTAGTTGGAAGTGTGGGGGTCACAGGGGTACAGGATACACCTGGACACAGAACCATCAGGGCTTGGCTGTGCAGCCTGGGCCATCCCACACCATCGCTGCCACGCTCACTGCTGCCTTTGAGCTGCACAGCCCTGGGCTCCTGCTCTGCCAGGAATGGCAACAACCAACCAGGCAGCTAAAGAATGTATTCTGTAATTTTTACCTTTACAGTACAGTCCAAGTTCATTCAGGAGCACTGTAAATTACAGTCCTGTTTGTGCCTCCAGCAGTACAGAAAGTCAGCCCAAGTTGCTGGGCTAAAACCATGATCTACCTTTAGTCTCATGTCTTCCCTGATCAGCTATGGGGTTTATTTTTAAGGGAGAAGCCTAATTTATTCTGTGCATGTATAAAACAAGTACAGGAGGAGTCAAAACGTCAAAAGCTTATTCCCAAAGCTGCAGCCACATGAAAGGTTGACAGTACCTGGGCAGCTGTGTGCAGTTTTACCCTACAGCAAAGCTGAGCCACTGTAACTGAGTTTAAGTTTCATTATAGACTGAGGCAAGTGAAATTCTCTCACCTTGGCTCCAGGCTGGAGCTGGACACAGTTCCAAGAGGGCAGCTGCCCTGTCCTGGCTCAGATGGGTACCCGAGCCCCAGGGCAGTGCTAGAAAGCTAGGGCCAGGCTGCTAGGGCTGCTGCCTGCAGGAAACAGAACCAGCTCATGCAAACAGGAGCTAATTTCTCTCTTTTATGATAGAGAACCTCTGTTCAACACCACCTCTGTTTAAGATACTATAAAAACCCCATCCATCTTCAAAACAGTGCAATTGTTCAAGAATTTCAGCTGCACAACCTCTCCAGCTTGAAGAAGAGGGGGCTGAAAACACTGCAACCCTGGGGAATCTGGGCAAAAAGCAGCCACTCATTCCTGAAGGTCTGTTCTTCTGAGGGTTTTGTCATTGCTGCTGGTTTTTATTAAATCAAAGGTCGTTAGTTTTAGCTGTAAACCATTCCATGCTTGAAGCGGGACAAGTCCCAGTGCAAAATGATTTAGGCACCACCTCAGCTATGTAGCATTTCATTATGAAACCTTCACCTCTATACTGTACTTGGCAGCAGTAACTACTAATACACACCAGAGTCAGCACTTACTTCCAACCAAGGAACTACCCTAGCAGCCTCGATGTGCAAGTACCCAAACGAAGGACAGAAAGGCAGCAAACACACACTCAGAAGGGATGGGTAGGAATATTCTCTGAAGGGGAATTTTGTCCTGTGCAACAAGACAGACTTCACCCCTCAGCAGGATCACACCCATTGAAGGCAGCCACAAAAACAAAAATGAGTTTCTATTCTTTCATGTATAGAATATTCCCCTTGGAAAAGTCCTTTTAATATTGCAAATCATCAGGAGAGGGAGGGTTTGCCTACTTCAAACACTGTTCAGGATGAACGTAATTCCTGCAAGGACCCTGGTCACAGTTCCTGAGGCCCAGCAGTAAGAACACACATCTCTTGACAGAATACACATAATTCCCCCCCCGCACCGACGCTGTGACAGGATCGAGCTCTGGCTCACACATCCACAGTTGCAAAAAGAAGAGTTATTAAATTGATATTAGCCATTCAAAAAAGTCACTTCCCTGCCCCAAGAAAGATGCATGCTACTGGGTGACAAACAAAATTTCACCTCCCATCAGCCATTGGTTTTATCCCAGTTTAATATATGATTTATCAGATTTGTGCAAGACAGTTACCTCTAACACAAGGGGAAAAAAAATAAAATCACAGCAACATATACACACACACAAGATACACAAAATAGAGCTAAATTTATATACAGGTTATTAGCAGCTAGACACTTAACTTCATTTAGTACATGGCTTTACTTACTACAGTTTTAGGCACAGAGAAGAATTTACCAGTAGGATATCTGCTATAATGAAGGGCCATAATGAATACCTCGTTCCAAGTCCTCACTGGGCAGAAATTGGTTTATCTAATGAAGATCTAACTCTTATTTCCCACCAGCTGAGGACACAGCCCTGCACAAAGGATGAAAGAATATGATCCAGCTAATTCAGCATACTGCAACTTTAGATATTAAGCATCTAATTTCTGTCTTTTTTTTAAATAGGGTTACGTTACAGAGTTATTGAATAGGCCTGAATTTCCATGAAACCATTAGTGTCGGGTGGTTTCCCCCTGCTCCCCCCCATTTGCTTAGCATGGACTCCCAGCTGTAAACAACTCAAAGAAGAGCTGGCAAGAAATGATTAGCTGTGAAGATTGCTTTGTATGCACTTCACATTTATAGTGAAGAATTTGCTTTAACAGGATTTAAAAGCACAAAGGTCATGAAACATTTAAATTTACTTAGCAGGTTATGTTAATAAATTATGATGCATCATCCACACGTAGGACTATTCCAGGCTGCACTGAAGCAGGTGCTTGGATGCATTTTATGTGCTTCCTTGTCTCTCTGATTTAGGACTGTAGACTTGGAGCCCAGCAAAGTAAGTATGTGCTTTACTTGCAGCATACAAGCAGCCTTTTTTGTTTCAGTGGCACTTCTCACATTTGATTATGCATGCATAAGTGCTTTGCCAGACTGAGGAATGGCCACATATTTTAATTACTGATTGCTTATGTATAATATGCCTGTGACAGTGAGGAACACTATCGCTTACCCAGTGAAAAGGCTGAAAAGAATATCTACATAACAGAACCAGCCAGATACCATAACAACACAATTAAAAATTTAAGCAGCAAGCAGATAATTAAAAAAAAACCAAACCAACAAAACCGAAACAACCCAAAAAACCCCAACAACAACAAAAAAAATTAACTTATGAGGCAGGTTGAGAATGATGCAAAGATTTTTCCTTCACAACAGCTTCATTTACAAGTACAGCTCAGCAAGTTTTAAGTACTTTATCATAAGAACTGCAAACTTGTTTATCACAGTTATGTCAGAGCTCCTCACTGAAGGGTGTGTCAGTTTCTATTATAGCCGCTCCCCTCCTCTTCTCCAAGGTTTATTACTTAGCTTCTTGGGAAAAAGAGGGGGTTACTTCAGGCTTTAGAAAGTGCAGAGAATAAGTGAGTTTTTCCTTTTAGAAAAGAAACAAAACCACAGAGAACTCTACCATGCAGGAATAACAATGAGAAATTTAGAGGGTCTGGAGTTTGGCGTTTGATTTGAAAATGGCTATTCTTGATGTTTTCAGGTGTACAAAAAGGGAAGGGAGTTTTAATGTGGAAGAGCAGCTTTGCCTTATTAAAAAAAATCATACCAACACACAAACATATTTTGGGACCATCTTTAAAAGCATGTCTGTTGAAGAAAGGCAAAAAAGCACCAACTTGGATCATTCAGGAGAGACATGCTCTTACATACAGCTCTCTTGTAACTCCACTTAGCTTGCAAGAATTTTGGCTGTAACTTCTGTTATGTATTGGCAGGGCAGAATCAAGTAAGGCTGTGAACAAAGGATTATCAGGGCTTTCAAACTACAGGAAGAGCAAATGACAGTTTTTAGAATTCACAGAACTTAACAGCTACTCAGTGTCCTACAGCTATTGTTCAAAAAGTAACAGTTTCTTCACGGGAACCCTAATGTAAGAAATAAGACTTCTGACATGAGGTTCTCACATTTGGTACAAAGTTAACTTGTTCCTATGGCTTCTCTGCTATAAGATCGTCACTGGTACAGAACAGTTGGGGTCACAGATTGTCAGGAGACTCTTTGGCTGTCAGTGAGAAAACTGGTGCATGGTGCATATCCTTGAGGCTTATCTGGTGCCGTTCACTGGACATGTAGGTTGCTAGAGCATGACCAAGAAGCAGGTGGCTGGGAAGAAAGGCAAGACTTCAAGTGAAGCAGAGTGATGCAGTAACCCACTCAAAGTTTCAGCCGCTCTATCGAGGAGAAGGTCAAACCAGAAACTACCCTCTATGCAGTCTTGAGTCAAGCGGGGACAGAACAAGGAAGGAGAAGACTCCACCACTCGTAGGGAGAGAAGCCAAGCGAGATAATACAGACAATAAAAAAGTCGCAGAAGTGTGTCATGCTGGTCAGAAACTTCAGTTTTGACATTATCTCGAGCTCACACGAACAGACATACACATGTGGGCAAGACAGAGCTCTCTGTTTTGGCTTCAGAAAGAACAAAAGGAGGTTCACCATTCAGTTTGCTCCGTACAACAGCACTGCACTGTACACTTCAGTAACAAGATGCTATCCGCTATAGTCCAGCATTACTTAAATAAAATTCCTCCCAGAGAGCAACAGATGAGTATCTCTGTAGGAAGGAGAGCTGAAACCCACTGCTGTACATGACCCTACACGGTCCCAGTCCTTCTGGGATAAACACGAGTGGTCATTCCACAGTATCTAGTACCTCCTTAGCTTGCTTGAAGCAGAGAACTCCCCCTTTCTTCTTCCAATCTGTTTGATCCCAATCCCGTTGGGACTATTCTAGCACAACGCCATGCTATGACTTCCTCCCATTGCCAAAGCATTCCTTCCAAATTACACAGTCTCTTTCAGTAGTCCCAGTTTCCGAAGTGCCTCTCTCCTAGCTTCTTCTGTTGAGCCGCGGCCGGAGAACTTTACCGTTATCCCTTGGGATCGAAATCCTGAAGGTCTAGGCAGCGAACCTGACCTCCTCCTCATATCCAGGTTTAGACTAGGTTGTTTATAATCATTAAAACTTTTTGCTGTGTTCTGCTGTGTGCTGCTGACCTTGTTAGCAGCAAGAGCCACCTCTGGTTTGATTGTTACAGTTTTGCCCATAGGAAGGAAAGGGCTGGGCTCGCTTTTTAAAATCTCATGGATGTTTTGATACCCATTGGGAACAGCATCTGCCTGTTTAGGCTGCACATCAAGCTGCCGAGTGCTTGGTGCATGATCCACTTGGTCCTGAGTTGGCTTTCCCTTAACTAGGCCAAGTTTTGTCAGGGCCTCGTATCGTGTTTGCTCAGAGGAGAGATCCCTTAAGGAAGAACTTCTGTTACGTGATAAGAAATCATTTTTCTGCAGCTTCTCCTCCAGTTCAGCTGCCAGGAGAGCTCCTCCATTGATGTTGGCCAACACCTGAGCTCTCCGCTCCTGGACATTAACCGCTGCTTTTGAAATAGTCTCATTGAATTCTTTGCCACTGACATTTGTTATGTTGATGTTGCTCGGGAACCGGTGCAGTTTGGGTGCAGGTGCGGGAGGGTGCTTTGGAGCTGCAAAATAATCACCATTGGCTACTGGTGTTTTCTTCCTATCTGAATTGCCTTCCTTGAGGGCACTGGGGAAATGCACCTTGCTCTCCATCTGCTGCTCAGAAATCTTCTGGGCCATGATGAGTGGAGTGGGGATAGAGCGAAACAATTTTGGATGCTGCACTGGAGGAGGGGGTGGAGAAGGAAGAGGAAGAGTCTCAGACATTGATGGTGGTGGTACAGGGGGATGTGGAGGAAGGTCAGCAGATACAGCTGGTTTAGGGCTCTCGGTTCTCTGGGTAGCATCCAACACTTAAAAGACAAAGCAGCAATAATGTCATTAAGTCTTCACACAGAGCAGAATACAAGACTTTCTTTTGCCTAGGATTAGCAAGTATCAGTACTCCCCTCACCCATACTTTCTAAGTGAAACTCAGCCCACATTGTCAGAAAAAACTATAACTGAACTCCTAGCAACTGCATCTTGTAGGTGACGCTATAGTTCAAATCACCATATTTACAATACATTCACTAGAAGCCCTCTTTCTGCCATTCATCCACAATCTGCATGTTAGCTTTACTGTGTTTCAATGGCTGCTTTTTCTATAAGACTTTTGTAATTCTTATTTCTTATTATAACAGCCAGGAGAGGACACATCACATCCCACCATATGTACTAGCTGATAAATCCATTCTCCAAAAACAAAGAGCGCAAACTCTACAGGGTGAAGAAAACAACATGCCATACACTATCTTGTCACAAGCTTACCAATAGGAGCATGTGCCTTTCAGTCCCACACAAAGTAACACTACAAACAATCTGGTATCTTAACACTCTCACAGAAGGTCTGAAGAGGTCTTAGAGAAGCAGAGCATGAACACATTGACGAACACTAGACTGCACTGCTGCCATGACTCTGCATAATATTCAGCTCTGTTACAACTCAGTCCCCAGGTAGGGGACTGAGACAGCAGTCTGACAACTTAGTCATATGCATGATCTCCATGAGAAAAAAAAAACCCCAAAGAATTTCAGAAATCGCAAGTCAAATAAAAATCATGGTCCTTAGAGCTCCTGATGTGTAACAGACTCATCTTGAGGTAGTAAGGAAGGTACAGAATTTCTTTAGCTGTTTCTAATGAAAATTGGAGTATGTCAGGGCTAGGTCAAAGGGAAAAAAAACACACTTTGAAGAAATACTACCTGGTTCTGCATCTCTGCTAGGAGGGCCTTCATGGTCACTACTCTCAGGTGTTGACTGTACTAAGTCGATGATATCTTCAGTCTCTGAATGACTGGACACATTTTCTTCTGTTGACCTGGGAGACTGACAGTGGATGCCACTGTCACGTAGGACCTGCTCCTCCAAGTCATCTTCTAAGGCATCTATGGTTTCCTCGAAGAACATAAGAACATCCTGCTCTTCATGAGTTAAGTATTTCAGACTCTCATCATCCTATGGGGAAAAAAAGAAAAAAAACCAGAAAGATTAATGCACTACAGGTAAGTACACTGATCACAAACACACCACCTCTTTGAGAAAAAAAAAAAAAGAAAAAAGAGGGAGGATGAAACAGGCAGTGGTCATATCAGAAGCACCTCCTGTTTGCCATTTCATCCCTTCCCAAAGAGGCCTTCAGCCCCTACAATGCAAGGGGAAAATAAAATTTAAAAAAAACAACCCAGGAATTTACAGTGCATTAGTTTTGACTGAAGAACAGCAACTGGTATTTCATCCTTTAAAGTACCTAGAGTTCAGCAGACAAATGTCCATTTGAGTTGGACAGAAGAGACTGCTAAAAGATCATAAGAACAGACCAAAAAAAACCCCACTACAACAAAAAAAATCCCCACATATCCATGCCTTTACAAGGGTTAATATAACTTCTTCAGACTCTAAACTAGAGTAAGCTGTTTCAGTTGCTGTGTCAGGTTCAGAGACAAGGCTTGGGGAACAGTATGGGAGGGAAAGGACAGTCCAACAAATGGGTTGACTCCCTTTTTGCTCTAGACCAAAGTAGGACTTGGCTTCTAAAGGCAGAGCTGGACCTGAAATCTGGCTCTACCACTGCACTCTGAGTTATGCAGAGTTACGTGGTAGATTACAAAGAAATAATAATAATGAGGGAGAGGGTTTCTGAAGATTTTTACCTTTGAGTTACAGAAAGGAAAAATTTAGAATAAATATGAAGATGTGTTCCCTAGCAGTAAAGTGCCTTGGGCTATTTTCTCCCAGCAGGAAACAATCCTGTAGACCACAGAAGCGATAAATAATTACTTGGGTTATCCAGTCTTCATTTTCTATGAGTCACTGCTCTTGATTAACATGATTAATACACTATTGCTATAAGAAGCTAGGCAGCAATGCGCAAACTCTTTTCCCTCCACCTACACTCTCGGAAACACTCACTTTTCCAGAAGCTTGGAGATGACAAAGAATGATTAGGAAAGGCACTACATTAAGACAATGGATACAGGAAAGACATTTCCCAAGAGAGCTGTGTAAGTTCTGGAATGTAACTAAGTATTGTTGAAAAATAAGTGAGGTTTTCCCTTTTCTGGACTGAATTTGTCACCCACCATGTATATACTGGAAATTTTGCCATCAGTAACTTAACAAGAAGGCACCAGCAAAGCAATTCAAGACAGCTTCCTTTCTCATCTTTACTTTTTGCTTTTCCAAGGACATCTGATTGTGCAGACAGGTAACAAGGGTACTTCTCAATGGAGGACTGGGGGAATTTAGGTAAATACATAAAAAGGTATGCAGTGCAAATATCCAAGAGGTAGACATGTTCTTGCTAAGGCAGCACAACTTGCTTCAAACTCATCGTGCCTGTTCAGATCATCTTACATTAGATTAGAATAGGAAAAACTGCGTGCAGCTCTACCTGTTAACTCCTTGTGCAAACAAAGCTTTTATCCCCATCCCTGGCATTAAAAATAAGAACAATGTACCTCTGTAGAAGAGTAAGGCCTATAGATTAAGAACTATTAAGTGCTGCATTGTACCAAGTGGAGTTAGTCTCCAAGCACTCAAAATTCTACAGATGAGAAAATAAATGTTTTAGAGCTCTTAGCTGCCTTCTCCTGTGTGGCCAGTAGAACATTTACTCTGTAGATAAATGAATGAAATACAGAAGATGAACACACAGCCTTTCAGCCATTCTTAGTTCAGACACTCCAGGACAGGTTTGCTTATCTGTGGCTGCAATCATGTGATCACAGGAATCTTCAGTCACAGCTGGTGCAGTTTTCTGTTAAAACAGAAGACTGAAGTCTTGCAGGGAAATACAAAGTTGGTTTCAACAAGAGGTTCATCCTACAACTACATTTCTGGAGATTCAGATTTATTGTCATCAGGGTGACCATAGTTGGATGGCTGGGAGACACATGCAGAGGTGTGGGCATCTCTAACTTAGCCTTAGCATCCACAGTGCACTGTCAGAATAAGTAACTTACTGCAGCTTGCAGCAAAACTGCTACAAAAGCTTAAATTTGGATGCCATTTGCAATTGCCTATTTAAAGCACTAACTTCAAAGGCTGACGTATTCCACAGCTTGCACCCACCACATGGCAGAGCTCAGTTTTCAAAGGCCAAGGAAAGTTTTACAGCTGCACTTGAGAAGTGAGACATAGACAAACCTTCTTTTTTTTTTGTTAATGGATGTTGAAATCTCCTTCCTTCCCCACCCAAATACTCATACAGCCACTGTCTAGTAGGCGAGAGAATGACAGGAAGGGAGCCGTTGCTAGGTAGGTCCTAGCTGGAGCTGAACAGGACTCCAAGAAGCTTTTGTTGTGTGTGAGCTCATTGCAAGAGCCAGACTTCCGCAGTCAAAGGAAAAAGGGGGTTGTGTTTCAGAGGTTCATAGTGGCAGCAGATCCAGAGTGCGGTACAGTACAGAAATGACTGCGCCACACTTAGTTCATTTAAAAGAACAACTGCTCCCACATAAGCTTAATGCATTTTGATCAAGAGCTGAGCAAAACAGCATGTGAATTGAAGTTGAAGGCTTTCAGAAGCCCTTCCTTCCATCCATTTTTGTGCTGCAAGACTGAGTGCTTTTCCATGCCAGGTAAGATTTGCAGGAAGACTGGTCAGCAGAGCTCTGTCTGACTTACCATCCCTCATGGATCTTGCCGGAAACCAGCAGCTTCCCTTTAGGTGAAGGATCTGAAATGACTAACCATCCCTTTGCAAATACATCTGTAGCAAATGGCATACCTAGATTTGAAAGGCCAATCTCATCTCAGTTAGCACTTTGATCTCTTTCCTCACACAGTTTTCCTTCAAGACGACAAATGTCACATTTCCTCAGGAAAAAAAGAAAAAAAAGAGAAGAAAAAAAGAAAAAAAAGAGAAGAAAAAAAGAAAAAGAGGACAGAGAAAAGGCAGCATTATGGCAGGTCACCATACTGAGACACAAGGCATCCAGCCTGCCTAGAAACTCCCTCAGGCAAGGCATGTTTCACTGAGAGACAAAGAAATAATTCCATATCAGACACACAAGCATGGTGAAAATAAACGTACTCAAGTTGGTTAAACCAAAGGAGCTCAGAGATGTAAAGCAAGCAGTGACTGACTTTACCACTGGTCTGAGAACAGTGGTATAAAATTTATTATAAAACGCCCACTTGTATTACTTATAGTAAAGCTTTCAGAAAGATGGGAGGAATTTCGTTGTAGTTAACTGGTGTTAGTTTTAACTAATGTTACCAAGTCTATTTGTAATTATTTCATTTTCAACATATTCCAAGTACTGCAACAGTTCATATTCTTTCTTGTCTGGTTTTCCAGGCCTCCTTTCTAGTTGAAGAATCTAGGTTTTTAACAGTTGAAGCAGAGTTTCTTCAGCTGCTTGAGTTATTTCCCTCAACTCCCTACTCTCAATACACAAACACACCTCCCAAAACTAAATCTCACGTACACCTAACGTTACCAACTTTAAAGCTACTGTCAAAAGACAACCTAAATTTGAAATTTTAAAATTGTGCCTTAGCTGAGGATTAAAAACATTGCTTGGACAGAAAAAAATTGGGATGCAAACAGCTGAAATAGCTGAGTATGCTCAGCTGGCATTAATATTTTAGATCCTTGTGCAGCTAAACATTTCCTGCTTACACCAAACAGGAAAGAGTCTGTTATGACAGTCTTTAGTGTAAAAGAGGAAAAAAGAAACAAGAAAAAAAGAGAGAAGAATAGAATCTGTTTCATAGAAAAGATCCCTTTCCTATCCTGTCCAAAACAGTGACTTAGTATCAGAGGCCCACAATTTTTCACACACATCTGAAGAAATTCTTAACATCACATCCAGAATCCAAAGACAGCACAGCTTTGACAGAAACAGAACATGGGGGTAAATCCCAAGGAATCTGCAGTAATTATTAAAAAAAAAATTATTCTGAAAACTGCTGGAGAACGAAATGGTATTACCTATGTCAAACAGTTAGCGAATTAGCAAAATACCAGTAGAAAAGTAGATTCAACTGATTCATCATCAATCACTTGACAGTGCCAGAGAATTCACAGGCACAGTTCTGTGGGAGAGAAGTGACTGGATGCTTCTCAAAAACACATGAAGGGAGAAAACTACTCTAATACATAGGAGGAAGAGACCAGCGTAGCACCACTTAGGCCTCAGCCTACTAATAACAAGGCCCGCAGTTCTACTTGTAAAAAGAAAGGGGGAGAAGAAAGCCCTGCACGCAGGAACAGTCTCAGAACAGGTACAAAAGCTGCAGCACAGAAGAAAAAAAAGTACGTACCTCTGATTATATTTACAGAAAAGGGAAACAGAATGGTTCATACCCCTGTGTTGCTTAAGTTGGAAGCAAGTGAATGCACAGGGCAGGGAAACGGGGTTGGGGGGAAAGCATTGCTGTAAATTGGATGGATTTGTAGTCTTCTGCTCTACATGCTTCCAGTTTCCAGCAATACATGGCTTAAGGACTTCCCAGTTGCATCCGCATCTGTGTACTTAACAGCCCTTAATGAGCTTTTCTAGCATGAATTCATCTTATTGTTTAAGCCCATTTAAATGGCTGGCATTCACAGCATTCTGTGGCAATGAGTTCCATAGTTTGTGTGCTGTGTCAAAAAGTACTTCCTTTACAACCCACTATCTGATGATTTTGATAATACCATTTCATTTGGTGAAGAAGACTATAATATTGAATGTTGTAGTCTTCAGTTTATTAACATAATTGTACCTGTGTGCTTCATAATAGTTAGCAAAGCATATAATCAATAGGTCATAAGTGAGGAAACAAATCATCTAGAAGTATTTAAAACCCTAAACTAGAAGAACTGAAGTCATAAACTGATTAAATTACTCCTAACCTACTCTTAAAAAAGCAAGCTAAAGCAATGCAAGATCTACTTTAACTCTAAAGACATCTCTTTTGTTATCAAAGTTAGGCTGATCAGCTTATAATTTCTTCTTCCCTTTCATTTCTATTTTAGAACAACATTGACAAAAATTGGGAGATGTTTCAGGCAAAAGCCACTAAACACTGTTTTTACAAAATCAAATTGTTTCACACCAATCTCATTTCTCACGAGAGGGTTACTGATTTGGCCAATAGGCATAAGCATGAGATATGATAAGCCTTGATTACACAGTCCCCAAAAATTACATTCAGAGATGGATAAGGAAAGTATGCCTATATGAAGTTACTGTGGGGGAAGAGATTATTATTTTTGAGAAATAGCATGATGTATCTATCATAGATTGAATAACGAAACAAGACAAGTCCTGAGCAGATTTATCCTTACACCTCTGTTATCTGATCCTTCACTAACAGCAGTAGACAATTAACTTAACATCTTTTGATGCCCTTATGCTGGAAGATGTCACTGCAAGGATTAGGTAGGAGAGAATAAGACCTTCACAAACCATGTAAGTGTGCTTGGTAGTCCACAAGATGAAATTCAGTTGAAGAACACATGAATATAGGGTGATGAATAATGGCTAAGTGGCAATACAAGAAAGAAAGATCTGCAGGTCAGTTTAAGTGCTGTAAAAAGGAAAGAGTGTGCTGTTCAGGTATGTGAATGTCATTCTGGGATATATTAACCTGAGTGATGAAATAACAGCACATCCTCATTCGGAACAGAGAGTTCAGATTCAGTTGCTGAACTTTGGAAAGGATGCAGCCAAGCTGGACAGGGTCCAGAACAAAGCAAGGAGTGCTGAGAGTTTGGCTACACAGGAAGGCTGAAAGAACGGAGCACATAATGTTTTAAAACGGGGAGAATGGGTGGTAGGCAGATGGAGCCCTGTATGTATTTTAATATATATAATGATGACCACTATGTGCACTGAAGGCGAGACAAGTTAAAATTTACTTTCGCATTACAGAAACTCTAATCCAAGTATTCCTTGAAAAAGAAATTAGTGGAATACAGAGAAACTGCTTTGGAAGTTCAGGAATTCCTATCAGTGAGGGTTTAAGAGCAGAGCTACCCACCTGCTGAAATAATCTTTGTCTACCACATCCAACTTTGAAGCAGAATGATGCAGTTTATAGATCCTGAAGACAATTTGCGCTCTATGCACATTCTCACTAGCACATTTTACAGCTAGGTCATTCCTTGCTAAGAGTCAGGCTCTTTGCCTTAGTTCTATACTCATGATCCAAAGCAAGCAGTCCTCAATCCCCTCTTCCTCTTTACTACTTGCCCTCCTGGTAGGAACAATGACTTTTTTTTAAGGCATACTGCTTCCAAGCCATGCTAATATCAATTTAAAGTGGATCAAGTATAGCATAGCTCTCTCCACACCCTGTAAGGAATGGCTTCTACCCACCCAAAGACAGATGTATCCATAGAAAAAATCAGAGAGTCATAAAAATTCTTCTCATTTTTTTTGTGTATTGTTATTTGGCAAAGTACTTGGACATGGTGAAAGACCTTGTAGTACAGTAAAGCCTGCAGAGTATCAGTATCAAGGTGGGGGGAAGACGCATTAATTTTATGGAAAGAGTCTCTCAGGACTTTTCCTCGAATGTACCTGAAGCACAGCACAGCATCACAAGACTGCACACTCAAATTGTGAGGAAAAAAGGTGGCAGTGGGCTAACAGACACACAATCTGTCCTTTTCTAGTAGCTCCTAAAACAACACTAGAATCCCAGGACCTCTTCAGAGAGGCTAGGGCAAAGAGGTAGTAGTACAGTGCACTTAGAAAACCATGTCTGTTGCATTTGAATTATCTGTACTGATCCAAAAAAGGATAAAGGTCATAGCAACTAATTTTTAGGCTCCAAGAGGCATCATAACTACCAAATAACCAGGTCAACCCTGAGTTAAATGTCTGAGTGTGCAAAATAAGATATTGGGCCAGCTCAGACTACTCACAAGATACTTGCTGCTCTTGTCTACGTAACCAATGTACAAAGTGTCACCTGTACTACACATGGTGTCTGGTAGCAACAAACCATCTTCACTGACTGGGTATCAAGTCATGATAGAGCCCTAGAGGAAGCTTGTTAGCAAACAGAGTAAGCAAGACATCTTTTCAGAATCATGGCTATCTGCCAGTTTAAGCCACTTGATTACTTACCAAAAGAAAGAGTGGTGATGAACTGCAGCATTAACTGAGGATCTGTCTGAACCAAAGGCCAAAATAAAATAAAAAAAACCACAGCATCATCTATTGAGAGTAACAATAACTCACTCTCCCTCAAACCTGTAACTCGGTGTGGCACGTTCAGATCCAGAAGGTGTAGTACTGAAGTTGTATCAATAGATCCAAGGCACTGACACAGCTCATTACTAGTGCAGTTCCGAGTAGCACAGCTCACTTTAGGTACAACCAGCACCTTCTGGTATGGTTTTTGTAGGTGATACTATTGTCCTAGCATGTTATTCACACCTAGAAACTAAAGCAGCTACTCATGGCTGAGAATAGATACACAGTGCAATTACCAGAGTGAAGCACTGAAAAAGAAGCATTTGCTTTAAGAAGTTGGTCTGTGCCTATTCGGTCAACAAAACAAGACAAATTGCTTCAAAAAAAGCTAACACCTAGTTTTATCTCCAAATTAAGTGTCCTTAAATTGCTGCAACCGTATTTCACCGCAAGTTAATTCTTATATCACATATCAGAGAGTGTCATTCAAGAATGGCTTTTGGAAGTCAGAATTGCCAAGCAGAACAGAGTGTTTTTGTTTACCCTCCCTCTTGGATAGTGCAATTGATTCCAAGTACCAGGAAGGTACAGTCATCTCATCCTTTTCCCAAGCACATGTATGAATACCACCTCCATTAAAAAGAAACCTCATATTTCATATTTCATCATATTTAAGAACTTTTATAGTTATACAGAGAAAAGTTGGAGGAGGAAACAGCTTTAGGTGACGGTGTGAGATGAAACTGTCAAGGCAAACATTCCTCCCATCTAAACATAGGCTCTTGTACTTGTTTTCAGCTGCTGTGATAAATTTGGCAGCATAAATCCAGACCTGAACATTTACATGGAAAATTCTACAGCAATCAAGACAGGACATCAGCACTTTACTTTCCATTTAAAAAAAATAAATTTGGCTTTAAGGACTGCAAAGATTAACTAAAATGATTAGATAGTCACAGATTAACTAAAAGGACCATTGTGTAGGTAAGAAGTTGAGAAATCTGACAGAATTAAACTGAACTGACAACACTTGACTAGTTAAAAAAAAAATAAATCACACACAAAGAATTTTAAGACCGTTTTGGCACGTGGCAATTCACATCCACCTCCTAGTCATTCCTAAACCAGTTCCACAGCAAGTAATGCCAGCACAGACACACAGTATGCAAGAACAGCCAAACCAGCTCTAAGCAGTCAACGTAGGCTAAAGCCGGTCCAAGTATTTGTCTCTATTATCACATCCCTACATTTGTTTGAATTCCACAGATGCAATACAAAGGTTATATTTAGTGACTAATGTAGTTTGACACCGAGAAGCTTAAGAGCCTCTTTTCTGTAATTGAGTAGAAGAAACCTGCAGCAGTACAGGCCTGTCATAAAAAGCACTGCTACACATCTTTCCTTTGCAAGGCCATTAAAAAAAAATTCAGTCAACCCTGACCTTCCTTCTCGTGTCTCTAAGTGACCAGACAGGCGATAAATGAAAAGGCAGGTTAGTCTGTTGTTGCTTCTGTTTCAGGGCTATGAAGGTCCTGTGTCCCTGAAAATCTTCCCCTTCCCTTCTCAGAATTGGTTAACAAGAAATTGCCTACACCAAGTTATCTATCCTCTCCCTTCTCATTAGGCTATCAAAGCTTCTGCATCTTCTCAATGTTTATAACAAGACTACTGAAGCAAGAAGTTAAGGTCTCTAGGAACATGTTCCAGCAACTAGCTTTTCCTCTTACAAGTCCCCTGATCTGCTTAGTGGACTGTAAAAAATTATGCTTTTAATACACAATTACACAAGGATATAGAAAAAGAAATATTTGAAGAATACTGCTTTTTATCCTGAGGATTTCTAAAGCTTATTTCAGTGCTGAACAGACAAAAGGTATCAGCCAGTGGAACAGTACTGTTTTCTTACATCAGATCACAAAAAGGAAAAATCTGAGCAGCACTAAAGACTTGAGTACTATTTACTCAATTACAATTGGCAGAATTTCCTTCATATTCAGTTCACCACAGACCCCTTCTCAAACTCAGAAACTGAAATTATGCCTTTATTGCACAGAGTTTCCATTCCCCAACCTGTTATTCCACACATGCTATTTGTCAGCCTTATCGGACATGCCACCTACTCTACTGCTGGAAGAACAGTCATGGAAGGGGATCTTTGGCACCAGAATTAAACTTGTCGGTACACGCTTCACTTTCTTCATGTGCAAACCTAAACAAGACAAACTAACAGCTTTGGGAACATCTTTTGCTGATGCACAGATCTGATGGGAATTGCCTAAACTTGCAGCCAGCTTTCACTCCATCTATAAATTGCTGCATTACGGAGTAGAAAAGGATTCCAATTCTAGCTGATGCATCATCATATAGGTTATCACATGGTAAGATCTAGTTAGACTAAGGGAATCTATGTCATTTTCTGACATGGCAGACTCAGGATGAGACTGTACAAACATACTGATTTATACCATTCTATGATTCTATACATAGCCTTGTTATTCAATAGTGATTTTTTCGAATGACCAGTCTCATGCCTGCTACTGCAGCTATTCACGCACCTAAGAATAAAACCCATGGAAACACGACTGGCTACTAGTTTGATAACCTAGAAGACTGGAGTCAGAGTAATGCATAAACTTAACTTGTAATTTTGCATAAAATTAAGTTGTAATTCTTTAACAAAGTGCAACTCCCACTGTAATTCTCTAAGATCCAATCAGTTTTCATATAATAAACAACATACTCTAAATACCTGAGTGCAAATGGTGTACTTGGCTACGCTCTCAATCTCCCCACCCTGATCCTTCATAACTTTGTTCTAGAGCAGATCAGAAACAGTTAAGGGACTAAATTTAGTAATACTTGTTTTGTGTTTTAACTAGCAACACAAGCTGCCTTAAGAATACAGCAGAATATTAACCAAATTGTATTTTCGTTAGGAAAAAACAAGAAGAAACATCTTCAGAATTACCTCAGTTGCCAAAAAGCTCACAAAGTAGCACAAAACACTGAGCATATAGATAAATACAAGTATCAACTGAGGTATATAGATAAATACAGGTATCAACTTGCCAACTTATTTTCACCACTTATTCTTTCACAAAAACAAACCACTTCACTAAAAGGAAGCTAGCAGGGCTGGCAGAGGGAAAGATACGGAAAGCCTAATTCCATGTTCAAGGCAAGACAAAGATTTATATTCCCACTTAGGGAAAGTATGTTTACCAGAATGCTCATTCCTCAAATAAAAATGGATGCTTTTCAAATGGTTGTGATGATAAAAAAAAAAGTGCAGAGAACCATACCTGCTTTCTAGGCTTAGCTTGTCACAGTACAAACAGTACTGTTGAGTTCATTGCCTGAATCATCCTGCTAATTGGAAAAATGCAAAAGTGCATCCTACTCCCTCAATTACTCACATACTACATAAACGGCCACACACTCATATTCGTTAATGTGAAGACAGCTTTGTTTATGGTGATGTATTTGTTACTCACCTAATAATATGAAGGTGGAATAAGCCAAGACCTTCATTCAGTAGTGTCAACAAGGAGCTTAAGCAAGAAACAGCATATAGAACCAATGCTATCCTTAAGTTCCTTTACGAGCTACTTAAGAAAGCCAGGGCAGAGATATGCACTGAACTGTGCACCACATGCAGCTGGCTACACCGAGCTGCCCAGCGTAACGTGTGCTCCTTACTGCTGTTCCCAGTTCTCTGGGACAAATGGCCAGAGAGAAGCACTCTCCAAGCTCACAGAGACAATCAGACCAGAATAACAAGCTCTTGTACCAGATCAGAGTAGTTAATTCTGGCCTTTCAGTTTGTTAACAACCAAGACCACAAGCAACCATTTAGGACTAGAAATGGCAAAAAAAAAAAAAAAAAAAAAATCAATGCTTAATAAAAAAGAATCCTGTGATGTGAACAAAGCTACTAATGTAATTTGTATCACTAAGAGTAAGGCTCATTAAACACTTACCAAGGCAAGAGTTCTGCACCTAGCTTGGCTGCCACGATTCTCCACACTGCCACCCCTCTCCACGCTCCCAAATGCGTGCTTTGGAGAGATGTCAGATGCCATTTCAGGAGAATCTGAGAGGAGATTTCTAGGCATCACACCTTCTTGACTGATCGATCCCGATGCAGCGTAGAATGCCATCAGCTTATTACGTAGGGCTGCTAGCTTTGTTCATTTCTGAAAACAGAGAACAATGTGTTATATTTAAATCTCATTTTTGAAACACTTGAAGAGGAGTGGAAAACAAATAGAAAAAGAGATCCCACACAAGTTAATGAAGAACATATCTTTATGCTCTAGAACATGTCTACCACCTATGCGCACATTTAAAAAAAATGTTGGTCTTATTCTAAAAGGTGACTTTAAAAATCCAACATAGCAAGGTTCTGTACCCCACCTCGTGTGCTTCCAAACCAGATGTCTACATTTACAAGCACAGACCCTGCATACATACCTGTCCCACAGATTCAGTTTGTGTTTTCCATTATGACATATCATTAATGGTAATAAAATCCCATCAGCTAAGATACCAACTGACCCAGTTTAAACATCTTCCTCTTATTAGCTTTTAGACAAGAATTCTATTTATTGGACCACATGAGGGAAACAGAATCCAGTCATTTCCTAACACTGCTGCAGTTAATTCATGTGTTACTGAAGCAGCTCTATGCCAACTACTTCTGGTTAAAGAAGCATGAATAGAACTTAGTGCCATTTTCGCACCATTGCATTACATCATAGAAAAATTGCATTTTAAAGCTTACAGAGGTTTTATTTCACTCAGCCATGAAGCAGCCATGCTTGTACATTTGGAAGATGCTTACTGGAAGAGACATATGCACCAGCACTTGCTGGAGCAAAAGCCCCCAGTTTTTTAAGCCATCCTAGCATGCCATTCTGTAATACCTCTCTGAATTGTTGTCATCTCCCAAAACACTCTGGCAGAATTTCTTCCTTTGTTCTCAAAGTACCACAAAGACAAAAGTCATCCTTTTGCACTAACAGCACAAACGGGGGGAGGGAAAAAAGTAGAACCTAGTTCATCTATCTCTCCAATATGTTAAAACATCCTTCGCAACAAGAAATTGCCTTGTTCTTTAATAGCCCATCTTTTCACTCACCCTGCCTGCAACCAGGAAGCAGCAGTGACATGTTCTTCAAAACAGTTGCTTCTGAGTACCACGTTATATGCAGCCAGCTGGGAACTAGATACCATTACCCTGACACTATACAAATGAAATGAGATGGTCCTGCTTCCCAAGCCCTTCTCCCTTTATTATGGTTCAAGAGGTGACATGAGAAGCAAAGTCAGGTCTACATTTCCAATTCAATTGGACTACTTCTCCTTCCTCCCTACCCCTGTCAGCTGAGGGCTGAGAAACCAGAGCCTCCTGGTAAGCTGATTAGCGTTTCATAGCAGTGAGATAACATCTGCCAATACTGAGCAACAATTCCATCTCGCTGATCATTTCCTCCCAGGAGAGGGCTATGACATTACCAGAGGTATGTACGAACGCTCCCTTGTTTATGCCGTAGCACCAATGTGTGTCCTGTGGGAAGGCTCCCACACAATGTAGCGAGGCTGCAGTCCAGCAAGTCTTGGAAGCACAACCCACATCAGAGCACTGGATTGCCACCATAAAAGCATCTAATAGCCTTTCTTATGAACATTAGGCCTAACAATTAAGATTTAGCTTTGCTTTTACATAAAGAGCACATTCTTCCTTTCTTCTATTAATAACATTAGCTATAAATAGATACAATGCATCCTCAGGATAATGGTCTTTAAGTGATGCCACCGAGGTAGAAATATGGTCTTGGTCCTGGTTTTCAGAATTGCAAGACAGGCAGACGTGAGAGCACTGCAGCAGCTGCTGTACCTCTGGCTGCTACATACCCAGGCTCAAACTAAAAAGCTATGCTGCAGAAAGCTAAACTGAATAAGAGCAACCTGAATTTAGAACACATCCTGCAACAGCAGCTCCATCTACAACAAACCCCATAGCACTGAATGCCACGCACAAACACACACAAGAAAATAGATATCATTTTCAGAAGGCAATGTTATCAGTGAAAATCTTGACTCCTCTGAAATGCTACACACAAAACCCTATATCTCATTTTGAGAAGGCAAGACTACCACAGAAAATCTTAACCCCTCTGAAATTCACAGAAAACTCCCACTGACTTCAGATTTCATCCAATGACTTTCAAGGTGATGCTCAGATGGAAAAGAGCATTTTTCTAAGGAAGGACCAGCAAGAGGCGAGTACTCCTACTAACATCCAACATAAGGTGAGTATTATTTCTCATCAGCACTTTTAAGCTGCAGCATCAATTTTTATCCAGGTGTCCACAGCATAAACTGGACATGTCATGTTTGTTCAGTCCCTCAGTGATATATTATAGACACCTATTAGATTTCTAGAATTATACTCAAAACTGTTTGTGAACATTTTATAGACCACATGAGACATCATAGCTCCAGATTACAATAGATATCATAGAAGAATGAAGATATTAATCCAAGTTACCAAGAAACCAATTAGCAGGCCAAAACTTTGAGGGAGAAGAAAGTATTTAAGGGTACTGTTTTGCTTTCTCCAACAGCAAAACCTTGGCATAACCAGGTCTAAGCTTCATAGTGGGCTATTTGTATCCAGGACAGCAGGAACACCCAGAATCAGTAGCAATAAACATTAAAGCCATTTGCTGTTGTCTAAACAACAACAAATAACTCTGCTTCCAGCAAGCTCTTGTTACTCATTTGGGAGCTCAAGCTCAGATATTTCACAAAGCTCCTGAACAATGAATAAAGGCAGTGACTATGACTGGTTAAGAGAGCCACCCACACAAGATCAAGTAGCAAGCATTACAGCACTGGTTCTGCTTTTGTGTTGTAAGCCATGGCTTCTTTGGAAGTTTTACTCATTTCAGAAAAGCTCAGGCAGCGGTGCGATAGATAGTCTGTGAGCCTGCAGAAGGGGGGTGGGAGGAAGATCTTCCCTTCTATCTTTCACATCATCTTTAATACTTCAAGGGTGCACATCAAGAGGATCATAACCCATTCATATATATTATTTCTTCTCCCCTTTGTTATGTTTGTTATGCTTAAAGGGAGAAACTCCTGCAAATTCGTACAGTGCCTAGTGCAGCTACAGCTGATGTGGGGTTGCCCGGCACTGCTGCAATACATACAGCATGCTTTAGGGACAAATTCCTCTCCAAACCATGGCTAACACAGAAGTCCCCTCACCCTTTTTACGTCCTCTCTATTAAGTAAAAGACTTTGTGGATTTAAGGTAGAAATAGCCAAAAATCTAATAAATTTCAAGAAGACCCCACTGCCTGTGGGGGTAGGGATTCAAAAATAAGGTAACCATCCTCAGAGAGAGCAACAACAGCAGGACAACAGGTGACTGTTCCTCCTGACCTTCAGAGATGCATTAAATACTAAAGTTGCTCGCAACAGGATTTGTTTCTTGGTCTATTCAATGCATTGTAGTGGGGTTTGTTGTTGTTGGGGTTTTTTGGTTTTTTGCTTAGTTTAAGAGATATGTGCCTGTACCAATAGGGATTAATAAAAAAAAATAAAAATCAGACCATGATACAAGAGCACAGAAGTGTGACAAACAGTACTATTTGGAGAAAAGATCCCAAATGTTCAACCAAAAAGGCATCTTAGAGCAGCTGTGATTCTATCAGCTGAAATGATCACTTCTCAGCTACACTAGAGCTAGCCTTCATGAGATATTTAAAACAACACAATTCACATATCATGCATGTCTGTCAGAGGGTTGTAGGACGAAACTGAAATAGTCGATATTTCTAGAACATTCTTGGCATAAAACATTTTTTAAGCTACATTTCTAAGTCTAGAGTGCACTCTGAGCATCACACACACTGTTTATCAGTGATACAACTGAAAAAGAAGAACTGACCAGCAAACTTCAAGGTTTGTTTGATCTGTCAGCTGTATACAGACATACCAATGCACACACTCAGCTCTGCACACACCATCAGTCATCTTGCACTCCATGGTGGTGCTTGAGCTTGGAGAGTTAAGGATCTGCAAAAAAAACATCTGAAAGTACTCTGAGGTCATTCAAAGTGTTACTGTGGGCTAGCTTTTTATAAAAATAATGGTACAGGGCCAGACTACAGACCTGTATCTCTATTAGCTTCTGACAGTTAGCAGCAGATGCTGAAGGAAGAGTATGTAAAACAAGGCTGCAAGCACAACTACAGGCTGGGCGGAGAATGGATCGAGAGCAGCCCTGAGAAGAAGCACTTGGGGGCATTGGTTGATGAAAAGCTCAACATGAGCTGGCAAAGCCCAGAAAGCCGACGATATTCTGGGCTGCATCACAAGAAGCATGACCAGCAGGTCAAAGGAGGGGATTCTGCCCCTCTACTCTGCTCTCATGAGACCCCACCTGTAGTGCTGCATCGAGCTCTGGGGCCCCCAGTACAAGAAAGACATGGAGCTGTTGGAGAGAGTCCAGAGGAGGCCACAAAGATGATCAGAGGGCTGGAGCACCTCTCCTATGCAGACTGGCTGAGAGAGTTGGGGTTGTTCAGCCTGGAGAAGAGAAGGGTCTGGGGAGACCTCATAGCAGCCTGCCAGTACCTAAAAGGGTCTACAGGAAAGCTGGAGAGGGACTGTTTACAAGGGCAGGGAGTGCATGGAGGACAAGGGGTAATGGGTTTAAACTAAAAGAGGGGAGATCTAGATTAGATGTTAGGAAGAAATTCTTCCCTGTGAGGGTGGTGAGGCACTGGCACAGGTTGCCCAGAGAAGCTGTGGATGCCCCCTCCCTGGAAGTGTTCAAGGCCAGGTTGGATGGGGCTTTGGGCAACCTGGTCTAGTGGAGGGTGTCCCTGCCCATGGCAGAGGGTTGGAACTAGATGATCTTGAAGGTGCCTTTCCAAACCAGTCTGTGATTCTATGATTCTAAGGCAACCAGAGAATAGGAGTTCATTCAGGTTCCTGCACGTTGTGGTTAGGAGACCACAGGGCTTCCCAAAACAGGCCAGGTAGTTGTGTCTAATAACCTGATGAGTTTTTCCTTGTATTAAGTGCTCCTGCAACATACCTTTGAACCTGCTGTACAAGATCACAGCTAAACAAAACCAACTGGCCCATGACACCTTCACTGAGCCACTGCTGTTAGAAACTCCTCAAAACTAACTGATCCAGTACGGTGGACATATTTCCTCCTTATGAACAGAACTATCAACAACCGATTTCTTCTTACCTCCTTCAGGATATGAAATACAGAGTAGATCTCTGAGCTTTAGAGGTAAACCATATGTCCTAACTCGTCATACACGAGTAAGATTTAGTCTTTTCTTCTACCAGAAAGCTTAAGTGACAGTACTGGCTACAAAGGACAAACCTGACAGGCAAGTTGACTAACTCTAGGAGCACACAGGATGGCTGAAGAGGTATTGCTTTGAGCACACAAAACCCCCAAAATCAGACAGTAAATTTGAAAGCTGTCCTTATAGAAAGAGTCAAACCAAAACTGAAGTAACAATCCACAATACTTTATGTTTAGGAACCAAGGTAAACCAAAACTGGCCAACATAGTTAAATTCTGACTTTCCTTCTCCATATCATAAGTGTAGATGCTTACGATAATGTACTAAATCATTTTACTATGATGCACATTCCTTATCTGCTCATGAAAAACCCTGTCTGTCCAAAACAGTCACGGCTATTTGACGTCCAGTAACCAGGAAATGTTCCTGCCCTTGTTTAGAGAGGGACTGTCACCATAGTACAGCCAGCCAAATAGAAATGCTGGCCATTAAAAAACTCCAACATCCCCCCCCCACCATCGACGACAATATGGTCCTCTAAACATGAACCATGCCAACAGCATTTTTAAAGACATTTCCTTGGATATCAATTATGATTGAGATTTTTCAGAATGGGCATCAAATAAGTTTGAACAATGTTTAGCCAGGTGGGAACGTGGGGTACTCTCATGGTAGCATGGCAGCCCATGACAGACACGCAATACAGCCAAAGTAATTAGAGTGCTAACAACCATGTGAGACTCCCAGAATTCAAGGGAATTTAAGGCAAGTAACCCCAGTATTTTGTTTTAAACTTTCTGTTTTCTGTGATGCATTTGTGACAATTCAAACTTTCCTCTACAGGCTGGAGAGCTACAAAATCCGTTACTTTTAAAACTAAAAACAAAGATTCTCTCAGTCCTCTAAATCTGGAAGCTGGAGCCTCAAGAAACACACTGAATGTCATTCATACAACTCACGCTAGAATTTACGAGAGCTGCCAACAGTGAAATAATTAATCCTGTGTACCTAAGTTTTTAAAAGAACAAGATGGGCAAGGCACCAACTCAGTAAAACTTAAATCCAGCTGACTTCACTAGGATATTTCATCACACGCTTAAATGGTTTGGTGAATTAGATCTCAAATTAAATGTAGCAACCACTTAAAAAGAAAGGAAACCATCACAAACCAACATTTTCATCACCTAAGTAATAATTCAGTTACTACATTGAATTCTCCAAATCATGCTTTGCTCAGAAACAATGCTTAAGGTCACACCTTTGACCACATTAATCCAAGCCTCAAGATACCAGAATAAAAGGGTTCAATATTGTGCTTCATTCTTAACTAGTCTTTGTGGATTTTCAAGAACAGCGTTTTTAGGTTTTTGAGACCCTATACTTTAGAAACTTCGTTACCTACTGAAGACAACCAAGCCAACACAAGGCAAGGAACCTTTTGCAAAAGTCTAGATCATAATGACCTCATCCTCTCTGCGGTGTTTCAAAAATGCTGCTGCTTTTAAAACAGACAGTGGAATACCAAAGCAGGATTTGATGATGCTAAGCACATTGGTCCACCCTCAAGACAGAATTATCTGGGAAAAAAACCACCCAAAACTGTGAAGCATGTTCTCACACGTCTTTGCCTTATCCCTTGCAAGTGAACTGGGAACAGAATTTACTGCATCAAAAACAGCTTCAGCTGAATCCTGTTGCCTAAAGCAAAGTCCAGTGGCAAAGGTTCACATACAACACTGCAGATTAAACCACCAAAGATCCCCAGAGTGCTCACATCTCCCACACATTTACAGCAACAGAATCCCTCCCTGCCCCAACTAAAAATAAAACTACAGCCAGTGACAAGTAGTTACTTTTCTTTAGATTAACATCTTACTCAAGGATAATAAGGCTGTCACTGGTAGTCTCCAGTTGAGATTTGATGACCAGTATCTGCTCAGTGGGAAAACTGCATGATACCCAGAGCTGTCTACTCCAGTGTTATACGGGTTTAAACACAACCAGGTGATGGCTGAGGTCTCCTCAGACTTCAGGTGTCCTTAGGCAAATTTCAACAAGGAAAGTGTCCAATTCCTTTAAAGTTACTCTTTTTAAACCTCCCCTGTTAACATCAGGGTGGTGCTATCTATGACAGCCAACACTTTAAAAACATGAAGTGTACATAAACAATTTCAGGCAGAGACTCCTCTGTAATTAGCCACTTCTGTCTTGTTACAGCTGTAGCATCACTGGGGTTTAGGGTTTCATTATGTAACTACTGCTACAGTCATAGCAAAGGTGAACCAAATCCTGTTTTACAAAGTATTTAAGACAGCAAGATAATTTTCAGCCCCAGTAGGGCTGTGTCACAGTCTCACAGCTGTACCTTGGGTTGCTTTCCTATGTTTCTTTTTGTGACTGCTGTGCTGGTATAGGGAGGAGGGCAGAAGACAGCTGAAGCACAAAGCAGAGGTGTTTACTTTAAAAAGCAGCTAATTTAATATACATTTCATTCCTATGTAAGTACATAAAGGTCTGCCTGCCAAAGGCAAACAGAGTTGAAAACAACACTGGCAAAACAGAGCAGTAAAGTCTTGCCCTGGACCTTCCTTGGTACAGGGATAATCAATACACACCCAATTGAAGAGGATACCTTTGAGAAGTTAGTTACATTGGAAATTAAAATTCCTTGCTTTTATTTTTTAATTAAAATAATAAAAAGGAGGAGGGAGGACTTTGTAACTGTATTTGACACAGCCTGTCTGGCTCGCTTTGAAAGCCACATTCATATGCTCATTAATTTTCATGCTCCAGTATTTTAGAAGGTCAGTCAGCCTGAGACTTGTCAACTGCTCAGGAGTGAAGTTGTTCCAGTTACTATATCCAACCAGCAGGCCCCTCTGCCAACATTCTTGGTTAATATTTCTCTTGGAGGCATGCAGAGAAAAAGGAGCTATGACTAACAGGAGGAGAAGAGTTTTACTACTGACAAGATAGAGAGATGTAATATAGAATCTCCCTGTTCCTTTCCAGTGTCAGGCATTACTTGTACTTCTAGTCCTAAAATTTCATTTTACTCACTCTCTGTTGTAAAAACCCCAGACAAATCCTTGATAAGACACACCTGGAAAACTCTATTCCATTTCTGAGAAATAATTAGTAAGAAATAGAGACCCGAGTGAACAACTTCTTCCCCCTCCCCTTTTCATTTTTAAACACCAACTCCCCCCTTACAGCAGTAATTACTGCAAAGAAAGGAGAAAAGCCACAATCATTGCTCTTTATAGTAGTACCTGTGCAAGAAGTCCATATGCAATGCTGCATTAGTCAAGGATCTGTAGAAGAGTCTTAAAATAATACCTTTTTATTAGCCTAAGCCAGAAATTGCAAAAGCTTTTAAAACTAAGACTTACGCTTTAGGGTTTGGAAAGAAGTCTTTCCTTCTGTATCCTTCATAAAAGGAAGGGGAAAGGAAGTAATTGTTACTTACATTTCTGATACTTGTTACAATTTAAAATCCTTGCAAAAGTTTTAGAAAGACAGACAACCTCTTCCAAATTTCTTTCCTATTTCATCAGCATGCTTGTTACCGCAGGAATCATCTCTTGCTACACCCATGCACAGGACCAAGCCCAACAGAGCTCCGCTTTCAGCTGCCTCCTCTCGGTGCCATACTAAAACAAAAACTGTTCAGGAAACATGCCCTTGAGATCCTGGATTACTGAAAATCCCGAGAGTGTTTTTAAGGCTGTGGTTTCTCTTACACATACTAAACCTCGCCTGAACTACCCAAGATTACGATCTTAAGAAGCACCAGCCATCTCACACTTACCATCTCCAGATGGAAAAAGGCACCTGACAGGGGGTAAGGAGGAAAGAAAAAAAAAATATTTTGAACTAGAATCTGCTACTGTTTAAGCCAACAGTTTTTCCAATGGTAACATTAAATTGCAGAAAACAATGAGAAGTAACAAGGCAGCTTTTCCCCATCACCCCAAGTCAGTCAGCAACACCATATATCCAAAGTGTAACAATGCACAGGTACAAAACTTTTCCTTAACTATCTTTTAAGTTGCCACTTAGTACACCCAAACTGGTTTTAGACAGGATACGATGGGGAAAAACAAGAAATCCGGGGGGGCGGGGGGGGAAGAGAATCTTTAACACAGCTGAATACTGGGAAACGAAGCCTCACATACAGCAGGGAAGCTGTTAACTAACAGTTTTCTCCTCCCCTCCTCTATACACAAAACTAAACGGAGTCCAAAGCACCTCTCCGGGGCCGTACTAGCCTCCCTCTCCTCGCCGAGAGGGCTGCGGGCAGGCCCGGCGCTGGAAGCGGGCAGCAGCCCGGCAGCGGGCAGGTCCCAGCCCGCCGCCCCAGCCTGCCAGCGGGGAGAACAGTGAGGCGAGAACCCGTGCAACTACACGGAGCAGCCACCGTCCGGGCTCTTGGAACCGCAGCAACGGGCAGGGGAATAATTAAAAATCCATTAGTGAGTAATAAGACCAATATTGAACCATTCCTATCAAGGGCTGACAAACGCGCGGAGAGCTCCGCGGCCGCTCCCTGAAGGGGCCGCTGAGGAAGACCGAGCCAGGGACAGGCGGGGCGGCGGGAGCTCATCGCCTCACGCCAGCGGCTCCCCTCACCGCCAGTCCCCACTCCCCAGAGACAAGCACCGGAGCCGGCAGAGGGAAGCGAAGATCCCCTCAGCTAGAGCGCGGCGCAGGGAAGCTTCACTCACCGGCTGCGGGGCGCAGTCCGCACCTCTCCCAGGTGCTGAGGGCAGAACGAGGAGCGAGAACGAGCCTGGACGGAGGACAGCAGCAGACAGGTGACTACAGCAGCTCCGCCGAGCTCCGAGACGCGGGCTCCGCCGAGCGACCAACCCCGAACTCATGCGCACTGCGCCCAGCCACCACCCACGGCAGGCGGTTAAAGCGACAGGCGCTGACCCGAGCCGGGTGGTTTGGTTTGTCCTGCCCTGTGTGGGGAGTGGCACCTCGTCATGGCTCCGCCTTAGCCCGGGCGGGACGGCCGCCTTTGTCCTGGGCCCTCTGGGCAGGGCATGAAGCTAGTTACTCCTCCCTCCCACGCGGCCGGTGTGAGGTACCGCCTGGTCTGAGGGGCTTCACTGCGCTGCCACATAACCCTCGGAGCGCGGTTTATACGCGTGTCCCCGTTCCCAAAGCGCTGCCTGAGATGACTCCGCCAAGGAGCGATCCCCGGTGTCCCTCCAGTAGTGTGCGCGGAGTGGGGGACGTGGGTCTCCACAGCCACCCTGTAAGGGCAGAGAGGCAGGCGAGCTTGGCGCCATGTCAGCCTGCAGCGGGCGAGGGTGAGGGCAATACCTTTGGCTTCGTCTGAGAACCCTGAGGTAAAACCTGCCCAGCCCTGGCATCTCAGGGCAGCGGGGATGGCCCCCATCATAAGGTATAAATTGTGTTGGATCTGGTGTCTGTGGGGCTTGTCCCTCCACTGAGCTACTGTGAAATGTTGAGGGTAAAAGGGGTGAAAAAAGAGGGTAAAAAATGAGTGGCCCAACGCCTGCATCCCCCTCAGCCACTTGCTCCCTGCCTGTGCCTGTGGCTGCACTGAGGAAGATAAAGGGGTTTGTGTGCCTTGTGCCACCCATATATTTAACAGCTCAATAACAAATATTGCCTATTTGTACTCTTATTTATTGCTAATATGTCATCATACTCACTGGTATTTGTTAAGTAATCATGTTCCCTCCCTCCTTCATTGTGCAAGGCTGTGGCAGCCATCAAATTAAAAATTTTACTTATATTACATGGTAAAAATTTCAAGCCAATCTCAGAAATCATTATTTCTCACCCATGCTGTTGTGGCAGAAATACTCCCAGAACATTAGTACCTCAAAGTACAGAAGATGGAGATGTTTCAAGAAGATGCAGCTCCACCCAAAATAGAACCAGGAAGGGGGAGCTGTGCAATGTGGGTCAGCAAGGCCTGGGAAATGGTTAAGACCATCCCCAATTTGCCGCTTTCTCTTGAGCATCCTTCAGAGCAGCAGGAGTGGTGTCCAGGAGGAGACCAAATGGTTGAGATGCCAAAAATAGATTTACCTCAGGTAATTTTTTGGTTATTTTAAAGCTGGTGTCTCATCTAAGCTGTTTGGTCATTCTACAGGTAAGAGAGATAGGGTATCTCCACCTGCTTAGGACAGGTTGGACAAATCACATTGTGAGGAAACATGTTTCCAGTGGTTGTAGAGTGGTGAAGCCTGACCAGAGTCCTATGTGTCTCTCTTGACTGGAGGCCTAGTTTATAGCTTGCTAGTGTTAGGCTAGATGAATCCCACCTCTATTTTTTATTCTTGGCTCTGCCAACAACTTGGTACAGGATCGTATGACTGTCCCATGTAACATCTGTTACTCAACAGTACAGGAAAGTGCCTTATTTCATCAAGGAGCCAAATGGGAGTGGTATCTACTACATATGGCATGTAGACCCTGGTTAAGGAGAACATATTTCTTAAGGAAACACATTTAATTCAGGAATATACTTAAAGGCAAGCATATACTTTACTGATTTCCAGTGTGGGAACATCAATACAAAGATGCAGAGTACTTTGAGATTCATCAATGTTAGGTAACTTCAATGTATTATTCTTACAGCATTATGTGTAAGTATATGCTAACTCACCCTGCCTGAGCTAAAGCTCTCCTTGCTAAGTAGGACATCACCTTGAGGAAGATCTTACAGTTCCAGGGCTTTGTCAGCTCCACAGTGTTATTTTCTTTATTTCTTGATTTACTCTCAGCACCTTGCAATATCAGGTCTAGTCTTACACTAAAAATGTGTTCCGTTGACATTTTTATACCCCAGGTGTGTCTGAAAGAGGTTTTTGTCCTTTAGATCATCATTTCTATGTTTTTTCTTCTTTCCTCATTCTTCAACATAACCAACTGCTAATCCCAGCACTGACTTTATTCTAGGAGAGCAACTGTGTGTTGACACATTCTGTCCTGAAGGTGGGGAAATTTATGGTGCACAGTTCCAAGAACACAGCCCATTGCTATGTACGATAGAGAACTTCCCTCCTCTGCTCTGTGAAAACTTGTTATACCAGTTTAAAAATATGTCAGGCATGCATCTCCTTCCTCTAACATTAATCATTAATTAACATGTGATACTGACATTTCTGGTTGCTACTTAATAAAGCAAAACAGTATTTTTTGTGCGTTTCTAACTTCTATTGTACTCCAACATCGACGTCACAATATACCCAACTGTCAGTGTCAGTACAGTCCTATGTATGAGAAGCCCAGTCTGCAGCCCCTCTGGAAATGCTGCCCAAACCAGAGCTGCTAGAAGCAGCCCATGTTTGCAAAACTCCTCTTGGCAATCTGACTCCTTTTCCTTGTGTTACAGGCTAAAATTCAAGTTTCTTCTCACAGAATGTGCTTATTATATTTCTTTCTGCAAATAGCTGAGACTAGACACATTGAACTAAGCAGCTGTGGTCAAAGAGGATCTTATTCACCTGTTTTGGCGAATAGTTTTGGTTTGATTTAATTTTCATTTTGGGTCTTTTTTTTCTTATTATTTTTTTTTTTCCCCTCTGCATGTGTCCTGGATTTGATAAACAATTGGTAGAACTGAGCAGTCAGAAAGAAAATGTAGAATGATGGAAAGCTATCTGTTATTTGAATTTCAGTAGGCTTAGAGAGCTCCACAGTTAAAATTCAGAGCCCCCTTGTGCAAGGCAGTGTATATATAAAAAAAAAAATCTTCTTTTAGAAAGCTGGTAATTTACATTTTGAACATAAGGCAACAGATAGACAAAATAGGGAACAAATGTGCACTGAGATATGAGATAACCATGAAAGAAACAGGGTTTAGCCAAAGTGAAGGTCGAGTTACATTTATGGTCATTAGAGTTGACTTGCTGTTGTGATAAACATGGTATTATGATTTGTTATTTGTATAAGAGTGGCCATTGGAAACCCCAAGACAAGACCATGGCTTATTGTAGAAAGTTTTGTACCAATACCAGGTAGCGTACAGTCACTGTTATTCTTGTTTACAATCAGTAATCCCACACGAAATACGCTTCATGACTCATTTATACAACTTCTCCTCATGATTGACTGTGTCCTTTTTTTGGCAAGGCACTTACAGCTAGAGCCAACGAAAGGCTTTGGTGTCACAGCACGCCTTGCTTTTCAGTGCCTAGTTGGCAGACTGAACTTCCAAACAGCAAGATAAACTTACAGTAATCAAAGCTTTGGGATTTGTCTGTGACTAAGCAGCAGGCTGGCATCCCAGCCCAGATGTCACCGCTGCCTCTCTTGTGCCAATCCAATGGCTTTTGTGGTGCTGACAGTCAGGGCTGTCTGTCAGGGATCAATACTGGGTGCCACGCTGTTCAACACTGGATGATGGGATTGAAAGCACCCTCGCCAAGTTTGCTGATGACACTAAAGTGGGTACTGAGGTGGACACGTCAGAATGGAGAGCCATCTTACAGAGATACCTGGACAGGCTGGAAGAGTAGGCTAGTAAGAACTGTATGAAGTTTAACAACGACAGGTGGAAGGTCCTGCACCCGGGACAACATAACTCAAGAGCCCAATACAGGCCAGAGTCTGTGTGGCTGGGAAGAAGCCTTGCTGAGAGGGGCCTGCGGGTCCTGGTGGACAATGAGCTGAATTCAAGTCATCGGTGCACTGCAATGAAGGCAAATGGGATCCTGGGCTGCATCTGCAGAGACATTACTAGCAGAGATAGAAATGTGATCATCCCACTCAGCGCTTGTCAGGCCACACCTGGAGTAGTGTCCAGTTCTGGTCTCTGCAATTCAAGAAAGACACAGTCAGACTTGAGAGGGTCCAAAGGAGGGCCACTAAGATGATCAAAGGGCTGGAGAACCTGCCCTGTGAGGAAAGACTGAAGGAGTTGGGTCTTTGAGTTGGAGTTGGGTGCTAGATGATCTCATCTACTCTCCCTTTCCCATGAAAGGCTGGACCAGATGATCTCAAGGTCCCTTCCAGCCTGGGCTGTTCTATGATTCTATGAACATTTTTGGAAGGAGATTCTATCTTCTTCTTCTTTTTTTTTTTTTTTTTTTTTTTTTAACATTTGGTTTAGAGTGTCATGGAACAAAAACTTAAAGTTGCGGGATACAGATAGCAACCTCTGAAACCAGATCTGCTGCCATAGGGACAGGAATATCTCTGAGGTGCAGAGAGCAACTTCCATTCCTCCCCTGGGTGATTAGGGTACGTGTGCATAAAGAGAGATGAGTTTGAACAGGCTGATGGTTCAGAGACAACTGAGTCTCCTAGACTGACACTTCCTAGACAAGCACTCGAGATACCATCACTTGCTGTAAAAAAAGACCAAGATAGGATCTGTGGAGAGCAGAGGCACTCAGCATTTATTGGGCACTCTCTAGGAACGCCTGCAGCATTTATGATTAAGCCAGAAGAATATCCAATTTCCAGGTTATGTTCTAACTTAATTGAGAAATAGCCCTGAAGCTGCTGTGGCCAGTGCCATTCTCTACCCGTACAGAAGCAGAGCTGGAGGCATGGAGAGCTGTGGTTATTAACATCTCTCCAGCCAGCCTTCACAGTCTTCCTTTTGTCTTCTTCTGGATCCCCAGATTCACTCCTGCCCCTTTCTCTCTTCAGTACCTTATCCCTTCCTGTATTGCTGAGGACATCTCACTGTCCCCAGGCCATTCCTTCTGCCTCCTCCACCATCAGCCCCATCCCACCAGCGCTTCTTGGGCCAACCTCTTTCTCCAGAACTCTCCAGATTGCCTTTGTAGCTTCCTGCTGCCTTCTCTCTCCATCTAGTCATGTCCCTCTTCCTTGCTGGTGGCTCCAGAGCCTAATCTGACAGGCATATTAGTGAGTTGTCTAGTAAGTTGGACCTAATTTCTCTCCTCACCTTACTTTTGATGTTAGTGCACCTCACTGCTGAGATGAGATTTGCAGGTATGAGGAGAACTCTACAGAGGAAGAAGTTACCTAGCGAGTTGTGCTGTCTTCAGGGTTTGCAGTTCACCTGGGGACAGAGAAAGGGGAGCTGGGGTATTTTTTTGGCATTCAGTACTTCAGTTAAATTCTAGTTTTGGCTCCTAAATCCTTCATTTGATCTAGTCCTTCATCTTTTCCTTCAGCAGATCCTACTCGTAGGGCAAATACTTCCCTTTTCTCATGTTTTGTCTGTCTAGAGGGGGGTGGGACTGCCTTCTGCTGGTTTTGCTGTATTGGGTTCAAAGTGACCCAATTTTAGCAGGTTCCCATAGCATTAATGCAGTAGAAAAGTATACCTAATAACTGTTCCTTGGCTTCTACTATTTTAAAAATATGTTTTCCAACATTTAATGATGTTTATTCTCCCATACATCCCAATGAGTATAGACAGCTATTTATTTTCCAATGTCAGCGAGTTCAAAATGGATGCATCTTATTTTCCTGTAGGGAATGGAGACATATGTCACTGAATTGAATTAAATATTAATCATATTATTTCCAAAGGGGAGGAGTGCAAGTAGAATCAAAGAAATATTGAAGATGATTTATTCTAAGAGAGCATGAAATATCCATGATATACTTGGAAATAAACTTGTCTTTTTAAATTGTTGTGGGGTTTTATGGTTTGGGTTTTCTTTCTTTCTTTTTTTTCTTTTTTTTTTTTTTTTTAAAATTCTGGTTTGATTCCTGTTAGAACTGAAAGTTAATTCTTCTAATGGTCTTCCATTGGCCCATGATATGAGTCTGGAAGATTTTAATTCCAGTTCCCAAGGACAGGGTGTCTTGTCATACAGTGAGCTATATTTTGCATTTGAGCTGTATTTCCTGTTTCAGCAGAACTGAACAGTTTATGGAGAAGGAGAGCAGCATGGAGGGATTCCTTACATGTCATCTTTGATGGGAGGACTTGCCATTGTCATCCAGGATGCTCTGTAACTGTTTGAGAAAGGAATTCTGGTAGGGCTGAGGGCTCTGCCCAGGGTCAGCTTCAAGTCAGTGGAACAAATCCCGGTAATTTCATTAGGAGCTGAATCAGGTCTTTACTAGATCAAGAAAGGGGTTTAGACCTCTGTAGCAGAATGTAGATGGACTTTAGGCATTTAAATTTCATCTGCAATCCAAACAATCTCTGCTTATCAGCCATCCAAACCTGCATCTGCCTTATCTCTGTAGGTGCCTCTCATTTTGACCTGAATGTTCACTTGCTGCACACGCTATATGCGGTAAACAGAAAATTTCAGGACAAACTTAACCTTGTTCAACATCGTAGCTTACACATTTTCCATCCTTAGTGTCATCCAGGCTCAAAGTGTCCAGAGCGTGTTTGGGGAGACTCAATGATATGTACTTATAAACTGGGTTTCTGTGTACTGTACCTTCATAGAAACTGGGCTGGTGGATAACCTTCATGGTTCAGAAAGGGAAAGCAGAGATAAAAGCTTCTAATCAAGGCGTTACAGCAAGAAGATGAAAAGAGGGATGGAAATCCTCACCTTTAGACCTTCAAGGACAAATAACGTATTTTACATTGCCATCAACTTGCCATCGACGGATAAAAAAATTCCCCATTGTGGCTATCCTCTAATCCCACAGGACAAGGCTATTAGAGGATAATCCTAGCCTAAATTGCAACCCTATGCTTGAGCATTGGTTCTCCTAATGCTGCAGGATACAATTACAGAACAAGGCCTGGAAACCACAGCCTTTGTTCTGCCTTATTGCTTAATTGTTTAATGAAGTATTCACTTCATCTAAGTGAGTGCTTTGTAATTTTGTACTTGCATGCAGCTGGCAGTGGCAACAAGCAAAGAACTGGCTTTTTTACAGAATAATTTGTTCTCTTGGTAAAAGAAGGTACCATTAAGCATATCAGGCTCCGATAGTAAATAATTTGAGAGATCTCCCCATAAAAGGGAAATCCCACCCTTAAAAGTGAGGAATGAAAGCACATTTGTTACTGCTTTTTTTTCCCCCCCTTTTCCTTTTGATGCTGTGCAAAGACAGATGGACAAGGTAGTGTGACAATTAGTACCAGATCTTGCACTAACAGCTCAGTGTCTGTGGTCAGGACACAGCTATCATGTACACCTCTAAAACTGGAGTAGGAGAGGCATTCCTGACTTAAAAAAAGGTATATCAAAAAGGTTTATATCAAGATGAGAGCAATATTCAGTCCCTTAAATAAGTGCAAAGTCACTACATGTAAGTGCAAAATAACATTAAAAAAAGTTTATTTTTAAATCTTCTGTGGGTATCAAGAGGAAAACAGTGGCCTTGTTCTACTCTTGAAAATATTCCTATGCTCAGGACAAAGTGTCAGACTCCAGCTCCCAAGGAGTTCCCTGATGAAGGTCAGGTGCTCAGAGACATCAGTTCCCCACTGGCCACTGGAACTCTGCACCTCCCAGCATTTCAGGTGTTTTGATCTTTTGAAGCATTTATTTCTCTTTCTAACTATAGAAGGAACTTTGACAATTAGTTCTGGGCTTGGATATCATTTTTGGCTGGGCAGCTAAATGCTAGACACCGGATAGCAGGATCTTTGCAATAGGCTAGTGAGAGAACATGACCCTGGGAACAGGAGAAAATGGCTTGAATGCTGGAGGCTTTTTTGAGTTCCAGCCATGCAGGGTCTCTTGCAAATGCTAAATACCAAAGTAACATTGCCAGTCTTTAATAAAGAGTTTTTCTTTAATAGCTATATAGTGGTTTATGAATAATATCAGTACAAACAGAACAGGTGAGGTCACCTGTGCACTAATTGCTTCCTCTCTTGCCAGCCCTGCCTCTTGGGAGGTAATGCCTATGGATATTTTGCTGGTTCTTACAAGGAAGGGTGCTGCTTCACTGGGACCACATCACTAGAGGAAGACAGCAATGAGAGACGTGGTTTACAGTTAGTTAACTTGTTGCTTTGCATGTAGACTCTGCTACAGGTGCCATTCTTGTGAAGTCCATAGAGTGTGGATGATGAGAAGGAAACCATCATGCAGTGGCATTTGGCCATCAATAAATGGTATGGTATAGGGCACCTGTATGTATATGGTTTAATGCATTGTTCTTGGCCCAAAAGAGGGGACAAATGCATGCGTTGTGTTTGTTCCATTTAAAAGGAAGTACAGTGCAAACTTTTTGTTTGTCAGGAGGGTTTATAACTTGTTTTCATGAAACTACCATTTTCAACATCATTTAACAAATCATTATAAACCTTTTAATAAATCATTAAGTCATTAACCTTGCCTAGGGTAACTGAGGGCAGGATTTTAATTCAGGCAGTAAAGAGTCTGTCCTCTAGGCCTATGTTCAAGATCACAAGAGTGTCAGAGCCAACATCAATTCAAGGACCGACAGGAACAAAACTGGCCCACAGCCATCTTTTGTCCCTTTACAATGCTGACAGGTTCCCACCTGTGCCAGTGTACAGAGCCTTCTCAGGCTGCTTTTATCCGTGCTCACTCCAAGCTGCCTCTGTGATCTGTTATTGCAGTTGGAAGAGCGAAAGCACGGGAAGACTCTGGTTCCTTTGCCTTTAAGGACATACTTGCCAGCTTTTCTGTAGGGAGTTTCCCGCAGGGGGATTGACACAGAGGCAGGGATCTGACTCATGGCTGCCAGAGACACCTCCTGGAAGAGCTGACATGAAACAGCCACAGGGCAGTCATGAATCAGTCCTGAGCAGTCTCATTAGCACCTGACTACTTAATGGCATCCCATATATACTTTCGTTACCAGCTATTTTTGTATCCCCTGTGCAAGCACTGCCTTAACAGGAATTCTGTCCACATAAAAAAGTGGTTTTCTTTCATCAATATGAAAATGCTTGCATGAACTTTTGTTTAAACTCTTTAAGACATAAGTTTTTAATTAAGAAGAAAAAAATAACTTTGCTTAAAACAGATTTTCAGTACCTTTTCCCTAAAACCAACATATTAGCTTCTTTGAAGGAAAGATTTCAAAAACATGTTGCAAAGATATTTCTTTAGCACATTTTTGGCTTAAAATACTGTCTTGCCAGGTCTGTTATTATAGCTGCTTATCACTCTGAGGTAACATTTGCTTTATGTTTCAAAGTTTCAATTGCCTGCTTTTAGTGTTATTACTGGCAGTGGCTCAATTTCTGTGGTTACAGATGGCCATAGTCTGAAATGGGTTCTGCGTGTACCAGCTTAAGCCCCCACACTGAGTCAGAGAAGGATCAAAAGTGGCAGAGAGGAAAATGAAACTGAGGGCACAGATCACCTCTGTCTCAGCTGTGTAGAAGCACAATTGTACAACAGGACCGAAGGTTGTCTGGTGGAAAAGGTATTGAATCATGACTGACAGGTATGACTCTGGTCTGAGTGGAGCCTTGGTAGTAAAAACTGCTGAAGCAGTTAAATTATACCTTCCACTCAGTCTGCTGGTGAGAGTTGTCCAGAAGCTGTGGGGCACGAAGCTGACAGAACCTCTACCCCATTACCATGGGCTCCTGGAGGTTTAGCCAGGGCTGGACCCCACTTGTCACCTTGCATGCTTATCAGTGTGCTCGTTGACCTAGCTGGGTTCACTGCATTCCAGAGCTGGTCATTGAATGTTGTTTATTTGAATTCCTCTGCAGCTTCAGCACAGCCTGGTATACTGACTCTTTTGATGTTTGAAGTTATAGGCTTCCCTCACTGTGGTGGCTTTGAACAATGTAATTGCCCCCATCCTTTTTCTACAGTATGGGAATTTGGGGACAATTGGTTAATTCAGGCTGATAACCAGTGTTCCCTGAAATTTCAGGTATTATTAATGGCATCATTATGAGTGGTTCCGCTTTCTACTTTTCATGAAGCCAGGCGTAAAGCTGAAACTCAGATAAAGAGACACCTGCCATTTGTATTCTTTAATATTTACAACAGTCTAATGATTACCATTGCAGACTCTTGCAAAGTGTTCACCTGCCCTGAGGGATGGAATGACTCGGCAGGATATCTGCATTACAATTGGAATATTGTTCCTGCTGGGAGAGGACTTGAAAGAATATTTTTATTTTTCAACAGTTCCTGCTGTGCCTTGGCATTTACTATGCCTTGGCATTTACAGTCCATCTGGACTAACACCTTCAGCAGTTTTCTCCTCTACCGAGCAGACTCTGGGCCAGCGGTGTGACAAGCACATTAGTTCATCACCAGCCTGTGAGTAGCGCAGTTGATTAGCTGTTATCATTCACTGCTTTTAGTGTGTCACAGAGAACTTTATAACTTCCATTACAGGTGGGGAAACCGAGTCACAGGGAGAAGAGATGATGTCACTTAGTTCACCTGTTAAGGAGGGTGGAAGAGGCGACACTGAGATCCTGGCTGGCTGAAATCTGGCTGAGAGACCTGTCCTCGGGATTGCTACCTATTCCTGAAAATTTGAGGCATGAAGGCATGATTGTAACACTCTGCTCACCTCTTCTGCCTGGCTTGCTGATCCAGTCTCCTAGAAGGTCTTTCTGCATCACTTGTTCCCTCCAGAACCTCTTACCAATTTACACAAACTCATTTGGATATAAAATTAAAACTCCCTAGGAAATCCAGAACAGCCAGGCTTTCTCAAACTGTGCTCTGCTGAATGGTCTAGATCCCTAAACACATCTGTATTTCTCACAGGTGTATTTCTTAAAGCAGAAGAGGGTCTCCTCTTGCTACCAAAGATCTCCCTAGAATTTTGTACCGAGTTGCCCATCTTGACTATAAGATTGCAACTGGTCCTCCAGTGTAATCAGTGAGGATGCAAAACCAGGGGCTGCAGGGAAAGTGGGAGAAGAGAGTTTGGACCCGTGACTTCCAGAAGTACTTTCTCCCAGATGCTGTTCAGGGAGCTGTCTGATTAAACCAGGGACCCATTCCCTGTGAGCAATCAGGTAGAAAAACACCACTGGCAGAACTGGCCTAACACATTAACCAGGAACTGTTTCAGATGTGAGCTGTTACTGCCCTCTGCTGACAGTTTGCCATGTAGTGCCATTGCTTTCAAAATTACGTATTTGCTGCTGTAGCGCAAAACAAGGATTTCTGAGAATCTGTAGTAAACTGAAGGAACCTCCCTCAGACAGAAATTTTTGGGGTTTATTGCTTGATTTTTTATGTTCTTTCTCACTGTTGTAACCTGGATGCTACATATCAATCATCCCTCATCATAGATGAGTCCAGTCTAAGCTGTTGTGCAAGGCACTGAGTGTACACATTGAGAGAGGGGCAATTTTCCCCTGGAGAGCTTGCAGTCTATAGAGACAAGACAGATAAAGGATACCAAACAAAAAAAAAAAAAAAATCAGCCCCATTTTCATATAGATGGCTGAGATACTGAAAGATCTAATTGAGCCCACAAAAAGGCAGTTCTATTACCCTGTCTGGAAGCCGTGGTCAGATGCATTCAAAGCAGAAATAAGCCACAAGTTCTGACTGCAAGGAGAATGGATCACACTGTTGGCATCTTTTTTTTTTTTTTTTTTTTTTTTTTCCCTTCACAAAGTTAGATAATTCCTTAGCTCAACTGAAGTGGCAGTTCAGCCAAATGCCGTACTGGTGTAAGCGGGCCAAGAAGAAATGACCTATGATAAAGAGGAGGTTGGACTAGACAGTCACATTTCTTCTCTGCCTCTATCAGCTTGTCCAAGGTCATGCTGGAGTTTTGTGAGAAAGCCAGGAAGTGAATCCATGGTGGGTTTTTTTGGTCCAGGGCTTTAAAATCTTTTTTTCCTTTTCTTTACATTTTAGAATTAACTAACAAATGGCTTATAGGAATGCATTTAAATATTATAGTGATAAATGTTTGAGAAAGGTCTAGGACATTTTAACAGGTTTTTTTGGTTTTTTTTTTTTTTTTTTTGGCCTATAAACTGCTACTGAGTTTTTCACCAAGACTTTTGCTCTGGTAGATTTACTGTTTGGATTTTGCTGGTTTGGTAGTTCTGAGTGCTGAGTAAACTGGTGTTGCATTCCAACCGTCCAGTGCCTCAAAGATTTCAGGCTGTCCATGGAAATATTCCTGGATTGTCTGCTCTGAACAAATGCTCACATGGAAAAAGACTAACTGTTTACAGGAATATCCACAGACAGCAAACAAAACCAACTTCAACAACTTCCATTTTACCATACTGAGTACATGGTAAGCACTAAGTGTTTTTTCACAGGCTACGTAAAAAGATAAAAGTCTACTCTTGCTGCCAGACAAATGCTATTCCCCACGTCAAGCAGCAGAGGCTTCTCATTTCAGCAATTAAGACCAGTTTCCAAGCCTGACTCTGGGGAGGAGATACCAAAATTTAAATTCCTGAATTGTAGTGGTGTACTGTATGAAGTAGGTTATAGCAATAAAAATAGCAACAATAAGTAATAATATTGATAGTTAATAATAACCTCAGGGTAGTGAATTAGGGGCTCATTATCCTCACATGAATACTCTTGCTGGTCCCAATGAAAAAGGGGTAAAATAGGTCAGTTTTCCAGTCCTCTACGTGGGTGCTCTGGAGAGAACCTTGGTATTTCTCCCGCAGCACTTTCAGACAACCAAATTCTCTCATTACCCTGCTCTTTTGTCTGTTACGTCTCTTTCATTTCTTACAGGTTTTGCATTAAAACCTAATGCTTTCCCCCACTGCAGTATTTATGGCAGCATTACCAGTTGCTAAAATGTGATGTAAAGTTTTCCAGATTTGTATACTTATATAAGAAAGTCAGCATTCATTTAAAAAAAATAATAAAATTAACCCCCAAGGAGGGAGAGAAAAAACCAGAATCATTGTTCTGACTTCACACTAAGGACTCAAAAACAAAAAGGCAAGAAAAAGCACACTAATTTTAAAATATTTTTGATGTAATCTAGTGAGGCCTTGAACGAGAAGGGAGACTAACTCAGAAGTATTTGCCATGTCTGTATTTATACAATATCCTAACACTTAGAATAGATATTTTTGTTATAGGATTAACTCCTTTAAATAGCAGATGACAAAGTTTTAATGTCATGAAAGGTATATTTCATTAAACAGGTACAAGAAACAAAATGGTCATATCTAGACTGAAGACCACATTAGGAGAATGACTTCATGTGTTCCTCTGCTTTCTCCTTTCTCTCGTGGTCTATATATGTTTTACTAATTCTTTATTGTTTCTTTCCAGAAGCATCACTTGGGGTCTACACTGAGAATGATTTTGGGACAGGAAGTGGAGAAGACTGGACCAGGTATATATCACATTATCCTTGATGTTGACAGGGCAGAGCTGACAGGGAAAATGTCGCTCATCTTTCCAAAAATGATTTCATCCACTGTAATTGTTTATAAGAGGACAGGTCTGGAATAAAACCTGAGTGCCACTTTGGAAGACCTAATGCCTTCTCTGTCATCAGCAGCTGAGGCAGCCTGAATGTCAACATTGTCTTATTGCAGTTAATTTGTCCTTAAAAACTCCTTCAGAAAACAGACTACAGTTGGAGCTTCCGCTCTTTTAGACATGACACGACCCATTACATCAGACCTCACTGAAATATGGCTCTAATAAGCCAAGTTGCAGATAGCCTAAGATGTTGCCATCCCTACCTGTTCTGCCTTTCTGGGAGATGACTTTCCTTCAGCAGAATCGGTGGATGAGATCAATACCTATATCTGTATTAAGGCCAACAGGTTAACTTGCACTGCTATAAAGGTTAGAGTTGGTTGTGTTTTGATCTAGGCTACTGAAATGTTTCTTATTTTCAGTTAACTCCACGGCGTTACAAGTTTTGGTTTCAGCAGGCTGAAAACACTGTCCTACCTAAGGAGGGGAAATTAAAGTCTCTTGTATTAAGTAGCTGTGAACAACAGTCATGAATCAAACCCATGAATCCGGCTTAAATTTTAGTAGTACAAATTCAATTTGTTATTTTGTCATCTGGTTTTGTTTTCAACTTTTTTCTCTATAACAAACATAATGAATAAAATATACAATAAATAACCCTGTGATGCTCCCATTATCAGGACTCCAGGATACCAATATTTAAAATAAGTAGTAATGTTTTAAAAGTCATATCATGAAAATTACTACAGTTGGCATCATCAAAGGTTAATGAATGATCTTCCCCTCTCCAAATACACAATGATTTTAGAGGTAGAGTTCTACTATTTTATTTTTATAAAAGCTATGGGTTTGACAAAAAAAAATCCTAATATTGACAACAAGCAGACAGGAAATGGTACATCACAGAATGGAGAGTGAGAAAGGTATAGCTCTGATGTTTTTTTTCCCTCCTTTGTGAGTGTAATACAGGATGAGGATGCGTTACTCAGTGGCTAAATTCAGAATTAGTATAATCGAGGTGCCATACCAGTGAAATCAAGACAAATGAATCCTACTCATTGCAGTATGAGGTTTGTCCTATAGCTTTAGGTCTTCATGGAAACTTAACCATTTGTCTATTCTCCTTATTACTTAGAAAAGGCAGCCAGCATTTCCATGAGATTATTTAAATGTAGAATTATTAGAAAATTTTGCAGCTACAGAGATAGATGGGTTTTACATAAGATCTCTGCTCTTTGTAGTAACCCAATGTGATATTGAGCAAGATAATGGTCAGAAAGAACATTGCTAGGCTCCTAATGAGAAACTGTTGACAGTAAAATTACCCCAACATTCATCAAAAAGCCAATAAATGTCAAGCATGGGGCCTTTGATGCAGTAGCTCATAATTCCTGTTCAGAAGCCTTTGCAGTCTCTTCAGGGCATGCAATCATCCTGCATTTCTGCTGATTTTACTGAAAACTTTGCTGCTGAAGAAGTACGAGGAGCAGGTGTCGGTATTCTGGATGCCACTGTTAGAGTGGCACTGGCTGACCGTGAGACCTCAGGCAGAGCACATTTGGCCTCAATTTCCCCATCTGCAATACGGGAATGACAATATAGGAATTATCCAGGGGCTGTTCTGTGAAGGACACAGTGTTGCTATCCAAATGCTCAGAAATCATGAGCTAGACGGTAAAAACTATGATGCGGACTTCTGCCAACGAGTTATTAATGTATTTTTAATGTTAACTATGTCCATGTTTTTGTGCCTTTGTAGTACACATTTTCAAGCTCTCTCCTCCACAGCTATAGGAGATTACTTCAAACCAACGCAAAACTAAGTCTTACTCAGTCTGCTGAATTCTGGGTTAGGTGGCCTTAAGAAAACTCCATGAAGTTTATATAAAATCTTACATAAAGTCTCATTCTGTTCTTTGGCTCTGTGGAACGTGGAAGGTATAAATACCTTGCCCATCACCCGAGTCCTCTGTTTAACTCTACCTTCAGCACATAACCCCTAAATGATGGGGTGAGGCAGACTGTTGCCTGATCCATGAATTAGGAACAACCTTGTGCTGAGCATTACTCTAGCTATCGCTGCACCCCAGCTTGTTTGTTTGCCTTGTTCATGAGGGAAGCCTCAAGTTGCATCACAAATGATAATCATATCCTTCAGATTTTACCTACATATCTGTTCTAAAATTTCCAGGTAAAGGCTCACAGCCATTTTTCTAAGGCCTGCACAGACTGAGCTCAGTGGCTGGATAGTTCACTACATGCATACTGGCAATTCCTTGCTTGCATTTTCTCGACCAGTTTCCTGCTGTTCTTGTGTACATGAATAAAAAACATGTCCCTGTTTGTCATTTGCAGTGATAAGCTGCATCCTAGAAGCTGTACACAGATGGAGTTGTACTTAGTTTACAGAGAAGGCTGAGTATATGCCACATGCTATTAGGGCCACTTGAAACTAGGCTAATTACCTGGCAGACATCGCTGCAGAGCAGATTCTTTAATAAAAATGAATGGGGTGACAAGGGATAGACTCCTTGCTATTTTGGGACAAACTGTCTCCTCAGGCAGCAGATAGCCACAGCGGTGAGGCTCCCAATCTATCATTTGGTTTGCTGTTTCTTGGCTGTGCAACTTAATTAATAATTCTGGAACCGGTCTGTTTCCCAGGAATAGCCTGCAAATCTGTTAAATTAAACAATAAAGGCAGATGTAGGCAAAATTAAAAATCCCACATAAATCAGAAATGAAAAATTATGTTGCTTTGTCAATCCACAGGGGCCAGCACAGGAATGTTCTAAAACTTTCTGAAGTTTTTCTGTCTAGTGGCTCAAGCAAGAGGGGAATATTCCTGTGGATGCCACCATTTCTGGAACTGATGATTATTAATTACATAATTACTTTATTGTGCGAAATAGTAAAAATACTGTGAAAACTGAGTTAAAACATATTCATGTTTTTTCTCTTCAAGATCTGAAAGTACAACACAAACAATTGCCATACCTGTGAACTGGACTGAAAAAGACCACAAGCCTAGAAAAGCAGCATTCTTAAGGATCTGAACTCAGTTGTCCAGAGCGCTGTGCTTCCACTTCCGTGGATTTGAACTGTGAAGAAGCTTGAGCCATTGTGGTGTTTGGTCTTTTACAGGAAAAGCCAAGGATAAGGTAACACTCCTCCCCTCTGCCTATCGTATAAACAACGAGGACACCATTTTTGGTAGTTAAATTCTCCTCCCATCACCATTTTGTCTTACTTAAGTATGCCTGTTCTTATCTTTTCGTGGCACTTCCATTGTTAGTCTGCTCATAGCGAATAACGCTAAGGACACCTATAAGTCTTTGTAATATTAGTGTCTTATGAGGCCATTCAAATTCAATGAATCCATGGGCAGAAATAAGATGACCAGAATTGGATTTCATTGCAGTATGACTATTTCAAATGAAGTAATTATTCTTTAAAAATGCAGGTTATTTTTTTCTTCAAAAATTATAACCAGGAGTTAACAATAATGCCAAACCCCATCTTTTGTAGATGGCAATCAATCGTGGAAGGGGAATTTCTAAATATCAGAAAGAATGTGCTCATCCAAACTATCACTCATGTTTTAAGATGGCCAGTGAAACCATTTTATTACTGCAGTTAGTTGGAAGGAGCACTATTCTGCAAAAATCAGATAATGTACTTATTTCTAAAAGCCTGGAACAAAAGAGCCAGTAGAGATTTGCTGAGTAGTTGCAAGATAGCCATTAAATATAAATATTTTTAAAAACAATTTACTCCTTCCTAATGCTTTTAGAGCAGCACGTGGGAACAGAGTCTAAGTGCAGCATCTTACTGCATTAAAAAGGACACGATGAAGGTTATTTGGCTCCAGATTTAACCCTTCTATCTCTTAACTGCTCACAACAGTTCCTAACCTGTATAAACTATGTGAGTTTATACAAAACTTACCCATCTTTCCTACTGGTAACAATAAAAGTTTGTCTTTTTAAAACAACTATTCCCAATGATCCACATTTTCCACATTCCTATAGAAACAAACTATTTCAAATGGTGAATTCAAGTTTAAGTTTCCATTCTTCAAACTAAAAATTGCAGCAGAACTGGAAATTTTTTTCATCCTGAGTATGCATTGTAGATGGAAAAGAGGATTGCTTTGTAGGGCTGTATACATATAAGTGATATGAATATTTATATCACTGGTTTGAGTTAAAATGTGTAGGCCAGTTAGAAAGAAGAGAGGCTGATTTTTGCTCCGAACTATCCAGGTCTTGCTCCAGTATAAGGAATAAGAGAATTTAATTCTGCTGTCAGGAAGCAAAGTGTCCTTCAACCCCTTGATCCCAGCAGCGCACCTGACAGAGGGCAGCCCATTGCTACTATGTGGGAGGCAGACTGACTGAACCATGACAACATCTCTCGTAACAGGGGCGCAACGACAAGGCAGACACTAACAACAACGGCCTTTGCAAGGCAGCCCCTCATGCTTAGATTGTTCTGAAGCAGACCTGCAGCAACTGCATTGGATAGCATTGCCCTGGGCTTCCTCCAGCTCCATACAGCACCTTCACGGCCCAAAGACAAAAGTGTTGACTTTTCGTTGCGGCAGTTTTTCAGTTCAAAGTGCCCGAAATAACAGAGCGGCCTGCCAGAAGGGTGTTTTTTAGCATGGTGTTGAGGATGCTCAGGAATGTTAGGCAAGGCCTATGGGATAGTATCGGGGCACTGTGAAGGGCAGAGCGAGCCAAAGCTGGTGTGGACTCATTCATACCGTCTAGAAGTAATTGATCCCTGGAGAGAACTGTCCCAGGACTTTACTGGGTATCATCTGATTCACGCCAGAGGAGAACTGAGGAATGAACTAACAGTTGTACAGACAGGGAATCAAGGACACAGGAGCAAACATACCTCAAAAAGGTCCTTCTTTATTCATGATGCTTCCACATTTGAAGTTTTAGTAGCTGTAGGTAGGATTCATCTGATCTAACTTAAGACATCTAAGTCTGAACTAAACACTTTAGGCTACTTTTACTGTCAACAAAGAAAAAAAGGCTAAAAATCACTATCCATATAGTGATTCACTTGGTCTTTCTTAGATGCCTGTTTAAGAATGAAATGCATGAGCCTTCAGGATCTGGCTATATGGAACTTCAGAAAAAATGTCTTTGCTGAGAGGCCATCCCATGTTGATCACCATGGATTGATACCGAGGCTCATATCATTCAGTATCATCATCAATAATACATCCTCAGCAAATTTGCAGATGTTGTGAAATAGGGGGAATGGCTGACATACCAAATGGCCCAGCTTCAATCCAGAAGAACCAGAATCTGAGGAGAAATGCAAGGTTCTGCACCTGAGGAAGAATAACCCCAAGCACCAGTACAGGCTAGGAGGTGACTGGGAGAGCAGTCCTGCTGAACCGAGGCTTACAGTGGATACCCAACTGAATACGAGCCAACAGTGCACTCTCATCACAAAGATGACAAAATGCATACTGAGCAATAGTGACTGGCTGAACGCGGCCAGCAGATGGAGGGAATATTTTGTTCTCCTCTGCTCAGCACTGGTGAGGCCATATTTGGAATACAGTCCAGTTTTGGCACTGCCAGTACAAAAGGGATGTAGAGAAACTAGAATTGGTCCACTGGAGGGCTAACAAGCCTGGAGAACATGACCTACAAGGAATGTGGAGGAAGCTGGACTTGTTCAGCCTGGCACAGAGGAGTCTGAGTGTGGTCTAACTGCAGCCTGTGACTGTCTCAAGAGAGTTACAAAGACAACAGTGCTGAAGTTTTCTCAATGTCAGTTAATGTAACAATGGGCAAAGGCCAAAAACCTGATGCTTCGAGGCTCAGACTGGACATTTTTGTTTTCATCGGGAGGGTTGCACAGCACTGTGACAGATTACCCAGAGGAGCAGCTGAATCCCTGTTGTTGGAGGTCGTAAAGACCGTAAATCCATGGCTGAACCGCTCCAGTGTTGGTAAAAGCCCAGCTTTGAGCACAAGGATGAATTTTCCAACTAACACATCTAAGATTCTGTGATAAACAGAAGACACACAGCCTGAAAAGTACAGCTGGGTCAAAACACTGCCAGGTGAGAATCTCTGCTGAAGCCCACAGGCAGGGGCTTTCACAGTGTGATGTTTTGAAACCCCCAAGCCATGCTCAGCCTTACTGGAGTCAACAGCAAAATTCTCTAGAGCTGGGAGAAGTGCTTGAACTGATGGTGGAAAAACAGGATTTGCTGAGGGAGACAAACTAGTAATACATACAGTTCATAAGCAGCTGTATTCATAAGGAGCAATGGGCTATTGTTACAGGTTTCTGTCTGTAACAAATGAACAGTATTGGAATCCATTATGATATGTGCTACCATCATCTCTGGAAGGCATCCAAGCCCTTGAATTCTCTGTTAATAACAACAAACAGAAATTCTCATCCAGAACTAGGGGGACAGGTACTGAACAGGGTGATCTGGGCTGTCTCCCAAGTCCCTGTGATTCCCTAAGTAACCTGGGACATATTAAACTGATTTTTGCAGCACAGAGTTCCCTCTAAAACCATAGATTAAATTCACTGCTGAAAAAACCCATTCGGTATTATTTTTCTCAACATTTATTATTTACTTAGAATAAATTTATTGTGTCTTTGGCATATGCAAGAAGAGAAATTTAACTTTCAGTAAGAAAAAAAATATAGTTCCCAAAGGCAACTGCGTGTAGAATCATAAAGCACAGCTAAGGTTAGCTTAGAGACAAGATTCATTTCTTCTCATCCTGAGAGTGTGACCAGACAGGCTTACGTTTTTGAATAAAGGCTTCAATACCCTCCTGCCCATCTCTCAAAGTCAAATTGTCTACCATGACCTGAGTAGTCATTTTGTAAGCAGTATCAAGGTCCTGTGCCATCTGTCTGTAAAAGGTGGCTTTTCCCAGTGCCAGGATGGATTTGCTGCTTTCGCATATCTTCTGAGAGATTTTCATGGTCTCTTCTTCCAGCTTGTCTTCTGGTACCACCTTGCTGACAAGCCCGTGCATTAATGCTTCTTGAGCAGAAAGAGGTTGACCTGTGAAAAGCATCTCTAATGCAACCTGAACAAGAAAAAATATTGTATTAAGTCAATTCAACTGCCTTACTGCTTTGGTTTGTTTGGGGAATTTCAGCTTCCTCCTTCAAGTACAAGTTACTCTTTTGACAAACATAAGATTTACTAAGGAACCTGAAGGTGCACAAGTCCATGGGACCTGATGAGATGCATCTGCAAGTCCTGAGGGAACGGGTGGATGAAGTTGCTAAGCCACTATCCATCATATTTGAGAGGCTGTGGCAGTCCAGTGAAGTTCCCACTGACTGGAAAAGGGGAAACATAACCCCCATTTTTAAGAAGGGAAAAAAGGAAGACCTGGGGAACTACAGGCAGCTCACTCTCACCTCTGTGCCTGGCAAGATCATGGAGCAGATCCTCCTGGAAACTATGCTAAGGCAGATGGAAAATAAAGAGGTGAATGCTGACAGCCAACATGGCTTCACTAAGGGGAAATCATGCCTGACAAATCTGGTGGCTTTCTACGAGGGGTTATAGCATCTGTGGACAAGGGAACACCAACTGACATCATCTACCTGGACTTGTCCAAAGCATTTGACACTGTCCCACATGAGATCCTTGTCTCTGAATTGGAGAGACATGGATTTCATGGATGGACCACACAGTGGATAAGGAATTGGCTGGATGGTCACACTCAAAAGAGTTGCGGTTGACAGCTCAGTGTCCGAGTGGAGACCAGTGATGAGTGGTGTTTCAGTACCTAAAGGGGCCTACAAGAAAGGTAGAGAAGGACTGTTTACAAGGGCATGGAGTGACAGGACAAGGAGGAATGGCCTTAAGCTTAAGCTGAAGGAGGGGAGATTTAGATTAAATATTAGGAAGAAAATCTTCCCTGTGAGGGTGGTGAGGCACTGGCACAGGTTGCCCAGAGAAGCTGTGGATGCCCCATCCCTGGAAGTGTTCAAGGCCAGGTTGGATGGGGCTTTGGGCAACGTGGTCTAGTGGAGGGTGTCCCTGCCCATGGCACAGGGGGGTTGGAACTGGATGGTGTTTGAGGTCCCTTCCAACCCAAACCAGTTTGTGATTCTATGATTTAAATTTTTTGGCCTCTTAAACTGCTAAAGAAGTATTAAGAGGTTTCAGCAAAGAGAAGGACTAAGTCTAAAGCTGGCCTTTTTTCAAACCTGCCCACCGACTGCATCTGTCATGGGCTGACACCTCTGGGTTTCTTTCCAAGAGCCCAGAATCTCTAGTGATTGCAGTAGGAATTAAGAGAGATGTGGATGGTCCACAATGTCAAATGACTGAACTCGGTATTTTAAGCTAGGTCTATAACAACAAATAAAGACTTAAGTCAATGTGTAATTTTTGAAAATACCTGCCTTAGTTTAAGGTTGGTCGGAGTTTTTTAAAATATGTCCCCCCCGGTAGCTGCATCTATTTCAGTCTCCCGGTGCTTCCAGCATCTTGTACTTGAGGTTTCAAATTAAAAAATCCCCCAAATATTCAGTGAGTATTCAATATTATACATCAATCACAATTTTTTTCCATGACTCCTGATGCAATTGACCAAACACCTGAATCATAAGAGTTGATTATTCTCTTTAGTATCTTTCCTCTGGTAGCTACAAACAATGGCAACTTTTCATTTGATAAAAGGTAAAAATCAGCAATCCTGAGAACTGTAGGGAATATTCTTGCTAGTTTGAAAAATGGCACAGAGAAAAATATATCCCACACATTTTAAAAAGGTAATCATAAACCCCAGAAATACTAATTCAGAAACAGTCATAACAGTGCACAACAGCACACTTGAAAAAAACTCCACAGACTATATTTAAACATGATGGCCTTACAGAAGGGAAATTTAAAGTTGAGGCTTTTATCCAGCAATTGTGGACTTGTGCAGTTAAGTCCTTGCATCTCAGTAGAGCCCTGCTGGGCTTGGAGAGTCTGTCTGCATGAATCCAACTGGGTCAGAACTTAAAATTTCTTTTCTCAGTTATGGAGGGTTTACAGATTTACTGTTGCTTATGGTGTGAGAGATGTGTAGTCACAATCAGTAGGGAATAAAGGAGCAAAAAAGTATAGGAGGGTTTTAGATGCTATTTAAAGCATCTTGATCTACACATAGGCAGATCATGCTGGCAGTGAAATGTCACTGCCTGGCAAGAATTGATACCTCAGTGGGACCGATATCCTGAACTTGCAGGGGTTTCCTCATCAGGGGAGAATATCATTGTCTGAAGCACAGACAGGAAAGGAAAGGGATCGCTGAGCTTGTGTGCTGCAGGTATGAGTTCCTGCTGGTTGGAATTGTATCATAGGAAGCTGCTTTCCCTAAACAGAGTTCATCCCTTTATTATTTTTCCCAGTCCAAAGAGTTATTAAGATGTCTTTTGCAATTAAGTATTTTGGATGTTGTATGGGAGGAAAATAAAGTTTAGGCAATGGAACTAAAACTCCTAACATAGGAACCTACTTCTTGCAGAATTACAAAGAGTATCTGGGAGGGAAACCTACCTTTCTTGGAAGAGATCTGCCCAAGGCCACACCTGGTGTGGAGCAGAACAGTCCAATGTTTACTCCAGGAGTAGCAAATTGAGATTTCTCACTCGCCACTGCAATGTCACAGCTTGCCACAAGCTGACAGCCTGCTGCTGTAGCCAAGCCATTTACTTTGGCAATCACCGGTACTGGAAGTTTCTGGATTAAAGTCATAACCTGCTTGCAGAAAAGAAAGGGGTCAGTTAGTCCCTGAAATGTAAGCAGTGGCTGTTCTAAAACTTGCAATTGCTTCACACACCTGATGCGTGCATTTTTCAGCTTTATTAATTGGACTTCAGTAAAAGAAGCGAGCTCTCTGCAAAACCTGTTTTAATGCATAAGACCACTGCTGTTCCAGTAGCTGCCCAGTTATAGCATGAGTTGGTCCTGTGAACTCCAGTGGAAATGGAAAACAGGAGAATAAAAGGCAGAAACACTTATTATCAGATCTGCCTCTGCACTGCAGGTCTACTGTTCCTGGCTGAGGGAAGATGTATATCCAAGACATATCATGTGCCCCATAATAGAAAACTGACTCAATAAAAATCTCTGTCCTGAGAAATTAAACCAGCCTGTTGCTGGTGTCTGCATGATCTCCAGCTTGGGTTGATCTCACCCAAACACAATCACTGGATGTCTTTCTAGGCTTTCTCTGCATTCCAGGGAGAGACTTACCTGCCAGGAAACAAATTTTCCTACTTGATTAGATGTAAGATGGGAAAATACACTCAATCTCTCATTCCCTCTCTCTCTCTCTCTCTCTCAGGCTGGACATCCAACTTCAGATAGCTAAAGTTAAGAAAGATGAATTTGTCTTAACTTTCCTAACTGAGATTCTCCTTCCATACAGGGGGGATCAACAAAATCACTTAATTTTAATGCCTGAAGATAGAAAATCCTAGTTAAAGTATTACAGACATCTGGATTAAAAAAATAAAATCTCATATTAGCACAGTGTAGCAAAATAACAAATTTTCGTTTGCTACCCATTTCTCCAGTAAATGAAGTCTTGCAAATTTTATGTTGCTTAGGTAAAATGACCTACATTCAGTTTTGAATTTGATCAGTGTTTGTCTCTCTTCTTCTTTGTTTAAAAACAATTTTTCAGTGGATCTCAAGAAGCAGACAACAAAAGAGTAACAATACATGCATGTGTGCAGACAAACAACTACAGGGTACTCTTGAGGTTATAAAAATTCAAAGTCAACTGCTTCTCTGAAAAAAAAAAAAAAAAACTCAGGTACTTATGGTTTTGTATTTGAAAAGCCTCTGGAGAAGTGAAATTCTCAGCTGGCTCAAACTTGTATGTGGAGAGTGCTTAGTTCTCAGATTATAGAGTCTTGCTGACATTGTTATGTGCATGGGGAAACAGAGGTATAGCAGCTGAGATGATTTGCTGAAGATTACCAGGCATAGACAGATGTAGATGCCAAGGCTCCTGAAAACCAGTCCAATGCTCTGGACCCCCTAGTCCACAATGCTGTAGGTGTGTCAACTAGGGTAGGATCCATTCTACTTAAGTACTGAAATTTAGGAAGACACAATCTCATTTTGGAAGCCCTCAAAAGTAGCTTTTTCTATTGACCAAAAAAAAAGCAAAACTCAATTATTCTACCAGACAACTAAAATTTAGATATTAATTAGGATCCTACATAAAGCCTAAATTAATTTCTCTATTTCTGTTTGCCTGTAAAGTGCCAATATTATTTAACAGCAAGAGCTTCTTCCTCCACAGGGATAATAGTGAGTTGTGATTTATGAGAAACTTAAATCCCTTTAGGATATTCAGATAGAGAGTTTAAAGCACTTACCACTACCATGAACATCAGAAAAGGGATCACTTCAACTGTCATTTCATCTCTTACATTTAATTTCTTCCTGAACTTGCTTTGCCAATTTCACAGAAGCATTTAGGTCGGCAGTGACCTCTTGAGATCATGGAGTCCAGCCCCCCTACTGAAGCTCAGGTAGAGCAGGTTGTCCAGGACTGTGTCCCAGTTTTTAATATCTCCCTATCTCTGAATTTCAGGGGCTTGGGAATATTCATCTGAAATTGGGATAGCATTTTTTATTCGTAATAATGTTCCCTTACTAAACTCACTATCACTAGGGCACTATTCTCACAAAGAAAGCTAGGCTTGTTTTTAACTCTAAATGCTGACATTCTGTTGGGGGTTTTTTGCTATTTCTCTTTATTAATCAAAGTTAAGCTTGCTATACTACTCATTAATCCTGAATATAGCCACAGTGCTAGTTATACACACAGGACAATTTAAATTCCTCTGGTCCTTAAAGTGAGAAATTTACCGACTCTGGATTTCATGCTGTATGGAATAAGTTTCACATTTTTTCTGCCTGATCTTTCCTATTCTGTGACCCAGAAGCTGCATGGTTCAGTTTTCCACTGACTGTAACAGACTGGTATTCTGCCCTGCAACTGCAATATTAATATTAAACTACTGGCTAATATTAAACTATTGGCTACTAACCTATTGGACCTTGGCTCCTTTCAGATGAAGAGACTAACGTGTCATTCAGTCATATCTGTGCTTACCGCTTTGTGATCAGCACACCCAGATGAAATCCAGGCAAAGCTGCCAGGCTGATTCCTTCGTATTACACTGAAGACCTTTCAGGGGTAACTGTCACACATGGCTTTTACAGCATTTGTTAAATATGGGCTTGACAATGTGTATAGAGATCGTTATTACTGGAGGAACTAGAACAAAAGGTTTCAAATTACTTGCTGTGGTCACACTGAGCAGGATTAGGGGACAAATTCTAGTGCTGCTACAGTCAAGGGAGTTTTGCCATTCTCTCCAAGACACGTATGGGTCTGCTGACTGGACAACCAGTGAGTCAGATCTTACTGCCATACTGTCTACTTGATCTTTAAGCTGGTCTCGAGTTTTTAGCTAGATGCTGTGAAAGAACATTTGATCACGAGTGGTTTGAAGGTGGTCATTCCTAGGTTTCTAGGAAAGACATTGCCCAAATACTCAGCAGCAAGGAACACTGGCTAAACTAAGGAACCATACCCATTGTAGGAGACTTGTACATTGGCATTCTAGCCCTTTTATTTGCATGTAGAGAAATCCAGGGAAAACATAATTTCACCAGGATCAGGTATTAAAATGGCAGAGCAGCAAAAAGCAAGGAATCTGGAGCAACAGTCTGTGCTTTAGCTAGCAGATGGGCAATGCTGTGCCTCCTTAAACCAGTATCATTGCTTGCTCCTAATATGAGGCTAAAGGGGTGGCATCTAAGAAGAACTGCTTACCTCTGCACATATTTCAAATACTTGGGAATGATACTTCACATCATCTTCACTTGACAATTCCTTTAAATCATGGCCGGAACAAAACACAGGTCCTTCAGCTGCAAAGAATTCCAGGAAAAGTCAGTCTGAATTAATCAAAAAACCAGGGGCAACGGCATATCAATGCCGCAATTAAAGGCACAGAGGTGTCAATGGTGAAAAACAAGGAGCCTGGGGAGGGAGTTTTACACAGAGTTCTGAAATACTGCCTGCTGGGCTTTGTAACAACTTTAAATTGCCACAATGCAACATTTAACCACAGTAAGACATTTTTAAAGACCTACTTTTACTTCCATTCCAAGTTAACTCAGTTAAAAATAGGGCACTTCACACCTCTGAGCCCAGTTTCTTGTAAGGATACCCTACTAAACAGCTCCTTGGTAAAATGTAAAGTAGCCAGCTGGAGGAGGATGGAGTGCTCTGCTCTCAGACTAACAGATACAGTTATTCCCTACTGATTGAACCCAGCATTAATGATTAACTTTTGCTAAATAAGCATCAAGATTTTTGTGTCATGGCATTCAAGGCCACAATGGAAAAAAAAAACCAAACCAAAACAAAAAAACCCAGGTTGCTCTGCTAGAGGAGATCCAGAAGGGTCGCTGGGGCATCTTTTCCTCCACCACTAAAACTGTCATCTAGAGAATCCCAAAAGCACGTCTGGGGTTTGGGCAGCAAAAGAGTGGGTTGCTGCGGACCTAAGTTTTGGATTTGCTTGCCTCCAGTGTCAGCTAAGATCCAAACACCCTTTATGGGTACACTACCTTTACAACAGTTTTCCTTTGTCATGAGGGTATCTGCTGTAAGAATAAACCAACTTTATGCTTCTGAGTCCTTCAGAACTTCTCAGATATTTGTATAGACGTGACATTTCCAGCTACAACTATGCAGGCACACCCTTACCTATGCATTTGTTTCTTATGGACCAGATTAGTGTGGCACATTCTATCCAGAAATAACCACACAGTTAACATCAGTCAGCTCATGGGATCACCAATATATACCTGGGAATTAATCACATCTGCGTTTGTGCCTCACTGAAGAAGAATCCCCTGCAAAGTCTGTGTCAAAGACTCAAAGCGTTCCCTGAGAAGTCTTTTATTTTGTTGAGATTTCTCCTTTCAGCAAGGGAATTGGAAATCAACAGGAAAATGCAATTTCTTTTTAAACTAAAACAAAAAAATGAAATTAAATCATGCTCACAAACTCCCAGACTGCTGTATTCCCAAAGAAGAACCTGAAGTGTTTCACAAAATTTGTAACTGCTGTTTGAAACATTGTATATACATATTTAAACTCACCCCTGAGAGGTTAGCTTACTTCCACACATACAGACACTGTTTTCCTCTATGTACAGGAAACAACAGCATTCTAAACTAATAAACCTGTTTTTCCAAGATGTTTGAAAGGGGGGCAGGGGAAGATTACCTTAAAATAGCAGAGGAAAAAAAGATGGCTTAAGAACAGCTCAAGTTTCATTAGCTTTAAGAACTCTACAGGTTAATACCTAAATGGAAGAAAACTCTAATAGGCTCTGAGAGATAATGTTTTATATCTGCAGGTTACGGGCGACTGCAGTATCGATATTATGGTCTCTCCTTCATCGGAGAGTTTTAAAAACAGTTTTGAGAAATGAGTGGCAAAGATAAGGAGGCTGATCTGGCTTAGGGCCCAGGAACGGAGCACACAGTTTGAAGAAACCTTGTGAGCCATTTACACCCATCTATACCTGCCTCCAAAGTCAACAAGAGTCTGACCCCAGCTCAGCCTGCATGAAAACCTCTATCTGGGAATGTTATTTCTGTGGTCTGATATTAGAACCTGGCTTTTTTTCTGTTTAAAGTATTCTTTACATACAGTTTTTAAAACAGTTATTTCATCTATTGATTGTTTTTACAAAGGGAAAAAGCTCATCGGCTCTGTAAACATGCTGCACAACCTGACTGAAACACTGACATTTTGAAACGTGTTTCTTCTTAGACATGTTAACTGTCAACAAAACCACAAGAAACCCCAAGTCAATTGTTAATGCAGTGTTCAAGACTGAGGAGTTAAGTCAGAGTGGAAATTGGGATGGGTGGGGAAGAACAGGGCGAGAGCAGGGTCTGAGGGGTGAAGGCACCTGTGGGACGCCCTGCACGTTCCTGCCCAGCTGTGCCGAAAACTACACGCAGGTCCCTTCCCATCCCATTTTCTGTAATTCCGTGAGAGGTTTTGGGTTAAACTCCGTATTATCCCATTTCTGCTTCTTCCCTCGCCCCTCCTTTCTCTTCTGTCGGCCTGAAATGACGAAATACCTGAAGTGACGAAATACCTGAAATGACGATAACTCGGAGGTCTTTGCTTTTGACGTCGTGCAGCAGGTCCTCCCTGAGGCACTGCAGCATGGAGAGGGACAGGGCGTTTCTCTTCCTCGGGTTGTTCAAGATAATGTTTCTGTGGAAACCATTAAACACAAGGAGAGTTACTATTTCAAAAAGCATTCAGAGCCTCCGGGACGGGCCCGCAGCGGTGCCTCCCTCCTCTGCCCCCACCCCCGGCCGCCGCCTCACCGGACGCCCTCCGCCTGCCGCCGCACCGTCAGCTTCTCCGGCGGGGACGGCCGCCCGGCTCCCGCCGCCGCGGCGCTGCTGAAGGCCGCGGCCAAGGGCCTCCTCAGCCGCCACAGCCCGGCGGAGGCCATGGCTGCCGGGCGGGCGGTGCGGGCGGCTCCTAGTCTCCCCCCTCCCCTAGGCCGGCGGCCTGCCGCTCGCCCTGAGCTGGAGCCGCGGCCTCTGGCGGGCTCGGGGCCGGGCCGCCGCGGGGCGGTGCTCGCTCGGGCGGCGCTGCGGGGGGAGGACGGCCCGTGTCGGCTCCCAAGGCGGTGAATGCTGCCGGGGGACAGACTCCACCGACACAAGCCTTCTTGGGGATCTTGGAGGGGTACTAGAAGTGTTGACTTCCGCTATAATTTCCTCAGCTTCCACTGAGTATTTGCATCTAGGACCACGGGACGGAGATCAGGACCGTGCCGAGAAAACTTGTTGGTGACGCCGAGTGGGGATGTATCACCCACGGAAAGGACAAAGATCACTTTGGGGCTGGGGGTAACCGGTGTGGGATGAAATTCAGTACTACAAGGTTTGGGGAGATACACTTGGGAACCAATAAGATCATCATTTATTCAGTGGGAGCTCATCATTTGGAAATGGTTGTGGAGAAGACCTTGGGTATCTTAATGGGTTCCACAGAGTCAGTCTGCAATCTGTATGATGCGTCCAAGAAACAAAAAGACAAACGTGACCTTAAAATTCAAGTGTGATTTTAAAATTAAAAGTATTTCAGGGACATACAGGTACATTCGCAGCTCATCTTGATTATTGCTTCTGGTCATCCATGTTCAGGAAGCCAAAGAGGGGCAGAGAGAGCAGACACAGCATAGAATGGAGACTCATGAGGGACGAGAGGAGCGTTGTTCCTTGATCTAGCAAAACAAATATCAAAGGCCTTATGCCTGCAATCTCTAGAGGACAGGCACTTTGCAATCTGAGAAGGCAAAAAGCTATGTAAGATGGAGGACTGTAGCAACTGGGTATGCACTGAACGTTAACATCTTTGAGCCAGAAATGGAGCAGAGTTACTGCCACCAGAGGAGTGAGAGTGTGGAACAGCCCTGCCGTAGAAGTCACATGGATAAAATCTGTTTGGTTTCTTTATTTTCTTTAAAGAGGGAGCTCAGGAGGCTTCTAAAAGGGGTTATATGATATTTCTGCCTCAGTTACCAGAGGGATGGATCTGGGGAGCTGTGTCCCTCTCCATCTGTGTTTCTGCTGAACCCCAAAGCTCTCCTTTGCCAGCTACTGGTACGATGAATAGTAAATCTTTTTGTAAATAGTAAAAAAGTAAGTAGTTTGAGAGATGCACAACTCTCTGCAGACCCCAATTACTCAAAACAACTCTTCCAGAAAATGTCACTTTGCAATATAACCTCTCACATTTCTTTCATTATTCTGTTCTCTGCTTACTTGCAAGAGCAATGAGCCCTCTTTCTTCACACCTGGCTCAGGCAGTCTCCTGGGAGAGCAGCAGCTGTGCGGACGAGGCAGCTAGCGAACAATCTTGTCTGCCGTGAGATGCTGACGGGCCCAAAGACCAAGCAGTGGTTTTCAAGGAGATACAGGGTGTTCCAGTCATGATTCCCTGTTCTTCCGTTATCACACCTACTCATTGTGTATCCTTTCATCAATGCTAGAGGAAAGTGTGAGCAATTTGTTTTATGCACATTGTTGTTTGTGCTCCATTTTCTGGCTGAGCAGTGGGTACCCTAAAATAAAACAGATGTATGTTGAGCATATGTTCCTTGTAAATGTAAATCTGTGTTTCTGCTTCCTGATCTCCCCATTCTTGTGAGTTCTTGCAAAGTATTTGTAGGTTCCCAAATGTGTCTCTGGTTCTTATCAGTGTCTGTTGAACCTCTGCAGCTTCTTCTGACCGTTGTGATTGGGGCTTTTCAGTTCTGAGCATCAGCCTCATAAAAGAACCACCTGAATTTTGTGCTTAATAATATACTTACTTACACAGGTAGTAACAGCTTAGTGTGGGGATGCACTTTCTGCTTACTGATTTTATATTGCCTAAGACAATGACCTGTCAGATGACTGGGCTTTGTGTAACAGCAACAGGAGGTTTACGGACATTTTAAAGCATTGAAGGACACTGATGGGCCTGGGAGCCGGGCCTGCACTGGGCTTTCCCCACCTGCCCATTTTCATTTCCTCATGGTTGGTTGTATTTCATGGTCATTCACTGAAAAGTTCTTCCAAAATTTACTTTTAATATCTAGTAGGAATCTGTGGAAAAAAAAAAAAAAGCCCATTTAGAAGAAAACGAGATCTTCTGAAATAGATGACAGCAGTTTTCAAAGTCCCTGCTTGGCGTGACAAAGACCAGCACACTGAGAGCACGACGTGTGTGCTAGCTCTGGGAGGAGTTCTCAGGCCCCTGCTACTCTGACCAGTGAGCTCTTTCATGCTTGTGAATTGCAATCTATTTTTTTTTTCTTCAAGTTCCTTCTCTTTCTCCATCTTCTTGTCCTTTCTCTGTCCACCTCCAAGGAAAGAATTTTATTTGGCCATCTCCAAAAAGCTTCTTTTTAATACAGTGTTTCCACTGTAAATTCCACTCCACCCTGGAAATTCTGTTCTTTTTCACTTTGATTGACAACCTCATGTTTCCTTTCACACTCGCCCTTGTTACAGATTTTTTTTTTTTGGCTGCAGTTTCCCCAATGCATTAAACAGATTTGCTGCTGCCTTCTCTGAGAAAGTGTTGAAAAAAACCCCAAACTTTTCCAATTTCAGACAACTTTCCTTTTTATAGCATTCCCTAGCAGCATTGTGGTTACGGCTGAGCTCACGCTTCCAACTGGAGAAAACTAGGAGCCAGGATTGCAAGTACCAGATGGGGCTTTTCTAACCTTTAGCTGTATTGATCCTTCATATAAAATAAAAAGGAGATGATAAGGGACATAACACAACTTCATCGTTAGATCATTATAGAACTTTCAGGGTATCACACTGTGCTGGGAAAAGATGTTTTGAAGTTCAAGTGTGCTTAGCTGCTCTAAAGCACTTTGGTGTCCCTGTTCTAATGTCGCTAGATAACATGTATGGACAGTGAAGACAGTATACAGGATCCCCTTCTCTATGAAGCACAAGTATTTATTTGTGTCTTTATTTCCCTGGCGTTCAAGGAGCCCAGGTGGGACACGCACCTTGCAGGAGTACCTGCTGCACGCCAATGGTCAGGATCATCCCAGGGCAAAGGCAGACCTTGTTGGGATGAGGCTGAACTGTAAACCACATGTACACACATATGTAAATGAGTAAATATATACATAAAGATGCTTCTACCTATTAATTGGGATGCTGTGATGAAAAAATGGAACTATTTTATGGAACGTGAGACAGGCATATCCCCAGCTGAGTTCCATGCAAATTATTTCTCGTGAAACGTTGGCATTCCCAGAGGATCTTGTGACTTGATGTCCAACACTACTGAAGGCATTAAAATCCCGCTGGGAGCCAGAGGGGTTCAGCATCTTTAAAACTCAAGGACTGCTTAATTCTGGTCAGACGCACAGTAGGTCCAGGATAACGGGAAGAGCACCCAGGCCAAGGAAAAGAATTCATTTTCCTGCTTTGTGAATTCTGCTAGCAAAGGGACAGATTAGTGCATTTCTCTGACGTGGAACCCTCTGGGACTAAGGGTCTGCCTAAAGAAAAGATGAAAAAAAGATTTTGCGTATTTATTCCTTTTTAGCCAAAGGACTCTGACCTGAGGCCTAACACTACATGATGGGTGCTGCCCATGTACCATTCCTTACTGCAGCCTTAGACAATTCCTGTTTTCTATACTGATGTTCAGATGGAAATAGCACAGAAACTTCAGGGCAATACTCACTTAGGCTGGGACTTTCTAGGGGCATGACGTGAAGGGCTCTTTATTCTGCCCGCTCCTGGAATTCATATGACTTTGCTACCTAACCTTCCTTGGGTCCTAGCCTTGTCATTCAGGGTTTTTTTCATTTGAAAATAGATATTCTGATTTATGTTAGTCACAGGAAGACATGCCATGTATCAGTCCTCTCTTTAGAAAGAGGGGCTTCTTTCTAGTAATTTGAAATCAGTTAAAGAGTTTATATATATATATATATATATATATATATAAAATCAGACCATCACTATATCAGACTATCAGAAAAGCTTAGTCTGTACCCTAAGAGAAAGTGATTTTTTTACATTATTGATTATTCTACGAAAAGAAAGGACTTAAATCTAGTTTTAACTCCATGACTGCCATTGATATTTTGTAATAAGCTGTGAACCTGGCTCACCTCCTGCCACTCCATTCAGGCCCGGATCAGGGCCTTACCTGGCAATACTGTAATGACATTTAGCGTTCCATCGGCAAACAAGCTGTTGTCCCACAAAGCTCCTGGTGTCATCACTGCTGCCATTTTTTGCAATTACCGCTCAGAGCTTTCTCCGTCACGGTGTGGCAGCACTGCTCCACGCAATGGATGGCACGCATTTTCCCTTCAGCTCCAGAACCGGGCAAATGATCAAAGCCCTTTTGTCCCCAGACCCATCCCTGTTCCTCTTTACTTGCTGTTTTTCTCTTATCCTCCCCACACTCCTTTTTCATCCTTCACTGTCCTCAGAGGTTTTCAAGCGATTCATATTTCCCTGGCTTTAGCATTAAATTTTTCATAGGTGCCTTCCAATTACGAGATTCCTAAAGATGCGAATAATGATCAGAATTATGAAATATATGGTAGGATATAACAGGCTTGGAAAAAAGGTGGTATTCATTCCTGTCCTCAGAGTATCTAACCTTAGGTTCCCAATTTAGATACTTAATCCTGCGAGGCTCCCTGCACAATGAACAGAGACGCGTGTTCCTCCGCAGGGCTGCTCCAAGTGTCTTAAATTAGATGCTGCTCCGGGTGCCTGCGCAGGCTGCCCGCTTCTCTGTGTGGGGGACCAAGGGGAACCGTCAGGTGGATCTCACAGATGGTGGGAACGTTTCCCTCACCCACACAGAAGCTACAAATGCTGCTCTCAGCCCAGGGACCTACCTTGCTGGAGGAACGGAGTACTGGAATCCTCTCAGCCTGATGATCCTCTGACTGTATCCCAGGATTCACTCTCAGAGGTCAGTGTCTGTCTGCTGTGGTTACAACTGAGAACCTTGCTGTGAAATATACGGGAAGTTGTAGCTGCTGTTTGGGGCCAAGAGGAAAAAAATTGCCTAAAATTGGTACTCTCCATACTTGGGAACGGCCACTGTCGTTGCATGGCTTTGCTCCAAGCCGTGTCTGCAAATGACAATTCTCACCACAAAATTACACCCTCTTCCCACCTTGTCCCTGCCTCTGCGAATAACTTTTCCATAGCAAAATATGTTGAATTTTATGGACTCTTCCAGTTCACCTGTTCCCTGCCCTTTGGCCCATTTTCAGCTTATTTCATTTTCTTTCATCCTTTTTCTTTTCACCCCGTAACAACCACCAGAGCCATCATATCATAACTGGAGAAAATATTAATTTATTTTCAATTAAATAGGATTTTTATCCAATAAGAATACCAGAATCTTACAAATAAGCACGAGTTTTACAGGAAAATAGGAGAACGACAGAATTTTAATAGTTAACGATTCCTTGGTACCATTGAAGTCAGAAGGTCCACGGGGATAACACTGATAAAATCTACCTCGAGTAGAAAAGTTAACACAGTCACAGAAAAAATCAGTTCAGTTTGGAGCTGAAGCCAGGTATGTCGATACCAGGCTGGGGCAAGAGGAGAAGGAAGCTTTCAGGTGTCCTCAGGTGAAACATTTCTTGCAAGGGGCTTGATGCAGAACACTGCTTGTTACTGGGTTGTCAGTGACTTAGGTATTGTAATATTGTACATCTTAGTTATCTCACTTTACATCTTATCTCCCCTGTGCTGTGTCGAATGTGGCAGGACAAGGAATCACCAGTGAAGTTGCCAACTGCTCGTGTGTCTGTTCTTCCCCTGTCCAGGGGGATCACCGGGCAGGAGCCCAGCTCAGCCTGTAAGCCCCACTGCTCTCACGGCACCCTTGTATCCTGTCAGGGCCACACACATTAAATTTACAGGGTGTTGGCACTAACAGCAGAGCGATGGCCTGATTCAACTCAGCTGTCCGATATTGTGGAGAAACATCCTGTAACTCTCTGTGTCAAAGTGCTTGTGGTTCCTGTTTCCAGGCAGAGGAAATATTAACACGTAATGAGCAAAGACAATTATTCTGTAGTTAGGGAATACTAACCCACAAGTTCAAAGGGGCATTTTATAATAAAGATTATTTTAGTTTTGAAGGGAAAAAAGTAAATAAGGTTCAGGGAATTATGTCTGCCAGTCACCCAGATCTGTCAAGGACGTTGGAAAAGATGTTAAAAGTTGCAGGAAAATTATTGCTGAGGAGAACAAAAAGACAGAAACGAATGCTTCCTATGAGGAAAAGGCTGCAGCGCAAGTTCAGTGATCAGCTGTGACCAGCGAATCGGCATGCGTGTGCCAATGGACGTGCATTACTCAGAGCCAGACCCATCCTTGGCTCTCGCCCTGCGAGGAGTAACGGGCCACGGAAGGAAGCTGCGACAGTGTGTTTGTGTGTGTGCCAGACGCAGGCACTGTAAGAGATGGGGTTCTACGTGAGGGGAACTTCAGGTTACTGTCACAGTGCGTGACTGAATTAAAACTTGCGGAAAACAGTCCTTACCCATTCTGTAATTGAAGAAATAACTCGTGCTGCCACATCCTTAACACTCTGGGTCTCTCTCTCCTGCACCGTAGCTCCAGGCCTCCCTGTCATCCTCTCCATTAACTGGGCAGGATGCGCTATGGTGTGAGGCGTGCAGGGTGCTGGCAGGTCACACGTGACAGATGACTGCCCGGTGAGCGCTCCAGCTTCTCTCTTATTACAGGCCATAATGTGGGTCTCTAGGCTCTGTCCAGCCATCGGTGTTCTTAAGAGAGCTGGATACTTAAGATCACCAAGAACCCCAACCTGCTGTCAAATGTAGCAGGAGACAAAGCGTGTGATCATATCTCCAAAGGAAACAGGCTAAAATAACCTCTGTGATAACATTAATCCCCTACATTTAAAATTACACCATTGTTTTCACGAAGAATAGCCTCCTGCGCAACAGCAATGCTACAGCAAACTAGAGATTTTCATTGCTCTGTAACTTTTATTGAGAGCTGAGCTGATTAGTATTGGAAAGATTCATAATATGGCAACGGACTTATCAATATCAATGAACATTTTAATGAACTAATCACATTAGTGAATTTTTAGAGTTCCATTTATTTTAAACAGCCAACTGACTAGTTTATCTTTGGTTTTATTTTCACTTTTTCATTCCACTTGTATTTGGGCTTCACAAGACAGCAGGAGAGATGCGTGCACCCTGATTTCCCCCTCTCGTCTCATCAGAGGCAAGGAAACCAAATGCTTCCTCAATTTATATCCTACTTAATCCCACTGACATTAATTTACTTAAATCTGGGTACATTATTTCTCCAATTAGATCTGTACAGTATGCAAAATATGAGGGTTTAGCTAGGTCTCTTTAAAATAATGTAGTTTAATATATCACTTATTTTAAAACATGGCTACCTGCATTTCTCCTTCATCAGTATTTCTGTGCTTTGTTCTGGAGGCCAAAAAAGACCATTTCTAGCTAGTAATTTATTTAAATTCCACTTCTTTTTGATATCTTCTTGTTTCAGGAGTACCTTTTGTGCTTGGCACATTCAGCTCTACAAACCTGGGCACCTCAACTGATACTACTATACTCGGCAGGAACCTCCAGGGAGATGAAGAGCATACGTTTGGAAATCTGAGGTAAACGAAATACAATTACATGAATTAATTGTGGCTGTGAAGTTTTTCAAGTTCTTCATGTTTTTCACGAGCATACAGATTTGGTTGTTGACAGTGGCATGAAGTTTCATTTGCATTGCTGAGGATGGAAGAGTGTCTGACTTTGCAAGCCAGCTGAATGTCCGTCCTGTTTGAAGTTGATGGCTGGATTCTTACGGACTTCACTGGCACCAGGTTTTCATCCGCAGGCTTTCTGGACCTGCCACAGCAATTCTCAAGCACTGACGCTAGGGACAACTCATGACAGTTCATGAAGAGGGACTAGTCATGAAAGCTGGCGAGGGACTGTTTACAAGGGCAAGTGGTGATAAGACAAGGGCTAATGGCGTTAAGCTGGAGGAGGGGAGATTTAGACTAAATATTAGGAAGAAATTCTTCCCTGTGAGGGTGGTGAGACACTGGCACAGGTTGCCCAGAGAAGCTGTGGATGCCCCATCCCTGGAAGTGTTCAAGGCCAGGCTGGATGGGGCTTTGGGCAACGTGGTCTAGTGGAGGGTGTCCCTGCCCATGGCAGGGGGGTTGGAATTAGATGGGCTCTAAGGTCCCTTCCAACCCAAACCAGTCTGTGATTCTGTGATCTTATGATCAGGTTTACTTTCCGCTTTTGGATATGCAGTGCTAATAATGTCTGTGCAGTCCCAGAGCCACAACAGTACAAAATGGGATTCAGACAGCACCTTGGCTCCCCAGTGCTCCCAAAATTCCAGAGCGGTGTTAAGTACATGATTGCACAGCTTTTTGATAGTAGAAGACCAACTACTTTTCTTCAGTGTACATTAATTAGTTGTCTAGGTCTGGATCAATCTATAGAAGTGAAATTACAGGGACATTAGGAAGGTAAATCATGTCTATTACACGAGTGCCTAAGGCTGAGAAAGTATGAGGCTCCCCCCCCCAAGACACTGTACTCCCTGCTCCAGAAAAGCTCAGAGCTGGAGAAAAGCAGCTTAATGTGTATGTAAAAGTGAAGGTTGCAATTTGATAGCAAGCATGTAGGTTATGCAGTATCAGTGATGCAAAACTAGTTACGAAAATACAAATGGAAAGAAAAGAGAAAGGAGAAGAGATACTGAAAAGAGGACCGTTGGAGCTGCAGTGTCAGGCGGGGAGTGAGGCTGATGTAAAGAGATTTTGCACACAGGGACTGGAACAACCAACCAGCGAACATGGGCAAAAGTCGAGCTGGAACCGCAGAATGGCTCTGGGGGTGGCCGTCACTCCTGCCTCGGCAGCTGCTCTCACGGCTTGATTTTTCCCCATCTGAGACCTGGTTTCGCCAGAAATGGGGACTGCTGTCATTTTAGATGTGAGCCAGAACATCTATTGTTTATTTTTTTCTCCTTTTGAACTTTCTTTTTAAGCAGACGTAAGGAATGAAACACATAGCGTACCTGGAGGAATGTTTGCAGTAATGTGTTGAAAATATTGGCCCAGATCTTCCTATTCAGGAACTAAAGCTAGGTATCCACAAGCTAAATTGGAGCAACTCTAATGCTGGTTTTAAATTAAATCTGGCTGCTCACAGCCTCATTGATCACGTGACATAAAAACAGAGATGTTTTGATGTCCCCTTGTTTCTTCACTACGTCAGCTCTAGGCCTCCTCAGGATTTGTCCTCCACTGAGGGAGTTCTCCTGTAACACACTGAGTTGTCTGTTTGTTTCTTCCATCTGCTCCTATCTGCTACAGCAGGGATGAGAATTTATCTCGAGGAATCCCCATTTTCTTTTTATAGCTTTGCACTGATTCACCATGGGAAAGGGTTCAGGTATGAGGAATGTTACAGGTTGTGAACTATATCCTGCTCAGCTGTACACCTATAGCTTCCGCTCAGCAGTAAAAAAAGACTGACATGCATCCAAGAGGATAATTTGGTCCTGTTCCGGTTATTAGACTTGCATTACACTTGATATTACTCAGTCTTCTGGCTTTTGGAAGCCTGTTAGTATCATTAGGAGACTCTGTTACTCTTTGTAGGAAGAGGTAGGCTTTTGACGAAGAATAATTCTCCTCTCCATATCCTCAAGCCTACTGTTCCCCTTCCAGTTATGTCCAAACATGGCAGCTGGGACAAAAGAGCCAGTCTCCTTTCTTTGTATGGACAAGTAATTTGTAGCTGCATTCTATCCAAGATTCTGAATAAATCAAAAAGCGTGGGGTTTTTTTTTGACCTATTTCTTTGATCCAAACAATTCCTGTGCCCCAAAAGGAAATAAAACAATGTCTAATCCTGCAAAGAAAACAGTGAAGAACAAAATATTATTTAATACATACTTTATAAAGGTATTTGTACTCAGAAACTTTAGGTATGGCTGATCCAGCTGATGCAGTGGATGAGCCCATCTCAGTGTCCCTTCCAGTTATGTTTTCTATGATAATATGATTGGGAAGAGGATAATTATCAGCAATATCCAGTGTGAACACAGGAGCAGATTTGGAGTGCTGCCTGATTACAAGGTATTTGTCTAACACTCATCGTCATTGTACGAGAATGCTTTAATTAGCATTGAAAACATTTAGTTACATAGACCATCTCTAGCAAAAATAGACTGTGCGCCTGATGGTTTTTACACTGCATTAAATGCTAAGTATTTAGACCTACATGGCCACACAGTGTCATCACCTGAGAACACTAAAACCTATAAATCCCTGATTTTCATTTGTAACAGAAATACCAAGAATCATTAAGATTGTTAATGTATCAAGATTGATTTTGATGTTGAAATGACTGGAAGTATCAACCAGGCAGTGGATTTCAATGCAAGGTAAACATTTTCTTGTCAGTAAGGATGAATGATCAGTAAGTGTGTTTTATCCACTCAAAAATAGACAATCAGCTTATAATCATGAAGAGGACAAATGATCCTGATCTATTTCTACAAAGGCAGATCCTGTTCTGGCATCTGAACAGCTGAGTAGGAGGTATGTATATTTTTAAAGACAAGGCACCACACATACAAAGCAGATTCCTGTTTGGTTCTTACACTGGTTTAGATTCATCTCTAAATGCAGTTCAGATTATATTTTCCAAACCGTTCACTTCTCTTCATTTTGTTCATCAAAGTTATTCAAATCTGCATTTTAAACCTGTATTTCTACAGAGTTGACTGGAAGCAGCTTCATTTACCTAATGTAAAGGTTAGACTCAGCACGCAGATTAAGACACCTAAATTTAGGTGTCTGCACGTAGGGGTTTACATGTGAGCTAGCTGTCGTAGCTCCCATGGCCGTCAGAGGAGGCACCTACAGTTGGTTAGCTTGTTAGCGCTCACGATTCATCCACTATTGATCAGATCACCATTATCTGCAAGGCAAGCTTAGATACCTAACTCGCATCTTGAAGACACACATTGTTAGGTGTCAGGGGAGCTTAGAGTGTGATAAATCCAACCTACTCTAAGTGTCTGTTTTATAATGAGGTGAATCATGCCCTAAACTCCTTTGACTAGCCCTCCAGCAACCAGAATGGGAGCCTAAGCACCTGCTTTACATATAGGCACATACATTGTAGACACCTAAGGTTGAGTGAGATCAGTCCCACCCTAGGTGGCTACTAGATGATGAGGTCCTCTCGTCTCACTGCTTGCATGAAACAAGCAATGATTCCTTCTTCCATGGGAAAGGCCTGGGGGTGACTGATGCAGGACACAACATGGTTATGCTTTTCTATCTCAATGCAGATGTTCCAGAACAGAATTATCAAGAAAAGGCTGGTGCAGCTTGTGTGATAGATTTTCATGATCATATGGAAATTCTGGGATGTATTTTAAGTGACAAATCGTGTGTCATTTAATTAAGTGATACAGTGGATATGTTGGCCCTGCCAGAGGATTTCTAAACTCTTTGTACAGACTAATTTTAGTTGAGAGACAGTACAATGAACTTACTCCATTTTCTGTATTTTCCCAAATGCTGATTTCACCCTTTTTCTTAACTGAAGTGGGAGCAGCACCTTGTATTTTCCATCACCCCCCCTGCTTCTACTTAAAATTCAACTACGGGTCAAATCCTTGGCTGGAAAAAGTGTATAGAGACCAGGATCTGCCTTGTATAAAAAAGTTACAAAAACAGGATGTGTTTTATTTGACTGGAGTGAACTTAATAGTCAGGGGTCATTTTCATTTAAGACACATTTTTTCTCATGGTTTTCAAATGTATTTTGTTTCTTAAATGACAGCAAAAATAAAAAGCATTTTTTCTCAGCATTTTTCCTTAAGGATCTCAAGGCACTTTAGTGGCATTAATTTGTTAAACCTTGCAGTCTCCCTACATAGGGAATATATTATTGCTTGCGTTATCTGCTTTCTCAGTTTTCAGGCTTGTTTCCCTCCAGTAGGAGGGAAGACCCTGGGTGCTTTCCAATTTATAGTTATTCAGAGGAGAGAAAAAACATATACTTTTACGTAAAACTTACTTACTTATTTTTTTCTGTTACTTTGTCTTCCCAAACTGAAAACTTGGTAATGGGTCCTTCCTTTATTTCACTGGTATGCTATACTTTTCCCTTGTTTTTAACTACTCCCCAGCACGTCTCCGGTTTGCCCTGTTCCATTCATTCCCTCTGGAAGGGTTTTCAAGTTTTGAAAGTTCACTTCAGGAAGATTTCATAATAAGAACTTAAGGAAAATAATATAATCTGGCTTTAAAACACTTCCTTCCTCTGTTTTGCTGACAAATTACAACAATTCACAACACCATCTGGCCAGAAACTGGTACAGAACTTATTTCATTGTTTTAAATGTATTTGTTTCTTTTGGTTGTGGAGCATATAACATGAGGATTCCCTAGCTCCTGTTCTGTGATTGGACAGACTCAGACTACAACATGAGATCAAGATGTGCCCAATGTTTGGAATTGGGCTAGAAACAGCCTTGGCAAATGATCTGTAGTCTTAGAGTGAATTAGAACCTGAGTTGTGTGGTGGAGGGCAAAATGCAGGTCTGAATTTTGCAGCTTGATCCATTTTCTAAAATCAGAGGAAAATCTGAAGAGAAATCCACCTTCTCCTTGTAAAGCTCCTTAAGGTCAGAGATCAAATTCAAAATGAGAAAGGAATCTGTTTTCTGAATCCAGTTTTGACATAACTCAGGATAATGCAAACATAGCTGGACAAGAAGTTTTCATGAGCTTTCTACAATCCCAGTTTTGAGGAATCTCACAGAACAGTTTGGGAAGTTGTCCCAAGTCTAGGAAGAACAGCCTCCATTCTAAAACCTGAGTGACAAACTAAGCATAGAACGGTTCTGAATTTGATCACGCATGGATCAGGAGCTGTGGTGGTGATGTGGAGGGAAGCACTGCACCTGAGCCTCTCACCAGATCATTTGAAGCACTTAATGCAGGAGGTGAGCGAGACTACGGGGCTTTCTAGGTCCTCCCTCCAAGCAGGTTTGGAGCACGTGTGAATATCAGACTTTTAATACATAATTTGAGGCCTGATTCAGTGTGGTGCAATTTCAGTGAAACTACCTCTCCTTATCCTACAGCCAAAGTTAATTTAATTCACTTCTGTGTTTTTGAAAGACTGAAAATGAAGAATTACTCAAACCAGTCTCATGACTATGGATGTCCTTACAGCCCTTACCACAGTCAATGTTATGGTGTAAATGTACAGACCACTGAGCAACAGAGATTCACTGTCCATCCCACGAACAGACATTAATCTTCAGTGTCAGTGCTGCTTCAGCCACAACCTTGCTGACCAATGTCACGTTTGGTGTGGATTTTTTGATATAGATCTTTTGATCGCCAGCTTTTTCATATAAGTTGTGGCCAGATAATAAGAGGCAAAGGCTAGCTTCACATTAGTGACATAAGGGGTAAAGTTCTTATAATTTATTTTTAGTTCACCATTCTAGTCTTCAGATTTAGATTCTGCAAAGCAAACATTGCTGTACACCCAACACATGATATTCTTTCACATGTTGCCTCATTTACACATGCTCATGTAAATTCCATGTGAACTATAGCATATTGTAAAGCTGTGTCGTATTCTTTTAATGTTTAGACTGAAGGATTTCAAATGGAACCTAACATAATTAGATTACATGTAATCTCTTCCCATTTTGATCCTATTCTCAAGAGTGTTTGCAAAGAAGCTTACCTGAGTCTTAAATGCACAACTTTAAATCATGCTGATGGTGATGAATAAGAGAAGCACGCTCTTAGGAAAACAAACTGATGGGCAGGACAAAGCCTCATGGCTTTATCAAGTGAAATAGGGATCTCCATTGGCAGCAACCGCTTTAAAATCCTCAACACACGATTTTTTAAACTTCTGCACAAAACGTATAACAAGTTGATTCAGAGTCTTTCCTTATCCATTTCTCTCCTGAATCAACACAAACCCTTATTAATAACTGCTCGTAACAAGGTTCCCAAAGAGATGGTATAGTTTCTATTAAGGTGTCAGCCTTGGAGATAAACTGCAGTTTAGAAGCGTTTTCAAACAGCCATCACCTTCCTGGTAGTATATTAAAAGAGATTATGTGTTGCCAGAGACAGCAAGCCTTGTCAGGTCAGGGCAAAACAACATTTTAAGCCGATTGGCTCATATATCTCTAGGTATGTGTGTCCTTGCACAAATTCACTTTCCCCTCAACCCAGTCTTTAAGAAAATCCACCTTTCATGGTGCTGATCGATCTGAAGTGTGGTCAGATCGAATCCTGCTTATTATTTTGAAGTTAGGGAAGAAGAAAAAAACTCCAGAAGTGATAGTAAATTATTGGACTATAAGGAAACTTTGAGGAAAAAAGAGTGTTATTTGGTGGTTGGTACCTCACTCAGAAAGCTCTTCTTTGCATAAGATTTTTGTGCAGGATAAAGCATGTTTACGCTCCAGAGATATCTGCCAAATGTTTGGGCAGCTTCATACTGCTTTACAGCCTAAAGCTGGCTTTGCTTGCCAAAGGTGAGGGGTGCCTTTATTAACGATGGTGGCTATCTATCTACAGGGTCCCTTGGCTTCCTTACAGGATGAAATTGGGTAACTGGTTCCTAGTAAGACCTGGCGTAAACACCAGCCTCAGCAGCATCTGTGAGCACATCTGCATTAGCCAGGAATGTGAATTACCCAACAGTCCCTGTATTTGGGCAGTCTTACCACCAGTTGTAAGATGCTCCTACCCTGGGAAATGAACTCAGTCACTTACTGGTGTGAAACAGCTTGAGAGAGCTTGGCCACCCTCTAGTTGGCTTGTTCCACTCTATGGTTGCCATATGGGATTGGTTAGGGAAAAGATAAATGGATAGGACTTCCATTTCCCTGGCAAGCTATTTCTACAGCTAAGGCTTCACAGGAAACCTTCACGCTGCTTTAGCCCGAACAGGAGGCTGACCGAACACAGATGGCTCAAGGCAGAAGAGGAAGAACATGCTTAAAAGCCCAACTTGCATCCCCCATTTCATGTTGTGCTATATAAATTCTACATGAAGTGAAGCTGGGAAAAGACTCTAAATAGCACGCTGTTGGAAAAAAATTATTTTGATCTTCCATAAGGAGCTTTACCTGAACAAACTGAATATATTTCTTCTCTATCAGTCATTTACACTTCTCTGTCTGCTTGTTTCAGCAGCAAATGGAAAAGGTCATAAAGATTTAACTTTTGCACTACATTAGACAAGTAATTACACCTTTTACAGAATACACTATTACAGCACAGAGAACCCACACATTTTATTACAGGCTTCCATTTTCATTTCCTTGTAACTTCATGAAAATGTATGTTTTTGAGGTTTTTACACTTGGTATCTAAAAAATGATTCTGTTTTTGTTAACTTTGAGTTACTTCTGACATTCTGGTGGTTATGGGTGAGTGGTAATAACGTTTACTCTAACAGTGACTGTGCTCTGAAAACTGACTCTATAAAACACTGTCATGAGATTCCAGGTTCCTTGTCTTACTGTAACTCTACATCAGATCTTCAGAGTTTACAAAAACATCTCTTCCAACTACTGCTCTGGAAAACCACACTAAGACATTGTCCTGGTTTCAGCTGAGAGGATTGATTTTTCTTCATAGTAGCTAGTGTGGGGATATGTTTCGGATTTGTGCTGGAGACAGCATTGATAATATAGAGATGTTTTTGTTCTATGGACAGAAAAGATGAAACTGATGTTTTGGTTTGTTTTGCATCACTGCTAGTAAGACTCAGTCTTTTGTCTTCTTATCTGTTCCCTTCTTTCTATGTTCCACCTTTCTGTGATTTGAAAGCTGTATGATTTGATTATAGCTTACCCCTTTCTTTCATCAAGTCCCTTCTCCTCCTGATGTGGGAGCAGGATGAAATCCAGTTAACAAGAATCTAATAATCTGATTCAGGAAGACACCCCGATTTCATGTTTCAAACACATCCTATGCTTCAGTTTTGATACTGCCACATGTGCCTTCTTAGAATCATAGAATCACAGACTGGTTTGGGTTGGAAGGGACCTGAAAGCCCATCTAGTTCCAACCCTCCTGACACCCTCCACTAGACCAGGTTGCCCAAAGCCCCGTCCAACCTGGCCTTGAACACTGCCAGGGATGGGGCATCCACAGCTTCTCTGGGCAACCTGTGCCAGGGCCTCACCACTCTAACAGTAAAGAATTTCTTCCTAACATCTAACCTAAATCGACCCTCCTTCAGCTTAAACCCATTCCCCCTTGTCCTGTCACTACACTCCCTGATAAACAGTCCCTCACCATCTTTCCTGTACGCCCCTTCAGGTACTGGTAAGCTGCAATTAGATCTCCCCGGAGCCTTCTCTTCTCCAGGCTGAACAATCCCAACTCTCTCAGCCTGTCCTCATAGCTGAGGTGCCGCAGCCCTCTGATCAGCTTCGTGGCCTCCTCTGGACTCACTCCAACAGCTCCATGTCTCTCCTGTACTGGGGCCCCCAGAGCTGGACGCAGTACTCCAGGTGGGGTCTCACAAGAGCAGAGTAGAGGGGCAGGATCACCTCCCTCGACCTGCTGGTCACACTTCTTGTGATGCAGCCCAGGACACGGTCGGCTTTCTGGGCTGCAAGCGCACATTGCTGGCTCATGTTGAGCTTCTCATCAATCAATACCCCCAAGCCCTTCTCCTCAGGGCTGCTTTCAATCCATTCCTCGCCCAGCCTATAGCTGTGCTTGGGATTGCCCCGACCCATGTGCAGGACCTTGCACTTGGCCTTGCTGAACTTCGTGTGGTTTGCATAGGCCCACCTCTCAAGCCTGCCCAGGTCCCTCTAGATGGCATCCCTTCCCTCCAGTGTGTCGACCACATCACACAGCTTGGTGGTGTCAGCAAACTTGCTGAAGGTGCACTCGATCCCACTGTCCGTGTTGCCAACAAAGATGTTAAACAGTGCCAGTCCCAGTACCAGCGCCTGAGGAACACCACTATTGCTGTTCTCCACTTGGACATTGAGCCGTTGACCACAATTTCGAGTGTGACCATCCACCCAATTCCTTATCCACTGAGTGGTCCACCCATTGAATCCACGTCTCTCCAATTTAGAGACAAGGATGTTGTGTGGGACAGTGTCAAATGCCTTGCACAAGTCCAAGTTGATGATGTCAGTTGCTCTTCCCTTGTCCACCAACGCTGTAATCCCAGGCTTTCTAACTTTTGCATTTTCTACACCTAGCCATCTTGCATTGTCTACCTAGTCAGTGCAGAAAGGGCTCTCTGAGAAGTAATATGACATGGGATATACAGGCAAGTGACACATTTTTGGTATTGTGATATTTTTCAATTCACTGAAAAACTACTCTGTATTAAGGAGAGGTTTTTAAAAGTTGTATTGTACTGTATCAGTGTATTAAACTTTGTTCTATGTGCACTTTTCATAGATAAAGGAATACTGAAAGAGCTAAATCAACATTTAAAAGAAACGAGACAATATTGAAGTAAAGGAAGGAGTAAGACAGAAGGAAGCGAATGGGAAAATGCAAGAAGATGCTAGAGGAGACAGAAAATTTGGGAAAAAAGGAAGGAGATAAAATCTGTCCTGACAGACAGAGGGGACAGAAATAGCCCCTCTCATCAGGCAGCCGCAGCAAGCACTGCATACACTTAAACCTGATTCCCATGGCAAGAGCCACCAAAAGCAGGAAGAGGCCTGAATCAGTGAAACCTGAACCTCAGCGAACCAGAGGAGCCTGTACACAATGGGACTGAGGGTAAGCAAACAGCCAGAACCAAAAGGAAGAGTAAACAGTCTTTCAGGCAGCCAGAAAAATGACATCAGCAGTCAATAATGAAGCAAAGGGCAAACCCTCTTGCTTAAAGTCCCACTCCCACCCCTTTCTCAATATAATGCAGTTTCAATATAAGCTGGTGGGCTGGTGGGCCACCACGCCTGTACAGGCAAACCTCTGCTTAAATCATCAGTTCTGCAGAACTGACTGATGATACGCTCCTGGAAATGTCTATGACATGGTAAGGCAAGTGACGGACTGAAAGTAACACCTGAAACACAGTCACCCACAACTTTCATTTTGGGGAAAATAAACAAAAGCAAAACCGGCAGGTGGTAGAGCAGCTGAATACATTTAATCTTATAAAATATTGATGTACTTCATGATACTGGAAAGAATAGCCATCTGCCACCTATTGTTCATAGTCCTATAAACACTTCATATCAAATCAGATATTTTGAGTGATATCCTTTGTAATGATTAGAGTAGGTTTTAGAGGTGACAAGCCTCAGAGGTTGAACAGGCAATTGTTTGAATTTAAGACTAACAGACAGGCTTGTATGTGTTCAGATACCTGCAGGATCTTCTGAGCCACTCACTCTTGGGATACATGCCTGTGCATAAATGGTTTGTATTTTGAGTGACACGGAAAAAAAGCCATTAGCTCATGTGCCTTAAAAACAATCTGCAAGCAGAAGTAGAAATGCCATATGCCACAAAAAATATGTTGAAATCCTACATGCTACAGAAGCTACGCCAAAACCTATAGCACAAACACAATATGAAAAGGAACAGTCCAAAACCAGTTTTAAAAATTATTTTAGGACAAACAAACTTCTACTAACTGCTACCTTTTCAGTTCACAGAATGCATAATTTTGTAAAGTCAAAGTCAAGCTCTTCAGGGCTGCAACTGTGTCCTTATGTGAATGTGTATGTTTACCCAATGGGTTGCCTTAGGGATAGGCCACAACAGCCAAGTGCTCCAAAACTTTCATGGACTTCCAGTCTACAATTGCCAATTCAAAGCCTGAGATTTGATTTTCAAAGCCGTCGTTATTCTGAAACCTCGCTCTGTCAGAGATTACAGCTCTATCAACGACTTGTTGAGGCAGCTGGTGGCAAAAGACATATGCACCAGTACGCACATAGCCCTACAGAGCTGAGTGTAGTCTGAAGACTTGGGAAGCCCAGGAAGGAAGAAAGAAGCTAAAGAAGGAATCATGAGGGGTCATCAAATTCATTCCCTCGTCCCACGGCAAGCCTCAAGTCCCACAGGATTGATTCAGCTAGGAAGCCCATTGATACAGTAAACAGGACTTGAAGACAGACAAATTTATTTCCATGAGATGCTGCAGTTAGCTTATATAATTCTGGACATTTGCTTTGTGTTCTGCTTAATTTTTTTAAAGTGCTGTTTTATTCAAGAGAATGGGTTTCATAAGCTTCATGGCTAAAAAAACGAAGGGAAAAGCACATTGAGAAATAATTGCTGATGAAAATCTCATAATTTTTGCAACATGAATTCCTGTATTCCTTTGAAGTCCAGTGGGAAGGATTGCAACGTTACAGGGAATAGGATATTTTAAAAGGGAATGTTAATACTCTGTTCTTTTAACTCTGGCTTTGTAATATTGCTGCCAAATAACGTCAGTGGCCATGCTGAGAACGTTGTGATGCAGTACGTCCTAAGTGCAGGCTTGACGAGATGAAGTGTTAGTTTGCAAGGTGTTCAGTACCTTCACTTCCATGGCTCCAGCCGCAGCTGTAGGTGGGTACAACATCTGAAATTAAACACAGGCCACGTCATCTCTTGAGGTAACTACTGAACGTTCCCTAACATTAACAGATATCACCATTTCAGAATGTAATTTACTGAAAAAGTCTAGACTGTATTATAAATGTGATGCCCAAGAGAAATCCAAATGTGCCTTACGTCTTTCCAGTCCAAGTTCACACTTGGCAAGCGAACTGCAGCTTTCCCGTTTCGAGAACAGCAGATGGACTTGACACAGGCAAGTTTTCTGCCATGTAACCCACATTGCTCGTCCTACCTACATAACGTGGAAGATAAATCAGTACGTTGGGAATCACATGAAGCCAAACAGCAAGGGGTCCCAGGAGAACTGTGCTGAGATCTGCCTGCTTCCCTGGGCACGCTCCTGCAAAGACAGCAGAGACACAGGCATCTCTTCTATGTTCTTGTGATGCCACATAGATCTTTAAGCACTATAAATAACAATGAGTGCATGTACTTTCTCAGACTAAGAACTGTAATAAAAAATGTAGTGTTAGTAGAAATGATACTGCAGGGATTGTATGTGGGAGTAGTGATAAAACAAGTATGATATCACTGTCAGCCTCCTGGAAAGCTGTGATTTTAGAACTGTTCCACATCCTAGTTATAGTAGTGCAACAGGAAACAATGAGCATATGGGGAAACAAAATTGATGATATATAGTTTGAGAATGTATGAAATAGAGATGAGATGGTTCAGATGAAGTAGAGAGCTCCCGGTGGAAGACATTTATCTTAACTAATTAGCCATTTTGGGAGGAAACAAATCCCTAGCTGGAAGAAAACTAAGTATGTTTTTATATTCCAACACCTAACATTTTAAAAAAGACAATTAAGACTTGAAATTGGAAGGAGTCAGATCCAATCCCAGTATCCCTCTTGCGATTTATGGGATACTGACAGGGTACTTAATCACAATTACTTTCTGAAATGTATTGCAAAGCAATAAATAATTTGTTTTCTGTTAGACTTCCTCTGCACAAGGAAAGGAAACATTTAGACAAAAGTGAACCGAGCTGCTACATCTTACTGCCTTTAGCCATTTTCTCCTACATAAAATGAATGTCATATTCCACCATGCTGATACACGGCTATGTAGATCTGCTAGACTCTCAGAGGCTGTGAGATGTGCTGGCACAGGTATTTGCCATGTCGGGGATGATGCTCCCATTTTTTCCAGAAGTAACACTATTCAGGCTATTTTTAATCTAAAATGAGAGAAAACTCCAAGGACAGAAAGCCTATTAAAAAAATGGTAATATCTGTGGAGAAGATTTACTGATCTTTGGCTAACCAGGCAATAATTATTCAACTCATCTAATCTACCCTGGAATAATGGAGCAGTGATTTCTCCAAATTGCACGAAATGCCTTTGTATTACAAGATTTAGTAAAAATTATTATCTGAGGTCGAGAGCCCCACACTCCACAGTGCAAGTTGTTTGGAACTGCTTATTTTAAAAAGTTTATCTTTAGTAGATTATGCTACATTCCTTGGCTACTATTTGAATAGGAAGTATTTAAATATAATTGTTACACAAACACAGGATTGTTTAAAACATTCAAAACATCTACTGAACATTGCTCTCTTTTTGTGTCATTACTGGGTGTCTTCAGTTACTACATTTTAACTACTGTTTATTATAATCTTGCTTCTAAGGTAACACTGTATTTTATTGCTACTTCAAATTCCCTCTTAAACACAATGGTTTTCTTTCTAAACTAAACTTGCCCCTTCTAGTCATGACACCGCTGTGGCATTTGAGATGTCAAACAGTCTCAGTCAGATGTTTGTTGCATTTCTATGCTTCTTCCCTTCCAGTTTTGTTTGTAAGTTTGTTTACTGCCCCATGCAAAGCACAGGGATGTATAGGCGTAAGTAATTTGCAGGGAGGGAGTGGGAGCACCCTACTTAAGGAAGCGGTAGGGCTGGGATCAAAGTCATCCCTCTTGGGATGTGTATGCAATGCTAGGAGAGCTGGAATGAGCAACCCAGCCTATCCTGTTGTCTGTATTTTCACACGGAAAGCTGAGAAGCTCACCCCTAACACTGTACTTCAAGCCTCCAATATCCAAGGCAGGTAGTTTGCCAGAGAAAAGAAAAAAAGCTGAAAGGACTTTTCAAAATGAGTCTTGGTAGTTCACGCACCACAACCTAGCGACCAAGATAAATCTGAGGGGCACAAGGCCTATTTTGTGTTTTTCCTCCTTTTTTTTTCCCACAGGATGCCTGTTCCTGCCAGGTGCCTCAAAGCTGATGCGTGGGCTCAGCCTGCGGCAGCCGGCTAAGCAAATAGCTGAGCTGGGTGTTGGTGGGTACAGGGCCTGGCCCCGGGGGCAAACGCCCGAGTCTCGCCGGGTGCCCATCCTTAGGGCTGCCGGAGCATCTGTGGCCTCAGCGAGGAACGTTTCCCCCCACCTCCTGGACCCGGCGCTGCCGAGGCCTCGTAACGCGCCCAAGATGGCGGCGACGGGAGCAGAGAGCGCGGCGAGGTCGAACACCTCCATGCCTCGTTGTGAGTCCAAGATGGCGGCGGCGGCGGGTCAGGCCTGTGGGACGGCACCGGCGGGGGAGGGACGGGGGCGGGGAGGGTTTCCATAGCGGCGGCCGCCGGTGTCACACCGGGGCACTTCCTGGTTAGAGGCCACCGGTCCCGGGGCAGCAAGCAGGGAAGCGTCGCTGGGGAGGAGGCGGACGGAGGCCCCGGAAGGAGGAGGAAGCCGAGCAAAGGTAGGGGCGAGCCGGGACGTCCGGCCATTGTGCGGACCCTAGGGGGTGGGGGAGCGCCACGAGCGCGGCGGGGTGGCCGGCTGGACCCTTCCATTGCCGGGGTGCGGGGAGGGCGAGGGAGTGTGTGTGCTATATATATATAGCATATATATAAATATATGTCTGTGTGGGGGGACACGCCACTCCGGACCTCTCCACTGAAGCGGGCGGGGTGAGACCCAGTTCCTAGAGAGCTGAGGGGAGGCGGGCTCTACCATCCTCCCTGGGGGGGAGCCCGGGCTGCGCGCCACCACCCGCGGGGTTGGGGAGGTGGAAGAGGCGGGACCGGCTCCCGGAGGGTACTGGGGTGCTTCAGACTGTTCCATTCCCAGTGGAGGGGTGTGTGTGTTTGGGGGGGGGGGGGGTGTCCTACTGTTTCTGCTGGGGGGGGAGGCGGAGGGGCAGCGTGTGGGGAGCTCTGGGGGGGTCGGCGCGGTGCGGGAGGCAGCTGACCGAGCGTGCTGGGGGAGCCCGAGGGAAGCCCTGGTGGAGATGCCCCTGGAACCCGTTGTAAGGCTTGAGTGAGGTTGTGGCGGCGATGGGGGGGCGGCCCTTGGGGAAGGCACCCCCAAACAGGGCGGTGAGGGGTGCGCTCCCCTCAGGGCAGTGGGGGACTGTGGTGGCCTGGGCCTCTGCAGTCACAATGGGGGTGAGACAGGCAGGGCAGTCTGGAGGGGGTGTGTGTTTGGGGGGGTCACCGCAGTGGGTCGGACACCCCTTAGGGCCTTCCTGAGGGCCCTCCTTTTCTGTCAAGGTGGGAGGCTGCGATCTCAACCCCTGTAGGGAGCAGGGAGGTTTTGGATGGCCGAACCGTTGTTTTAACGTGACTTTCTGACCGTACTGCTTTGTGTACCTGCTCCCTCCTCTGCTTTTTGTAATACTTCAGGTGTGTGGTGAAAAGTGCCAGTGCCAGGCTAAGCGTCGTGGCCTGGTGCAGAAGGGTCCGCAGCCCTGCGTGCTTCCCACCGACTGCGCTGCCAACAGCCTTCAGCCTCCGTAACCCTCTCTTAGTCCTTGGCTTCTGCTGGGACTATCTGCAAAAGAGCCAATTATCAGATGTTTCGGGTTCTTTCTGTGGTGTGGATGGTTGCCTGTAGGAAACCACCGAAGCCATTGAAACTGCCAGCTGCATGAGAGTCAAGTGGTGACTTAAAACACTGTCGCCAAACTCCTGTACCAGTCGTTCGCCTGCATACACTCGAGAATAACTTTCTTTGTGCTGTCTTCTGTTTGGAGCAGGCAGCTGCACAGAAAGCTGGCTGTGAGTGTAGCTAGTTTTTAGCTTTCACTGAATTACAGTGGAATGAAAGCAAATGCGCATTTGCCTTGTTCACAACAAATGCATTTTGTGGAGGATCAGTTCAATTAGAAGACTTCTATTAAATAATAGTTCTCTATGGTTATTTAGCTTGATGTGTACCCTGCAATCTAGAGCGGCTGTGTGGCAGTCGAAACTCAAACTCTGCTAGGCGTGTGTATGTGCAATCCGGTGGCCAATCACCAGTGCCTGAAACTAAAAGCAATTTTCTTCAATGCTTTGTAGTGTAAATATTCCTGCTATGAACAAAGACGAGGGTGTGTCATTGTGTGTTTCATTTGTACTTGTATGTGCTTCCTCATTTGTGACCAGTCAATGATTTTGTCTAGGTTCTTAAACAATAGTAGTCTTATTTTGTTGTGAATTTTACGCTTGTGCTGTCTTGGGCATTTTGCTGAGCTGGGACGCTCAGAAACTTGGTGCTATATTAGGAATTTTTATTATGTTCTTTTTAATAGCTGTGCTCTTAAGTTACTTAGTTTTGCTTCTTTTTAACTTCTGTTGTTACTGATTATAACTTTGAAGTTAATTCAACTTGGAATTGACAGTGTAAAATAAGTATGTAGTAGAACTGCCTTTTAACCAGCTGTTCTTTTGCCCTCTGATTATACAGCACAGAAACCAATAATTTCAGACTTAATGTTTTGCCAGCCATCTATAAAACTTTAAAACATGTGCTTCTGAAATCTCTGTATCGGTTTTCTTTGAGGGGCCGTAACATTTTAGTTTAAAGAAGAAAGTAAATAACAGTAAAATACTGATTTGTGCCAGGCAGGCTCTCTTTAGACTATTTTGTCTTTGCGTGTATGTTTAAACAGTGCAGTTGCCTGCTGCTCCTGTGATTTCTGGTTCTTCAGAATTGGGAATACAAATTCTTAATGTTAACTCTAGCATCTAAGTTAAACGGATACTACATGCACGCAGACTAGACCTGAATTTTTATTTGCCAACTCAAAGGAAAAAAATCTTTTCTCTGGATAGATATATAGTGCACAGAGTTATAATATGCTGTAATTTACTTGCAATCTGGCTCATATTAGTTATCCTGAAACAGAGTATTGGGTAAAAAAAAAAGACCTGGCACTAGGTGTGGAAACAGATAATTGAATGTATTATTAGTGTGCTTGAAGTTGTAAAGAGCTTCTCTCGCTTCAGGTATTCCTTTCAAATCCAAGTTAAAATGCTGGTAGTTTCACAACTTCCTAAGGTGAATACCACTGAGAACTAGTAGATCTGTGTTAGTAGAGGAAATACTGGATGGAATACAAAGGTTAGCTATTCCGAAAAAGAGAAGGATCAAAGGTATGTGTGTGGGTTTTTTTATAGCCTTGTTAATTGCAAGGGAAAGCACAAAGGATGTCAGGTACTATTTTGAATAAAAAGACAGTTTTTCCAAGATGGTATCTTTCAGCAAGACACTCATCAAGTAATAGTCTGTCTTTCTCTCTTGTGTAATAGTTGGTAGTGTTTCTGTGCAGGAGAGAACCCTACAAGCATTGGAGTAAATCAGGTTTTTGGCTGGGAGAGCTAAGTGATAACCATTTAGTTTCTAACATGCGTACTTAGAAAAAGCATATTGTAATACAATATTACATGTAATATTACAGTATTGTAATGCAATAGAAAGTACAGACTTCCTGATATTTGACAGTGTTGACTTTTCCTGACTTTCTGATACTGCTTGCATTTGCTATACTTGAAATTACAGATAAAAGATGAAACGTTCCTTTTTTTTTAGGGACTTAAGCAGTTTTGAATAGTCCAAGTAAATGGCCTTCAGCAAAATGATAAAGTTGTAAACAAGGGAAGTTTTATAAAGCACATATGCAGCATTATTTCAAAGAACAAATACTGAATTTAACCAGAAGTCTATATTGGCTAGTAAACAGATATTAGCAGTAGCTAAGCAAAATATTTAGATGCAGAAGGCAAGATAGCAGTAACATTTTTATAGCTGGAAGTCGGAGCTGAAGTTTCTGTGGTGTACCAAAATATTCGCTTTTCATGATTATGGCACATGTTTCTAGGTAGTATATAGCTACTATATTCTCCCCTACTTGTTTCCTTAGTGTTACGTGACTAGATTTTTATAAATGATATGGTGATAATTATGCTATTATTAGCCTTAAGTGGTTTTCAGAACTGATGTTTTGTTTTTTTTTCCTAATGAACAGCCTTTTCCTGTACGTACACACAATAAAATGTCATGTAAAGCGATGTTTCTGAGGCAAAGTATTGTTAGTTCATATTTACAAAACTAAGGTGAGATTATACCTTTGGAAAAATCAAGTTGAATGGGAGACTCCGGTCTTCCAGTTGACTCTACATAAGATTGAAGAGCAATTTGGGCCCAAAGGTAGTAGGGATGTTTGGTCATAAGTGCTTTGGACCTGGGTTGAGGACCGTTTGTATGACTCATTTGATGTTCTTAACATAATAGCTGTAATTAGTCCAGTAAATAATTAAATGTCATGGCAGTTATATTTGCTAATTTTGACATCAGTAATCAAAAGGAAGCTGACAAGACTGCAGATCTAATGATATGTTTTAACCAGACACTTTATTTTTGATTAGGCTGTATGTGCTTAAATGTCTAATTTAGCAGCCATTCATAGAGAATTGACAGGACCTGCAATTCAAACTGTTCTTCTTCACTGATTGCACTAATGGCTTTGTGTTCATCTGTGGTTTTTTGTAACGTTTGCATACATATTTCTTCAGCACAATACTGTCTTCTTCCCCTAGTAAGCCTCTTCCCTGTGTTACTTTTTCAACACAAAAAAAGTTGTAATTTTCAGTCTACAGTGTTACTGAAGGCTTTCTTTTGGCAATTGGATTTTTTTTGTTGTGTGTGGATGGTTTTGGTGGGGTTTTTTTGCTTTGTTTGGATTTTTATTATTTATTTTTTTTCCAAAACTGGTTTTAGCAATTGATACGGGAACTTTCTTGTGATGTGAATCCAGAGCTGTGATAGTTCCTCTGCTTCTTTGGCATGTGCTGTAAATCTGTAAATGTTATGTGAAGTCATACTTCAGTAAAAGTTAGATCTCTCCTGGTATTTTGGTATTTTATTTTTTTTTAAACATTAAGAGATCAGGAGAGTTGAGACTTGAAATCTGAGTCAGCACAAGATATTATCTGGCTGGTTTAGCACAGGTGGTTAGATTCAGCAAGTTCTAATTGGCTCTGAAAAGAGGAAATGAATTGCATAATACTACTTTACAAAAACTCTATTTGTGCAGGTATTAGAGAAAAACTCTATAGCTTAATAGAGACGTCTGGTTTTTTCTTTTCATCTCAACTGTGAGGTGAAGTTACTTTCGTTTAACTGTTCTATCAGACTTGTATAAACTTGCTTTTAGCAGCAGGATGGAGATTATGTAATAAACTTTCCAAAATGTACTTGCTGTGCTGTCATTGTTGGAGATTAAGTCCTCTGTGTTTCGCTTTGGGGAGAGCCAGGCATATTGTTAATGGATCCATATCTGCCCTACTTGGATAGCTTTTTTTTTTTTTGCCTTTTTTTTTCTTCAATTATGAATGAACTGATGGGATAGTTGACGGTTGCTAGAAATGGTAACTTTTTCAGGTTTTGTTTCTGAGGAGGAAATGTGGAATGCTAATGCTAACCACTTCTCATTTAGTAAACTTATTCTTGTGTCTTAAAGAGTATCTTTATTATTTCATCTTGTTAGCTGAGGCTGCTGAAGGAAAATACTACTTCAATGGTATTTTCAGTTACTATATCTGTATTGTAGTCTTGTACTTGTAACTTCTTAAGAATGTTTGTTATCTCTTGGGAGCAGTTAGTTTTTATGAACTAGTACATACCCACAAGTTTATAATGTGAATGTTAGAAGAAAGTACACCTTTTGAGTTGATAAACTTCAAAATATATCCAAAAGCAGTAAAGTTCCTCAGCCATAACAAATACATCTTTGTGTTCCTTTTTGTAACAAGGAGGATGAAAAGATAATGGGAAAGACAGTTTATATAGAAACATTTATTCTAGTTATTTGAAATTGAAAAAAATATTTGTCTCTCTGTTTTCCTACCATGATCAGGACATGTATACCTCTGAGAAACCTTCTCCAACAAGATACCTTGCTTCAAGACCTGTCTTGGATTATATGCAAAGAAGCTTCCAGTCATGAGTGAGTAGATTTCCTTATTTAAGAAAAAAGAAACCCTTAGTTTGCAGTTTAGAAGAAATGTACTTCTGTAGTGAGTTCTGGAAGGTGCTTATTCCTTAAAAATGTTCATACTGTGTTTTGTCTCTTCAGTCCTTTAAAAATAACGAAATAATTTGGCAAATGCTGTTCTTAATCTGCAAATTTTTGATCAATGTGTGCTCTGTAAGACTTCTGTGTTGGTAGTCTGGTATAATTTTCAAGAAGGTGAGTTCTGTAACAAGCTGATGTTTGTTTTTTTCAGTATAAATAAAACATGTAACTCTGAGGGGGAAATGTCTTGGTTTTGCTAAGAACTCCAAAATATGTGGCTGTCCAGTAAATTAAAATAGCTGGTAAAAATCCAAAATAAAATGAATGGACTTCATTTTATGGGAAAAAATAAATATATTACTCAAATTCCAGTATAGAGGTCTGATCCCAAAGGAATTTTGGCATGCCTTGGAAAGATCTGAGCCATAGAAAACTGTGACTTAAGATCTGTTTTGGTGGAAGAAACAGATGAAAGACACCAGAAGTTTTGTTTTAGGCCATATCTGATGGGTAAGATAATCTCTTTTTAGTGAACTGTTTTGAGTATTTAAAGGTCTTTCATAAGTTTTGGGGATGTGAGACTTCTTAATATAATCCTTGGCAGCAACATTACCTAGCCTTACATCATGTAGAAATAAGGATATAACTTCATATGCACAGGAACTGTATAATGTAGCTTAGTTTCAACACAACTGTACTGAATCTGTTGAAGAAAGAGCAGCTAGTTCATAGGATAATTATATCCTATGTTAGTAAAATAAGACCATTTGATTTTCTGGGAGGAAGTGAGTAAAAAAAAAATTGTTGGTTAAATTTCTTGTCAAACTAAATGAAAAATGACTGTTCTTGACATCTGGAAGAAAAAAAAATGATGAAGGAAAAGCTTGCTAAATGCAGCAAAGGCAAAACTACACCAAAAAAAGGACTGAAAGAATTGCTGAACTCTAGGGCTCGTGCTTAGTGTACATAAACTGTTTTAGTATTTATAGAGAATTGTATCTGTTTCCTCTTTCGTATTGCCATTCACACTTGTTTACTTTCTGACGTTTAAAGTATTTTCTGTATTGCATAGATGACAACTTCACAGGCAGTTATTCAAGTACCTGAATATCCTGATTTGACAAACACTGCTATATTTATCTTCATTTGTTTTATAGAGCATCTCACTTGCTGTCATTGCCTAATGTATAATCTTAAACATAACAAATAAGTTGAAGTCTTTTTACCTTTTGAATCATAGTTGCTGTGTTAAGTGTGACTCACCAAGGTGCTGCTGTGATGTTGTTCGTTTGAGTACAACAAATACTGTCATGGCTTGAACAAAACACCATTGGTTTTGGTGAGATTTTGATGTGATTCCAGACTGGAGAGTTTAGCTTTATATTAGGAAGAATGAAGACCCTTATTCAAATGAAAGATAACACTTCGGCAGTACTTTTTGTGGTGATTAATAATAATAATATTATTATTCAAAATACAGTCTCTTCTTTGCAGGATACCACATTCTTGTGGTAGATTAGATGCTTAAGTCCATGCTAAGTGATGGACTTCAAGGACACGACAGAAAATACTGCTTTTTTTGAAAATACAGTTTAGAGAAGATTAGGTGTTTATGTTCAGCTGGTATTGCATTTCTTAGTTTATGGTTTACTTCAGAGAAACTTGAACTATAAGCATGGTCATAGTTTTAGGCTTCTCTCTACTAAATACCTTGGTCTAAAGGTATTACTTTATGAAGATGCATTTACTTGCATACTTCAGTACACGTAAGCTTATTCACAAAATCTGTGGGCACCTGGAATATCTAGGTGTGTTTAAAAGTAAAGGGAGTCTTTAGTATTCTGAACTTGTGTGTCACCTAGTGTAATTCAAACCAAATGTCCATCAAAATGATTGTCTAAAATGTGGAAACATCAGACTTAAGAAGGCTGATAGCATTCTGAATTTTTTAACCAAGAAGTTGTTATATGCAGGCTACAGTATAGAATCCTACTCATTATTTTCTTGTGATACACTTGATGCGCTGTATATTTCCATTGCTGTTTGTGAAGGGCTATTCTAGAATCTCAGTCCTAAAATGATTAAATCCTTCTTTTAGTATCTATCCAGAATTTATTCACAGGGAGTTCATACCTATTTGGGTTTTTTGCCAACCTTATTCATTAGCTTAAAAAGTAATTTTTACCTTGTATCATATTTGTTGTTTTAGCAGTTTCATACATAGAACATATTATTTTATTGAAATAGTGTGTAGATGTAAATCGGTAATATTTTGGTTCTTAAGAAGCATACAGAAGCTTATTTTTAAGCAATGATCAGTGAAAATTTTTTGGAAAGTGAATAGGGGAACTACTGTTGTTCTGTAACTTTATTCAGGTTATCAGGTGTGTAATTAAGTGGTTTAGATCCTGTTGTACTGATCTTCTCTAGTATCGGGGAAGAGATTGACGGAATTGCAAAGTCCACCGTTCATGGGAGTTGGTTTTAGTTGTTGGGCAATACAAAGAATCTGAAAAGGTGTTAAAACTCAGGCAGTCTCTATTAAGGCTTTTATTTCTGTGGGATGCCTTTATAAATGTCTATTTTGGTGAGTAAGGATAAGACAAATCCATATTTCAAATTATACTTTAACATTGTGTGCCCCATAGGGCAGTGAGGCCACATGCTTAAAGGGTGGGTAAGAGTATACAGTGTAGCTAAGTTAGATTGATTTTGATTTATTTTGTATTTAAAGATAACTTGTCAGAGAAATCCTGGCTGTATGTAACCTGCCTAGCATGTCACACCACAGAAAGAGTTGGTTTAATCTTCTACGTTTTCTCCAGTTGTTGACATTTAGCTGCCAGAAAATGTGTAGTGTCATGATAAATTCGTACAATTATAAACTGTGCTTTTCATGTTTGGGAGTTTTCCTGTGCTTTCTCCTGTGAAGAAAGGTCAGTGCAGTGAACTTATTTGAGCTGCTGCAATGAACTCAATTTGCAAACAATTAAACTAAATGTTAGTACATAGTGTTGCAACTAGCTGCTGACATCATCTTTTTTTTTTTTTTTTTCCCCTTAAACGTATGGGAAGCAGTGCCAACTTTTTTTTAATAATTCTGCTGTCCTAATAAATTGTACAGAATAATTCTTTCCTGGCTTTGTCTTTCTGCTTTTAGTTTTGTTCTGCTCACCTTAAAAACTTAACACTGCATGCAGTTGGGAAGTTAACCTGCTATTCTTCGTGCTGCAGTATAATCTCTTAAGGTTTTCTTCGCGATTGAGGGTAGGAGCATGCTTTGTGTGTTTGGAGAGATGCTGTGCAATGTAATCTTATATTTTCAAAATGATCAGTGTGGCCTGGTAATGAGGTGGGAAACTTTTTGCTTCAGCAGTTCAAATCAAGACCACAATGGTGTGATTAAAGGCTGCTGCTGTTTGATGGTTGGTTATTTATCTTGACCTCTCATTACAGCTGGCTTTCTAGTTTGTGCTCACAGAGGCACCTTAGGGTTTTGTGACTTCTAAAAAAAACCCCAAACAAACAAAAAAACCACCCGACTTTTTTTTTTGAGTTCTTGTAGTGTGTATAAAGAAGTAGTTTTTGCTGTCAGTTTCTCTGTCCATGAGCAATAAACTTGAGAATGAAAACAAATGTTAAGGTCAGCTTTAATAGATGAAGACACAGTGCTTTAGCAAGTATACATTATTATTCCTATGCTTGCAACTGAGAAAAGTGTATTCTGGGCTTCTATAAAGCTTCCTGTGCTGAGAAAAGTCTGTTTGGGTAAGGCTGGCTCAATTTTTCCCCCTTGACTCCAATCTCCCCTCCTCATGTGCCAGCATGAATTTGTAGTGAAGTGAGGACCAAGTGATACTGCTTGTAAAAATAAATGCTGGGAAATGGACGTTTCTTTGTAGCTCACACAAAGTGTAAGGTGGCTTTGCATTTTGTGTGTTTTGGGGTAAAGTGCTGCAGATAACTATGATGCTCATTGACGTAGTTTAAGAGGCTTCGTAGTCATCAGTTCTTTTCAGTGAGCTGACATTGAAAGAAAGGAAAAAGATTAGGTTCTGATTCATACATAAAACTACGTGCTGGGGAAGGAAAGGTTAGAAGTAAGCTAAAATATCTTTATAATGAAGTATAATAATGAATAGCTAAATTATACCAGATTATTGTGTAACATGTTAAGTTTTTGTTTTATTTTTGAACCATGAACCCTGAAAACCCGTTCATAAAATACTGTATCTTCAAGTTTGTATGTGAAGTGTTTTCTTTAACAATTGTTCTTCTGATTTCACAGCACAATTATCTTCTAATCTTTAGAAATAGTGTGACTTGAGAAATATAGAAGCACTTATTGTCTCTTAGATCATCTTTACTGAAATTTGAAATAGTAGTTCTTGATGGAAAAACTGAAGTTCTGAATGATAAAGAATTGTAGGACATTGGGGATAAAGAGCCATAATGCAGATTTGAAAAAGGTTAGTTTGAAGGATTGGGATATGTTTAAAATATTTTAAGAGCTAAATAATAGTAACCCCTCTTGCAGTTCAACTATCTGGAAAAGAATGAAACCTACAAGATACTTAAAATAGTAAGCTACTGTATATTAAAGACCCCATAAAAATTACTTCATTGATAACATTAGTATTTATCATATGTTTGCTTTATTTTTTTTCTGGAAACCATCAGGGCAATTTACCACTGTACGTAACTTGGATCAGAAGTAATAGTATAGTAACTCTTTCTTTTTTTTTTTTTTTTTTTTTTTTTGTGGGAGGATGAAGCTTGGAAAATACATGTACACTAAGTTGTTTGATTCCTGAACCTAGTGGTCTGGACCATTCTTGATCTTGCTGCACAGTTACTCTTCTGTGTTGTCTTAACTTTTCAGTTCTGTTTTCTTCAGATACTGCTGGTTAATGCTGTATCTGCTGGCTGTCCCCTCTGCACAGTGCAGCTAGTACTCGAGGGAGGCTATCAGCAAGTGTGCTGGAGATAGTTTTCTGACTTGAAATGCAGATTCAGAGGTGAGAGTTAATGAGTTACAGAAACTTGTATGGATTTGTGGAAAAAGCTTTGAATGAAGTTCAGTTTCATTAGAAAGGTCTAGCCTGTAGGAGCCAAGCCTGAACTGAGGGTCTTTAAAATTTCATGACCCCTTAAAATGTCGCCCTTGCCAACAGAGGTGGTGGTGTTCTTTCCCTGTCTGAATTCCTGCATTCTTCCTTGTTGCAGGATCATTCATGAGGTTGATTTGAATTGGGTGGGCTGCCTAAGCTGCTTACTACATAGCTGTGTAAATGGTTGTACTGCTGTGAGGCAGGGAGAGAAGCACAGGGGTGAGAATAAGTGGTTGGTGGGTGAAACTGTCCTTTCCAGGTAAAAAGCAGGTAATGCTTTTTTTTCTTTCCCCTTGTTTAAAGTATGTATGGAACTATAGCTTGTTTAGGAATGTAGTAATCTTGGGCTTCCTCTGTACTAAGTGAGAGAGGCTTCTCCAGAGGGCTAATCAGATCTTAGATGACCCAGTTTTTCACGAATGCTGTAACTAAACCACCCCTCTAAATACAGGGGGTGCATTAGTCGCAATAAAATATAGACCCATATACTTTACATGCACAGAACTGATGCATCGCACTGAGGAAATGTAGGCATGCTAGTAGAAACTTATTTGTTTTCTTAATATTCACATTTTATGGTGTTGGATTTCATCTTATTTGTTCAATTGACATAATGATGACACTTTTCAGACCTTGTGACTTTTTTTTGCTGATAGTACAGCTATTTAAATATATCAGAACACAAATGAAAGCTTTTTGAAATGCGTCTGTATTTAAACAGACTTTTTAGATTATTTTTCTTCATAATCCTTTCTTTATTTTTGATCACTTTAGGATATTTAGGACTGGTAAGTTGTGGCTTTTCCTTCCACTTAGATTTTATTTTTAGATTGAAGAGGAAGACAAACTTTTTTGAGTGTTTTATCTGCCACTTTTTTAGCTGAACAAAAGAATTCTTTAATCTCTATGGACTGAAGTGAAGTCACTTTCCCTTCTTAAGCTTTGCAGGAGGTTGCAGTGACCAAAAATGTATTTATCACATTCAGAAACTGTGCTTCCAAGTGGTATGTTCAAGTTCAGTAGTCTCACTTTCTATAAGGCTTTGTCAACAAACAGATGTTGCTTAGTGTTTACTGTTTCATTTAAATTAGTTAATATTGTGTAGTAAAGCTATTTTTTAAAACCCTTTACATATATTTGAAATACATTTATTGAACATTTTAAAAAAAAATTTGGTTTATTTTTTTGTCATAGAACTTCAAAGCTATCTTCTTTCAGTTGGACTTTCTCCCTGCAGGTTTAAATTGATGGTCAGATTGATGGGGCTTCTCTAAATAAGTTAGTGCAACATGACACCTACGTTTAAACCAATGTAATTTCTGTTTGTAAACTAAGATGTTGGCACTGGCAGGAAACTATTGTTAATTTTGAACTGGCAGGAAAATGGCTATCATGAATGTTATTGGACGACCAGTCTTTTTGTTTACACACTTACTGCTCCCGGAATATGTCCTTTTTAGACACTTGCACTTCATGTTTGTTCTGTCACGTTTGCAAAGAAAATTAAGGCTGGATTATTTACAAATTATTTATTTTATGACAAACTAACTCTGTCTGTGTACAAAACAGCAAAGATGGTAGAAGTATGTTTGTAATATTTTATATATTTAAAAATTCGTTACATGTTTGTGCTATATATTTTTATATAATAATTTCCTATTTATGCTATAAATTATATACTTAAAATATATAACAATTCTTTTATGTATGTGTGTATATGTAGAGAGAGAGGGAGTCCTCTTTCTAAATTTTGCTGCCTCTCGCTGTTTTGATTGATGGCCAGTAGGGACTGCTGAATTATGACGACCAATTGGCATACACAGAAGTAGATCCCTTTAGCATGATAATACTCTCCTGTTAGGGTTTTTTTTTTTATTTAAATCTTAGTCTTTGGGTCTGTCTCTATATTCCTTTAGATAGACTATATAAGGCACAATAATGCCTCTATTGTGGATCTTTGGTACTCTTGCAGCAGAAAGAGTAAGTCGCAAAGAACACTGTAACCTTGTTCTCTGGAGTGAGTATCAAGTATGCACCACTATGTAAGCAATTTGTATTTCTGGGATTCTATTCATCCTGTGATAAGCTGATGGTGCTGTTCAAGTACATTCCAAAGGGGGAAGGATGCAGAAACTCACAGCTAAAATACAGATGAAAAGCGAGAGCTATAAATGTAGACATTTGGGCTGACCCCCCCCCCCTTTTGCATAAGGGACTGTGTAGACACCGAACAATGTTGTTCTGGTTACTGCAGGGAGGACTTCATAGAGGTTGCAGTATTGAGCTTCCTAGTGGTGTTATAATTTCCTATTACACTAGAAAATTCACAAAACAACAGCTGAGTCAGATGAAGGATTAGAAATGGGCTGAAGAACAACTTTTCCAACAGCAGTGATAAGTGAGGTATTTAGAGGACTTTCCTTGCCTGTTGTGAGTCATGTTGTTCTCCCTTTCTGTACAAATGACTGAATAATATGCACCACTGTGTTGGAAAAGTGAAGCCATTGCTGCTCGTTAGTGTGACTTTATCACAGATAAGGCTACAGCTCTCTTATTTTTCTTATGTTATTTATCTTCACATTCAAGACGCAAAACACTTGATTTACAAGATGTATCTTTATTTTACACTAAATTGACTGTGTTTCAAGAAAACCTACTCTGGCATTCTTTACCCAGTTTTTGATAGGAAACAACTTCTCTGATTTGTAGCATGGATGGAAAATATTTGGGATCATTGCCATAAGTGGGGTTATGCAAGTAATCCCAGCAGGATTACTGGCTCCGTGACTGGCTCAGTGTTTGTTTAAATTTAAGATATTTACTTAAACTATCCAATCTGTTGTCCTTTCCGTGTTTAAAGGATGGTTGCAGATGTTTGTGTGAAAAAAGTAGCTGCACTTAGGTGATACCCTATCAATCAGCAGATTATAAGGCTCGTTTAATCTCTCATTGCAAAAGACCCCCCTATAATTAAGATATTTAAATACTTAAAATTATGTGGGAGACTGACAAGATAGGACTGGCATTTTTTCAAGGCTATTGGTATGCCTATACCTATTCCGCTAAACATTTCTGAAGCGAGCAGAAAGCTGTATAGGACTTCCAGTCTGGTTTGGGAAGCTGGTGTGTTGCAGTTTCTTTTTCTATTTTCTTCTTTTTTTTTTTTTTTTTTTCCTGTTTCATTTTGTATACCATAATTATCCTCTGGAATGGAAGGCATACCAACACGCTGTAGAATCTGCAGTGCTTTTGGCCAATGCGGTCATTAACCTAATAGATCACTAATATAAAAGGGCACTTTGTTTTAATAAAGCACTTCGGTTTGCCATAGGAGAGAATTCTTGAATGCGGTCTTTCTGTTTTACCCTTGAAAAGCTCTTTGAAAACCTGCCTAATTCCATGGTAGAGTGCTGAAAGGCTCACTCAGAGCTCTTTTGAGCAGGAGTCAGACTTCCCAGAATTTTGAGACATAGGGAAATAAGTCTCTCGCCAGAATGCGTTCTGTTGCGTTCAATATAAAGCTTTTTCCTTCTCTCTTTTTTGGTAGAAGAATTTTGTACAGCATTATATGAGGAGAATTATTTTGTGATGCTACTGTTTCTGTGTTGTACGAACGCTAAAATGGCAAACCCCTCCTTTTCTGCCTTCCCCCAAACCTACTTTTTGGAGGTGACACTTGTCAGCTGCAGCTCTCTTCTTACCAGTGATGCTGTGCTACAGCCATACTTTGTGTCTGGGCTGTTCTACAGACCCTGCTTGCCTTGCATGCTTCAGAGCGGTTATATTTCATATTACTTTATATCTGATTGTAAAAACTAGACAAGTTTTTGATCTTCTTCTCCTCCCCTGCCCCCAGTTACAGCAAGTTACTGTAAGAGTGTTTGAAGGATGTCAGGGTTGGTCGTGGGGGATGGGAGAGGAAAAAATAGGTTTATAGTTTGCCTTGAAAAGATTAGGTACAAACTGAAAAGCGTCAATTTTGCTTTTTGTTTCCTCCCCCCACCATATTCTTTTCTATGCCGGAAGCAGTGACAAAAATGTAGCTTTAACTATGTGGTAGGAAAGTACTTCTTTTTAGCCTTTGCTCTAATGAGTCACTTGTAGTGACATTTCAATATTTATTTATTCCCCATGCATTAAAACAAACTAAAAGAAATAATATTTATGTGAAACTCACTGTAAGGCTCTTGGTGTGTTTGGTTTTTTTTTTTTTTTTTTCTTTAATGCATTGACCATTAAGTGGAACATCCATTTTGGAGAACTAACTCTTTAACTTGTGTTTTTGTTTAATGCTGTGTATTCAGTGGTCCTACAAGATGGTATAGCAAGGACAGGTTACCTGTGTGTTGTCCGGTGAAACCTAACAGCTCCAGTTCAAGGATAAATCTACTACCAATGGAGGATGATGGCACTTCTATTTCTGTTCCTTTAGCACTGGTGTAGTACTGCTGGTAAAGTGGTGCAGTTCAGTCCCTTCTTGTCCGGACTATGGGCAATTGTTGGCTGAAACTGGCATGATTCTATATTCTCTGCAGCTACTGAGAGAGCATGGAGAATAGTAAATGTACTACAGTCTTCTGTCTGCCAAAATTGGGACTGAGTCACTAGGCCATGCACAATTCCTGTATCTTTGCTTCTGTAATAGGTAGGTAAGATGTTCTTCATTTGGATAGTTTGTCTTAAAGTGAAGCTGAATAAAGAAGCCTGTTTCATATGGCTGCTTCCTGCCTCTGTCTAGATGCAAAGATGCCCAGGTGTTTCTCCCATTTTTTCATTGAATAGGAGAACTCTGTAGCTGAGCCATGTATATGCTTTATGGGAAATAGCACTGGATATGAAGCAAGTGTGATGTGCTAGTTACAGTGCACTACTAAATAAATCCGTTCGTGAGAACAGAGGCAAAACAGAGATAACCATAAAAATAGCCACAACCAGCTCCTTAACCAGAATACATCTCTCAAATATAACTCTAACATTAACCTTAAGTAGTCATGGTTAACAGGTTTGTCATATTCAAGCACTAAGCTTGGATTTTTTTAAATACGTTAGCCAAAATATGTTTTGAAAGACTGCATTTTCTGAGTGAATGTACAAGGAGAGCAGAAGGTAGAAGCCTGAAAGTGAACGTTTAATGGTATCTCAGCTGCAGTAAGCAAACAGACCCAGGTAGCTTCCTTTCAAAGGAGGGTAAATCACTTCTGATTTGTGTGACTTTCAGGCTAATTTCCCTCAGTTACTTTTGAAGCACTGAATTCTTTCTTCCCCAGCATGTCTGTCTTTGTACCAATGTTTTCATCAATAGGTAAGCTATATTTGTAGGAATAGATACTTTTTAATGTTAAGTTAGCCTATTACAAAATATTCAGAAACTTGTTTTAAAAACTTTGATTTTTATTGCAGGGAGAGAAAGCCATACCATAGATTAATTGCCACACAAATTAAGCCTACAATTACATGAGTTTAGTAAAAGTACTGTGTATTTTGCAGTGGACTGATAAGGTTTGATGTTCTTCCTGGTGGCTGTGGACAGCTGCATTTTATTACTTGGATTAACTATCAATATAGAAATATTAACATGCAGCAAAGGATTTAATCCTGCTAACAAATAGTGATGCATTGAATTTTGTAGTTTTTCTTTGCTTCAAGGAGGTTAAGAGATTATTAATCTCATTCATATCCTTTTCAACAGGAAACCAAGTAAGGGTTTATATTAAAAGCAAAGTTTTTCTCCTTTTTTTTCTTTTTTTTTTCTTCTTTGATTTGAACACATATTCACTTTTATTAATCTTTGCCAGATTAAACTAATTTACTTTGACTTCAGTATTGACACATAGATAAGATAGTAATAGTTTTGATTTTTGTTTAATATTGCAAAAAGAAGAAAACCCACTCTTCTAATGACTGGTATGGCTTCTTTCTGCATGCTTAAGTTTGACAGAATATTTTGTATTATCCTTTAGCTTGACAATAAATCTGTCGATTAATACTACAGCCATGATCCAAATCCAGGAAACACAAAATTGCTGCATATTCTGGTCAGAATGCTGCATATGCAGGAAATGATGCATATTGTTTGGAAAATAATCTTTTAAAACTTTTCTGTTGTTATAATTACAACTTCATAAATGTTTGGTTACTTTTTGAGACTTCTACTGTGGAACTTTTTTTGCAAAATTATCATTTGCAGCTAAAACTATATAAAGATTTGGACTGTAATATGAGGGAGACTGAGACATTGTGGGGTGTATACATTCACTGAGATGAGATCTTGTACTAACATGCTTTCTTCCACCTGTTTTGAAAAAATGTATTTTATCATATTTAAAACAAGCTACTTAGATACAACTTTTTTGGGGAAAATGTCATTTGCTTTGCTGCTTGCTTTATTTACTAGCTAGTGTGCCTTATAAACTGGCCTTTTGTCCTTTGAATGGTATGGATCTGAGGGAGAGGAGAAAGAAATAGGATAAATTTGAAGGTCCATAATAAGAATCTGTTGTTCTATAGTTACTCTTTATCATAACATCTGTGTAGCTTGCTTAGCGCAATCCTAATCACATAGTTCCACAAGACATGAAGTATCTCTATTGTATCTAATGAGTTCTGCACTGTAGCTTAAGCTATTCCTTCTGACAAGTCTTTACAAGTTAAATATCTAAGAGCTTTTGAAAGCTTTTTAAACTGTGTAGTTTAGACACACTTGTATGTCTAAATCTGATGGTACAGTTTTACAGTAAATATATGAGCAAAGACTAAGCATGCTTGTTTTTTTTTTTTCTTAAGAATGTATCAAGATGTATTTGAACACAAACTTTGATACTCATCTCCATTAGTGTCTGGTGTCTGTTACCAGATGGATGATAAAAGTGATTCACACGGCCAGTTCCCTTGGCTTCGCTGTGGCTCTCTGGGAAAGTTGTCCTGTATTTTGTCATCATCTAGATCCACTTGCAGAATACATTGTAGCAAGAGCTAAGGAGGTAAAAAATAATGTGAATTGAGTAAGAAGGGTAACAGTAAGAGTATTGTGCAGTGACGGGATTTTGCAATGTGTAGTTTCTTTCACTGTGTGCAATAACATCAGCTGAATGTAGCTATGTGTTTTCTGTCTTCCCCTTTCCCTGTTTTTAGCATTTGTGTTTCTTTTTTGGGTTGGTAAGCTTTTGCCTGGAACAGGTGGAATTAACCTTTGACCATTTATTGAAGTTCGCAATCATCATCCTGAATTTAATGAACAGTTTTTTTGTATGTTTAAAGAAAACCAGACTTTAAAAAAAATGTGAACAAATGTGAAACAAATCCTCTTTAATCAGCGTCCACTTAGATAGCTTTCTGTTACAATTATTTATTACTTTCCCAGCCTCTAGCTCAAGCTACTTTCTGCTCTGAAGACCTCTTCTAAAAGAGTTTCATATATCTACATCCAGTTTGTTTTAAAAACTGCAGTCATACTTTCATGCTTTGAAAATGGTAGCAAAAGTGCTAAAAATGAAGGGAAAAAATATTCCTAATGAATGCAAATTCTGTTAGATTAAGGAGTGACTCTGTAGGACCACTCAGAAGACTGCAAGGATATTTATTTATTTATTTATTTATTCTTATGGCTGCTTTGCAAAATGCATAGACAAAAGCAGTTGTCTTTGGAAAAATGAATGCCTTGAATAATAAATGGAGTCATATCACTAGTGGAAACTTTTTCACAGGAAAGGCTACCCAAATTCCACATATGATTTCTTGAGAGCATTAGGTTTTCTTTTATCTTTTTCATGGTTCCCTTTAGTGCATTACTGTCAAAGAATAATCTGTAGAAAATAATGAAGCTCAATTTAAAGTTTCAGAGATTTATGGATAGGGTTAGTTATTGATTTGGAACTCTAGAATTCTCCTATTCCAACTATAGTAGGTTATTTAAAACTTAATGAAAACTGTAGGCTTCAGTTCACAGATTGGAAAATTAATTCAAAATATCAGTGAGAAAGGATAGATAACCTGCTTTATAGCTGCTTTAATAATAATTTGTATCATGATATATTGCCTATCTTAGAGCTCAATGCCTATTTATTTTGAGATATTAATTTGAAGACCAACTGTGACAGGAAAAGTCAGAGAGGAGTATCATAAACCAAAATGTTTCTGTTGATACTTAAGGTGTTACCAGGACTTAGCTGCTAGGTAGGCTTTATCTGAATTTATTATTTTTTGCAAGAAATATGCAGTCTTGACTGTGAACTCATTATACAAATATGTTGAAAGAATCTCTTCCCAGCTAATGTGCCTTACTTGTATTTCCTTAATTTTTTAATTTCTTGTTGAAAACTTTTCTCCTGCTTGTGAAATAGTTGTTGCTCCTGATAAGAAAATCTGCTTCGTTTTCTGAGCCCTTTTGCTAAGATGGGAGAGAAGATGAAGCAGTTCTGCCCTGTGGTTTCTGAAACTGCAGCTTTTAAAGCAAACATTCAGGTTGGTTGGTAAGAACAGCTGCCCTCACTGTAGCTGGTACTTGACTTTTTTATATAGCCCTTGTTTTGAATAGTCCTATTGACTTTGTAACATATGGAGGTGCCATCTGTATTTTACAGATGTAGAAGGAAGAGTCCAAAGAGCAAATGAACCCCCGCTCTTGTAAACGCCCATCTTCTGCCTGTAATTGGACTTTGCTCTCTTGCAGTACTAAAGAGATACCAGGAGGTGTGTTTTGTGTGTATATATGTACGTGCTTTCTAGATGATAGCGGTGAGACTTAAAGCTCGATCCCGCTTCCGTTGAACCAGGTAGCAACAGAACAGCGTATCAGGCTGGTACCTCACTGACCGTTGGTTATGGGCTGTCTGTTTCTTTGGGTGTGTCGGGCCTGAAATCTTGGTATTTTATCCATGTTGAGAGTCTAGCAGGTAGGGAAAAGGACATAAGTAATTCCGGCTATGAGGAACCAAAGTCAGGATTATGAAGACAGATCTGCACAGGTTTCCACAGAGATGTGGTGGAATAATCTGTATGCAGCCTGAATTCTGGCCAGTTCAGGTTGATGTGAGATGGAAAAAAGAACGGTCACAATAACTTTGTATCTCAGATAAAATGTGTACAGTCCTATTGTTCAAATGAATAAATGCCCTCGAGCCTTTTTTTTTTTTTTTTTTTTATTAGTAGCTTGTGCATCTTTCTTTCTGTAAACGAGGGCATAACAAGCAAGTGCTTTTTGGGTAACTGCAATGATGCCTAGGATTACCCTGAGGGTTCTTGATAGTTTTTAAAAAAGTATAGACAGAATGCCATGAGTATATAAACATTACAGATTATAAAAAGAGAATGAAGGAGAAAATACGAAGTTTTCCTCAAACGTAAATTCTGATTTTTTTTTTTTTCCTTTTCTAAGCGTCATTTGACAAATACCCACTCAGCCATACTTCTGCCACATCTTTTATGCTGTAAATGTGTTACCTCCTGGCAATCTGCTTTATAAAAAAGAATTGCTTTCAGAGACCAGTTAATTATAATTACGTTAATGGAATCATTTTTATTTTGAATGATGACAGCTGACTAATCATGATGCAGGTCATTCTTTTTACTATGGTTAGGAGAGGTCAAGGGCTGCACAGTGATCCATAAAATTCCATCCTGGTTAACTGCTCCTTCTCATACCAATGTATTTCATCAGATTGATAACACATGATTTCTGTATTCCCTATGATTGTGAAGTTAAGGAAGAAAAGCAAAATGCAAGAACATCATCAAGCACATGTTATTTAGCAAACTAGCTGTCGAAGATGAAAAATACTTATCGAAAACTCACGAGATACACACTCAAATGTCTAACACTATTTTTCTCCTCAAACAGGATCTACTTAAATTGTTACACTAAATTTATGACACTTGGTTGCTTTTTGGTTTGCCTTGTGTATGTGTGTCAGAATTGTTGTGAACTTTCTGTTGGTGAATATCCTTGCCCACAGGTTGTGTTTTTGTTAGGATGTGGTCTGAGAGATGACAGTTGTAGTGGTGGATTCTGTGGAGATACCAGTTTAGTTTCATGATTCAAAGGTAAGAGTGAACTATAACCAAGTTATCACTCATGAATAACAGTTGAAGTTACATTATTTTGCTAGTTAGTTGTGTCTTGTTTCTTGGAGTCGTTTCGGTATTGCCACTCTTTTAAAGCAGGTGTCATGGTTTAGTATTATTGTCTTGGTAGGTGTTGGAATGGATTTGAGGGAAGAGAAATAGCAGCTGCGAAGCTTATTGCCTCTTTTAGTGATTTGTCGAAGTTTGTTACGTTGTTTCTCATGAATGCCAGGGCCCTGCTTCAGACTTGCACTATTTTCTTTCTTCACATTACACACAGGATGTTTAGTAAACTTGTTCATACTTTCCTAAATTAATTTTAAAGCTTTGGGTTTTTCTTTCAGTTTCTTTCTATATGACCATTTGCCTGACAAATAAGAGGGAAACTACTGTGCGTACCATCTTTGGAGATTATTTCATGTTGAGGGAGGCAGGTGTGTGTGAAAATGACTTCCACTCCTCAAATTCTTGTGTGTGTGTCTCAAAAGCTCAGAGCAGGCTTCAGCTCTTTAAAATACCCCTGCCACTGGTGGAGGGAGAGAGATACTGGTGACCATGGGATGAAAGCCTTTATAATGGCTATTCTGCAAAGCTTAGTAGGTACTGGTTTTGTATTCTCACCGTAGTCCACTAGACCTGCAAATCAGCTACTACTAGTCCTTTTCCTATTAGTCATCTTCGTTACCACAGGACAAGGGATAGTTTTGAAGAAAAGGGAGCAACTTCCCTTTTTGCAGTCGGGAATAGCTGTAACCCTTTCCTGGGTGTTAATTCCTAGGTACAGAAGTGCCCCATTTCTTTTTTTTTTCTTTTTTTTTTTCTTAAGTAATATTGACACAAAAGCAAGTACAAAGCATGCCTTCTATTCCTTTCTCTCTTCCTCCACTCCCTTTTCCTCACTGTTACTCTTTGTCAATCCACCATCCTCTCCTTATTCTAGCACTTGAGAACCTTGCTGTAGAAATGAGGTAATCCAGTTAAAAATCAGGATCTGCAAGGTATACTCATGCTTTTAAGTGGTTAAGCATATGTTATTACTGAAGATTTTATTCTACCTTATTCCTTCTTTCTTTTTTTCCTGTTTTCTTTTTTTCTAAATATGTTTATATAAGACTATCAAAAGTTTACTAGTTCTGTAGAGGTAGGTGTGGTGTTCTATGAACCATAAACTTGTTAGCTTTTCAGAGGAAATCTGCAATGTAATGTAGCTGTAAGTAATGATGTTCCATTGAGTTTGTATCTTTAACTTGAAGATAAGGTTTTTGATAACACAACTAAATAAAAAAAGAACACATCATGGCAAGACAATGGTGGGAAAGTTCATACAGCAGGAATTTTGAGGATCAGATTATTAAGTAAAGGACTGAAAGGTAAACTTTATCAGACAACCCTGCATTCTACATCTTATTTAAATGTTTTGAAATTATAGTTGTTTTGGAAACTTCTATGGTAATCTTTTCCTTACCTGTCTACATACAAAGTCATTTGTCTGAAACCTGGAATTTAAGTTTATGTACAGAAGTTAGAGATTATTCTTAATATAGAAGGTCGGGAGTTCTGCCTCTCATGGTTTGAAGAATCCTTTTTCAGGAAGAGATCAGTTACAGTTGCACAGTATGTCTAAAAGCTTCCTGTTGAGTGGGTGCTTGAATATTTGCAGGGTGGGAGAAGAAATTGGACAGCTTGTCAGAAAGAATGATTTTAGTTGTCTTTGTTTTGCCAAAGCAAATACAATAGTACTTTGGGTTGCTATTACTTCTGGCAGAGGTGGATTAATGGGCAGGCTGTAAATGAGACTGACATCATAGAAACAGTTTGTCATGCCTACACCGTATGTGTTTCAAGAGACTGATGCGGATAAATACGTCAGCAAATCTAAAAATCTGAAACGTTTGTGATCAGCAGCTGGAAATGGAAAGAGATGACCTCTCCTCCCTACCATCTAACACTTAAGCAATGGGAACAGAAGGTCTAAAGGCCAGAGCATAGGTCTCGCTGTGCCTCAGTTGTGGCCTATGGTTTGTTTTGGCATTACAGTTTTTGGAAAATGTAGCTGACTTCCTAAATCGTGCTCTTTGTGTAGGCAAGGCCTTGCAATGCTGTGTAGGTTTCCTAAAGCATTCACAGAGCCTCTTCAAGGTTGACAGTTATTTAACGTGACCGTATAAAACACTATTTCTCATGATTTTTTTCTTTTTTTTTGTTAGCTCTGTAGAGGCTTTGACAGAAGGTGTTTCTAAAGTGCCTTTGTACACTTTCCAAATGGCATTAAAAATGTTGTGGGGCATGTACCGCAATTTGTCTGCTTAAAATTACCTGACAGAAGTAATGATAATACCTTAGCTGAAACAGTTCTCTGGGCCTCTGGTGGTGAAAGAGAGAAGAATGCCTGAAACACTCCCAGGATTTCCAGCATGCCTCCCTGTGTGCAAGAATTCCCGTCACGTAGCAGGGTGTCAGAGGTGTGTGTTCAAGGGGGGAGAAAAGAGGCTGAATGACTTTCTTTAGCAGGTGCTTGCTTGTGCCTGATGGAGTTTAGCAAGCTAGATTTAATTTTAATTCTGTTAGTAGATCTGATGCTGGCTCTACACTGCACCAATAGCTCTCTTAAAGCATTACATGAAATCTCATGAATTGAGACAGACTTTAAAAGAGGATGCAGACACTCTGCTTAGATACTGAGCCTAGGGGAGTATGTTGCATCTGTTGGCATTCATTTCAAGGGTGTTTTCTGTAGTTACTCTGTGGTGTGAATGTTTCCTTTAAACTTTATTTAGAGAAATTAGTATGCATTCTCTGCAGTAAATAATTTTAAAATGTTCTGCAGAAATACATTTAGGACTGCTTGCAGTTTTTTGTCTCCTTGTGCTGAAGTCACTTTAAATCCATCACCCCAGCCTATAGAGTCGTCAGGCAGAAATCTTTCTGTGAAGGTAGGTGAGTTGTTCCTGCATCAGTTTTGCTTGAGCATACTGAAGATGGCCATATAATAACATGTAGTAATGAAACCTGTTGGAATTTCAGAGGAGCATCTAGTCTCTTTGATCTTGCTAATGAGCAATGATTCAAGTGCTACAGATTGTAAAGGATCTGGTGTCGCCAGCAAGACGAAGAACAGATGCTGCTAAGAAAGGTAAGAGCAGCACTGGGATATATTCAGTGTTCTGAGTAATCTACTGTAAATCAGAAATATTTTGGAGTTTGGTTGTAGTTAAATTAAGTGTGTACTTGATACTTAAAAATGTTCTTTGTTGTGGCATGTACAGCTTCCATAATTTGGCTTTGAACTATATTAAGCCTAATTATTATCGTATTGCAACTGCAGCTTTCCCAATGAGAATCCTGGTGACGTTTATTATGCTGAAGATGGAGTTTGTCAGCATTTGTAACTGCTACTGTTGTTCTACAGATCTTTTCCTTATTTTCCTGTGGTAAAAATGTTTTTCTTGTCCAGATAGCTCAGGTTGTGAAAATAGCAACCATATTCTGTGGAATCCCATTAGAATAGTTTTTAGAGTCTTAATATTCTAAATGAGAATAAGAGCAAAAATAGGCTGCTTTAGTGCTTATGGAAATGAGAGAGACTGAAAGTACACAGCTGCACTGCTGTTTAGGTTTTACAATGAGATTATTTCTAGATTACAACTAACTTCAAAATCCGAAATGGCTCTTGCAAGTGTATAAAACATTACTTGAAATACTCAATTATTGTTTGAAATTAATTGATGTTAAATGCTTTTGTTGTTCTCTTCAATGTGTTGGATGTTTGTTGGTTTTTCTTCGCTAAAGTAGTGCCATCCTTTGTGGTATCGTGCATACTTATCTAATTAGGAACTGATTAAACATTTTTTTCATCTTTACTTTTACATCTTAATTATTTGCAGTTGCTGAATATATGGTTTGTAGAGGAACTAAATAATTTGTAGAGATGTCTTTAAAAATTCCGTTCCTTTCTCTGTAGAATTAATTTTCTAGGACCACTTTATTTTGTATTGAATAGGTAATGAATAATTTAGGATCTACAGCATCTGTGTCTGCCTGTTACTATATCATTGTTCTATTCTGTCCTTACATGTAATGTGTGGCTATAGGCAAGTACCTTTATTTTAAGTCATTCATCTAATAACATCAGGCTGCTGTAATTCTGATGAGTTATTTAATGAAATGCCTCTCTTAAAAAAACAAAATGAGTAAGGCTCTGCTGTTATCCTCTTATTCTGGAGAAAACAAAAAAAAGCATGCATTTCATAAACCCAAGCTTCCTAATTACTTCTTTAGATTTTGCAGTAATTGGTTGAACATACCACCCAACAGTTTTATAATTTCATCAGAGTGAATTACTTGATCTCTGTTCACTGTTGTTTTTTTGATTTGTGTACTTACGCTCCATTAGTTACAGAGAAGAATGAAGAGGACAGGAGTTCTACTTGTCTGTAGCTAGCTAGTCAGGCTTGGTTTTTATGGAAGTAGTATAAGAACAGGTTTAAAAAAATAACACCAAAAAAAATATATAAAAAGGAACAGATTCAATGGAATTGGAAGGGAAAGCCTTGAAAAACATAAGCAAATGCTCATTTTCTCAGTTCTAAAGCTTTGAGTTTTTTTTCTCTCCGTTTGTTTTACTCCCTTGTTAAAAGACAGTAATTTGGGGTCATTGTTTGGGCGATATTCTCAAGCTGCTAGTAACTGAGCTAATTAGATGTTAGCTCTTACAGAACTTGGTAGTACATTTTGACAAGCACTATTAAGATCTTAACATTAAAAAAAATTTCAAACATTCTGAAGAAAACATTTACAAAAGATGCAAAATGCTGACAGACTTCTGTGATAAATACAGCAATTTGAGTAGGCACTAGTGTTTTTTTTTTTTTCACAGCATGCAACATTAGGCATCTGGTGTATGTGAAGGACTGTATTCTACAGAAATGACTCATTCTCATTATTGTTTTCAGTAACTGGAAAAATGTATTTGTAAAGGAAGAGTTGCTAGGAAGCCCAATGTGAATGTGAGGTGAATTTATTGAGACATGAGGGATGATATGTGAAGTGTTTACCAACAGGCTTTCAAATTGGTGTTGGTAAACATGTTAAAGGTTTCTAATCCTGCTCCTCAGGTGCATCCTCTTCTTCCCCTTAAAAAAGAGTGTTTATCATTAGGATATGACTTATTGCATAGAAGTCTGAAATTCATTGTTTTCAACTTGTGTGGAAATTTTCTGTAAAATATCTGTCCCTTGTGAAAAATAGGAACTCAAGAAACTGAAATTGAAAATAGCAGACATTTGCAGAAGGGTCACTGCACGTGGGGAGTGGAGGAAGAGCCTAGCCTTGGGTAGGGGCCTAACTTGCACTCGGGAGACAAATGTTACAAAGTAGTATAATGTATTAATTGTGTATTTCATGTGTTTGTATCTAGTTTAAAACTTTTCTTCTTTAAGATTGAATGAATGTCCTATTTATAAAAATAGTTATACTGTTAGTACACAAGATTGTAGTGGAAAGGATTCCTCTGGGCTTCAATTTTCATTTATTTTCAGGCTGAGACCTAGAAACACAGTTACTAGCCAAGAGTGTCTTTTTGCATCCGTGGTTCAACAGAAACTTGTTATAAAGTCTACAATAAGCATAGCTACTGTGGTGGAGAAAATTTAGTCCCTGCAGAAGAAATTCCTGCAGAATGTTGTTTAAAAGAAACCCATTATTAACACTTCATGGGTTAAGATGTGGATTTAATGTGATAGTTGAACAGCCTGCCAAAGTTGCTGAGTCTAATTGAATTTTTTTTTTTTTACAGGCCAGAGTTTTTTTTCATTGTGGCCATGACCTGTGCCACTAGTTAAATTAAATTTCATTTTCTTTACCATAAGAGTGTGATAAATAGATGGTATACAAATACGAGACTAAATCTTGCAAATGGTTAGGCAGTGTGAGTATGAGTATCCACCTTGTCTCCCAGTTGCAAGTCCTGTGGTTATGGTTTTGTCTTTAGTCTTTGACTGTTGAGGTTGACATCAGAGAATCCTTCAGTAGGCCTCTTAGTACACAAGATTGTAGTGTGTATCACTCTTGCTTAGTGATACATGCAATGAGCTAAACAGTAAGTTTTGGTTTATAGTGTCTTTATAATGTCTTACACTTCCATCCTTTTTTTTTTTTTTAATCCTGTGCTTCTTAAAACTTGGATCCTTTAATCCTTTTTTAAAGAAAAAACTCACCCTGTAATTGTGTTCCATAGTCTTCCAATTGCAGTGAAAGCCGAGTGTGTAGAGTTTTTTGTTTGCTTTTTACAGTTTTAGTTTTTTGGGGAAAACCCAGACTCTTACCATAATTAGATAGCATCAGGCCAGTTAAAGGAAAAAAATGCCTCTAATCCATTTATTGTCAAAGGGGTAACACTTTACATGCTCAATAATTTGGAAGGTGAACATGAAGTTGTAAAGAAAGTAAAGAAAATTTGGAGAGGTTGCCATTATTTTATTTCATAAGACTTGAATGTCTTAATTTATGAAATTGAAAGTCTGTCTTTGGATAAAGTCCTATATCATGCCAGTATAAAATTCTCTTGATTAGCATTTGAATTCAAAGCCAAACATCTCACAAGATCTAAAACCTTTCTGAATTTCAAAAAATAATTAAAATGTTACTTCTCCTAGAGAAATCCATGTACAGTGTAAATCTATTATTTTCTTTTTTCTGTTGCTGAAATCCTGGTTGAAATCCAAGTTCTTTAAAATTATTAAAGAAATATTCATGTTTACTTCTTTCTTCCTTCCTTCCTTTTACAGATGGCCACAGCAGAACTTAATTGGCAACATCACCTTGATGTTAAGATATAAAAAGAGATGTTGTATTAAAATACTTCTAGCAGATGGGACAACTAAATTGAAATCATAGAATTAAAAAGGCATGCAGTGTTTTAGTGTAAGATATAGATACCTGAGAGAAAACTTTAGTTTGAGGTTTTTTTATGGATTGTAAGCGGAGATGTATGTTTGGTCACTGCTGTATTTGGGCTGTAAGCCAAAGATAATGCTCATCAGGAATCCCCTGTATTTCTTTAGGCAGTGTATCTTACTGCAGCCTTTGAGGTTTCAGACAAAGCTTATGGATATCTTCAGTTTCAAAGATAATTTTAATTCTGGAAATATGGGCCTATGAGATATGTAAACGTTGGGCCAGACAAGGATAATCATGTTTAAATGTGTCAGTAATAGCTCACACTTCGGAAGTTACTGCCTGAATTCACTTGCAGATGGTAGAACCTTGTATTTCAGACTTAGACTTGGCAAGAAATCTGCCGTCTTTTTTTGGTTTATTTCTTTTGGAATGGACTAAGTTGATTAGTTGCAAGATGGAGAAAATAAAAGAAAGGTCCCACATCAAGTAGCTACAGTATTTTCTTGTTACCTTTAGTGGCAGTAGAGGAAAGGTATAATCAAATTCATTCCCTCAAGGCAACTAGTGAAATGGCAGAAGCTCTCTTCATAATCTCTTGATTTTTCTATTTGTTATAACATCTTTGCACAGGAGGCTGAGCATTTTGTCTCTTACGGGAGTTTCAGGGTTACCTGAATTTCTTTTGTAACTTACTGCTTTCCTTCAGAAAGAATTACATACTTTTTCCTTTCTATTTCTTAGGATTTTTTTTTTTTACATTTAATATTTTATTTTTAAGTGACTTTTGTTTTATATATGTGAGAAGCCATTTTTTACTCTTTCTGAAATTCTGTTTTGTTTTTTTTTTTGTTTTTTTTTTTTTTTTACTTTTTAGTGTCTGCTTGTAGGAATTTGCTCCACTACTTTAGAATTGCTCCACTTTTAAATACTCTGCAATCAACACTGTGTAGGAAATGTCTATTTACAATAAAAGTCTTAAGACTTCTTGATTGTCGCCCTGGACTCTCTTAAGAGCTGAGCTCTGTGTTATTGCAGTTTGCTTTGAAGTAAAGTTCCACAAGCATGCATGTGAGCTGACTGAATGCATCCTAAAGCTTGAAAAATTCTTGAGTAACGTTCTGTCCATCATTGACCAGTGTCTCATTTGTGCTAAGTTTGGCTCAATTTTTCAAGTTTTTGTCACAAAACATAGCCCAATGTGCATCTTCTGTCGCTTAGATGGAAGGAAGAAACACAGAAGATCCTGATTCCTTTTCAGTCACAGGAGAATCTCATGTTCTTTTTGCTGAGCTCTGAATTAGTCTCACAAAGGGTTGTTTTAGACAAGAACTGTCATGATAATTTGATTGAGCAAGTGACATTATAAAAGCATATGCATGGTTTCTGATGCAAACCAATAAGATGATTATTTTTCTGAAGAAAGCTCTCCCACCTCCTTCCTACTCCTGAGACAGAACCAAAATATTGAACAAATCAGTAATGCTTTCAAAGATTTCTTAGGTTTCTTCAGGAGTATTAAAAAAAAAAAAAAAGAAAAAAGAAACACTGGCTTTTTGCCTGTATCTCTTTGGTGCCAACTTCCTATATCAGTATATTTTTTTCCCCATGGTCCTGATCTTGCACCTTTCCTCACAGGCTAATCATCTGTTATCTTCCAAGGAAACTGAACACACACAAGGAGCGCAGCAGGACTGGATAACTTCTGGAGACTTTAAAAAAAACCAACCAAACAAAAAGTTGTTAATGAAACCCAAAATGGCGTTCTCATAAAGTGGGTAGATGGAGATGTCTTGTTCTCACATTTAAGAAAAAAACCCCATGAAATGGAATTCAGCTTTTTGTTTTTCTCCCTCCTGGGGCTGCTTCAAGAATTCTAGTTTGTGTGATTTAGTTATACGTAGAGTTTTCCTCAATCTTTTCTTTGAAAAAACAATCGTGCCTCATACCCTGCAGTGTCTTCTGATTTGACAAAAACATTATTTAAAGGTATTTTAGGTTGAAAGAACCCTAAGAAAAACTTCAGCTTCCTTGGACTGTATCTAGGAGGTAAAAAATAAGTCTTTTCACTCAAGTGTACTTAGAAAAGCTGATGTGAGAAATCAGTATATTTAAAGGGTAGATGAGATTATCACAATCTAGTGTGACCTCTTGCTTGAAGACTGACTATTAACTGTAGCAGATCCTCCACACAACCAGTGTTTCTACAGTTCATGTGAACATGAATGAAAGTTAGGTATTCGTGCGTATTTTATTGTTGAAAGAACACTGTTATATTCCAGGTTGGATATTTTATCTGAGAAATGCTGGAGAGAAGTAAAAGTTTCCTAGACCTGTATACCTGTTCTCAAATTACTTTGATTTTTAGAGGTAGAATGGATATGGGAGAAGAGCGATCTTTTTCTCATGAGGCCAGAATGTGGATGAGCAATACATTTTATTTATTAATTAAAATACAGATGAACTTGGCAAGTTGTTCAGTGATCAGCCAGATCTGACAGCAGGGAGGTAAATCTTTTTTTGTTGTCATTAAATATGAAATTCTGCCCACAGCAGTCAAAATAATTGATTGTATTCTGCAGCTCATCAGTACATATATACAGCTTCAATTCATTATTTACTATGGCTAAGTTTCTACTAATGTGACAAAACTTAACTGTATTTCAACAGGCTCTACTGACATTATTATATTCGTATTAAAGTGAGGCCTTTCGGCTGTCGTTTCACAGACAACGCTAGCATAAATGACTCTTCTCAAAGATGTACTCCTGCCTTGCTTCTGCTGCTCATCTTGTCTCCTCATCCCAGTTCAAATCCCTTCACAAGCATTTGTATAGCCATCTAGTGATTTGAATTGGGAAGCTGATCTGAATTAAACTATTCTTTCTTGTTGAGCTCATTTTAATCTTGATCAGTTTAACCACTCTGGCTGGTGATGCAGATTCACAAGTGTGCATGCCAGCTGAAAGTGATGTGAGTAAATACACGGGGGTGGCTTTTCTTCAGTGGTGATGCTGGCTGAATGCTGAAGTGCTGCTGAGACTTCCTACTGCACAAGTATGAGGAATTCCACCTTAGGATGATACACACAAGCAAGTAATAATACAGTTGGTTCATTCAACAACGGGGACATGCAGTGACTAATCTAGAGGATTTTTACCTAAAATACCCCATGTCTGTGGCTGCCATTCACTATCTCTCACTTTCCCATGAAAGTTTTTACTATTCATCTATATACATTATGGCTTTTCTATTGCATTTCTTATCCTGACGATTTATTGCCTTTTTACTTTATTTAAAAAAAATGCTCAAAATATATAATTCTTCACATTTGTGTGATGCCAGATGTAGTGATTAAGAAAGGTTGCAGTGCTGCTTAGCCATATGTAGCTGTTAATGAATTTAGTGTCTGTTTATTTGGTCTTTGATTATTAAGTAGGTAGCATCATTTAACAAAGTACTTAGATGTTGTATCTTGGGAATTGATCTATGGCTTAAAAAATTAATACAGACAGGTTGATTTTGATTTAGCTATAGAGGAACTACAGAAAAATGAAGTACTACTTGTTCTTTCTTTCTGTGATAATATTAGTCAACTGAAATGTGCTAATTGACGAGATGGAAGGCATAATGAAGACAACTGATCTCCAGCTTTATACCGTGATTTGTTATTCCAATATGTGTTGGGGTTTTTTTTGGGGGAGGGTGGGACCTTAAACGCATGAATCGTCAACTGTAATGTTCTCAATAATCCTGAAATAGAACTTTGAAAGCAGCCCTGAGGAGAAGCACTTGGGGGTATTGATTGATGAGAAGCTCAACATGACCCAGCAATGTGCGCTTGCAGCCCAGAAAGCCAACCGTGTCCTGGGCTGCATCACAAGAAGTGTGACCAGCAGGTCGAGGGAGGGGATCCTGCCCCTCTACTCTGCTCTTGTGAGACCCCACCTGGAGTACTGCGTCCAGCTCTGGGGTCCCCAGTACAGGAGAGACATGGAGCTGTTGGAGAGAGTCCAGAGGAGGCCACGAAGCTGATCAGAGGGCTGGAGCACCTCTGCTATGAGGACAGGCTGAGAGAGTTGGGGTTGTTCAGCCTGGAGAAGAGAAGGCTCCAGGGAGATCTAATTGCGGCTTACCAGTATCTGAAGGGGCCTACAGGGAAGGTGGGGAGGGACTGTTTATCAGGGAGTGTAGTGACAGGACAAGGGGGAATGGGTTTAAGCTGAAGGAGGGTCGATTTAGGTTAGATGTTAGAAATAAATTCTTTACTGTTAGAGTGGTGAGGCACTGGTGCAGGTTGCCCAGAGAGGTTGTGGATGCTCCATCCCTGGAAGTGCTTAACACCAGGTTGGATGGGGCTTTGGGCAACCTGGTCTAGTGGAGGGTGTCCCTGCCCATGGCAGGGGGGTTGGAACTAGATGGTCTTTGAGATCCCTTCCAACCCAAACCATTCTATGATTCTATTCTATGAATCATAGCATATGGGAAAGGTGGTAGCTTAACATAAAATATTCCTGTAAAAAAGTAGGTTTGAAAAAGAATGAAGAATAAGGAACGGTGCGGTAATGTAATGAGGAAATCCACAACAGGTTCACAGCAATGTGTCTGCTAGATGGGACAGAAATTAAGTTTGGTATAAATCAGCACAGCTGTGTTGGCATCAATGAAGCTGATCTGACTTGCTCTGTGTGTGGCTTTTTTAAAAAAAAAAAAACAAACACAAAAACCAACAACCCCCAACATCCACAATAAAAAAAAAATCCAAGAAAAACCCTTATTGTTTCTTTAGGGGGTGTGTGTGTGTTTTTGTATGTAGCTACAGAGTTCCCAATTCTTGTCCTGTAGATGAAAGATCACATTTAAAAAAAAATACGAGCAAGGAGTTGGGTTTGTGTGTGTGTTGGGGTATTTTTTTTTTGTTTTTTTGGTGTTCACTTGCTGGGATTCCTGCTATGGTTGTTTTCAGTCTGTCCAAGGATAGTCAACTGTAAAGTAACAGTGAGCTGCAAACCCTGGACTGGTTTCACTGATGTCGCAAGAGTCTAAACAAGCCTCTCTTCTTCAACTAATGTTAAAAAATCTCAAATATAAGTATAGCTTTGGTTGAATTTTTTTTATTGCCACAAACTAGTAAAAAAATGGAAGCAAGCATCATGCGAGCTAGAAAGGTTGTATGATGGTATATGGTTGCAAGTTGCTGTTTATCCTCTTCTGGTAATAAGCAGTCTTGTGGTTGTAAATCCTGTGGGAGATGTGATGTCCCTGTGTGGCCTCCAGAGCTTTTTACAATTCAAGTTCATTGGTTTGGTCCTTGCTACTGGCTAAGTAGAAATGAGGGAGAAATGAAGCCTCATATTGAATCTCTTTTTAAATCTTCTGGTATTGAGGATAAGTTTAATCTTTACCTGTTGCAGTATGTGGATGGATGTTGTTAAATCCATCTGGATGTCTTGGTTTGTGTAACGCACGGGACTGTTGCTGGCCTAGAACAGCAGTACTTGCACAAACTTGTCCTTGTGATTTCACCACAGCAGAGGGAACCTGGCAGCTGGTGGAAAAAACAGCTGAAAACAAGGTGGTTTTACTGGGTTTCTTGAAAGAAGACGACAGCTGTGTGTGGGGAGTTAGGGAGATTCATTCAACTGTTTGCTTAATGTTTCAGAAGGTTAATGGGTTACATAGTTTTGAGCTTGAGCTGGTAGGCTGAATATATTTGGATTTTGGTTTCAATGATACTGCACCTGAGACAAGGATTTTGTTTTGCCTGAGGCATTTGTCCAGTATGTTTGGAATGGAGATGAGATCTTGAGCCTGGATCTGAACACGGCAAAAAGGCATTTGTGTCCTGTACCTTTCCTTCTGTAGCTGCTCTTGTACTTCTATCATGATGTGAGTTTTACGTTTAGGCCCAGACATTTTAGTTTTGGATTTGGAGACTTTTGAGAAAAGGCTGGGAAGCTCTACGTGGGGGATCTAGAAAAACAAACCTCATTCTCTGTCTTACATTTTCATAGTTCAAGTGAGCATATTTTTCTGACCTCGATTTTGATAAGATCATGCCAATGGTGCATATGCTATTTTCAAGTATGTACAACTTTTGTCTTCCTGTGGGCTCCCAAAGTGTAATGTAGGCATTATTTGACACTACAAAGCATTTTTTTCCTTAAAGAAATACTGGTGCTGTTGATGTGCCTTTTTTGCCTTAAATTGTTGAGCTTCCAGTATTTTATCCTCATGCTTATGAAATTCAGAATCTAATATTAAATATGAATACTAGCATCCATCTTTATTAGCTGTGAACCTTGCACAGAATTTAATACACTTACAGCTTAAGAAGGTGACAATTTTGTTTGTTAAATTGCAATGGATAGGAATAAGTAACAGTGCAGAGATAGATGCTAATAAGTTTGCCTCTGGTTTTAATAACTTAAAATGGGATGAATATTTCAAAATGACAGGGTCTCAGCTGGACATTTTCTACAACAGATAATTATAGCAGTCTAGGCTTTGATAGCGGTTTGGTGTATAGTGACAATTCACAACTTTCCTGGACATCTTATCTGGCTTCTCCAAAGTATTTTTATGTCCTGTTGAGCTTCTAGATCTTTTGGTATAGCTTGTAAGCAAAATTTCGAGACTTCTCAAATCAGATAACATACCCAATTTTTTTAGTAGTCATGTCTACCAGCAAAAAAAAATACTGGTTTCTCAGTGGAATATGTTCCCCTGTTTCATCCTTCTTGTTGCAATCCAAGCAGCTGCTTCTATAAGAAGTTATCTGTCAGCATTAGCATTAAACTATCCATAAAAATGTTAATTTGAACTGAATTTCCAGATCAAACAGAAAACTTAATTAATGTCAGTTAATTAAATTCTTGGTGGAAATGAGAAAATAAGTACACAGATGCCCAAGACTGCTGCTGTCTCTTTGCTAATAAAGCAGCTAACAAAGCATTTTCTAGCTGTACCTGGAGGGGGCAGGTCCTTGGTGGGAATTACTTCCTTGAGGAACAAACCCTACTACCTTCTCCATCATGTCCCAGGTGACATGGGTTTCTCTTTCCTACTCTTATCTTCCTTAACATTATTACATGGCAACATACTCAAACAAATCAAAGAAGATAGATATGAAGACACTTGATTGCACACACTTCTCTCCAGGAGAAGAACGCGACACTCGTATCAGGTGTCACAGTTAGTCACGGTCACTTAACTCTTCACCGCAGGCCACTGTGATGAGCACGATATAAATCTTGGAACCTGCCAGCTACAAGGGCTCTGCGTGCTCACGTGGGCTGTGTTGTAAAATCGATCTGGGATCACTGACCACAGCCCTTGTGAGCAGATTCTGTCCATATGGAGATGCTCATTGATAATCAGCTTGTAGTCTTCCTTTGATACTCTTATTTGCCAGATATCACTGCAGTACTGCTGCTGGATTGCAGGTGTTTGCTGCTGCCACTTAGAAATGGCTCGAGTGCATACTTGATGTGGAATTTGCAGTTTGAGCAATAGATCTACAAGAGTTGTTTGAAGAGTCATATAGGATTTAATTGTGCCTGTAGTCTCAGGGTGTTCTGAAGACTTTTGGAGTCTTGTAGCTTTTAAGCCAGGTACAATCTTGATGTACACAGTTGAAACCACTTGTTCTTGGGGAGTGAAAATAGTGCGCAGTAGTTGATACTTCTCCCTCCCTTCCGACTGTGTGTGTGTGGGTTTTTTAATTATTTTTTGTTTTTTTAAACATAACAGTTCTTTTTATGGCACTGTTGTGCTTCCAGAATGGCACATTATCACAATACAGATGCTCCATTCCTATGGCACATTAGCAGGTGGTCTTTGTGATAGCTGTCTAATGCAGATATTAATGAAATATAAGTGGGATGGTAGGAAAAGAAATTTCTTTATTTCCCTTTAATTCTTCACTGAAAAATAGGTTTCTATTTAAGAATATAAAAATCCAATGTTTTCTTCTTAGCATTCATGCCAGTGGTATAAGTGATGTCTGCGTCTTCCTTTCCTTGCACCAAAGCAAGCACCAGTTATATCTGAACATGAAGAGTTCAAAATGTGATCTTTCTGTCCATTATTTCTCCAAAAGCAAGTGGCAGAGGCCTGTAAGCTATGGGTTAATCAAGTTGCACAAAACTTTCTTCATTTATTGACTGGCAAATATTTTTATTCCCTGGAAACTGAAGGGGAAAATGTTTGGTTTTTCTTTTCCTTGTTTTTTAAATGAGACATGCTTTGCTTTTGAGAGTTATCTAATGTACCAGGCAAGATTAATATGTAAGCAATTGGAGGGGTGGGGGGAGAGAGCCTGACTGCGAATGGGCAAATTTCACCATGTCTGGTAGTCTACGGTATGTGCTGTATTTAAAAAAAACAACCAACAAACCAACAAAACCCCCCCCCAAAAAAACCTAACCGAAAAAACTTGACTAAAGGGCACTCTTTTCCATGCCATTTTTATCTTCCTTTTGTCAGGAGTATTTTCCAGAGGTTAAGGCTAAGTTTTTCAGGCTTGTTTTTAGAAATACATTCTTAAAAATTTTAATTTTAATAATTTTGGTTCACTGATTCCTGTCACAACTAGAATGCAAGTGTAGCTTTTGTTGTTAAACCTAATTTTGAGTGGGAAATAGCAGTAGTCTGAAGGAAATAGTTATAGTACAGTGCATGGGTCTTAACTGCAATGTGAGAAGTTGTCTTGTTCTGAGACTTCCTCTTTCTGATAGAAAGGAAGTGCTGTTTGTACTAATGAAGGGACTTTGGTAACATGAATATGCTGTGATCTTTCATAGAGAAATATTTTCTGTTTCATTTAAAGTCACATTGTTTGGATTAGTGGCACAATTCTTCATCATTTTGAAGTCTTGGGTGTTTTTGGGATGCTTCCAGGGCTCCCCAGCATGTGATATACTGCTGATTGCAGGCATTGCACTTTGCTGTGTGATGGATAAATGGCTGCACCGGTGCTCTATGTCCTCATTTTTCTCCTTCTAAAAAGAAGAAAAAACCCTGAGTAATCCTTCCCTTTTTCTGACGACAGCTGTACATTGAAAAGACTTTAACATGTTTTGAAAAATTTCCTCATCTATGCTGCAGCTGCATCAAGTCCTGGAGCCACCATGTCTCATCACTCAGTAAAAGAAAATGTTATGTTTGCAGACTATTGTGTGGAGCACATGTTACACAAATCAAAGATACGTAGATCAATAAAAATGTTTTTGTCAATTCTGTGCTATGAATTAGTACCATAGTTAGGTTTTAAAATATGTGGGATGAATACTAATTTGGAGCTTGCCAAATCTATAGATGAAAAATAAAAAAGCTACGCAGACTCCAATGCCCATTACTATTTAGTTTATAGGCGTTGGAATGACCTTCTCAACTGTGCAGTGATTAATTGCCCATTTTACATAATGTATAAAGCTTCACAGAGGAGTATTCATAGTGATGGAACATGTATTAAAAATCATTGTCTGGTAACTAGTTAGAATGTAAAGCCATTCTATAAATAGTGCAGATAGGCTCTAAAGGGAAAAATGAGCAAATATGCTTAGGCAAATAAAAGGATGACTGGTTGTGCTGGGGCCTGCGCTGTGTATTTAATGTAACAGCAGCCTGTAAGACTGTGTGCATGTTAGCAAGTAGTGTGGCACTGGAGTAATAGCTGTAGAGGAGAATTGAGGGTCCAGCATCCCTCTGTTTCAGCAAGCTTTTCAGGCTAGATCAAACATTGGCCTTAATCTTTGGGCAGAACATAACTTAGAGTTAGGAGTTCATCTCACAAATAGTTTAATCTGGAAGGAATCCAGTTGTGCATACTTCTGTGTTGCTTCCCAGTGCAAACTGAAGAACAGTAAATAGAGATGATCTGGAGATTTGCTCCCAAAGCACTCTTCCAACCTAAACTAAAATGCTATTTATGGAATTCCATGGAACCCCAGATTTATGATCTTGACATTGGATAGAATATCTTAATGAGGCTTTTTAGGAATAAGTGGAAGTTCTAGTAGGGTTAATATTTCAGGGATAGAAAGGGGATCAAGAGATTGTGCATTAATGCATTGAAGACAGACATTTATGACTTGTGTTTGTATATGCTCTGCCTCTCAGATTAAGTGCTAAATTCACGTGAAAGTTTCTAGTTGGCCACTGTATTGGGCATAGGTGGCAAGGTTTTGGTAGCAGTGGCTGCAGGTGTGGCCTGTGTGAGAAGAGGCCTGGGGCTGCCCTCTGTGTTGCACACAGCTGTTTCCAGCTCAGTCCAAAAGGGACCCACCATTGGACAACGCTGAGCCCATCAGTGAAGCTGGTGACACCTCTGCAATAAGGTATTTGAGAAAGGATAAAAACCACAGTGCAGCAGTTGTGAGAGAGTGAGAAAAATGCGTGGGAATCACCTCTGCAGACACCAAGGTCAGTGGAGAAGGAGGGGCAGGAGGTGCTCCAGGCACAGGAGCAGAGATTCCTCTGCAACCCATGGGGAAGACCCTGGTGAGGCAGGCTGTCCCCCTGCAGCCCATGGAGGACCATGGTGAAGCAGATATCCACCTGCAGCCTGTGTAGAGCCCATGGAGCAGGCTCCTGGCAGGAGCTATGGCCACTGGAGAGGAGCCCACACAGGGGCAGGTTTTCTGGCAGGAACAGCAGCTCCTGGGAAGGACCCACACTGGAACAGTTGGTGAAGGACTCTGTGCTGTGGGAGGGACCTCATACTGGAGCTGGGGAAGAGTGTGAGGAGGAAGAAGCAGCAAAGACAGTATTATGGACTGACTGCAACCCTCATTCTCCATCCCCTTGTGCTCCTCAGAGTGGGGAGGAGATAGAAGAATTGGGACCGAAGGAGTGGAGTTGAGCCTGGGAAGACGACTTTGTTTCTCACTATCCTACTCTATTTTTAATTGTCAATAAATTAATTTCCCCAAGTCAAGTCTGTTTTGCTCATGGGGGTAATTGATAAGTGATCTCCCTGTCTATCTCAGCCCATGAGCTTTTTCATCTTATCCTGTTGAGTAGGGGGAGTGAGAGCAGCTTGGTGCCAACTAAGGGTCAACCCACTACAGCTGTGCTGAGAATGTGGACGAACTTAAACTTTGCAAATAGTCTCTCCAGTCTAAATTTCCTTAAACTGCTAGTGATGGTAGATGAGCTAATTCAGCAGTTTTGTTTTTCTTGTGGATTACAGTGCACTCACATGATCCTGTTTACCAGCACAGCCCTGTGCAGTAACTTCCAGCAGAGCTGAAGACAAAAAGCAATGACATGTTCAAAAAGCGCTGTAAATCCAAGATGGGATGGCTGAATAATGTCTTCCTACATTTTCCTTTATGCTCTCTTAACATAATGCTACAGGTAATCTGTTCATGTTAAAAAATAAATAAGCTTGGCCGAAAAAAAAACCCAACCCACCACAACAAACCTTCTTAACACTTCTAACTACTGATCTGTAGTAATTCGTTTTGAAACAGTATTTATTGGCATGTCAGTGAATTTTTGGACCAATTTTAGGTAGTAAGTGTTGGAACTACTGAAGTCATTACTGCCGTTAGGAAAACTCAACAAATTGTCTCTTTTGCATCCTAGCTACAGAAATGGCATGATATGTGAAGCTTTCAGAAGAGATTATCAAATAAGGATTAATGGGAATACACTTCAATGCGAGGTAGTTTTTGGGAGGGCAGATGGATGAGAGAACACAACATTTATTTGACATATCTTAAACATTGCTGCTGCTACTGTGGAACTGTTATTTAATAGTGATTTCATTTGGGCTTTGTTTATTTAAGCTGCATTTCTTGACAATTCTGGATTCTTTTTTAATTTATAACAACTTTTCTGCAGTATTTTATATGAGCTTCCTCTCCCCAACCTATTTTTGCTTGCCTGCCTTTTACCTGTCATGCAGCTTTCATCAACTGAGTTCATAGATTTCTTACTAGCAGGAAAACAGTTGTTTACAATTAAAAACTAACAAGAAAAAAAAACTTGCAGATTTGAGAACAATTTATTTTAATACAAAGATGTTACAAAATTGCTGTAATATGAAAACTATGTTAGTTCTGTTTTATTATTTTGACTGATCTTCCCCCCCAATTGAAACAACTGCGGATGAGTTTGTTTCCAAACCATTCTTCTTCATTCTGAGACAGATCTGAAAAGTCCTTCAGTTAAAATTTGGTGTAAAACCTGTAGTCCTATGTGAAAGGCTGTACCTGTTTGTTTTTCTATTTATATGAACTTAGAAGCTTGAATTTAAAATACTGATGGCTAAATGATGTATCGGGAAACTACCAGGTATGGGAGTAGTAATGGAATACTGATTTCACTGAGAAATAGTTACTTCTGAGGTCCAAGAATATGCAATTTGCCTTGAAGTGGCCACATAGCAATTGTGTCTGGCAGTCAGACCATTGCAGTAGCTTATAAATATGGTAGCTCCCTATTTGTGTGGTACCCTTATTGATTAACTTAGAGCTTCTTAAAAGGTGGCTATAATGTTTTAAAATGAAACCAATCTGGAGTCACCTTATTTGTGTCCCTTTTGTGCTGATAAGGTTGGTTGTTTGTCGTGTCCCCCCCCAGTCTCAGCTGTGTGGGCTTTGGAGAATAGCTATGCTTTTCTGCCTGTTTATGGGGGTTTCGACATTCAGAAAGTTACTTATACTTCAGTAGACCCCTTTGCAGTAACTTCTGGAACAACCTTTTGTGTCCTATTTCTTCATCTTTCTAAGCCTGTGCAGTTGTTTTGCCTCTATATGTTTCCATTAATTTTTCTTGGGTTTTTGATTTTTACTTTTTTTTTCCATTTCAGCACTGTTTGTGTATGCAGGGAGATACAAGTTACTGCTGATCTGATGTACAGGTGTGAAGGATGAAAACAGGTGCAAGGCAATGGAAAAATTGGTGCTCAAATCTGATGGAATTATTTGTGTAACAAGATAGTAAAAACTTGGAGCAGCTCAATAATTTTTTCATTTAATTTAATTTTTGGATTGCTTTCGTGTAGTGTTGTGCATTAGAATACCTGTGATGCATGGTGTAGTTTTAAAATCCCTTTCTATTGCTTTAAGTCCCTTACCCCTTAGTGATGATGACCCCCTGCATGCTTTAACTTGACAGCTAATTATATTCTGGCAGTTTTGTACATCATCCTCTTAAAATGCCATTCCCTAAATAACACATCACGCTCCCCTCCTTCTGTATCCTCTTTTCACATTGTTCACATTGGTACTTTTCATTAGGTATGACTTGTGAATAATCACTCTTCTGCTTTTCTAGTCTCAGAAGATGTTATATTACCAGAAAGCAATTATCCAGGTCCTTGCCTCTTTACAGCGTGTTGGGTGTCAGGGTACAAGTTGCAGCAGTGTCTTGAGCTAAGCCAGAGCTGTTAGGCTGTGCTTCCATCAGCCCTGAAATTCTGGCTGCTGTGGCTATACGTGTTACAGCCTTTGCTTGCGTCCACAGCATCAAAAGAGATTTGGACCACTGAGAACAGTAGTAGCTTTCCACTACATTCCCACCAAAGATTTCTGATTTAGTAAAGCCTGATTAGTTGGGTAATCCATGTATTTGTCTTGTGTCTTCACTTAAACTCCTCAAAGATCCACCTGTTTATCTGAAAAAAATGTGATTTAGGTTGTGTTCGAGCATGTGATTCAGTGAAATGCCATCTCAGCTCAACAGCACCTGAAGGAGGATGGCTGTTTGCGATAGTGTTTTAATCAGAGAGAAAACTTCCCCCAGGACGTGCATCTGACTCATTTTTCAGAGAAACCTGTCAACAATGCATGTCTGAGATGGCTTGAATGTTACCCTGGGATTAAACAGCCTATTGTACCTCAGGTACAAAGTGATCTCTGATGCTCTTATTTTTCTACATTTTTATAGCGCATTATCACAATAATATGAACTGTTGGTCCCAATTGTCAATTTTTAGGTTTGATGTACTCTTTAAAAACAGTGGGTGTTGGCAAATAAAGAGTATGTGTGAGTAATTTTATGGTGTTCAGTAGTTACACCCCTTGTTTTTTCTATGCCAGGGAAGAAGGTGAGGTAGGGAAGGAGAAAAAAAAAAAGTGAGCAGAATTTGTAGACCAAGTATAGTAAAGTTGGTACTTGTGGCTAACACACACCAAAAGCTGTTGTCTTTACTGTGGATTATATTAAAATAAATTTAAGTTGAAAATTCTCTCCTCCCAGCCTTAATGTAGGCTGAGTTCTATGTAAATTCTTTCAAGAACTTGCTGTCATAACAAAAAGTTTGCTGTTAAATTACCCAATTTCAGAAAATATTCTAAATCAGGAGAAACACTTGGTGATTTTCACTCGCACTCAAACTTATTTATGTGATGACAGATGACAACTGTACTGAAGAGGGAAGAGGTGATCAAAGGCTACTGGATTTTCATTAAATTTGAAGCTGCTGGAGTGATAACTCTTAATCCTTCCAAAATGCCGTAACTGGCACAACATTTATGTTCAACCTCTTGATTTTCTATCCTATTGCTAGACCTTTCAGCAATACCTTTGCAGAGGTGATAACGTTTGTTTCCTGCATTACAGTTCCTTGTTTCAAGGAGATACTTTGGCTTTGTCTGTAGTAACATCAGAAATGCAAAGTTGGAATTTTAACGTGTACTGAAGAAATGCCTTCCATGGTAAGGTAAGAGGGACCCAAAATTTATAACCAAGATACATTTTTTTTTTTCTTTTGCAAGTTATTTTGGATTTAACTTCACTGATGAAAATTTCAGGCTTGAAGTTGTTGAGCTTTCATGTGAAGTTGATGAATTTTAGAATGAGAGTTGCGCCTCATGGGAAGGTTTTATGTCTGATCACCATGGCTACACCTGTAAGTCAAAAAGAGGATTTAAAGGCAATTTAGGCATACCAAGTGCTTTGACCAGTAAGTTTTCTATCTGCAGCTGCTGGTTGTAGTTGGAGCTCAAAGATATCTTCTTGTGAAGAGCTGAGTTGTGATGTTTTGTTGATGTCTGGGTAACCAGTCAGCCCTGTCGTTCTTGTTCTGTCCGAGCCACCCAAATGAGAATTTGAACCCTCCCCGAAGTGCTGAATATCCTAGTTGCTTGTGTATCAGCACAGTGCAGACAGTGGGTGGATCTATGTTTAAATCTCAGCTTGTACTTCACTGAGTACAGACGTGCTGTTCCCCTTACTCTAATAGACAGGACAGCTCGTGTCTGCCCTTCTTTGGGAGCATTCTGCAATTAGTCTGCTTCTACCAGGTTACAGGATCCTTGTTTGCTGAATGCTGCTCCATGGTCTAAACAAAATCTTGACTCTTGTTATGGATTTTGATTCTGTAAGGGATATGAAATTTGCAGAGGCTGAGAGCAATCTGTTTGGAATGAAATAGGTTATTGAGCAGGACTGGAATCCATAAAAGGCTTTATTTGTGTACCATCCTAAAGCTAGTCCTTGTAACTTGGAATAGGTGTTGCCAAAGTATTGCATCAGTGTTCAGATGAAGTAGACTTTCTTCTTTGTACTGAGTTCAGAAATGCTTTTTAGCCGTTTCAGGTCATTTTCTGCGGAGATATGAGAGTCTATGATGAACAGTCAGATTTTTCTGGATTTTTTTGTTGTTTCTAACAGAGCATAGTGGTAAAAAAGTGGATCTTCATTAATAGGTTTACTGCATCATTGACTTCAGCATTAACAGATAAATGGATTTTTTGCTTGATGCCTGTGCACAAGACCTAGACTAGAATTAACCTCATGTTGGTCTTGTAACAGAAACTTCTTAAGGTCTTTGCAGCAGCTGCTTGTAGCTCTTCGCCTTGAATCAGTACTGAAATAAAAGTATTGATTTTGAGAGAAGTAGCTTTGAAAACTTGACAGTAGGTTTGTAAGTGTCATTAAGTACCTCACTGTCTGTAATCTTCCTATAAACCAGTAAAAAGGAAGTATTAATGATATATCTGTTAGCATACTGATTACTAAATCATTGTTTCTGTGCAACGGCAGGACAAATTAATAATTGGCTTCTGAAGTGCACACTGGATCCAAAGCCAAATGGTACATCTCACGCTGATCTCTTACTTGAAATAGGAGATTTTATAACCCCTGTGGAGAATTCTGTTCTGATTAATCTGTGTTATCCTTTCAAATAAAATATTCAAGTAAAAGCCTTTTCATTTTTGTTTTGTGGTCCTATACTACAGCAGCTTTGTGCTTGCCTCTCAGTGATAGGGAATCTGTTATCTCCCATCTCCCTGGCAGAGGTTGGGGAAAAACCCAGACTTTTTTGCCAGACTGTCCTAAGGTTTATGGATAGATTAAATCTAAGAACTAATTAGGTGTTACATCTAGCAAAAATAAATTGAACTAAAGGTGATGAATAGAATGTAACCAGAAGTTTATTTTACTGTTACAGAGTTTCGTGCATAAACAACCACAAGTTTGCAGGATTAATCTGCCCCCACCCTGCTTTGTGTTGTTTTAACCAACTTCTGGAGTTGTTCTATATTAATAAATGTTTTAGCTGATGCATACTAAATGGATGCAATCAAATTTGTACTGGTATTGCTAAATACCTGATTGCAATTTGGTGGGTATGCCATTGGGCTTCACTGCAGCTGCTCTGCTGTGTTTTCCCTTGGCTTGAGGCTGGGACCCAAAGAACCCAGGACAGCCTTTGAGGCCCTAATTCCTGTTTTGCATGGGAAATGCCATGGCTATTTACTTGGTTTTGTTTACCAGTCGTCAATCAGTGAAACTAAAAACAACAGAAGCTTCTTGTCTCTCACTAACTTCCTTTTTTCATAGCAAGGATGAAGAAACTGATAGCGATTTCTTCCCCAGTTTCTGCTGCTTCTCAACAAACTTGTTTACTCTTCATTTGGCTGGCTCTTATTCCTCCAGCCCTTCCTATAACCACTTTATAAACATAAAAATGTAGTGTAGTGCTGCATGACATAGTTTCAAATGTTCAGAGGGAATTTCCGGCTCTTTTTTTTTTTCCTCCCCCCCCGCCCCTTTCATTTTAGTTTTTAATAAAGCGAAGGACAGATACTGAAAAAACCGAGCAATCAGCTACTTTAAAAGCAACTCTGTGTCGTGCTATGTAGGCATGACTGATAGTATAAGCAGGCAGGTATCTAAATTTGCCTTGATGTCTTTTTGTGGACTTAAACTTATCATAGAGTCACCAAGAGTAGGTTTAGTGTCATAGAAACTTCTCAGTGCCATTCAGACTTTTCATAGGATTTACTTAGAGTATCCTGTTTGTATTTAAGGTATTACTGCAGTTAAAATGTTTAACTGTTCAAAGATGAATAGTGAGACAGAGTTGCTGAAGAAAACTATTCAGTTATGGTGAACAGAGCTGTAGCATGTAACCCAGTATTTTGTGTGAAAACAGTTTTAATATGTGAAGATTACAATTAAAATTGAATACAGAAGGGTCTCACAGCTCCTGTGTAACTAGTACTGTGATCCCTGATGGTCCATTCAGTGTAGAGTTACGGCAGGTGGAGGGACACCTTAGATCCACACCATATGGTATGGATCACAACAGCCTGTCCAGGAGCCTGTACTAACTACTGTAAGATGCCTTTGCTGGAATAAGCAAGAAATGCTTTTTCATCCTGCTAGAATTTTTACAATATTTAAGATCTTATTTTCCTGTTTTGCATTGGGATGAAACTGAGCTTAAAACAGCAAGATAAATCCTGAGGTTTCCCTGTGCAGAGGCTGTGCCCAAATACGCAGAGCACTCCCTCGACATCTGGGAGACATAAGCTGAAGTGTGGACAGAGGCTGAAGGCTGATTTTCTCACCCTTTTGGGGAAGGACTAATCCCTGGGTACCTCATGATGTCTCTTCCAGGAGAAGGCAGGAAAAAAGCAAGTCTGAAAGTATTTGTGTAGCTGGTAAGTAAAAGCTAGTACTATTAGTAACTGTTCGTCTGTCGCTTGTTTGCAAACACTCCTTTTCTGTATCGTGCAAGGTCCAGGGAGGTTTCAGCAGCCTGCTTAACTGAGCAAGAACGCAGCGTCAGCCATTAGGTAATAGCTCGTGGTCAGCTGGGCAGGTCGAGTTTCTTCTTCCCCATGATGCTGGTAAGGTTTTACTCCTGCCACCTTGAGTCAGTGCTGGTGTTTTTCTGAGCTGACTTGGAGCTTTTTAGTATTAGTAACTGGCTGAATAAGATCTACTACAAAAACAAACCCTCCTTTTCTTCCTGTTTTAATCAGTTAAATTGGCTGTGTAATTAAATGATGAGTTGGACTGGGTCTATGTCAGAGTATTCAAAGATTGTCTGTGTAGAGGAACGAACCTTTTTATTTTAGCCGGTAAAATGATACAAATACAGATGAAACTTTTGTAACTAGAGAACTCTTGTAACTTCTTTAGCCCTGGGAAAGAAATGAAAGAGCTTCCTCAGAATTGAAGAGCCCCTTTCAAAAAGTTCTTCCAGAGTATACAATGAGCGTTGTTTTGGTGATGCTTTAAGCTGGGAATAGACTTCATATCATTAACGCTGAATTTTAAAAATATAATTATTGTTTGCTCCATTAATTTTGACTAATGCTGAGATAAAAATGATTAATCAGGAGACGTAACATAATTAGTGCAGCATGGCATCTGACTACTTATGTTCAAGTATGTTAATGTGGGAAGCCTAACTCTTATGAAATGTTCTGGCTTGTGTCAGAATCTAAAATATGAGAACCATTTTACTGTTTAAATTGATACTGCAAATCTTAATGCTTTGACAACATTTGTGGCCATCTACTAATGAAAATGTACAATACAGAAAATCTGAAAATATATAAAAATTTCAGATAACTTTTTCAAAAAATGTTCTTTTGATTTATGTTGCTGGGAAAAATGATTTTTATATGTCATCCTGATGTATGGTATTGGGAAAACAGAGGAAATTTATTGCAGAGAACTGTTATGTTCAATCTTGCTGAAAGATCGTTTTGCTTGTATGTTTAGTAGCCTGTCACAGTTAAAAGAAGTATGAGTAGTGTCAATGTGCAGAAGGGATATTTTAGTTTTCAGAAGCCTCGGGACTGCAGACATAATATACTTTTAAATTACAAGGGATTAAAAAAAAAAAAAAGACATTTTCAGCTAAATTTGCTTATAAAGTCATAACCAATACCTGAAAAAGTCCTAGTGTGGAAAGGATGACTTGACTTACATTAGGTTGAGGGTAAATTCCTGAAATATTCCTACTTTTTTGTCTGCCAATACTGCTTTTGTGCTCAAGTGGCTGATCTTACCATCTAATACAGCAGCTGATTGCAGCATATTTTATGAAGACATTAATTTATAAAGGCTAGGACTAGTACTGGGAAAGGTCATGGATTTCAAGGGGAGTGTGGGAGTAATACTCATGGGCTGTAAATGTAACAGATTACATGTTACCGTGGCTAGAACTGATCCTGCTGTAGGAGTTCCAGGAAATTTAGTCTTTGGTGGAAGACCGTAAAATGATTTCCAAGTAGTAGAAAACCTCCTGTGATTTTCCACGAAGGCTGCATCTTTGTTGTTTCTTTGCTGCTGGGTTATAGCATTTTATGGAAACAAGGCTTTCTCTGTCTTATTGAACAACAAGAATGCAAATCTGCTCCAATCACCACTTGAACAGCTGTTCGTAGGGCTGATGTTACTTAAGTCAGCATAGTGTTTGCATCTCCTTAAAGATGACATGTATAGGTGAATAACCACTTCGTAATGGTCATAATGCTGCCCTTTCATAGCAGTGAGGAATGAGAAAGATAGCAACAAACTAGTGAAAAGGCCAGATGCCAGCTATACCCTTGGGAAGAAGGAGAACAAAGGATGACTTAAGCTTAGACAAGAGACATTAGCTAGTTGTTGCACAAGTCAGACCAGTCTTTACATACTGGCAAGCTCCAAATTATACCCAGCCCAAGTCTTTACATTTAAATCTATTAAGAGCTGGTATGTATGTTTTTTGGATTGTATTGACAGAGTCCTGGACAGGAGGGTGGGTTGTGTGTTGGTTTTTGGGGGTTTTTTTGGTTTTTTTTTTCTTTTTTTCTTTTTCTTTCCAGAAAGGAGCACTGTTCAATGTCTGGGCTTATTCTTTCCAGTGTAGTTTGTCGCAAATTAGCAATTATGGTTTCTTCTGGCTTTGCAACTGATTATGTTAACCTTCAGCAAATTAATTATCTTCTGGCTCATGTCTGCACGCACAACACTCTGTAAACTGGAATTACAATAGAACCCTGCCAGTTCTTGTTGCTCCACTTTGTAACCCTTGTGGTAACATTCGTAAGGCTTAATAGTGAGGTGATGACATGAGCGTTCAGCTGCAGCTTCCAGCTGGGTTGGTTGTAGGCATAGCTGATGGAGATGATTTAATTTTAAGGTGCACTTATTTATGTGAAACACATATAAAAAGTAATTGCAAATTAACACTAAGTAAATGGCCAAGTTGTATTTTATTAGATTACGTTCTTTTGCTGTTTTATTGCTGCTTTATTCTGAGTTTTGTTCTTTCAGCGCTCTATTAACTAATATGTGTTAGCAAGACTGTTCTATTAAAAAGTCATACATGTATTGGAATAACTGATTAACATTAGTAGAGTTTCTGTAAGTCCTTTAGTCAATTGCTGCTTAAAAGTGAGATAGTAAGAGCAGTTGATTTAAATTCTTTGCAATATATATTAGACTCCTATAATTCTAATTTCATGTTTTGACACAGGCTTCCTCTGTGGAATACTGCTTAGCAGGGCTGCCTTGGTTTCCCTGCTCTTGCTTTGAGCCCTTTGGGGATCATTGTGAAATTGCTTTGAGATAGCTTTTAGTAGCAGTTAATTCTACTAATTTCCAAAGTGACCATTTGCCATTGGTGACTGTGCAGCATCTCATAGGGGATGCTGCAGAACTGCAAATATTCTGCTGTAGTGAAACTTGATTTTTTCGTTAAGATAAGAGTTCAGTCATGTTTCTTCAGGCAAGTTAAATCCTTATTTTTATATCTTCCACCCGTTACTCCTCAGGCCGTAAAGCTACAACAGGTTCTACTCTGAAGAAAGGCCGATTCTTAAGGGCAGGGAAGGGTGCTTGTGGAATTTTTTTTTATGTATGTGTGCAGAGCATAGTGGAATATATTGATTTTACAAATACTTTTACTCCACCTTTCGTGGTTTTTTTTTTTTTTTTTTGCTTCTAAATTGAGAAAAATTTCAATTAAACCAAAAGCTTTGTTTTTCTCTGGGTAAGTCTTTACTTGAAAACACTCACAAAAATAAGCATACTAAACTCAAAACCTAATTTTATATATACACATATATATAAAATCAGTGTAATATAGCTCTTAACTTATTGCTGCCTGAGGGTAATGTGTGGCAGGAAAAAAAAAAAAGGCAAGTTGTTTTCATGTGGTGATGGTATCTGTTGAGAGAGTTAGCCTGGAATGAGTGCTCTTGTTCATTGTGTGCGAGTTCTTTTCATCTTCCCCACAAAGATACTCTCAGGTAAGGAAACAAAGTAGTTGGTTTTACAAAACCTAGTAAAAAACTAGTGGCTCTATAATGAGAAAAATGGAAGATGATTTTTGTATAGCAAGAAGATTACTGCTGTGTGTGTAGAAACGTCAGCAGTAAGAAAATGCTGCTTTTGAGGGAAACATGCCTCATGGTGGATATCTCACTAGCTCACTCTAAACTCATACCGAATCCATAGACTAAACTATTGACACTTGGGTTTGGGTAGGATCCATGAGTAGTAATCAGTGGTAAAGACAAAGGAGTTGCTGCTTGTTTCCAGGCTCAATGCTCTGCCAGGCGATACAGGGAGGAAGATTAAAACAATTGAAGGAACTTTTTTTCAGTCCCTGGGTAAAAAAGAATAGTCCAACGCACTTGATCAGTTCCTGGCATTTTGACACTTTTCAGGGTACGAGGAAACCACAGGATGGTTGAGGTTGAAGGCACCTCTGGAGGTCTTCTGGTCTGCTCAAGCAGGGCCATGCAGAGCTGGTTGCCCAAGACCATGTCCAAACGTCTTTTAAGTATCACCAAAGGTGGAGACTCCACAACCTCCCTGGGCAACCTGCGCCAGTGCTCGATTACACTCACAGTGAAAAGCGTTTCCTGATGTTCAGAGGGAACCTCCCGTGTTTCAGTTTGTGCCCATGCCCTCTGGTCCTGGCACTGGGCACCACTGAACAGAGCCTGGCTTCGTCCTCTTTGTACCCTCCCTTCAGGTACTTACGTCCATTGATAAGATTCTCCTGAGCCGTCTCTTCTCCAGGCTGAACAGTCCCACTGACCATCTTTCTGTTGGCTTCACAAGGAGCTGGAAGCCCACAAAAGTCTTCCAAGCCAGGTCTGGCAGCACGTGTGCCCTGACTTGGTTAGGTTAAGAAATGAAATTGGCTGGCTCCTGGCTGTAAGCATCGCATAGCAGCTGACGTTTTGCTTGGGAGAGTGTGTGCAAGGACTAAAATCTATGCAGGAGAACGGCTTGATGTGTGTGTGTCCTTGAATATTTGACACAGAGATTTTTTTTTTTTCCCCAGCTTTCAAAGAGCAGATGAATTCTACTAATATTAAATCTTGAATTTTTATACTTTTGTCAATGAAAACGTTCTTGTCAACTCCTGACATCCTAGGTCTTTCAGATCCCTCAGATATCCTGAAAAATAAGAGTTTTAAATAGAAAATAGTAAAATCTTCATCTTGTAAGTAGGGAATGCCAAACAGTTACAGAACTCTCAACTGTATTTTTAGAGTTACATAATTTCATAGTTTCTTAAGTAATAAGCCAGAAATAGGGTATGTTAAGCCTCATTTCTAGTAAGTCCTTTAAATAAGATGTTTTTCGTGCAGTACTTGGTAAATACCAATAAGAATTCTTACCCAAGAGTGTAACAGTGATGTGTTAGAGGAGCCATGTCCTCTGAGGCTGTTTGTTCAAATCCTCTTGTTTATTATTAGCTGGAATGCAGGGCTGTGGGCTGCAGTGGAGAACACTCGCATGGTGCCTGCATGACACTTCTTATTAACAAACGGCATCTTTGTTTGAATAACTGCAGCTCGTGTGACTGTAGAGGGGCCATGTCTTGAAAAAGGAGGAGCACGTGTCAAGTGGCTCGGTTATGTGGAGCAAACGCTGCAAGTGGAGGAGGGTAACTTTGCCCTGTTCGTTTTTGAGAAACTGATTTAGAATATGGTCTAGAAATAAACAGATTTACTTCATGAAGACTAAAACAGAGCTTTACAAGGACTGGGCAGAAAATTGCAATCTAAAGACTGGTAAAATGTCATTTTATTTTATGCACTGGTCTTTAATTGTTTATATCGTGCTATTTTCTTTCTCTCTCATTTTGAATTGGTGATAAACTTGAATTTTAAATACTTAATACTATTAGGGTAGATCATTGTGTTTAATGGTGGAGGAAATGTAACTCAGTTAACTTCTGGAAATACTGTTTTTCCTGAGGAAGTATTGTTATGTAAAATGGATTGCTTTTTTAACTGTAACTATTTTACTTTTATTTTAAAAGTTCTCTCTGCATCAAGAGAAAAATAAAGTATAATAAATGATGCTTAATCTTTTCTGTTCAGAGCAGGTTTAATATCTACGTGCAGGTATGTACTAAGATTTTTTCCTTTTGAACATTGGCTACCCACAACAAAATACTATTAAGTGTACGTCATGGCTTTTATTTCATTGTTTGTGGGAATGGACTGGAAGGAAAATAAACAGCCTGGGTATTAAAGGGACTTTCTGATAGGACCAGAGACTTAAAAATGTTTTGTTTATTGCTCTGATATGTCCTTAGCATGTGTAGATAGCGTAGCAGCTGGTGGTAGTGCCTGCAGACAGGAATTTGTGCCAGGGCAGCTCTTTGTGCAGTGGCATGTGTAATGTGCCAACAAGCAAGAATTTGAGCGAAGTAATGGAAAACAAATTAGCATGTTCCAAGTCTTGTGGGGTTTTTAGAGTGCTCTGCAGTTCAGGAGGCAGTGGTGGTGGGTCAAAGAACAAAAAAGGGAGAAATCTCCTTTTCAGAATTCTGGATAAGATTACACAGGATGCTCTTTGTATACTGACCCTCATCGACATGGAAAGAGGCATTCCTTAAATTTATGGCACATCTGTAAAAAGCAATTTATTATGTTGCTGATAATGCGTAAGCACTAGAATGTAACTTGTACCTACACACTCCTTTTGAGACATGTAAAGAATACGCTGAGGCTCTCGGTGGTACTCATTTTGCTCTACGTTGATGAGGAAGCTAGCACTCAGCTGTTGCTGCCTTTTGCAGGTCAGGTACTGTATTTCACTAGGCATCTTCAGGCTGGTTGCAGGGACAAGTCTCTCTAATGAGTTTGAGTCACCCCAAAGATCATTCCCGTAAGTCGTATGACTACTTTTGCATGGGCTAGAGATGCATGCTCAGTGGATTGCAGATGAAAATGACTTTTTAAAATGCTGTGCCTTACTGTTTCGCAGTTCGGTAGCTGAACAGGATTAGGTAAACAGAGTTCAAACTACAGGTACTTGGTAGACCAAAAAGAGCAGAGGCTTTTCTTCTCCATGGAAAGACCAGCATTTTACTGACTTCTGGCAATTCCTCACTCAGCAGCAGCTCAGTTCCGTCAGGCTGTCGATGAAAGCCAGGTGTAACTGTGGGCTGCTTGTGTTACAGTCATCCCTGGCCAGGAGCAGCCAAGCTCAGCTGCTGCTCCTTGGCTGCTGGAAACACAAGGGATAGCGCTGCCTGTTTCACTCACTCGTCTTGAACTGAGTTACTGCTGGGGCTGCAGGATGGATCCTCAATGTTTACCTTGGTAATTAACACAAAATACGTTATTACCAATTCTATTTCTTCCTTTTTTTGCTCCCCCCCCCCCCCCCCAACTGTGTTTTCAGTGGGTTGTAGGGGGACCTTGGATCAAAGGTTCTCTGGTGTCTGTAGATGCCTACACCTACAGCTACCAGTTCTCCCTCTGAAACAGAGGGGAGAAGATAGCACGAAGGTGAGAGTAAGGCAAGATTATTTCTTTTTGAGATGGATTGAATCTGTCAAACTGTAGCTATCAGTACCTGGTTTCTTGCAAAAATTTCTGTCTTTGAGAAAACTTTACTTAATAGTCAGATTTTCATTTTTACATCTATTTGTAGGGCATGTCCTTATTTTCTCTTTAATAGTGTTTATTTTTACTTGGATCTGTTGTTTTGCCGTTAAATATGTCAGTTATGGCAGTTGGTCCATTCCAGTTAGTCTTGCACTCACTAGAGAGTGGAATATTACATGTTTTTTTCTTTGCATTATGTCTATGAATATTATTAGTTCCTCCTCGCTTAAATTTACTGCACTTGCAGTTCTTCCTTAGGATTGGAAGAATCTGGAATTCTGGAAAAGTACCGTTTTCCCCAGTATTCCTTGCAAGCTGCAAGATACTTAGAATTTCAGGAACTGGGAGTTTCTAGTTAGTTTTTAAGCTTGTGTAAGACACCCATTTGTCAATTTTGGGAGTTTATTTTAACTTAGTGTGGTGTTTTTCAATTTTTATATCAATTGACTGAACTGGACAGGAGTTTACACTTCCAGCTTTAAAAATGTGGGGGTTTATTTTAAATGAGGTTATGATGAGACTACCTAATAGTGGATAGCAGGATAACACCCAGAATTCATCTGTAAATTTGTTGCTACTAAGTAATGCTGACATGTCCAGATCACTCATTTCCTCTCTCAGAAAATAAGCAGTGGAGACTAATTAGGATTGTGTCCTTGTGTAGGACTAGTTCAAGTTTTTGCCTACTGTATTGACTACTTACATTTTTTACATACCATCTCATCTTTCTGTTCTGAAGAAATGGTGTCTTTTTCAATTCTTCGGTAATTGGTGAGGTAAGGAGAGACTCTTACTAGAGTGACAGAGGAAGAAAGCTTGTGCTGATGCTAGGCAATGCTTTCCTCTCGTTTTTGTAGGGCTGATGGCAGTCCACAGGTCTGAATCTTTAGCAGTTTAAAACCAATCAGCTGCAAAATGAGACCAATGCTAGTCCCATCCTCATGTATCTTTTTGAAAGTTTAAATCCAGCAGTTTATCAGTCATCTCAGTAACACTGCCAAGCAGGATAATCTGTTTTCCAAGGGCAGCAGGAAAGCCATGATCTGGCTGTTAGGTCAGTCCTTTTTCACATCATCACAGACTGGGATTTTCTGTCTGTAATGATGCTTCAGTTCCTTTGCGTACTGCTTTTCAAAACTTCTAGAAGTTTGTAATATTTGTAAATATGGAAAACAGGTCAGTGTGACAGTGATGAGGGCAAAATAGTCTCTAATGGGGAGTGTTATGTGTATCAGGCCAACTGCTCAGAAGATTTTGTTCCTGGCCTTTCTTTTTATGATTTACATTTTGCAAAATCTGGATGTGTAACATTGCTGCTTGGCAGGGTTTTAAGCACACTCATACCTTGTAAGCCTGCCCAATTTTGGGGGGGACGACTTATATGCTCTGTTTAATATGCCATTATTGGCAGATTTTATCACCATTGGTTATAGTTGTTTTTTTTTTTTTTAGGTTGTTGATAATATATTTCTGCAGTTTTTAGTCAAAATCACTTCTCTGTGCTAATTAAGTGACTATATATTGAAGTCAGCCTCATCTGAGACTGCATTGTTTCTGGTATAATATGGTGTTGATCATTTGTAATGCTAAGTTTTAATTAGAACATTTAATGATACTTGTGTCACATCTTTAACTGCTTTCACTGAGATAAAACTTACTGAATAGAACTGATAAGACTTTAGAATACCAGTTATTTGTCCTTAATTTTGTAGTGATGTATTTTTGTGCCTGGGAAGATAGTTCATGAAGTTCATGAAGAATTTTTCTTGTTTCCATATTTAGCTTTTACTTTATCAGGAATCATTGTGTTTCTAACACAATTTAAATAATTCCTCTAATAAGAAAAATCATGTTTTATGCTTATCTCCCTAAATATAACCTCTTGTCCCAATCTCAAGCTGTTTTCTGAGTTTTCATATGATGGATTAGCATAACTTGAACTATCTCAGTGCAGCTAGAAGGTTAAGATGATTCTGGCAGAGAGTGAAGAGGATTACTTTAAAGGCAGTGAATAATTTCCACACTAAACGTAATTGAATTGTCATGAGGCATAGAACATGCCAAACTTTGATTCATATGTTACTTATGCAGAGGAAAGGAAGGTAAGCCGTGGCCACCTTTTCAGCATAAATTAGGACTCAGTTTCTGGTGAAAATACAGTTTTGCATTCTTTTGATCAAAGGTTTAAACTTTGTTTCAATTTCTGCCACTTATTCCATCTGTGTTGTTGAAGAGCTGTGCGTGTCCTTTTGAGCATATTTTTAAATTTTCTTAATAAAAATGTATTGACTACAACTTGAACGTATCGACTACTGTGTATTACAATATTGACTACTTATTATTTAGCCACACTCTTTCTCAAATCAAATCTAATCTCTCTTTTACTGGGAAAATAGCGATAGCATTTTTTTTTCCCCATTTCTTGAAGCCCATCAGCAGTCGTACTTAAGCAAGTAAGCTTTTTCCCCCACATCTGTCCATTGGAGAAGTGAAGATTAGGATTGCTCAGTACTCTAATTCTCTGAAGGAATGTCATCTTTCTAAGCAAGCACAAAGTTTACTTTTAAAAAATGCATAATTGGTCTTCTATAAAGACTTACTGTAAGCACAAATCTCTTTGTGTCTGACAAAAGAAAATGCAATTTAACTTTGATTATGGTTCCTTTAGCTTCTCACTTTGAAAGTAGTGATAATTTTCACGTACTACTTTGTCAGAGTAGATTTGGTAGCTTTAGTGGACGTTGTCAGTTTAGTAGGCATAGTATGTCAACTAGCAAAGGATAAAAACCGGATTGTTATAATTGTGTTGCAAATATATAGCGTGTGAATGCGCTTGGAGTAGCGTAGAGTTCAGTCTGTGCCCTTGTGCGTGAGAGTGCTGGGGAGGGGTTCTGGAAGGGTGCTGCACTTGGTGTGTAAGAGTTGTGTCGTAGTCAGCGTTCATGTAGGTGGTAGCTGGGCTAACAGTCCTGCAATTGCTATAAAACTGCCTCAGAGAAAAGCAAAGCTGAAACCAAACTGCTTTGTGTCTTGCAGTCCTCTTTAAGTTTAGGAATAAAGGTGGATCCAGCACCTGAAGGAGCAGGAGGAACAGCACGCTGCTTGGACCACGCCAAAGGCTGAGCAATATGAAATGAGTCTACTTGCTTCTCACCTTACAGAGAGGGAATTTGTCAGTGTTGTGTCACAGAGATGCACAGCTTCCAAATAGAGCACATGTAATTCTTATTTATTATATTTTTCTTCCTCAAATAATTGTGTAAATACACGTGTGCTGGTTCTGGTGCACACTTGAAAAAATGACAAAGCTCCATGTCTTTGCTAATAAATGAGAGTAATGTGATTAGCAAATGATGAGGACAAGCAGCAGGGGGCCAGAGTGAGGGTAACAAAGTGTAACTTCTGGAGATCATAAGGAAAGGCTTTAAAGGAAGAGTCAGACTTTCCATTGGGGAAGTTTCCGTGAATGCTGGTGCTTGCGTCCATGATGGGGCATACTGAGGTTCTCTCTGCGTTCCCCTAAAGAAACTTCAAGTGAAAACATGAAAGAGACCATCTCAATCTCTAATAGGTGGCTTAGAAGGCCACTTTGGCACAACTTCTTGTCTAAACATCTGAGAAATATGTAGGTAAATTTTATTGAAGAAATACTGGGTTTGAACAGATAAGTGTGTTAATAAAGTCATACAAGAGAAAACTGTAATAATCTGATCTGTTTTTTCTATTTCATGGCCCACATGGTTGATACGTAGAATTCCTGAAGTTCATTATGTTGCCATGAACTAAATAACGAAGAAAACACACATGCTTGGAGTTATTTTTATAACAGTGTGTGCTTGAAAACTATTTCAAACCTTTTTAAAGCTTTCCTTTATCTAGAGTTCATTGCTTTTTAATAATCGAAACAAATCTACTCTTGAATCTTTCACAGCTGTCATTGATTAAAACCGATTTGCTTCACCAGTTTGAAATCATGATTGCATTTGGGATATTGAAGTGCATTGTCTTGTTGAATATTCAAAGTAGCATCATTCTTACTTTGCCTTTCATGGTGCCCTCTTTACATTCCTGACCGTGTTGTAGAGATGGTTTCTGTTAAGGGAACAATGCCAAGGAACCTAATTTGGTTACGTACACAATCTGCTTCACTTTTGATCAAAACAGATTTATCTAAACTAACTCCACTGCTGTAGTAAACTGTGTACTGATGTCCAATGCTTACCCACGCATCCGTGTTTTTTTTTTTTTTCTCTTGTTTGTCAACCTTCCTGTTGTCGTATCCTTATGCTTATTCCAACTCTGAGCTGCCCAAGTTGCAGTTCTGGTACTATAACAATGTCCTTCCCTGTTTTCTGAGAAATAAATCTTAGGCAATTTCTCAGATGAAGTCATGCAGTATTTCTTCAGCATTCATCAGTATTCAAATCCCTCCCTACAAATCCTCTAAGTAGTTCACACTTTTGTTTTAAACCAGTAGTGTATGTTTTGGCTTTCTTTGACTATGTGAATGTTTGTGGAATTGGCAACTAGTAGCTTTTACTACTTTATTCAGTCTTTCAGTTAGAGGGTTGTGGAGTATTATTTTTTTACTCTATTTAATACCTGCTTTGGTGGAAAATCGGCAACATTCTAAACTCAGCAGTTAGGATACCATCCAATAATTGTATTTTACTCTGAACAGCATTCAAGACATGCACCCAAGGTCATATTTTGCTGTGATACAATGGTTTTGGCATTTCTCCATCCAAGTAGTCTCTCTGAAGTTGAAGTTTGTTTTCCAAGTATTTAGCTGCAGTGCTTTGTTCACAAGGGAGAGAATCTGAACAGCATTATTTTAATTCTCCACAGGTGCAGATGCTGAGCAGGATGCAGCTGTCAAACTTGCCCAAGAACGAGCAGAGATAGTTGCCAAGTATGACAGAGTAAGTGAACTTGATAATAGTTTTGAAGACATTTTATAATTAATCTTAGTAATATGTCTGTTTAAAAAATGAATCATGGTTCCTGCTAACGTTTGTTTAAAATACTCTCTGTAGTACTAATCTGATGGCTTCATGATACACTGGCCTCTGGGCAAATTAAATTCTCCCTCCACAGGGGATATTCTGGATAATGACTCAATCAACTCATTTTTCAGGTACATGACAAGTTGCTTTGGGGCTATTTTAAGGTAGTGTAATCTGTTAGAAGTAATGAAACTGGGATGTTTGAGGATGCTCAGTACATCTATGAGATCAGAAGGATTCTTATTTTACTTTGTTTCTTTAATTTTTGGTTATGGTAATAGAGACATTTAAATCATTACAGAGAACTTAAAAGATGAGTGAACTGCATTGTTTGTCAGATTGTACTGTACTTGTCCCCCTGTACTTTGCACTGGTGAGGCTGCACCTCAAGTTCTGTGTTCAGTTTTGGGCCCCTCACTGCAAGAAAGACATTGAGGTGCTGGAGCGTGTCCGAAGAAGTGCAACGAAGCTGGTGAAGGGTCTAGAGCACAAGTCTTATGAGAAGCGGCTGAGGGAACTGGGGTTGTTTAGTCTGGAGAAAAGGAGGCTGAGGGGAGACCTTATCGACCTCTACAGCTACCTGACAGGAGGTTGTAGGCAGGTAGGTGTTGGTCTCTTCTCCCAAGTAACCAGTGATAGGACAAGAGAAAATGGCCTCAAGTTGCACCAGGAGAGGTTTAGGTTGGATATTAGAAGTTTCTTCACCAAAAGGGTTGTCAATCACTGGAACAGGCTGCCCAGGGAAGTGGTTGAGTCACCATCCCTGGGTGGTGCTTAGGGACATGGTTTAGTGGTTGGACTTGGCAGTGCTAGGTTAATGGTTGGATTTAATGATCTTCAAGGTCTTTTCCAACCAAAACAGTTCTATGATTCCATGATTTCGGTGAGGAATTGAAGAAATACCTAGTCATACCCTTTTTTTCTTGAACCACTTATCAAGTAAAAGCCTGGGACAGAGTATGCCTAGAATGCCTACACTATATTCGCATATTCTTCTAACACTTACGGACTTTCTAAGTGTCATTGGAGTACTAAGCAATAGACTTGTTTGTAGAGTTCGTGAAACATTTTACATGCTAGAGTTAGTGGCAACTTGCACAGTGTGCACTTAAGTGAGCGACTGTGGTTTTGTTTTGTTTTTAATAAGGAAAAACCTGCACGTGGTTTGTGTTCTGAGTGGTGGCTTCTCTTCACGCCCAGTAACCTGTGTATAGCCCATACCAGAAGAATATATAGCTGAAATATACTTGAATTTGTGCAAGTCTTACGAAAACTGGCAATTGGAGTAGAAGAGAAGAACATGATTGAGTGCTTCATTGAGGGGAAACTCAGTGCTGTGTTCTGTTTGACAGCTGCTGGAAGTCAGCATGGATGTTAGCTCGAGACTGTCTGCAGTATGTGCTGTTGCCAGCTGATGGTTTAGGAAAGATGGATTATGGAAATAAAATGAGTAGAAGGCATTGTCTGGGGACCTTGATGGACTATTGTGGAGATTAACAACAGGTGTGAGATTATTACAAGTCTGTAGTTGAAATTTATTCTGTTTATAGCAGTGACCAAAAGAGGTTTCCTGTGATGAAAACACTGTAGGGGCTGGGAGAGGTCTGCTACTCTTTTTTCTTTTTTCTCCCTTGGTTGATCAGTTTAGGACCAGTGTTCTCTCCTCTACCCTACTACCAGTGTGTCCCAAAGATTATAATTCGAGTGGTTGAGTCCTGCCTTCTGTGTCTAAGCTTATTGTGTCATAAAACTTAATTTGGCTCCTTTTTTCTTTCTTTCACTTTAGGGACGGGAGGGCGCGCAGATTGAACCATGGGAAGATGCTGACTATCGTCTTTACAAAGTCACAGATAGATTTGGGTTTCTACAGTAAGTAACAAGCTTGAAAAGAAACTAAGACTTTGTTTCTATTACTATTGTATCACCTATTATACCTTTTAATACATCTTCTGGAAACTGCTCTGTAAGTTTTGAGTAATCTTTCACTCTGCTTTTTAATTCTGTTCCTAGCTTTTTTTAGTTCTGTAACTTGATCCTGTGTAGGGAGTGAAATGGTTTTGAGTATTTTATTTGGGAATGAAAATTGAGAGTCTATGAAAAAGATATTTCAAGCTGAATTAAATTGCAGATAAATTTGAAGTAATTGTGTTATATGTAAACAAACTTGTTCTCAGAAGAATTTTAAAAAAATATATGATAATGTTGATTTTAAAAAAAAATAACAAAAAAACCCCAAAAAACCAAACAAAAAACTCCTAGCACATTGAAGGTTACATAATAGTTGTATATGAACAACTGCGTATCTCAATCCTTCAAATCTCATTTAATTTCATATATTTAGTAACCTTACTGAAGTCTCTGCTGATTTAGGACCTAGTCTTGCATCATAGAGTCAAAAAATACCACAATCCTGTCAGGTACTTCCTTTGTAACAAATAATCTGTATCTTTTTGGCAAATAAAGGTGAGAATATTAAATTGTATTAGGACTTTTGTGGTTGGCAGTTGGAAATATCCCACTTGCAGAAATGGAACACAAGCTGACTTGCTACTTCTGATAATATCCAGTCAAGGCTCTCTGCCATTCTTGGTGCTTGGCGTTTGTGTTTGGATTTTAATTGCACTTCATATATTCAGAAAAATCAGTGATAAGTGGAAAGCTTAGTAACAACTATGAACTTTTATAGTATTGGGGGTTGTGAGAGGAGTGTTTTGGTTTTGGGGGGACTTTTTCCCCCCTCTTTCTTCCATTTTATAATGTCATTGTTTTTATAAGCTGTCAGTTAAAACAGTTATCTTTACCTGTAGACTGCCTTTGCTTCATCAGGGTGAGTGAATTTGGGATGTGACCTCCAAACAGGTCTATTTTACACAGGGAGGTCTTTGTGTTGGTAAACTACAGCTGCAACACCACGTGTCTGGTTTTGTAGCTGCAGTTGTAGGCCCTCTTAATGGAGGATGGATGTCAGAATTATTTCTTGTGCAAAAGTAATTGAAGCTGCTATTAAGTTCACCACTGACTTCAATGGGAATTGAATCACGTGCTGTCAGATTTGCGGGTGGATTCTTGATTTTGGTATCCTTATGAACTCCTGAACTTTTCCTGTTACTTGTGTTGTAATGTTTGTCTTTTTATATGTTAGGTAGGGAAGAATGTTACTCATGCCTGCTACAGTTGCTGCTGCAGTCACTTTTCAGGAATCTTGGGTTTCATGGCTCCCATACCGTAATGTATTTGAGATGCGGTTATGGAGGTACTGCTTGGCAAATCACTGTGTGCCAGTTTTCATGCTGCTGTAGCTGTAACTTAAAGCTGCTGTGGGCACCCTTACATCAGACTGCAGTCGTTCTTGTGATGTGATAGCATAGATGGACCTTAGTTATTAGACCATACTTCCTTTCTAGTAATGTCATGTCAATGCAAAGTCTATGCAGAATTCCTCCTCTGCATAGTCAACTTCAAGGGACGAAATCTGAAAGATTTATAATACATGAAGACTGCACAAATTAACAGTATGTGTAGATACTATCTTTTCACTAATTGTGTGGTATTTGTTGCTTATATGCTAATGATGTCTTGTTGTAAGGCAGATTTCACCTGAGAGTGCCTTCAAGGCTGCTTTATGATTCTTTAAAGCAAATTCATTGCAAATGATGTTTTTATTTTCCTGAGAAATAAAATCATTCCTAATAAGAGAAATATAATTATGATAAGCATATCGACTGTCTTTCCATAAAAAGACAATTTATATTGCGCTATAGATTTTAACTATGGTCTGGATTCATATGTACTGCAATACTGAGCCTGTGCAATCTACCATTTCTGAAAGAAACTCCTATTCCTACAAGAATTTGAAACTAAGCAGTACGTACCAAAAGCCTCAAAGAGTTGCCTTAACGGTTATTATCCATAAGACTTGTAATTCCCTGTGACCCATCTGTCACGTGTTTACAGTGTGAATTAATGTTGAAAACTGAAAGTCTGGGGACAGTATCAAACTTACTGTCCTCTGAGATCTGCAATGATTTGTAATCCTGTTTACACTGACATCTTAAAATACTAAGTAGCTGAACAGGGACTCTTGTATCAGAAGGCTGCTGGATGTGGGGAACCTGATGGAAAATTAGGGCTTGTTTGCTCAAGTACAATAGGCCTTGATTACTATAGGTAGTTTATAACTTCTCTTTCTCCTTGGCTATGTCCCGTCCACAGCTTTCCTTGGCTCTGCGAAGGTGCACTCAAAGTTCAGCTGATTACTGACAGGGCAGAAAAGAAAAGTTTGATTGGTGAAACACTCCAGCTGTCTGTGTGACTTGCCACTGAAAAGACGATGGGAGAAAGTAAAGACTAGGCACTTGTAAAGAGTAGTTTACATCGAGATCTGTGATTCTTCTCGTGTCCCGGTGTCCTTATTTGTGTGTCAAACTGGGAATTAGTAAACTTGGGGACCTTGAAGACACTTACACTTCTATTGTCTTTCTGCCATACCAGTAGAAGAGCGTAAAACTGTTTAGATTTTTCTTCTGAGAACATACCAAGTAGCAGACAGAAGGTGCCTTTTTATGTAACAGTGTAGAAAAGGCTAGTGATTGGAAGCAGATTTGTCATTTCCCTTCAGGTGAAATAGCTTACCTTAAGGCTAACCTTCATTTAAGCCCCACAGTTGAAATATCTGTTGGGCAGCTTTGGTCAATTCTAGTTGCTGTTGTAGTATTCATTGTTTAGAATAGTTAGGACCATCTTTAGCTAACACTGTCTTAAATTTTTAATAGCTGCTGCCTTAAGAACACAATTTAATTTGTTCACTGTAGTACTGTTTTTTGTTTTGCAATTCTGCAAATGAATATGGAAGTTCTAGTTGACTTTGGATATTAAAAGGAAATCGGTTAAAAAAATGAAAGCTGAGTTAATACTGAATGAATTTTAGAAACAAAGTAAGTTCAGTGGGAAGTACCAGAGCATTATAATAATGAGACTTGTTTGAAATGAATAAAGGGAAGTTTTAGAGGGAAGTTGGATATGGGAAGGTTTCCAGCAAACACGCTAAGCTGCAAAATAACCCCATGGGGAGCTGAAGTGATCTGTCTCTTGATTGTACAAAACAAAATGCACCTAATGAGAAGTATTGTCAGTGGAACTGACTAACTTGTAACAGGTGTGTTTTCAGTAGAGTAGCTTATAAATTGTATGAGGCATGCATGAACCAGAAAGAGTTAAAATCTCACTACTGGCCAAAATGTAGAAAACTGAGCCTTACAGATTACTGTTGTTGCGAGGCTTTAAGGAAGTGGTGATCATCATGGTTTATTAAGCCATATGGCATTGCGGGCAAAATAGTCTCAGCTTGGAGAATTTTATACATTTATTTATTGCCAAATAACACAACATTGATTGCTGGTTTGGATACTGGGGAGGGACCCCAAGACATAAAACTTTAATGAATACCTAGAGGAAACACGTCTTTTCCCCTCTGCTCCTGGGGACGAGCTTTCCTTGCCTTCTGCCGTGGGTTACCCTTGGCTCACCCCAGTTTCTTTGGTGAGGCGATAGGCAGTGCAGGAGGTTGGGGTCCTGTGCGTAATGTCTTCTTTCTGCCGCTCCTGGTTTCTTGTTTTCATCTACTGCTCCTTGCATCTTACTTGTTTTCTACTGCCCCATTGTGGGTTACCCACAGGCTGCAGTCCCCTCGGAGATGTCCCTCCTTCTGAGAGCACATCTCCAGCTGTGTCCCCAACAACATCTCCTTCCATGTGTCTCATCTGCTTCTCACCACGTATCTTCCGTTACTCCTGCCTCTAGCAGCTGCCCTGTCTTAAAAAAAATACGCTTTTAGTAGAGGTATCACGGATTCCTCCAACTGACTGAAGTTTTGGCACATGATGGCTTGGCACATGATGGCTTGGATAGAGTAGTCTCAGAGCTGGCTGGAGCAGCCATGGCCTCCCCCTCTCCCATGCAGGTCACCCCTGCAGCCCCGGCCACCGAAACCCTGCCAGTTCTGCCCAGTACATGTAGTGGTGAGAACTGCTGCCCTGGCTATGGAGTCAAGCACTGGCACAAGGAAGGTAACTGAGATGTTGACTGAGGGAGCCAATGTTTCCTAGACATGTTGGTACCAGAACACTGTAAACATGATGACAGTTACCAACTTGTACAACCCAAATGTGTGTTTGCTTCCTTCTGTAAGATTGAGGATGTATTTGAAGAGAGATGCTTTCAGGTGTGCTGTTTTCCAAGGGAGAGAAGGCCATTTCAGAGTCCAGAGGTCTCAAATGAGTCTGAGGACATAGATCAGTCTGAGAGCGCTGCGCTCAGATGCTGATGTACCTTCTCATAGCTGAGATGCTGCTGCACGTGTGCCACCTGGACCCTGTTGATAGCTGTTCATGCTTTTCAGTGCAGTATTTCCAACTTCTTTATGTTAATCTCAATTTGTAAAGCAATACAAGAAAGGCAAAGTAGCATTAGTTCATCTTGATACCATTTCATACAGTATTAATTTCATTAGCATTGTTCATCTTAATATTGACTTGTTTCTGTCACGTACTGTTGGTCTTCCTCAATGTCACCTGACATACGTGGAGTAGTGCCTATTAAAACTTTACTCTTCACTTAGAGAATGTTTGTCTAGGAGAAGCCCATGTCAGGGAGCTCATCTTAGTCATGAACACAAGAGTCTCAAGAGAACAAACTAGTATATTTTTTACAGGTGCACTGTGGTTACCTATAATCCTAAAAAGATGTTTAAAAAACAAAAGCAGCAACATCCCTACCCAAAAAACTTCAGGCATGGTCCTTATTCTGTAAATTTTCCATTGAAAATCCTGCTGGACTCCTGATTTCCCATTATACTGCGGGAATGCTGAACAGTAGGGCTGGTGTGAAAAATACCATTCATTTTTAAAAGGAACATTTTTTCCTCCAGGAAATCCTGCACCAGTGTTTGTATATACAGTCTACCAGTGTTTTGATAAGATTGAATATTCTTTTCTAGAAAATGCATGCATGAAACTGTACCTGATGGACAGTTTGTTCTATACCCATATTTGATCGACATCTAGCAGACCATCTCAGGGGACCACCATAGCGCTCAGATAAGCCCTAGTCTGTAACAGATGACTTTCAATCAGGTATTTTAGGAATGGGAGAAATGCCTCAGATATCTTCAAATAGTCACTACAAAAACTGTTCCAGCTGTTTTTGGAAATGAAAAAGATGGAATGTGTTTGGTATTCATAAAAAATCAGGGTTTCGTTTGGTGTTTCCCCTCCTTTTTTTTTTTTTCCCCCCTCTTCTTGGATATGTTGTGTCTTTTTGGTCAACGTTGTGTCAAGCTCTTTTTTTTCTTCTTTTTTTTCCCCTCCTCCATATTTAATCAAAAGTTCTTATTTCATGCTTGGAATACACACACAAAAAAGCACCTGAATGTTGCAATTAAAAAAAAAAAAAGCCAAAACCCAAACAAGTAGAAAACAGAAATAAAACCTTCTACCCCAGAAAACCAAACTCCAAACACCCTGCCTGCTACAAAAAAAGCAGTTCCTTTCTGTCTTATCTTGGAGCCTGGCTAAATTTTAAAGCAAATGTTCTTAATCTTTTCACTGTAGACTGTTTTTTTTCATAGAAACTCTACCTTGTAGATACTTCTACTTGTAGTTTTTTCTAGCAGCAGTCATTGATAAGGGAATAACTTCAGGGGAAAAAAACCTAAAGGAATTTCTGAGTGTCTTGAAGTTCATAGCAGGCATTCCAGTAATGCCTTGGGCTCTGGGATTTCCCCCTCCCCCCTCCTTGAATTCTTTACTTGATTTGTAACTGCTTTGGGATGGTTAAAAAAGCTACTAGAATGAATACTGTATTCCTTGGGCAGTGGCAAGTCCTGTGTTACTCCTAAGAATGTTTTAAAAGATACTTATTTTAAGCCTATAGTTTAAATTATATTAATTCATCTATTTAGAAGTGGCAATTATGTGAATGATTTTATAGTTAAAAATAATTAAAGTCTTAAAGCAACAAACAAAAGCAAGAGTCCAAATGGCAGTCAATGTTTTGTAAATAAATAAGAATTTAATCTTTAAAGATCATTGAAGCATATATTTAAAGATAAATTTTCGTGAATGTGTCCTTCTGTTTATTGTTTGCGAAACTCTCCAGCTAGCTACAAGGGCAAACCAACTTTATTCCTTCTCCTTCTCCCCTGCCTGTATAATGTTAAGGTTGAAAGGTCCCAAGAGCATTGACTGATTGGGGTTTGCAAACCAGCCTAAACTTTGTACATGCTTCTAAAATAGGGTAGAAGCTGAAAGCAGCATTTTGCAACCCTAAAGGTCAACACCAGTTTGATGTTTAAAGAACCAGTCCTCTTTCGGGCCTTTCAGCACCAGGACAAAAGTCAGAGAGCAGGATGAGCAAAACAGCTTCAGTGTCTTCCTAGGATGGCACAGAAAACTAAAATTTGAGCAAATCCGAACAGCCAGAAGGCATCTTCCTTTGCTTAGGTCTCCAAACCCATATGCCCCTGGTTGACATGCTGCCAGGTTCTGTGCGTCTTTGTATTGAAATCTCTGAAGTCGTGGAATGACATTCCCTCTCAAGGATGAGCCATCAGCCAGGATCATTCGTTTGGTACCTGTTGGAACTAGTGATTTCAGTCCTTCATCAGATAGTGACAGACAAAAAGTGTTAAAAAACCTGTTCCTTTTCAGCTAGCAATTAGGATTTATATTATCTGGTCTTTTATTAGCCGTACTTGTGTGTATATCTGTTTGATTCTTTTATTTATCTACCTCTGTACATCACCCAGCTGTGAGGGAGGCATTCAGTTTTCTTTTATAAGAAAAGTTTTTAAGACTACAGTTGTGCTTTTCTAAGTAAGAAGAAAATAACATTGCTTTCTGGAATTCTGGGCAGGTACAGCTCAAGGCCAAATTTTACTACTCTACATTGGGAAACATAGATTATGACTAATACACACTGACTAATATATTGTGGAAAGCGTTGTAATCATTCAGGTCTTAATAGATACAAAGTAGAAATAACAAAACTACAATTTGTTTACTGCCACTTTCAAGAACTTTTTTCTTTCCATCATTCATTGATGAGTGCCATCAACTGAATTGTCCTGTTAACTTTCAATAATGAGCTGTGAAAATTTTAAGCTGCCATGGCATCATTTTAAAAAAATGCAGCAATTATTTTAAAGGCTTTTATTTCTCCAACCTGCACAATATGAATTCTTTTCAGCTCTTGTTATTATCAAGGTCTATGTTAACTTGTATTAATAATTTATTTTCTTATGGCAATAACCAATATTGTCAGGTTTTGTGGTCTAACTTGGGTGATTCAGCTTAAACATGTTTTTCTGTTCCTACCTGTTCAATAAATGGAAACTGGGGATGTGTGTGCACTGTGGCAGATGCTCTTATGTTGATAAATATCCAGGGATTGTCATAGTGAGGTTGGGCATATTGGAGGCTTGTTCTGCAAGGTTGTGGGGTTTTTTTTTTCCTAGTGAAGGAATAGATGTTCAGTAAAAGTACTAATGGCAGAAAATACAGATGTGGGGGTTATTCTCCCGGCCCCTGTTCATGACTCTCTCTTGAATCGTGCTGGATTCTTGTACTACTCTTACAGTAGCTCTGCGCTGATTTTGATGGAATTGAACCAATTTACGGCAGCTGAGAATCTGACTCATACTCTTATTCTTTATCCCATGAGTCTATTAAATCAGTGAACATGCTTTTAGAATAGTTTGCTAATGCTGGAGATTATGGCATTGCCAGAGGCGCTTTTCAAATAGCAGAGTTCATTATTCTTTCTTTTGCTAAGATAGAGGCTTACCTGCTCTTCTCCATCAAACTTTGCTCTTTAAAAAAATGTATTGCATTTTTATTAGCTCTGTAATGCATTTCTGCAGCATGCTGCAAAAATGAGCTTGGGGAGTAAAGAAATGGAGAGCTCAATCAAGAATTGTGTGATGCTCCATTAAATGCCTCAAATGAAGCTATTGATCCCCCCCCCCCCCCCGTATTATTATTTTGCCTCTAACTTTTTAATAGGGAGCAGTAAGATGAGCAACTAGTTACCTTCTCTCTCATTCTGTTTCTTGATAATTTATATGTAGTCTTGCTGGAAAATAGTCCTTGTCTCTAGAATATTCTTTGTGCATACCTTAATACTTTTCAAAACATGCCTGTCGAACCACATGTCCAAGAACAATAACTTATCCAAGTAGCCCTGCTGATTTGAGTAGGTACACAGGTGAAGTCTCTCCAGATAAGAGATGTAAGGACTGGTCTCTGTGTGTTCTTGGCAGCAAAAGCAGTTATGCTGAGATACAAGAAGTTTTGGATAACAGAACTTAAAAAAGAAGCTTGGTGGCTGCAATTTGGTAATAATAATAATAAAAAGTATTAAAAACCCAGAAATTTTTATATAACTTCAATTTTTTTTTTAGTAGACAAATCTGTACATCAATGCTCTAGGAAAGAGTTCTAAGGTTCCTTGGAGAGTTGCAAAGTTATTGTTCATAGTGACACACAGCCACTAGCCTTTAGTGTTCTAGGCACAGTAAGTATTGCCAAACACGTTAAGTGATATGATGATGGATTAAAGAGCAATGAAATGTTTATTCTTAACAGTTCAATTATAAAGGTAAATCTTACTGCATTTTATATATTGTGGTCATGCATTAGGGACTTGCTGTCACTTTGCTCTCCTCCTCTTTTCGGCTTTGTGAGACAGGGTCAGACCTACTTGTCAGGAGAGTGGCTTAACTCTCCCCTCCCTTGGGAAGAAAGTGTGCTAAGTTCAACCTCTTTCAGCTGCCAAAGACAAATCTTTATTTAAAAAAAAAAAAATAAATTCACATCTCAGAGAAGACTTGTGGTTCTCTTAATTCCCTTTTTTACTAAATACATGAATATGACTCATTTTGACTAGGTAGAATTATTTCATGTGACATTATAAAGATTTACTATGAAAACTCTACTATAGTCTTGCATTATGTGCAGTAGATTCTGCATTCTAATATGTGATATGCTTCCTTGGACTGATTTTACTCTCAAATATTCATTGCTAATCAACGTACTGAGGAACTGCTGTTAAAAAAAAAAACCAAAAACAACCACAAATTTCAGCCCTATATAATGTTCTTTCCTTTTGCTGTAATGTACACTAAAGATATTATTTTTATTTAAGGAGAGAAATGGAAGTTTTCTTGGGTTAGTTGAGATTCAGATTTTTTTTTTAATGTCCATCTTCCTAGCATTAGACAAACCCTTTTTTTTTTTTCCCTTTGCGTGCTTTCACAGGGAACTACTTCGAAAGAGTATTTTAATTGCATTTCTGTATGACAAAGCCTGGTTTGTGATGGATTAACACACATTAATGAAGAGGGTTTACAAATTTTACTATTTATCAATTATGGAAGTCCTAATAAGTTGAAATGAATCTGCTTACTATGCAGTTGCAAAGTGATGGGGCTAAGTTTCAGAGACGGACCTTTCAAACACCAAGGTAAAATAGGGAGTTTTATTTAAACATCACTGACAGTGGAAGAGTACATTGGACTTGCTGTAAGTTTTACTTAGTCGTTATCCATTCCGACTGTTTTAGTTTACAGCTTTGCTTCCACAATGGACAATGAACTTTGTTTTCTGCATTTGTCTCCAGTTATGGTGGTGGTTGCATTGTGATCCTTTTCTCCGCATTGATGCATTCGAACTTTTTTCTAAAAGCAGGAGATATTTTTTTTTAAGAATATATAATCTGACAGGGTTTTTTATTTTTAAATTATTATTATTTATTTATTTTTCCTCTTGTTGTCATGATGACTAGCGTATGGTTCTACTACTACTCTCCCTTCATGCAAGGAAAGAATGAATGTTCTGGTTTTATTTGCTATCAATCAGAATGGTATGGATTTTTTTTTTTTCCTAAAACTGTGTCACAATTGTACCCATTTCTTGAGCTTATTCTTAGGACTAGAGTTGAAATTTGAATTTTAAATCCATTCTTTCAGCTGAGTTAGTCCAGGCTGTCACTTCAACAATCCTCTGCAGATACAGAAAGAAATGAGGTGAATGCAATCCTGCAGACTTGCAAACACACAAGTAGGCTGCAGGATAATTCTGCCAACTAAGGACAAATAGTGTGGTTTTGTTAACAGCTGCTGCTATTTGATTTGAGTAAAAGATCACCCACTGTGTACTAGGAATTAACGAACTACTTTTATGAAAAGAGCTATTAGGTAGCAGAACTGAAAAAATGATTGAATATGGTAATACATGATTTAATTTATACAACATACAGCGATACGCATTGGGTTTGGGTTACTGCTTAAGCATTAAAGTGTAAGGATTTTACATAATCATTATTACCACATATATGTCCTACTATATTTAGCATTTATAGAAGATTAACGCAATACAGGGACTGATCAGAGTGTGCTTCGCTGACACTGATTATTAAGAGTGCTAAAAGAGGTCTGGGGTGACAGTTTTTAGAGGTGCAAAGATGCTGCTACTCTCGACTCAAGTGAAAGACCTACCGAAATGGAAGTTTACACTGCAGAAGCTTATTTCATAAAAGAAGCAAGTGTAGGTACATAAAGCATTGAGCTTCAGCAGAGGACAAGATACAGTGCGGGAATACTACCATCTTAGTTACTTTATGCTGGAATGTGCTTTGCATAGCACATGCATTTTAATACAGTTGAAGCTGCCAACATGTAAGTTCTGGATCGCTGTTAATGTGTAGTTTAAGTGATCTGTACAGTAACTAACCTTCAAGCAGTACTTAAAAGTAATATATCTATATATACGTTGAAGGAAAAAATCCTAGGTGTTTTAGACATGTTTCAAATCTAAATCAGTAGCAAGGCAAAGAGATTAATTCTTTTTCATTTAGCCTCTTGAGAGTTTTAAGTTAGCTTAGACTAGTTTTTATCTTGTCTTAAACTCTTGGAATGTGATTCTGAGAGGGCGTTTTTCACCTCAATGTTTATGTTCAATTAAAGTGACATCAGAAATCTCTAGAAGTGCTGCTGTGCTCAATTAAGCAGATTATAGATTTTCTCAAAGATTTTCTGATTCCAAGCTGGGAAAACTTTAAAGTTTGCATATAGAACATGTCCTTTACTAAAGGCACAAGAAAGCATATATCTTAGCATGTGGCAGTGAAAATACAGGTATCTTTTTTGCTATGAATTTCTTGATCATTTTTTGTATTGGCAATAAAAACTTTACAGTGAAGTTATCCTATCCCAAACAGGAAAGTACTTTACTAAAAAATCACCACTTTGAGATTTAATAGAAATTGATAAATCTTTTGATTTTATTTTATCTTATCTCTGGGAGTGTGCATTACTTGAGACTTTCTGGACAGGAGCTACATGTTCATGGCACTGTGCTGTGCGTATTGGCAGCAACATCCACAGAATCCACAAATAATAATTGTAACTAAAACCTTGTCACAAAATCACATGTGATCCAGTATTTTGCCAGTATTAAATTCTTCCTTGGAGCATATTTCTTGATAATTATATTGTGGAATATTGCATTGGCTTATCCCATATGTTAATTAATTGCTTTGGCTTGCTTATGAATTTTAACAAAACTTCTGAAAGCTGGTTTTTAATCTGTTGTAGTCACCACTCCCATACTGTGCAGAGGTTATTTGGTGAAAATTCAGAGTGGATGATTGCAGTAGCAGAGCTCCAATTATTTTGATAGACACACACAATCAAAATTGTGAGTTATGTAAGTAAAATGTGTACTGGAAAGAAGGGAGTGACTGTAGAATTTTATCTGTGGAAAATCCATCGTTTAGTTTAAAAACCAACTTTCTTATTTTCTGCTTAATATTTTCTGAAATATTTTCCATGTATTATTGGTTTCAAAAATCACATTGTTGCCTTTAATTTCCATTCAAATTTTGGAAGATCAAAACAATCATTCATAATCAGAATTTGTCTGCAAATTAACTTGTTTAGACTAAAGGATCTGAATTCAACACTAAGTTGTGCTTTAGATATGTGCTATAAAGAGTAGAATAAATTAATAATAGGTCTAAAGAAAGGCATGCCATTGAAATATTGTTTTATTTCTACTAATGATGGTTAATGAGTTTTTTCAGTTAACTTCAGAAAACAGTTTGCTTTGCAGCTCATCTTGTGACGTAATGCAGACATAAAAATAGTCATTATGAGTAACAATGCGTGCCCTGTGAATTACACAGTCTTATTTATCTTTCCTTCCATAAGATGATTATGAAGCACTCTTCAGATAACTTTAGAACAAAGATCAATATGTATATGACATGAGGCAATAAAAGCTCCCTGGAAACTGTGTGTGTATATATATGTAAACCAAGGTGTCATTCTGTTGCAAAGCACTGTTGTAACTGTCCATATTATTGTGTATTGGACAATACACAATAATTATTGTGTATTGCTCTGACAGCTTATGTGCTGTGTATGGGCCACTGAAAGGGAGGCAGCCCTGAGAGAACACCTTGTTACTCTGTTTATTGTTGTAAGATTGGTTTCCAGGTGTGAAGATACTAAATTTTTGTCTAGTAAAGCTGTAGACTCCTACACCTCACTCCTGACAAATTCCACAGCCTAAAAACTGTTCGTACTTGGGAAGATTTACTTTTTTCTAATACATCTGAGTACTGAAGTGTTGTTAAAATTTGTTACTCAGCAATCTGAGTTCTATACTGTACAGCAAAACCGCTCTGTTTGTACTAAAGCTTTTCTTGTTCAGGTATCTGTCAACTGAACTCTTCTCACAGCTTATCTGTGCATGATCACTCTTCATGAATTTATTTCATGACACTTTTGCTTTGGAGTTTTATGCCTTACTAATGGTTTGGTGGATGTTTCACTCACAAATTCCTTGACCATAGAAGTTTCAAAACTATACAAATGTCTGATTTTTAATTTTTTTAAAAGAATTCCTTCAGAACTATTTTCCTGGGTAGTAGCAAGTATGTTTTCCTCATGGATTTAAACACTGTTACAAATCCATTTTACAAATGAAAAACTGAATGCACAGCATCTCTTTCTTCATGATTGAGTCAATGAGACCAGGAAGGCAAGTGTTCTACAAGAAACTTTTCCCACATAGTATTTAGTATGTGACACACATACAATTTCAAAATACTTTTCAGGTAAAATGTGCATGCAGTGATACACGGTGATGATGTTGCACTCAGTACTTTGAGGAGAGCATGAGAAAATAATTAAGAAATAGTTTGAGAAACTATTTTGTGTAGGGAGTCCACCACAGGCTCTATGAGGATTCAAGTTTTTTAATAGTCCTGTTATAGTGATAGAAGAATATTGAATTTAATTGACTTGTAAAAAATTAAATAATGAGTTGCACATATGACAGTTATTCTTGCAACATGTTTCAGGATAAAGGACCCCAAAGTTCTTCACAGTGCACTGGCTAATTCTCTCAGGGGCGAGAAAGACTACAGAAGTAGAGGCGGTTTTTAAGCAAGTGGTGTGTTTTGAAATAGAAGTTATGAGAAATGAAAACACAGCTTAGAAAGAAATTTGGAACCTAACAGCTCTTCAGGAAGCAAGCTTTGGTAAAGATTTTCAGTCTATTATGGTCAATTTTTGCCACTTTTTCCAATGAAAAATTGAGTGTCAGCGTTTATACAACTAGGAAATGTGAAGAATTGAATTGATCTTCAGGAATTTACTGTTCTGGGGTTATCAACATATCAAGACTGCTGATTATTGCACTAAACATCTTCCATCCTCAGCTGAAGCTGCAAATAATAGAGCCTTTACATTTCTTAAACTCATTTAAGCCAAACTAAAAGCAGGAAAATGCTGTGATTTGAGCCAAGAGGGAACATATTTGGCATTTAAATCCAAATGTAGGAAAAAAATAAATCTTAGGAGTGACTAATATGAGAAAGTCTTTCTCTGTGTTTATATTGAACAAATATATCAAAGTGCTGTTTAAAGAAGACTGATTTAAACAGCAGCAGTGGGTAGATGGCTGTAAGCTTGTGAAGTCGGAGACTTTTCGATTTATTTAAACTACCACTGTTGCTCGAGGATGCTAATTGCAACACATAGCTTAATGGCCAAACCCAAAGATCTGCATGTTTGACGTTCTGAAATGTTGGATATTTATGCATTTAAGATTAATATTTCTTTTAAGTTGTCTTTAAAAATTCATGAAAACCAGTTTTAGCCATCATGATGGATTTAAAGATGTAAAATCTATTCATCACTTATAATCTAATAAAAAAAAGCATTTTCAATCACATCCTTGTTCTTCAAAATGGAATCCTGTTTCTTTGAACTTATAGACCTTGTAATCCTCACAAGAAGGTGGTAGTAGGGAAGAAAGATAGGAAGACAACTTTGGGCCGGTGCTGCAGCTCACCACCAATGAGGACCATGGGTAGAGGTCCTGAGTTCCAGTCAAACCTTGGAGTCTCATACTCCCTTCCAGTGAAATGTCTTTGAGGAGACTTCTAGTAGGAAACCCGGCATGCCTTCACGTGGACCCTGCTTCTTAGTGGAGTTAGGATTTGGTCCCAGCATTTTGCAGCTCCCAGACCTGTAGATAACATCTTCAGACCTTTGTCTTAAGGCTGTGACACCAGAGCTGCTTGGCAGTGACACCAAGAGCCATTGGGCTGCAATGTGGGCTGCCAGGTGGAAGGCTGTAGTCTTTATGCCTGGGGCAAAGGCATGTACCAGATGTAATGATTCTTGATTCCTGTCTGATTAAATGCTTGAATTTACCTGGTTTGGATCTTTATTTAATATGGACAATCGAGTGTTAAGATTTCGTTTCTGGTGAGACCTTATTTACATGAGTTCAGTTAAAAGCAGTCTCTGTGACTCCTCTTTTGGATATCGAGTATTGTATGGTTCCAAGCTAATTATGTTAATCAGCCCTGTTCTTCTATCCCCTAAATGAATATTACTTGAGCTATTAAAGGAAAGCAGTCATTTTAGGGCAAGATGTGGCTGTATTATGTTAGTATTGTTTACTACTTCACATTATTATGTGGTGAAGTACACTGATAAAAACCATCAAAAAGTACGAGTTTAAATAGACTGGAGACAGTGGGAGAAGATTCAACATTAAAAGAAGTAATGAAGGTATAACAAAATTAGATTGGCTAGGCTGGGGAAGGAAAAGGAAGATTCATTATTACAAAGCAAAAAAGAAGGTACAATAAAATTACATTGATTAATAGACATTAATTGATTTTGTGTCTGATGCCACCTAATCCTTTTTAGGAAAAAAAAAAAAATCTGTAAGGTGCTTCTGCACAGAAATCACATACACTAAGTGTAAATGTATTTATTTAAAGTACCTTTAGGGGGTTGAGACAGTTTGTTTGCCCACCATGCCTTTACCTCACTCCTTGCAGGATAGATTTGAATATTATGTATATACATACGCGGGCGTAGTTAGTGCAGTTGAGTTAATTGAGAGGAAGATCTCCAGCAACTCCGGCGTTCCGGTCCAGTGAGTTACTGAGCAGCCCGGGGCAATTTGCTCAGCTTCTGCCTGCTGGCAGCATCTCCAGGAGTAAAAACACTGGGCTGGCTTAATATGCTCGGGTGGAATTTCAGTGCCTAAATGTATTGGTATGTGGTATTAATGCATAGCTCTGTAGCTAAAGAAATAACAAGGAATGTGGTCATAAATTTGCTGCTGGATTAATTTAGTGAGGGAATACGGCGTCTGCTTCCCAGGATTAAAAGAGCCTTCTTTCATTGCTCGGCCTTTCGTTTGTATATCAATGGGAACTTGCAAAGAACAACTCCATAATAAATCATTGCAATTCATCCTTACTTTGTGAGAAAATGAGATTTGATTAATCTTTTGTGTGGTTAGCTTCCATGTCAGATTAGCAAATGTGAAGATAACCTGTCAAGTGGTACCGGTAGAGCAGAGGAGTGAGTAGCTGTGTCCGATGTGAGTCCGTGGGGATGTGGAGCTGTCCGATCCGTGTCTTGCACTGGGGGAAGAAGAGCGTTGTGTGCGCAGCCGGCTGCTGGCATGATCTTGTAGAGCCCCAAGGAATGAGGCTGCTGTGCACTCATCTTGCCATGTGAGATCGATGCTTCTGGTGGAGGTAGACAGTGCCTGCAACTGAGGAGGTTATTCAGAAATTTGGTGTGGGGACAGAAGGAGGAGGTGCTAAAGAGTGGAAAATTTTAAGTCACGTTTGAAAGGCTGAGCAATCTTTGTACTTAAAATCAAGCAAAACAACAAAAAACTCCAAGCAGATTATAAAATCGATTTTTTTTTTTTCTTCCCCTTTGCTTATATTTTTTATATATTCTGCTTAAATGAGCTTCATTTTGAGGTGATATTAGGCTCAGAAGGGCTTACTTTCAATTTGTTTATTTATTCAATTTAGTTATTTGGGAATGTGTGTGATACTATGGTTTTATAGCACTCACAACCTCAGATAGCACTGAATATAGGCTACTTCTAGTGCGTTAGATGTTCATCAGGGGTTTTTTGGGTTTTGATGTTCTTCAAGAAACCTTTTGAATACTTGGAAAGTGTTTCTAAATGAACGGATTATATTTTTTCAAATGCTGTTCAAAAGAAACACTCTTTTGGTTTTTAAACTAGTTTCTAGGGTGTGTACTGGAAACTTTGACTTGTGCGTGCGGTCTCCAAAAAGGTGTTGATTGGAGCAAGCTTTTCTGTTGGATGAAGTAATTCAAATTTATTTCTTAATTCAAATATAACTTCTGACTCTGAAACTGCATCTTATAAATGAAGTGAATGAAATCAAATACAATTCAAGCATTTTGCATCAGACTGTTGTTACATTGACTGCAGCAACAACTACTTTTCTATCTTCCCCAGTGGTTTTTTTGCCCTTAGATTTGATACTGGTCTGAAGTAGTGGGGTTTAATGTCATTGCTATAGACAACTATAATGATGTGGGTAGGAATTTTTTCCATAGTATTAAGACTCGGTAGGAACTTTTTTTTCCACAGTGCCTGCTTATTAGTCCCTTTTACTCAGGGTTTTGTTGGGTGTGTTATTTATCTGATCTGCAGAGCAGAAAAAGGGAGCATTGCTGCTTACAGATGAGCTGCTTTGTTTTCAGAAGCTGCAGGTGATGCAGGAAGGAAGGCTCATTTGGCATCAAAGTGGTCCAGTTACTTTTGATAAGAAAAATACAAGTTTCTTTGAGAAGAAAAACGGAAGTTAGAGCCCTCAGAACGAAACTAAAATAATACAAAGTCTGAAACTGTATCTCTTCAAGGGCTGCTTTTCAGGCTTTCAATTCATAACCTGCCTTTTTAAAGTTAGGCTAAGAAGTGAGATGACTATTTTTTTAATATTAATTAGATACCTAGAATAAAACTGGTATTTGTTGGATTTTTTTTTTCCTACCACCTCCTCCTTGTTACTCAGTGTGAGTTTTGTAGAGTTTTGAGAAAATGAAAGTTAACTCTCCTAGGTCAAGCAAAGTCTTTGTGCCTTTCACAGGGCACAGTAGTAGTAAAGAAAGAAAATCTTTTTAGGGGTATTTCAGCTAAAAGTAGTATGATCTAGTAAACAAAACTGGGTTTTATGTTTAAAAATGCATAGAGTGGAGTTAGGAGTCTTATGTTTGGAAATAGTTGGATTTCTAAAACAAAGCTGTATGCAAATATTTAGGAGTGTGAAAAGTTTTAATGAAAACAACTTTTCTTATTTAAAACTCTGCTGTGTGCATTTAGAGAAAATGTCACTTGGGTTTCAGTTCAGTAGTACAGCACGAGGTGTTTTTACTACAGAAAACCTTTCTGGTAAGTCCTTGTCTTTTGAAGCTATGCAACTGCTTTGACTTAGAAGGTAATTCAAAAGTAATTCTATGTCCTTATTTAAAATGTTGTGAGTTTTACTGTGTTTAAAAAATAAATTCCAAGGGTTCCTGTGTGTCATTGTCCTCACTCTCTAAAGTTCAGAATTCTTGTTTACTTGTTACTACATATTGCTACTGTAAATGATTACTTGTTAGAACCTATACAGTAATGATTTTGTGCCAAGATTAACCAAAGGTAACATGAATTTTGTCTTTGTTTTCAGTCCAGAGGAGCTTCCTGTCCATGATGCAGCGATAGAAAAGGTAAGTCCAGCGTCTTCCATTTTTTTGACTAGGATGTAAACATTTACAGATTTATGACTTTGATGTACCTAAAAAAATTGTGAAATTAGGAGATGAAGCGTTTTAGTCATTTGCATTCCCAAAGAAACATGTTCTAAGTCCCGTAAGGACTGTGGTCCTTGAGGCCACGTTAACTCACCCACCGATCCTTTGGGGCCCACATGATCTTACACTTACTAGTTGCAATGAGACATGAGTTACCCATTATATGACCTAGTAAAGAAAACAGAGCTACTTAAGAGATCACACCCAGCTTTGCCCCGAAAGAGCGAGAGCTGTTGTCCCTGTGTCATGAGCTGTCATCAGCTGTGCTGGGTGGATGGATTGTCCAAGTGAGGTGGTGGCTTTGATGCTGAGGTGTACATAGCCTTCCCCTGACGAGTGCAGCGTGCTGTTCTAGATTGGTCAATGATGACACATATCCTGGCTGCCACTGAAAGTTCTTGACCTCCCTTGTCATGTTCAGTTGATGAGCCGGGTGTATTCTGTACACACGAGATCTGTCAGCAGTCCAAAAATCCTTCTGCTGCTGGGTGTACTGGAGGAGAAGTTTGGGAGCTGATGTTTTGGGAACTTGGAAAGCATTCATTAAAATCATTGGGAACTGAATTTCTACTTGGCTGGGCCTAGTTACTGTTGGTATTTCCTGTGGCTTGTCAGGTCCGTTGTTATCTCCAACATCAGATCCTTCTTGTTTGTCTATATTGATCTTCTGTATCATCAGGAAACTCAATATAAAAATATATAAAGCTAAAGTTTACATTTAGCCCTCTTGGCTGTACAAATCAGTAGCGTGCATGGAAGAGGGATGAAATGACTTGTTCTAAGGCAGCTCAACTCCCTGAGTGTTAGGAGCAGCAGTGCTTCTGAAAATGAATTATTTTGAGCTTCAATATTTGGCTAATAAATGCTTCTCATAAAAGAAGGGAACTTCTGAGTCCCTTTTGTTTTGCGTTGGTTCACGTGTGTTTCTGCATCCACAGCCTGAAATAGTTGCGTTTTCCTGCCATGTTTCATTACATTTAATAACATAGTGAGTGTATATATAATTTCATTTCCATCAGAAGGACACAGCAGGGCGGTGAGTCTGTAAGCATAAATATTAGGCAGCTTGCAATTATTACGGTATATGTGTTTTGAAGCTCTGATTCACTGTGGCTTTGTAGTTAGCCTTAAATTATTGGGGGGAAATAATGTCTCAGTTCTCTGTCCCGTATTGTATTCATGCTGTCTCAGACAAAATGTCAGCCTAGAAACTATGGAATCAATGTTAAATTGCAACTCTATTGTCTTTTTATAGTCATACGGTAATGCTCCTGTGTTAGACTCCTGGTTATACTCCTGATGATATCCTGACCTCTGCTGGTTTGAGGTTTATCTGTCTCCTGTCAGCAGTGTTTGAATCTTTACAATTTTTAAGATACCATTCATAGGATAATTAATGTCTCATGTTAATGTAGGCTAAGACTAAAAGCTTTTTGTGCAATATCTTTTAAAGTCACTTTCTTGGGAGAACTATTTATGCTTTCCTTTTGCCTTACTTGTGAATTTTAAAAAATATTCAAGTCATGTTTTCATTTCGTTTGCAACTTATGTAAAGGATTGAGTATCCTCGTGAATTTTGAATCTATTCTTTGTATACATTCTAGTGGAAAGCTTAACCTGAGTTTTCTGTGTGCGTATTTACATGCATAATACTTTTAGAACAGGCAATAGTACTGTGAATGCAGAGTAATTTTGATGCTTCATTACCTTACTGGGCATTTGGTGACTTAAATGCATCGAATCATTGTCCTACCTTATGAACTACTTAACCTTCAGATGAATCATCCAGCACATCTGAGAGAAAATTAGGGGAGGAAAGATCATCTAGAGGAGAAAAGTAGACAGAGAACTGACCTCAGGAAATCTGGAGTCTGTCTGGGTCTGGTTTTGAAGTGCTATGAAATGTTTTGTAAGTAATTTTCAGTTTGGTTTTGTCTTTGGTTTACTTGATTTTCCAGGGAACAGTTCAGCAAGTTCTGGTTTTGTCTGAGGCTTCTGCTACAGCATTGCTTTAAGCCTCAGCTCTAGCACACTTGCTTTCCAGGAAGGTAGAGTGCTGCACAAGAGATGGACGCTTGCCAACTTAACTTCATGCTTTTTTCTTTCAGTAGTGTATTATTTACTGACACAAGAGTAAGAAACCTTCTCTGCTTCAGTTAGGGATTCTGTTATTCCCAATGGCAAAAATGCTTCAAAGTGTAAAATGTACTGAGAAGGCAGATAAATGGATTTTTTTAAAACTTTTTTTTTTTTTTGGTGACAACTACATGGAACTTGCCTGAAAGAGCATTATCATCATTCCTCTACTCTGCAATGAGCTGCCTCAGATCTATCCATGTTTTCAGTGTTGCACCTGTTAAACATGAAAGTGAACATAATTCAGGCTGGGGAAAAATAGCTAAAAGTTTTCAACAACTGAACACAGAAATAATTGCTATTTTGACTACAGTAGCATGACTTGAGAACTGGGATAAATTGATACAGAAGACATAAAAGCTTGAACAAACATACAATTGAAGTGAGCTTCTGGCTCAAAAGACCAGAAATCTTGAAAGTAGATCAAACACACAAACAAAAAGACTGTGGGAGCAGATAGGGTTTTATTTTTCTTACCAATTATCTGAACAACCTGTTGAGGGCAGAGACCTTTCCTGACTCGATAGCAGTGTTATTCCTGCAGTCTAAACTATGCCTAGAGAACATCTGCTCTAAGAGATGTTCAAAATGCTTGTTTCTTAAAGGGGTTGTGAGTGTGGAGGAGAATCAGAAACAGTGTTGTGAAACCTATGAAATCTGGGAAGCAGTAGTTTTTCTACAGTTCCCCTCTAACCTAACTCTTATAATTTTAAAAAATAATTTAAAGAAAGCAAGTGATTGGGTTATTAACAAATACAGCATGGAACCTGAACAAGAATGTGGGCAGTTGATTGCAACATGAATAGTTAGGTAAGTTAAGGTTGAAAGAGTAGAGGCACTTCTTTCCCCAGAAGCACTTTCTAATGCTTATGTCAGGCTTATGTCAGTTGGATTCAAGTAAAAATAACTTAAAAACCCAAAACTAACTAATTTCCAGGACGCTTCATGGACTGAATCATGGGTGGGGTGGTCCTGCAGAGTCATCAAGCTGTACTTCTGCAAGTGCAAGGCTTTGGGCTCCTGGATTAAAGAAGTCATTTGCCCATTTTGTTGCATTGATAGCCAAGAAAGAATGCACAAATTCTGATGAGTAAAAGCTAGAAGTAAAATTACAATTCTGTTGAGACAATAAGTAATAACTTTCTTTTATATTTTCCCCCAACATTTCAGATGCAGTTAATGAAAGTATTAATAAGTTTTCAATATCCTGCAGAGCTTTGAAATTAAATGCTTACATTGTTACCAGATTGCATCACTAACCGTATGAAACAGAATATCCTTCCTGTCTTTATTAAGCCCTGGATTTGAAGTTGGAGGTAGAGGGGCTGTCCTTTACAAAAAACCCTAAATATTTGTTTATATTCATCTTTGTGTGTGGCTGTTGCTTTCTCTTCATAGATTTTTCTGCTTTAGCTTTTACAGTGTTGATCCTCAGCTTCAAAGCATTATGAAAGAGTTGAAACAGTGTTGTTAACTATATTTTTTAAAAATTTCTTTAATAGTTAACTTTGTAGTGTAATCAGGGACACCTTGCCTACTTTACAGCGTGTGAAACTGGGCTGTAAAAACACATACTAAAAATCTTCTTACCATTGGAGCCAACAAAATAAAGATTTTTGGCTGTGAAGAGCCAAAGTGCCTTGGAATTCCAAGGACTAAAATAGCTAATTCCAAGTCCTTCTTCGGTTCCCAAATTTAAGAAGTTGATAGCAACTGTAGCAAGATTTTCATAGGCAGAATGGCAGTCTTTAGGGTAGTAGGTTTGTCCTATGCTTTTAAAGCTGTATATAATATAAATAATGCATGGAATTAACATATTTGTCATCGTACATGCTATACTACTTAATATAACTATTTTGAGAAGATGGGATTTGTTTTGTTTTGAATTGGCATTTTATCACCTTGTTACTAAAATATTCTTGTCAGTAATATGATTTAAGCAAGTAGATCTCACCTTCAGAAGAAATTCCTTGATGTTAAGATACAGGGCCATTTAGGTAAAAATGTACCAAGCCAAAGATGAGAATTATAGCAAGCCTTTCTAGTTTTTAATGTCTAGAATTAGAGCTTATTCTTACTTCTGCTACTGCATTGTTGCTCTTGCGTGCCCTTGTTTTTGTTCATGTACTTTGTGCCTTTTAAGAAGAGTTGGTTTGTGTGATCACTGGAAAACAGTAGCTAATTATGTTTAGGGCAAGTGTAGGTAAAGATCATCATTCAGAGTCAACTGACTTTTAAGAAGCTTGCAGCAGAAATCATTTGCCTGAAAAATTTACCAAGTATAAAAACAAATTGCATTTTCTGTACTTCCCAAAAATGTGCAGAAAAGAAACTTTTATAAATCTTAAACTCCTCTTACAAAATACAATTCTTGACATAGTGCTGAAAAGAAGAGTTTCTGCTCAGTTTTTATTGGGCTGGGTTTTTTGACATTTTAAGTGAACTGGTGTTACTCTTTGTTGCTGTTCTTGGATGACTGGATAAAAAGTTGATGAGGCTGTGTTAAACTGTTTCTCAATATTTTTAGAAAAGCAGAAATAATTTTAAATGTATTCATTTGGAAAAGATTAAAAAAATTCTAATCTCTTTTCAGCAAAAACACCTTGAAATTGAAAGAACTACAAAATGGCTTAAGATGCTGAAAAGCTGGGAAAAATACAAGAATAGCGAAAAGGTAAAGTTATGCATGCTTTTTTCATTAGCTATCACTTCTGAATGAATGTATAACCTCAAATTAGATTGTCTCTGTTTATGAGATCTGAAAAAAAATCCACCAAGAAACCCACACTGAAAGGAAAAGGTGTTTTAATCTTCCAAAATGCAGTAATACATAATAACCAAATAATAATAATAATAACCCAACAGAAATGGTGGTCAAATGCAAGGAATTTCTGAGGGTAATATTGCGTAGGCTCTTTAGCATATTCATAGTAGTAATTGTGTGCTGTACTGCTTTGCACTTCCACTGTGGAACTGGAACTAGGATCACACAGCGAATTGTGAGCATGTCTGCAAAATAATCTGTGGAGTGGGTGAAGCATCAGACCTGCTTGTCTTGTCTTGCAGAGAGCTAGAGGTTGTGTTTGATTTTGGCTTTGAGAATGCAAAGGAATAAAAAAAAAATCTTTATAAACTTGAAAAGAGGGGACACCTTTAAATGGGTACAGCTGAATTCTTCGGGAATCGTTACGAGTTTTAACATTACTTTTTTAATTCCTTCGTATGCTGGAAATTGTACTAATATTTAAATACAAAGTTATTCTTTTGAGTTACTGGTGGCGCCTTATTAAGATATATGAGATTTTTTTATTATTAATCTTCTTCTCTTCTACAATATCCATTCCCCCCTCACTCCCTTTTTTCCCCTCTTTTTCTTTTTGGCAGCCCAGGTTTACTGAAGGGCCTAGGATAGCTTACAGTCATGGATCAGTGAAAACCGCCTTGAATAACTCTCCAAGGCAACTGATTAGTCATAACATGGGGCATATAGTTTGATGTTTAAATTATCACGCTTGCCAGCACAGATATCTAAGATATCCCAAGATACCAGGTTGCTTTGTTAAAAGGAGAGTGCATGCATAACTTGTTTCCCAAATTTTTCTTATAATCCTACTTTCTGTCCTGTCATCTCCTCTGGAAGGAGAAGCTAGAGGTCATTAACACTTGTGGCTTTGTTTCTTTACCGTGGGGATTGGGTGATTTGGAGATCAAGTATGTTCCCATGTCAAAGGGATGATCAAAAAACCTGTGTAGCAGCTACTTTGTTTGCAAAGATAATGCTAAATATGACGTTTCAGGTAACACAATAGCTACATATTGTCTAAACAGCAGTGGTCTTCCTCGTTAGCCATCGGTGACATCAGTCCATGATACACTGACTTATCCTCTATTCACTGAACATGCATTGCAGATCAGCTGAGCAGAAAAAGTTTCAGTTCATGTAACAAATTGTAGGCTGAACTATAAATAGTGGCAGGAATAATTCGATGTGTTCATAAAGGGGATAAACTTTGCTTGAGGCTAGGAAAAATTTTCATTGATTGTTGAACTCTAGTGGAGCACAAGAGACTTTAAAAACAAGGGTGTTTTCCGTATTCTTTCTCACATCTTGTGTGGCAAGTGAACCAGAACATACAGAATAAAGAATCAGCCTCCTCCTCCTCCTCCCGAGCATGCACTGGAAAGTCAGACGTTATTTGTCACTGCTCTTTACAGAAAGCCTGGTGATGTTCTCAGGGTTGTACAAAATGCACAAATAAAGACAGTTTTTATCTGAAAGTGTGTTGGAAGAATGCACCGGCTTCCCATGCTCGCTGTCTTGAAGCACGGAAGCAATAGTTGCCAGAACAATTCCTGACTCTTACTTTTTGTCTTCTCTTGATTGGATAAAGTGGTTAACACTAAAGGAACAAATTGCTAAAGAAAACGAACAGCCTGTATCTTAAAAGACTCACTTCACCTGACATTCCCATGGTTTCTGTGCAGTCAGACTGCTCCTGAAATCAGCGTTGTTTAGAAACATCGCTGAAGAGAACATGCAGCAACAGCAGCGGTGATAACGTTGTAAGGGTATAGATTATAATTGTAGTGATGGCTTGGTTTTGGAAAATGGCATACTCGGTAGATACTTGCGTTCTTAGAAAGAGAGCAAGGAAGTCAGAGAAGGTGATGGTCCCAGGGAAAGAGCAGATATGTACAAGTACAGGGCTTCAGACAGCCTGTTTCTAATGCACCTTCATAATATACAGCCGAGGGAGTTTGGGCTTGAAGAAATCTGTTCATACTGTACACAGACTGTAAATGAATCCATATATTTGATTACATTATCCAAAATTGTCATGTGCTTAATTGCAAAATACAGTTTTCATTTAATACTCTTGCAGAGCTGCCTATAGGCTGCTGCCTTATTTTTTTCCATCATAACTTCACAAGGAGAATTAATGAGAAAACATTAACACACTGATGTGTGTGTGTGTGCACGTGTGTGCGAGATGCCTCAATTTACATCTTCCCCTGATCTTTATTGCAGCAGAATATTGAGAGAGAGATGTGGGCTCTGGGAACTTCATGCTGTTTTCCCATTAGAACTTCTGTGCTAAAACTTAATTAAAAAAAAAAAAAAAAGGGAGGGGGCAAGGGAGGGTGCAGGGCAGCGATGTGTGACCATGAGGAAGTGGAAATAGATGGAAGAGTCATCATATTCAGACCAGAAATTGGCCAGTCTCTGCCATATTTGAGTAATGATTTAGAGGTAATGAAGGATGACATAATAAAATGAACTCATGTACATCTCCATAACCGTGTAGAAAACTCCTTGATTCCTATATGATTATTTAGGCATCTTTTCAGTGGAGTCGTCATGATTCTTACAGACACCAGTCTCTGAAGTGTGTAACTGCCCTTGCGTCTTTGCCTGATTGATATTTGTCAAAACAAAGCTTTCATCTCCCCATCAGTCATTTCTTACGCAGGAAGTGTCATAGAGCAGCAAAGCTTGTGTTTCAGTGTGGTCTTTCTCTAGCTTATGCTTTTATTTCCTATTTGTATTCTACTACTTAATAATCCATTGTACAATCAACCACCATGGATCCTGGCTTAGTATGATCATAACTTTCAGGAAAGATTAAATAAAACTGTTATATGTGATATCCCATTTGAGTATTTCCACCAAAGTATTTCTGTCTTTTACTGTCTCCCTTCATCTGTCTGTGATTGAAGTTACCTAAATTGAGAGGGAAAGGAAGAAGAGAAACAATCAGGGTAACTGGCAATTTCCAGCTGTTCTGGCATTCACACAGAATATAATAATCAAGTCTCCACTTAGTTTGGAGTCTGAACACAGAGCCTTAATGAAGAACCCTCTTCGCATTCCTGAGATTTTTTGAATGAGATTGAGCAACTCTTGTATTTGCACTTTTTCTTCCTTTTATGCAACCCACAGAAGCTGAAGAACCTCTAAAGGCAGCAGCCTTTATAAATATACTTTCTTTTCATTATAAATATACTTTCTTGTGCGACTTCAGATTTTAATTCTTACACTTCTCATTACTGATTCTTTTTGAGGTGGCAGAGTCCCTCTGCTGCTTGTGCAGCTCTTCCTGACATAACTCAGAAAGTTTTCTTTTCAAGAAAACCAGTTTTATATCTTGCAGCAACGAGAATGCCAGTTCCCACTCTTCAGACTAGTGCTGTGTGACATTGGCCTTGTTTCTTGTGCTGGAGCTAGTTGGGTTTGAGTTTGACGTTGGGGCAGGACAAGGAGAAGGAAGGGGAGGTTGTATGTTTTCCAGGTTTTTCCCATGGAGGCCTTATTGAATGTTGGATGTTATGGACTTCATTATTTGAGATGATGGCTAATTTGGAATATTCCAAATTTGAGAAGTTTGGGGTTTTTTTCTTCTTGCTTTGTAAGCCTTTTAATTCATTGTGTAATTCTCTTGTTTCATAATTCGAAGGTCCAATTTACAGGTCCAATTTCTTTCTGTGTGAGAAGCTCCTCTTGAATTCCCAGGTGGTAGGGCCTCATCTAGTATGCGCTTGTCCTCATCTAGCATGCGCTTGTCCTGTCTACTTCAAAATCAACAGTATTAGCAATAATTGCAAGAGTTTGACAACTATCCTTGGCTGAATGGCAGCTTAGATGTGATACAGAATTTGAACCTGTATTTTTATTTAAGTTGTGTTTATATAATTATATCTACCGAGGGTGACTTTCTCTTTTTTCTATGTCCTATGCTGACAGAAACATCCCAGATTCCATAATTCTTTGAATGATGCATGTTTCTGTAGGACGATTATCTGAACTCTGAGTTTGTATACTTGTATTTTATTCTGAGCTATTGTTTTAAGAAAGCCTTAATTTTAAAGAATTTGTTGAAGATTGACTCATCAGAGAAATAGAAGAAAAAGTAAAGCAACTTGCTGAATTTGCTACTTTTTGTTTTAATTAATAATTCAAAAAGAATAGACAAGTAAATCAAGTTCTGCAAGTATATAGACCCAACCCAGTGTTTCTCAACATGTTTTCAACCATATATTACATATGGAAATAAAAGACAGCAGAGGGCAGTAGTATGGTACTTATGGTAAAGATGCTCAATTAGCTAATAATCAGTTTGCTCATTTATACATTCTTTAACTGGTGACTGAATGATTATGAGAAATGAGTTTTGCTGTGAAGTATGTATGGTTCCCCCCCTGCAGTGCAGCTGTGTCTTTTTTCACAAAATTGCAGAATCACACAGGATCACAGGCTGGTTGAGGTTGAAGGGACCTCTAGAGGTCATCTGGTGCCGCCCCTCTGCTCAAGCAGGGCCACCTGCAGCCAGCTGCCCAGAACCACATCCAGACAACTTTTGAGTATCTCCAAGGGTGGAGACTCCACGACATTGCAGGGTAACCTGTGCCAGTGCTCGGTCACCCTCATAGTGAAAAGTGTTTCCTCATGTTCAGATGGACCCTCCTCTGTGTCAGTTTGTGCCCATGCCCTCTGGTCCTGCCACTGGGCACCACTGAACAGACCCTGGCTCTGTTCTTTGTACGCTCCCTTCAGGTACTTATGTCCATTGGTAAGATTCCCCTGAGCCGTCTCTTCTCCAGGCTGAACAGTCCTAGCTCTCTCATCCTTTCCTCACGGCATAGATGGTCAAGTACCTTCATCTTTGTAGCCCTTTGCACTCTCTCCAATAAGTCCATGTCTGCCTTTTACTGAGAAGCCCAGAACTGGACACTGTACTCCAGCTGTGGCATTACCACTGCTGAGCAGAGGGGTAGCATCACCTCCCTTGAGCTGCTGGCAATACTTCTAACACAGCCCAGGATACCATTAGTCTCTTTTGCTTCAAGGGCACAGTGCTGGCTCTGTGCAACTTGGTGTCCACCAGGAGTTCCAGGTCCTTTTCTGCCAAGGTGCTTTCCAGCTGGGTGGTCCCCAGGATGTACTGGGGCTGTTCCTCCCCAGGTGCAAGACTTTGCACCTCTCCTTGTTGAACTCCATGAGGTTCCCATCAGCCCATTTCTTCAGCTTGTTGAGGTCCTTCTGGATGGCAGCACAACCCTCTGGGGTATCAGCCATTCCTCTCAGTTTTCCGTTACACATAAAATTATTCACCCTTGTTTCCACGTTATCGTTTGTGTAATGGAGCTTGCTCCATGAAAGCTTCTGGTTTTGAGTTACATTTCTCTCTTGTATACTGGGCAGACAGTGAAAGTTTTTAGTCTCGTGTTCTGCTGAGTCTGTAGGCAGGATCTTGCAACAGATTGACTGAGAGGGGTTTTTTTTTCTCTGCCTAAATAGAAGAATAGTTGGAACAGCAGAGTCAGCTGGATCTACCTGTAAAATGTTTTGCAAGAAGCTCTGAATGTTATTTGGGTTTATTCTGTCAGGTAGTGCAATAATTCTGATCTTAGTTGCTGAAAATGTCTGCTTTCCTTCTGGGTTTTTTTTGGCATAACTGTAGTGGGGTGATGAAACTGCTGGTCTCTCTGTCCTTTCCGTTCTTTTTAAAGTTATATTTGCCAACTCATTTTTCAAACTTTTCTTTTAAAAGTGCTTCCACAATTCTCTATCTCAGTTTTTACTTACTACTTTAACAGCTCTTCTAGTGTTTGGCTGTTTCAGTCTGGGAAGTGCAGAAGATGGGAAAACTGTAAATGCCATAGACTCCTCTGAAACTGGTTGTTCTTCAGTTACATCTCCTAAGAAAACCCAAACCACCACCACACTTTGGATGGTTTGAATTTGTTTTAATTCTATTTTAATAAGAAACTATTATTACAAAGGCTTATTTCTGGCCTTTGGTGTCCACCTGACGTTCTCCCAAAATATTTGGTTAGGACAACAGTAGTCTTGAGAATTTATTCTTCAACCAATTGTCTCCATTAATAACCTTATGGTTGGTGGAGACACTTGAAAATGAGTTACAAAATTATAATTAACTGGCAAAAATGTTTGTTACCAAGGTACACTGTTGCTGTGTACCATGGGTCTGAGGAATACAGCTGGATGTCACTGGGGATATATAACAACATTGCTTTTTTTTTTTTCCTTCTTCTTTTTCTTTTTTTCTTTAAAGTTCCCAGAAAATATTTCACAAATTTGGCTCATTCTGCTCTTCTGCTTTCCAGTAGACAGGCTAATCTCTTCTCAGGATGACTCCACTGCTTGGCTTTCAAAAGACTGAATTATTCTCTCTCTCTGGCAAGCAGTTATCCTTGTGTCTGCATTGATGCACACTGAAATTCTTGGTGTGAGCTGAAGTCTGAATATACATCTATAGAAGATGGACTTTGTAGCACTGTACATTGTTCTTTATCCTTACAGAAGAAACTACTGACCCAACTGTGCTCACACTAGAAGTGTTGCTGTTTTAGCATTGTTAATAATATTAAAGCAGCAAAATTTTCTTTAAAAAGCACAACATTTTTTTTTTTTTGTAGACAGCCTCCGGGATTGCTTTTGCATCTTACATGAGTTTAAAATGTTCATTTGAAAAGGGGACAGGGAAAAAAAAGTCATAACCTTACTTCTGTAAGAGTTACACGTTCTAAAATCCAGACACAAATCTTTGCTGGCATTAAAGACATCTTCAAAGACCTGATAGATCCCAAACACCAGAGATTCCCGATGGCGTCATTGGACACTTTTAGTCCTTCAAAAGACACTGGAGTGCTTTGTCCCCAGCAGGTCATGCCTTTGCTAGGACAATTCATATTATTGTATTTTTCTCTTTAGCATGTTGTATGTCACTGTTCCTTTCATTTAGAACGTCATAGATTGTACTGCATTTATATTTTCTTTTCTTTTCTTTTCTTTTTTTTTTTACAGTTTCATAGGAGAATTTATAAAGGAATCCCACTGCAGTTCAGAGGGCAAGTCTGGTCTTTACTACTTGACGTCCCTAAAATGAAAGAAGAAATGAAAGACTTTTATAATGTGAGTTTGTAGAATTTCCACTTAATTAAAAAATTTTGGATAATAAGACTACAAGCATTATTAAGCTTTTATTGTTATGCAGTGTTTAAAAAAAAAAAAAAGATTAGAAATTGCGTTTAACTCTACTGCTTGTTTTAGCTAGGAAAAAGCTATGTATTGAAAAGCACTTTTCCAGCTTATTTTTTGGTTCTGTAATTCATGTAATTAATCTGATGTTCTTTCTGTTTATTTTCCCATCCTCCAATACTTGCAAAAGCCCTTCTAAAAGCAAAGCAAAACAAAATAAGAAAAAACCCTGTCCCAGTAAGAAGACAGACACCTCTGAAACTACATCTCTTTGAGAAATGTCTATTAAGGAACCACCTTGTTAGCTGAATATCAGTAAGAGGGGTTCCAGTATTCTGGAGGGGATGGAGGTTGGTGACTTAATCTTGTAAAAGCCAGAATGAAATCATCTCCAAGTGAAGCTTAAGTAGCCCTTAGAAAGCACTGTCTGGTTACTTGATTGTATTCTCAGAGGTTAACCCCACAAAACAGGCATAAATTGAGTACTTAAGCAAATCTCCTGCTTAGAATTTAAAGAAAATACCTCTGTGTTACCCCTCTAGCCTTCATCCTCACCCTGAGCAGCATTTAAAGCAACCTCTGAATTATTGTGGCTGCATTTCTCTAATTTTTTCCCTACTAACTCTACTTGTTCTGTGAGTGTGAATACAGCTGATGGCCATCAGAGCTAAACTTCACACCCAAGAGTGGAAAGGCTCATGTGCAGGCCAGTAAGTTAGGCAGAAGGGGAACTGAATCCTTCAAAATTCTGTCTTTTCCTCTCTGTCTGTCTGCTAAAGGATTATAGGGAGAGTTCAGCTAACAGAAAGGCAATTTAGTATTGTAGAGTAGGAATTTAAATGTTCACTGCCTTTTAAAGTAGTAATGTCCAGAGCTTCAAGGAAATGCATTGCATGTTTGATTTTGGCATTTTCTAATAGCGCTTTCTTGTTGCTGAGACTTTGACTCTGAGTAGATGAGGAATCTTGTAAGGTCATGAAAGAAGATCGATCTTGGCATTGATGTTATCTAAATTTTGGTGCCTGTGATCTTCCTCTTAAATTATTGATCGCTCTTTAGTCTGACAGGCTGCTCTTTCTGACTATTATATTTTGTTTAAGTTTGTGAGTAAGACTAGTGGCAGATCTAAAAGGGATAAAACAGAATTCATGCTGAATAATGTAGTTGTGGGAAAGAATACTGAGTAAAGCTAGAAGCATTTAAAAATAGGTGAGTTCATCTTCGGAAATGATTAATGCCATCTAGTGCTCAATGCAAAACAAAGAAGTGTTTGTAGTTCAGCTATAGAAGTAGAAAGAGTTTCTTCCATTGTTATCCTAGCTTGTTTATTTGCGATAAGCTCATTTTACTGCTCTCCATTTTTCCCATTTCCTGAAGTGATATTAGCACTCCTCATTACAAGTAGCACTTACAAATCGCATACCTTAAAATTAGAAGGAAAATATGTACATTTGCTGCAGGCGAAAGAGCTTCTTTCAGTTCTCTGTGCAGGGCAATCACCAGTTCTAAATCTTATGTCCTTTCTGTTTCTCAAACTCTTGGTACCCTTTTTTTTTCACTCATGCTAGGGACTCCCATGATGGCAAGGACTCAGGGTGCTTCTTTTCCTATATTCCAACAAATCATAGGCTCTGGGTCCTCATGCCACCTTAAAACTATAAATTTTCTCTATGCTTCTTTTCTGTCTGTCTGGGAACAAATCATTCTGGATATTAGTACTTTAAATTATACTGAAAGGTGCAGGAAGCTGAGATTGTGGTTAGTGTTGTGCTGGTTAATGCCTCCTACCAGTTGGTTCAGTGACTAATAGCTAATTCCCGATGTGCCTGGATGTTATTTTTCCCTGTTTGATCCCTTTGTCTGTCTTATTTTTGTCTTTACACCTTTCTGTTTTCTTGCAAGCAGAATCTATAGGAGTTCTGCCTTTTGATTGTCTGGGGCATTTTCTAATAACGCCTACTTGGATGTAATGTTTTGAAAATACCATGTTGAATCCAGTTAGAAATGTCTTGCAAACTCAACTTTTAGGGACAGGAGGGAGAATGAATGAATGTCGAGAGACAATTATTGTAGGTGTGAAAAATAAGGTGGTAATCTAACCTGTGGGGGCTTCCTAAGTATTCAATTTCATTAAAAAACATTAAAGCAAGTGCTAAAGTAGAAGTATTCTACAACTAAATTAGATTAGAACAGAAAGAGGAAATGACTAGAGAAATGTCCATTATCTATACTTAGATAATGACTGGCAACTATGTAGCTATTACTTCTGCTTCAAGAAAAAGGCAGGAAAAGTATGAAAACCACATGAAATAATTTGCTAAAAGTCCAGTCTGGAGCACTTGCATCTTAGGTTCTTGTTCCTGAGTAGTAAAATTCCCTTTCTGTCTTTGCCCAGTGATGTGCCTACCTGAGAAATGGCAATTAGAAATTTGAAATGCTGAAACAGAGCCATGAATGTGGGTAGTAAATGGTGTGTCACAAAAATGTGTATTATTGGTCTTTTTACATCTATACTGTGTGAATGTGTCTGACTCTATAGAATTTATATATGTATATGCATATTTTGGAAGTTAAAATTGTTATCTTGTGAGCTGCTATTCTATATTAAGTGTTTTAAATCATGAAATGGCAAATATTTCAATATAGGTGTACAGTCAGGCAGGTTTCTGCTATTTTAGAATTCACAATTTTAAACTTAATTTCTGTTCTTTACTCTTTTTCCCAGAAATTGAAGTGTCAAGCACGAGGGTCTTCACCAGATATTAGGCAAATTGATCTTGATGTAAATCGAACCTACAGAGATCATATCATGTTTCGAGACAGATATGGTGTTAAGTAAGTAAATCGAAAGATTTTGTTTTGCTTGTCTTAAGACCGGCTTCCAATGTGCCTCAAGCCTCTTCGACCCACGTAAGCTCCAGACTTTCAAAGCAGGGTTGTCTGTGTGCAGTGATGTAATTACTGTTGCTGCCGCAAAACCAGATGGTCACTGCCAACCAGCTAGTTTTCCTCACTGTGGTGTGGTCAGTAGCATTCCAAAGAAAACCATTTCTAAATTTCCCATCTTGTTTCATATTTAATAAAAAACACTCTCAGATATTGTAAATACAAAAGCATGGGAATACCAAGCTAATAAATTAATGAAGATTTGTTACCCAATCATCTTATTTAACTGTGTATTTCAGGAACAGAGTAACTTTTTGCATGTCTAATAACTCTTATCTTCCCAGAGATTTTACCCTTCCTTTGGATTTTAAATTCCTCTTCTCCTAGTATCTAATTCGGAACCAAATAAAGCAGTATTTTATATGCGAGCATTTAATTATTTACAAATGTAGGTCTTAATGCTTTTGAATTTCTTCAAAATGTGGGTTTTTTTAATACTGTCATTGGATGAGGAATATTAGGCAGCTGTCATCCTTAAAAACGCTTAATAGTGAAATAAGCGGTGATACAAACATCAACGCTGTTGCTAGCTTGCAGCATCAGCACCCTGCTGAGATGAAGAGGTTATTTTTTTCCCTTCTGTGACTGTATTACTTCAGTGTTTAATCAGCTTTTCTTTCCAAGGCAGGTTCTACGGTAGCCTGCTATTTTCAAAAAGCAATACTCAGAGCTGAGGATTTTAATGTGATAATAAACCAAACGTTTTCTTACATTATTATTCTAGGCATTTTGTGGACAAATTCTAAATATGGGGAATTTCTCTGATGGCTGCAACACAGGATGGAGTACAAAGCCAAAATTTCCAAGTTGAGAGCTATTCTGTGCAGCCACTGTAGTTTAGCTACATTTGTGCGGCACTGTCTGTGCTTCAGTGGACATGCCTCACCTCTCAGTTATACCGGCACAGTCCCGTGCAAAAATGGCTGTGTTGCGTCTTGGCCTTCGTTAGTTTTTATGCACACGTTTTAGGTGTTGGCAGAAGCTTGCTACCTCATCAGTTTGGGGTTAACGCAAGCAGAGCCGGCTCCCGTCCCCATAGCTGTGTTGTAAGCATGCCCTCAGAGGCCGCAGGAAAGCCTTTGGCTGCATAAAGCAATTTCATACTTGGAATAGATCTTGGAATTACTGTACATATATTATGTATTTCCAGTGATGCCTCGATGAAAAATTCAGAAATCATTTCACATAGCAATGAAATAAAGTCCCCTGGGTAAATCAATAGCTTGTTTGACTTTTAAGTAGACTGTAAGTCTTTGAAGGTTCATTCTTTTACAGGTCTTTAGTGGTATCGTCTAGTGTAAATAGCACTAAGATTACTATAGTTCTATGTATCTTACTCTGAATGAGATTGAGGTCTTATGTTCCGTTTCATATGGTCAACTGAAGATGTGGAAGGGTCCTGTGTACATTTGGGATCTTTTAGTTTGTCCTTGTAAAATAAGGCTCCAGCTTAATATCTAGTACTTTAGTTTACGCTTTACGTTGGTTATTGAAGAATGTCTAAGCTTCAGTTCTGCAAGAGGGCAAACAAAAATGCCATAATCTAGATGTTTTGGTAAAAATCTCCAAGTATCCATCCTTTTCCCAACAGAAAATATGCAACTTTTTACTTATGCTTTCTTTTTTTAACCTGTTAATATCTATTTCTATACATTTGATGAGTGGCAGGCAGAGGGGATTTCAGTGGGCAGTAAAAGGACAGTATGCAAAACTCAGCAGTTAAATTTTAGCAGGTTTAGTTGCAGGTGAAAGTAGGCATTCAGGTTTCCAAATCCTCTCCCCAACAAATCACAAAAAGTAGGTGTGAGTTTAAAAATTCATTATGAGAGCTCTCCACCATGAGTTTGATATCCCAATTGGAGACAAGCAGAGTTTTGGTTTGGGTTTGGTTTTTCGTTTTTTTTTTTGTTTTTTTTTTTTTTTTTTTCTGGTAGTCTTATTACCTTCACAAGTTTGACTGTTTTTACAGAAAGCTAGATCAAGACAAAGCTCTTTGTAATACTACCTCAGAAGTACATGGAGCTGAGTACACTCTGGAGGGCTGAGCATAGGATGCCCAGTCGGAGTCAGTATTGTTTTTCTTCAGTTTACAGTAGCAGTCGCTGAAGTAACCTTTAATTTGGGTGCCAAGATTACGACACCTTTGTAGCCGCTTTGTGTATTTTAACTCTTCTACACCTCTGTTTGATATTAGTAACAGCTGTTAGTGTTGTGCAAGCAGAGAAATCAGGTCTGGAGTGTTTAAAGCTTGGCATTCAGAATAAATCAGTGTTTGAAGTGTAGCCCATCCTATGTTTCGCTTTACCTATCTGTAAAAATGATGTGACACCATTGCCTTCTCAAAGTATTACAGGTATTTTCTTGAAACCTTTCCGTACGTAAGACATCAGAAAAGTGCTGAATGTAATGTTGGTTTGAAATCAGAAGCGCCTATCATTGTAAAGTGTGGCTTGTCCTATTCCTTAGTGCTAGACAAGTTAAATTGGGGAAAGAGGTTTCCAAAACATACTTCGCTAGTTTTATGTTCTTCTGTTTTTACAAAAGGCAATATTATAATATTTTCCTTTTCTGCTCTTATTTCTGCAGGCAACAATCTTTATTCCATGTTTTAGCTGCATATTCCATTTATAATACGGTAAGTTCTGTACCTTCACACTTAAATATGATTTCTCTGAACATGCTAGAAGATAATGACTTGCAATTCTGTATCTTCTTTCTCCCTTAAAAAACGCCCAAACAACGGACATTTCAGAGACCTTTGGAAGTACATAAAAATAAATTATTTGTTGACAGGTTTTGAGCTGAAGTTAAAACAAAATGTCTTGATTATGGGTACTTTATTGGACAGACTGAACTGTGCATACAGTTTGACTAAACTAAATATTGTGTCTAATAAGAATATTTTTTCCCCCCATTGTATTATATACCTTCCATTTAAATCATTTGAATGATGGGAAGGAAAACACGCTGCAGAAAGATGCATATTGGAGTAGGGCAGGCATGCTTCATAACCTGAAGGGTTCTAACAAACAGAAAATGGTTTTAAAGGTTGCATCTTCTTTACATAAGCCCTCTTTTAGGGTGTTATGCTTCAATATATATGTTTAAGTACCAAGCTTGGTCCTGAGTGGGGATTTCTTTAAGTGGAGTTTCTAGACTATATCACAAGGGTTAGAAACTTTTGTATTTTGTAATGACTTTTGGCTGCATGCTAAAAAAAGAAAACAGATGCTACCGTCTCCACATTTAACTGTGGTTTTACTGCACTGTGTCCTCATTCTTTGTGCCTGTTTTGATACTTTTTGTACATCTTTCATTGTATATCCACCAGCCGCTCCCTAGAATTCAATGTAAAATTACGTAAAGTTAAGAAGTTGTTACTCTAATTAAATACCGTTTTATTTCATTTTTCAAAGTTCCAGGAAATGTAACCTTTCTGTTCTGTTCCTGTCTCCTCACAATTGTTGGCCCATGAAAGAACTTACATTGCTGGAATTTGTTGTCTTTCACTTGTTATGTTGTCTTACGCTTTTTTTTGTAAGCAGCCTTGACAGACTGAGAAATTAAACTCTGGGAGGGCCTTCATATATCTTCTATAGAATGTTGGACTAGTATTTTCAAGTTGCATGAAAAATGTTTAAAATCAACTGCTAAAGTGTAATGATGGGAATACTGCAGTCAGGTTTTTATTTTGCACTTTGTTGCATTTTTCCCTCTTAATGTTATAGCAGTTCTTTTGCTTTGGTTTTATCTGTAGAGCAAAGTTCTCCTAAGAATGTGTAAACCTGAAAAAACTTACTCAACAGTTAAGTCATTGTCCTTACAAATACTTTATCAGTGGGGTTATCTGAGCAGCTAAATGATAGTGACAGTTGGTTCCTGCCATAAAATTCAAAATTAATAGCAAAGGAAATACTCAAGTTCAGTTTTGGAACAATAAAATTTTTTTCTTGGTGTTTATTACATCTGCTTGCTATGGGCTGCTAAATTTGAGATGGTTTATAGTTATAGGTCACTCTTGAAAAAGTCCTGTGTTTATCGGGTGGTCCCCTGACTGTAAAGCAAAACAAAGCAAGACCCTTTCCCCCCCAAAAAAAACCCCCAAATTACAACTAAATGGAAAATACATCCATTTGGAGAATATTATACAGTTACTTGAAATGATTAGTACTGACAAGGATTTTGTGCATCACTAGAGAGTTCTAATGAACAATCAAGACTTGCAGTTCATTTTTCAATTGGAGGATTGTACCCCTTCTTTCTGTCTATCAATATTAGAAATCTTTAAATAATTAAGTGTGTTTGGTGGTGTCATAATTAGGGAACTCGCACCATCAGGACAGGCATCCTCTTTCCTTCACTAGCTCAAGGAAGAACTAAGAGCTCTTGGTAATGAGGCTTTTGTTTTCAGTGTTTTAATATTTTCACTGTCTGATTTTCAGGAAGTTGGATACTGTCAGGGAATGAGCCAGATCACAGCTTTACTCCTTATGTACATGAATGAAGAAGATGCCTTCTGGGCCTTGGTGAAACTTCTCTCTGGTCCAAAGCATGCTATGCATGGTATGGAGTTTCATGTCACTTAGTACATAGTAGGTTTCAACCTGCCCTATTTAAGTTGTAAATTATTTGAAAATGGAATTATGCTGTTCTGTCTGTACAGTCAAAATAGGACATAACGTGAGCTTTGTACTGGGAGGCATTGCATGTGACTGAAGCTCACCCATGGTGGTAGGTCATCGGTTTTATTTGTGATATCTTTCAAATAGTTCTTAATGAAAATCAGATGTTTCCTGTCGTCTTAATCTCTCAGGGAATGTAACCAGTTGAAAGCTGGTTATGTAGATATATATAAAAGGAATAAAATACTAGTGGAAACTTAATAGAGAATTTATTAAATAATACTGTGGCTATGCTATCATTTGGCAGGACAGGAATCCACAGAAAAAAAGTTGTCACTGTATCTAGGCATTAACTTTGAGTTTCTTTGTTTTATCACAGTATTTCCTGCTCTCATTGTCTTGTTACTTTTATGTTATTGGTAGTTCTCTCTTTCCATGTCAAGTTTAACGTGATCTATGCATATTCCGTGCTGATTGGTATGGAACTACTCCAGGAATTCCAGTATCCTGGAATGTAGATGTTAATGACATGGTGATTCAGAAAAGCTGTAGTTCTTGGAAGCCTGAAAAAGTCAGTATTATCTAGAACTTTTTAGCAAATTTCTAACAGGCTCTGGCTCCTTTTCCTTGCTTAAGACTTCCTCATACTGTGATAGCTTCCTCCCCTGGCTTTTCAGTGTTCCTGCATCTTCTCCACCCCCAACAAGAAGTGCTAGTTGGCCATTTTTCTGTTCCTACTTCTGCAAAGTTATCACCTTTTTTTAAAAAAAACCAAAACAACCCAAGTGCTATCTGACAGTGTCATAAGTGAAATTTTGAATCCCTCAAGAGCTAAAGACTTGCTTGGAGCTTTACAGAGTGATATCACAGACTAAAATAAACTTACAAAAAATCTATAGATTTAATAATTATCAAAAGCTGTGCAACTACAACTGTGCAAATACAACTATGTAGAATACTGGGCTCCTCAAAGGTCACAGAAAATTTTAGGTGTTTGGAGGGGTAAGTCTAAATCAACTCACTATATACCAAATCAATTGATCTGATTTTGGTACATGGGAGCTTCACATAGGCATGGTTGCCTTTTTAAGATGCAGTAGACTGTTACACAGGATTTTAAAACTTTTTCCAGATTTTATGTCTTAGTGTTTTGTCAATGACACCTTTTTTTAAAACAGGAGAGTCCTAACCTTGGAATGTGATGCTGATGGAGAACTCTTAACATGAATGTCTCAGGCTGATTTTTGTAGTCATAATTTTGAACTTGCTGTGATGAACTGGTTCATCTGATAGCTGGTGATGGACTTACGCAGGCAGATGTGTCGCTCGTGTCATACAGGAGTCAGCGCACTGCCTGTGTAACTTACTGAATACCCCGTTCAGACCTCCCTCTCTCCCTTTTTCGTGCCATCCCTTCTTCTTTCCACTCCAAGTTACAGGGCACGCACCTGTCAAATGATGAGAGAGGGAAGGAGGGAGCTTTGAGTAGCCCAAGGCTTGATGAGTTCCTCTGCAGGACATAACCATCGTGCCACAGGTCCATACGCACACTGAAGCTGTCTTGGTAATATCTGTTAAGGAAGCTTGCATTTATAGATATGCTGACAAAACCTTAATTATAACTCGACTGTTCCAAATTTATTGTTTATCATGTGTTACCTACCCAATCTAAGGTCCTGCTTCCAGCAGGTTGGACCAGATAATTTGCAGAAGTCCCAACCTAGATTGTCTATGATTCTTTGAATGTATATGTTTTAAATGAATTTATCCCACAATGCGGCATTGCTGTATATATCACTGTAGATTCTGGAAGGAAAATTGTAAAAACTGACTTAACTGATGTCATATAACTGTTTGCACTTTTTCTGTGTTGTGCTTTGGGGAAAGTAGTTTCAAGCGCTGTTTGCCAACTCTTTAAAGCCTATATCATTTCAATTCAAAATTGCTGATATTCATGAAGGAAAACTTGTATAATTACATTTGATGCCACTGACCATCAAGTGGTTGTCCAAAATGAGTATCTTTATGTAAATTATAGAGGTGGGCTGAGTAATTAAATTAGAATCATATTCACAGGAGTAGGATAGTTAAAAGTTCCTCCCTATAGACAGAAGGGTTTTCATCTTTTTTTTTTTTTTTTTTCCCCCCTCTTCTTTCTGTGATCTGGAAACCTGGAATGCTTTTTGGGTGCAACCCATGTTTCTCAGATACACAGCCAGATTAATTTCTAGCGTAACGCCTCTTGAAATCAAGGGATTAATTTGGCCTCTATGATGTTTCATATTGTAAGGATGATGTAAAGTCTCTAAACGATAAAATATAGGTATCTGACCAGGTGTCTGAAAATGATTTAGATTTTTGAGAGCTCTTTCCATTGAGGTTTTTATAGTCTTAAAAATTCAAGATAATGAATTGGTATATATAAATTAAAAGAACAAGTTTCCATGGAAAAAGCACCTTTATGTTATTAATGATGGCTAATTAGCTTTGATGTAGTCATTCACTGTTTACCTTAAGAAAAAACCAAACACCTCACCTATATTAGTAAAATTTCCTAATATGTGACCTGTCATGTAAATATGATAGAATGTGTATTTGTATCCATGAAATACTAAACCTGTGTGAATCTGAGATAGTAAATCTTGCAGCTTAGTGATCATGCACGGAATTAATAATAATTGGTAACTAGAAAGAAATTTCTTTTTGGTTTGGGACTTTTTTAGTAGGGTTTTTTTGGGTGTGGTTTTTTTATGTGTGTGTGTTTTGGTTTTGTCTTTTTTTTAAGTGACGTGTTCTGTGGGTCCATACTTCTTCCAGTTTGCATACTGCCTATCATTTCTAAGTAAAAACTGTTGAGGTTTTTTGGTAGCCTTTTTAAATCCTAAGAATATGGAGTTGCTGTGCCGGACCTATTTAACCCAGCGTGCTGTTTCTGATAGTGACCAGCAACGCATGCTCAGCAAAGTGTCTGAGAATAAGGCAACCAAAAATCAACACCTCCTGCAAAATGTATTTGAGGCTGAAAGAATTTCTGGAGGAACTTCTTGAAATGGAAATTCGTTTTGCCTTTAATAGTCTCCAGTAGACTTTTCTTCCTTAAATAAGTCATTGCGTTTTGACTATGGATTGTATTCTTCTATTTTTGTTTTGGCACTGTTGCATGATGGTCTCTCGATGATGCCCTCTAGATTTTGCCTTAGAGAAGACACTGAATGTTTATAACCTGTTCACTGCTGGCACTCAGTGGTATTTTCCCTCAGCTGTTTCATTACTGCAGGCCAATCAGACATAGCGTTTTAATTGTTCTTGACACAGAAATGGTTGTATACCAAGCCTACGTGCTCACTGATTTCTTCAAGGAAGCCCAGTACATTTGAGACACGACCTCTCTTTGTAAAAAACACATTGATTCCTCTCTACATCACATTCGTCTGGACGTCCACTTACAACAACTTTCTTTATTAAGATTTCTGTTGGTTTCTTCTCAGAGTATTGGCCTGAATATAGGACAGATATTAGACTGACCACCCATTAAAGAAAAGCTGACATGTCAGCCATTTTCCAGACTCCTGGTATTTTAAGCAAGAGGTGTCATAGAACCCTTAATGCTTCAGCTAGTTAGTCTTTGAGTTCTTTTAGAGCTATTTATGGTTCTGACTTGGGAACCTCCCCAGTGTCTTCCATGCTAAAATTTAATTTGTTTTTAATATTGACTTTTATCTTCTCTGAGCACTTCTAAAAATCTTCACAGACTGTTGAATCTACAAGTTCTCTGTCAGACTTTCTGCCTCCAAGGTGTTTGAAAATAGATCTATTAGTATTTTTTTAATGCCTTTTGTGTTTTGGGGGGGAAGCTTGCTTTTTTACATTTTTATACTGCCAGTGTTTGATCATCTCTGTTTTTCTGATCTGAACACAGCTTCAGCTTTTTGAAGGATCTTCTCTGAATGATCTCCTTTCCTGCTGTATAGCTGTGCTAGCTTTCCTTTACATTGCAAGTTTTTTGGCTAGTATTATGTTTGCTCTGAGCCTGTTTTTAACTCTGCTGATAACTCAATTGGAATGGGATCTTAGTGCTTTCCTTTTCCAGCATATGATGGCTAAAACTGCTTAAGATTTTTTTTTTATATGCTCTTAGTTTCAGTTGTGTGAGCTCACAATCTTTACTTTATACTATATATTAATTAAATTTGTTCTGGCAGAATATCCCTCTTTTTTTATGGTCTTTTCTTCAGTGCAGACAGTTCTAATAGCTGCCTATGCTGTTTGCCCTTCTGTCATGACTTTGCTGGGCATAATCCTGATTTATGTCTTTTTGCTTTTAAAAGTTTTAGTTGGTGTGGGTTGTGGGAGTTTTTATTTTGTTTTTTAAAGAATAATTACAAATTTGGTTTCCCCATGATCTTAGAGTGAGTAGACTACCATAGGACTGATGGATCTGCTGTCATCTACCATTACTAATCTAATAACAGTCACTGAGGGAACACATTGATGTTTTGCTGTAGTCATTTAGGCAGGACTATGTGCATATCTGTATGTGGACATCATAATATTGCTCTGAATATCTGTTCAGATCCAGTGGTCTATAGAAGGATAACGTTCTCAGAGCTCTGAATGCCTTTTAATGTCATTTTTATAGTACATATACCTGTTACATGTTCGACTTTCTTTTCTTAGGTTTTTTTATTCCTGGTTTTCCAAAACTGTTGAGGTTTCAAGAACATCATGACAAAATACTGAAAAAATTTTTGTCCAAACTTAAGCAGCATTTGGTAAGTATTTATATCATAATAAAAGCAGTACCAATTTACAGCTTGCTACCTTGTTTCAGTTCAGGTTAACCCACTAGGTTAAGAATACCTTAAGCCTCAGAAAAAAATGCAGAGCTCTAAGAGGCAGAAGTGTTGCTGTTTTCATTATAGACAAATTTATAGTGCACCTTGGTAGAGTTACGATAAAATTGGATGCTAAGAGTAATTAAATTGTGTGTCTGTCTCATTTTTTGACCTCTGACTCACGGAAAATAAGTGGTCCTTCTACCTAGCCTTGTGCAAACTACTGTGTGGCAAGCCGATGTTAAACATTTTATGAAGAGTTTATTGTCTGTAGAGCTTTGTGGCTCATCTCTGGACAGAGGTGACTTTGCAACCAACCAGTTTTAATCTCTGTTTAAAAAATAACCTTTATAAGAGAAGTTAATGATCCTTTTAAAATTTGCACATATTCAGTAGTATTTGCACAAAGCTAAATGTTGAGTGTTCTCTCTTCTAATGCCCTTAAATAGGAAATAGTATGTTCTTTATTTTTTTGCTAATATTTGCTGTATACATTCTAAGGAACAAATTATTTTTCTAATGGGAGAGAACTGCCCTTCCAATAGTCATCAAGAATTTTCTTTTACAATCACATTGTTTCCGCCAGAATCCATCTCCAAGTCTTAAAAGGTAGTTGCAACTACATCTCAGTTTCAGCAAAATCTTGTAAGAGTGATAGCTGCTTACAAACATTATCTTCCCGAGACTATATTATTTTCTGTTTACTGCATCTCCTTAGGAAAAGAAAAAAAAGACAATTCGGGAGCAGACTAGCACCTTGGCAATGATGAACTGCATCTAATGTGTGCCTGTTGTATTATAAAATAGAATTTAATGTCTTTTTTTAACAACATGCTGTAAGACCTGCTCATAACATGGAATTAGGCAGATCTGGCTGGAAAAAACCCAGCACTCTTCTGTTAAAATGTCAAGTCACAATTAGTCATGCAAGATGATCTTGTCATTTTAAGAAAAAAATAAATAAATCAAGACCAGTTCTGTAACTAACTTGACTCTGAAATTAAAGTTGTGGATTTAGTTTTTACAGTACATGCAAGATGATGATTCTCTTTTAGAAGTATAGTCTTATTTGTATTTTTGAGATTGTCATGTTTCAGGAACAAAATATAGAATAATCTCAAGAAGATTGGGTGGTTTTCACAGTAAATGGTAAAAGACCCTTATACTTACTAAAAATCCAAAAATAATTATGCATGATTGAGGTGATACAGCCTGAGGCTGACACATTATTAAATTTTGTGTATTACTTATATACCTCTTCTTACTGCATTTAATAATCAAGAACTTTTTTTTTGTCATCCATCCCTGTCCCCTGTCTCCTCCCCCGCCTCACCTTGACTCACTTGAAAAAGTTTGAAAAATGCAGAAAGTTGCTTTAGTAACTGAAAAGCTAATTTAAATCAAGTGCTTTGATAGCTCCCTTCTGAGAGCGCTCTTGGTCACTTGTTTAGAGGGATCCAAAAAACATTCACTCTCTATATATTTATTATATGTATTTTTCTTTTCAGTTTTAAATCAGAACTTAATTCTATTTTTGTGTGGATTAGTTTAGTGGCATTGAATTTAAGAGCAATCAGGTTTTTTTAATCAGAGAAAAGCATGGTCCATTTTATCTATCAGCAGGCTGATGGCCATTCTTACAGGTTAGAAAAATCTCAGAATAAAGTGCTTTTTGTTCTATCTGCTTTTTTTTAAAGACTGCCAAAATGAAAACCTCATAAAGATTATTTCAATTACATTAAGAATTACTTTTCCTCATATCTTACTGTGAATGTATCACTAAGGTAAGCCCATTTTAACTTGCAGAAAGATGAAGGTAAGACCTGCAGATAAACCAGAGAGATATGGTCCATTGCTTAGTCAGTGTTTGTATACTTGAAATTTTTGGAAAAGCTGAATGTGGTGAGTGTAGAGTATGATGTTATCCCAAACTTAAAATTCAGAATTTCTTAATGTTTCAGCTTTTACTTTGGCTTTTCCTCTAACTGTGCAAAGAACTTTGAAGCGCTCAATGAAACTGCTAAGAGCCTTTAGCCATCTTTGAATGGGGTAGTGTGTCAGATGGACCATCTATGCTCTGAGGGAAATTAGGCCTTAATTAATTCCCCTTAATTAATGAATGAAATTCCTTATCAGCCCAAGTGCTGTTTTTGAGGTCCTGTGTTCAAAGAATTCAACTGGTTTAGGCTGGTTTCTGGTAGATAGGTATTCTTGTCAGAAAATATTTCAACCTTTGGCATGAATTGGCAGCCTTGCTATAGAGAAATGAAAGACTAAATCAACCCAGTGCCTGAACTCTGGTTGCTCCAGAATATTGATTTATTTTCTTGAGAGAGGATTTAATCCTCTGCTACCTCTGTCCCAAGAATAAGATGGAGGTTTAAGACGTGTTATACCTCTGCATCTCCAAATGCATGTTTCTTCAGGTGATAAAGTTGATGAAGAAACACTATAAAAGACATAAATTGTATTTGTTAGATTGAAGTAACAATGTTTCATGTAGTTAATTCTTTAATTAATCCTGCATGGCTGGCAGGTCGAAGGAGGTGATCCTGCCCCTCTACTCTGCTCTTGTGAGACCCCACCTGGAGTACTGCGTCCAGCTCTGGGGGCCCCAGTACAGGAGAGACATGGAGCTGTTGGAGTGAGTCCAGAGGAGGCCACAAAGCTGATCAGAGGGCTGGAGCACCATTCTCAGCCTGGAGAAGAGAAGGCTCTGGGGAGACCTCAGAGCAGCCTGCCAGTACCTGAAGGGCCTACAGGAAAGCTGGACAGGGACTGTTTACAAGGGCAGGGAGTGACAGGACAAGGGGGAATGGCCTTAAGCTGAAGGAGGGGAGATTTAGATTAGATGTTAGGAAGAAATTCTTCCCTGTGAGGGTAGTGAGACACTGGCACAGGTTGCCCAGAGAAGCTGTGGATGCCCCTGGATCCCTGGCAGTGTTCAAGGCCAGGCTGGATGGGGCTTTGGGCAACGTGGTCTAGTGGAGGGTGTCCCTGCCCATGGCAGGGGGGTTGGAACTAGATGATCTCTAAGGTCCCTTCCAACCCAAAGCAGTCTGTGATTCTATGAATATTGGGTACATTAGACTCAAGGTGAAAATGCTTTTTCATGGGCAGTCCAAGGCATTACTTGATTTTTTGTGAGTATTTTTAAACTTCTGTGGTTTTTACAGGACTCCCAGGATATGTCCACTAGCTTTTACACAACAAAGTGGTTTTTCCAGTGTTTCCTTGATCGTGTGAGTATGTTTTCCATTTTCTATTTCTGGTTTTAATTGTGACTTGGGACAGACGGTTTTCACAGTGTTGCCTAATTCTGTCATTGCAGACTCCCTTTACATTAAGCCTCAGGATATGGGATATCTACATACTTGAAGGAGAGCGGATTCTCACTGCTATGTCTTACACAATTCTGAAACTACACAGAAGTAAGAAATCTCTCAAATTCAATCTTTGAATGCTAAATGGAGATTCAGCTGGTTTTGTTCTTATTTTGTGTAGCTTGACTTTGTCTTGAAAAATCTGTTTCCCATTTGCCTTATGCTATTTCTGGCAGGTATCTTTCTTTCCTTATGGACTAAAAGATCAAAATCTTTGCTTTGTTAATGTGTGTGATTGCCAAAGAAAAATATTTATTTCAGTAAGAAAGCTATTTAAACATTTACATGAGGTGAGCTTTATTGTGGATTAAACAATGAGGGGAAAAATGTACTTCCATGGTTTGGAAATGGCTTGTTAGCCCCTGCAGGTTTTAAATTAATAAAAAGTGCACAAAGACTCCAGAGTCTGCCACTAAATACCTGAAATTCTATCAGCAAACAACTCAGCAATGAGGAATTACCAGTGCATGTCTCTCTCTATACCATTGTTTGCCCAAGACTGTAATTAAAATTCAGAATTTCTGTAGTCTGTGTGGATGGCCTTCTCTTCCATCTCTTGCCTTTAGATAAAGTAAAATTTGAGATTTTGAACACAAGAATTGTCCAAAGCATCTATGCTTGGTTCCCCAAAGTGATTCAGCACCTCATGTTCCAAAGGTTCCAAAAAGCTTTTGAGGATGGATATTAGCTTCTAAATATACTTGAAGCATTTCTGCAGATGATATCACGTAGCTCGAGTTTGATAAAGTCTTACTCTGGGACTTTGCTTTCTTAGTGAAGTCCTTTAACTCTATTTAAATTCAGAGGTCTGCATGGAACTCTGCAGAACTGATGTCTTAATTTGCTTGCTAGTTTACCCTCCTTGAACTGTAGTGATACTACCTCACTGTCTCACTGGGGTGTATTCTTTAGTTTGTTCATAAACTGCTTTGAAAAATGAAAAAGGTTACTTTTTAAATTAGAATCATAAATTGCTTTGGGTTGGAAGGGACCTTAGAGATCATCTAGTTCCAACCGCCCCTGCCATGGGCAGGGACACCCTCCACTACATCTGGTTGCCCAAAGCCCCATCCAGCCTGGCCTTGAACACTGCCAGGGTTGGGGCATCCACAGCTTCTCTGGGCAACCTGTGCCAGTGCCTTACCACCCTCACAGGGAAGAATTTCTTCCTAACATCTAGTCTAAATCTCCCCTCCTTCAGCTTAAGGCCATTCCCCCTTGTCCTGTCACTCCCTGCCCTTGTAAACAGTCCCTGTCCAGCTTTCCTGTAGGCCCTTTAGGTACTGGCAGGCTGCTCTAAGGTCTCCCCAGAGCCTTCTCTTCTCCAGGCTGAACAACCCCAACTCTCTCAGCCTGTCCTCGTAGAAGAGGAGCTCCAGCCCTCTGATCAGCTTCGTGGCCCTCCTCTGGACTCACTCCAACAGCTCCATGTCTCTCCTGTACTGGGGCCCCCAGAGCTGGACGCAGTACTCCAGGTGGGGTCTCGCAGGAGCGGAGCAGAGGGGCAGGATCACCTCCTTCAACCTGCTGGTCATACCTCTTGTGATGCAGCCCAGGACACGGTTGGCTTTCTGGGCTGCAAGCGCACATTGATGGCTCATGCTGAGCTTCTCATGAGTCAATACCCTCGAGTCCTTCTCCTCAGGGCTGCTTTCAATCCATTCCTCACCCAGCCTATAGCTGTGCTTGGGATTGCCCCAACCCATGTGCAGGACCTTGCACTTGGCCTTATTGAACTTCATGAGGCTCACAAGAGGCTACCTTTCAAGCCTGTCTAGTTCCCTCTGGATGGCATCCCTTCCCTCCAGCATGTCAACTGCACCACACAGCTTAGTGTCATCAGCAAACTTGCACTTGATTCCACTGTCCATGTCACCGACAAAGATGTTAAATAGTATAATTGTTGTACTTAAGAAAGCTGAATATTTAGAGGGAAATCGTTACACTTAGCATTTTGATTTATCTTATTTGCAAATAGTACCTTATGTCAACAGAGAATGTATTAGAGGAGTGGCAGGGAAGGTGGCAGAAGACAGACTCTCACTTGTTTTCCAGTCTCTTGTCTACCTTTAAAAACATTAATGGGATAGCTATCCAGTCAAAGTGCCATTGTGGAATACATGCCAAGAGCATTTTTATTACAGTGGAAAAACATTTTTGATGGTTTCTGTATAGAAATCATACATTCTGGAATTTTTGATGTCATACATGTGCTTAAAGAAGCTACATAGATGTGCAGTTACAGCCTTGCAAGCCAAGTAGGTTTGTGTGGGAAACTTGGCCTTACTGCTGTCTAAAAAGGGAAAGAAAAATAATCTGATAACTGTAAAATGACTTTCGAAATATGACCTGAATTAATTGAAGTAGCAAAAAGTACCTGAATTTTCACAGAGCCTGAAGCAGTGATTCTGAAGTGGAACTGCTATTGTCAGTTCATTGGAAGTTAATTCAATTGTGAAAGAGGATACCATAAATATAAATTTTTAAAATGTTTTACTGCTTTTCAAAACTCTTAATGAGAGAGATGACGTATGTTGTACAGACCTACAGCAGTGTTTTGTAAGTTGAGGGTGCAGGCTGACAAATAAAGACCTGAAGCTGTTGGTCTTAAGAAGGCTGAAGTAGGGTGACTTTAGTAGTTAGCTTTCTGAAGATGCCTCTTCTTGTAAAACATTGTCCTATGTCGAGAATGATAAGTAGAAAGCATTACCATGCTGGTTTGTAAGTGAATTTTTAATGTATTTTATGGATTTCTAGTGTAGAATTGTTACCTGCAGAAGAATAAGTGGTTTCCATTCTACTTTGAAAACAAAAGCATGTAATGTCATAAGTACATTTTCCAATGTTTATAACCAAGATATTTTAATGTATAATATTTTCTTCTTGTGTAGAACATCTGATGAAATTACAAATGGAAGAGCTTGTAGAATTTCTGCAGGAGTCTTTAGCCAAGGATTTCTTCTATGAAGATGACTTTGTAATAGACCAGCTCCAAAATTCTATATCAGAATTGAAACGAGCAAAGCTGGATTTACCAGTAGCTGGTAAGAAACTTGTACATATGCAGATTTAGATATTTGGAGCTATTCACACATTGTCCATTTTTAAAGTGTTAATTCATGCTGTTAAAAATTGTACAAATATTTCTCTCTTCATCACTGCATAGGTTTTGGGCTTTTTTCCCCAAAAAATATTTTACAGTTTAAAATCAACACCCTTCATTTCATGAGCTTGCTCTTTTTTTGGTGTTTTGGTTACTAGTTGTAAGCTAATGGCAAAGCACTTTAAAACATCCCATGTTCTGATAATTATAGTCACTTTGATTTATAAAATCTGTAAGATAGAAGATCAAATATTACGACATTGTCTGAGAATCCACATTGTTTTGTAGCTTGATTAGCTATGGAACAAACTTCAGGTCAAATAGTTTCTTCTGTTAGTCAAATCCAGATTTTTAATTGTTTGCAGGTGATAGACCTTCTGGGTGTTTAACTGAATTTTCTTTGTTTCTTCTCAGCCTTTATGTTTGTGCTTTTCCATTGCAAGGCGGAGATGGTTGTTTTGCACTTCTGAAATGTGTATGGGATCTCTTCTTTCTGTGTTAAGAATCTATTATCTTTTCTATCCTTACCTCCACAATCTGTAATTAGAATTTTTCTTGTGATTATTCAGAGTCCTTTTTTTATCCTTGCTAATTGTAAAATAGTATGTGGGAAAGAACATAAGCTTTTTGAAATTTTAAATATGTGGCAGAAACTACTTTAAAATAACTTTATTAAGTTGCTCTGGTTAGCTTCCAGAATTTAAGATGTGTCAGAATAAAGGTTGCCGATGTAGTGTTTGTTCTGGTAATTTGTTCCTGAAGCTCTTTCATTAATAAACTTCATTTTTCCGTTTCTGTAGACCTTATTGCATCCAATATTGGGCTGTTTCAGGACTACTCATCACAAGTAGATGCCGGTTTCATTTGGTTCCTCACGAGATCTGTCCCTCTGGAGTACAAACACTTCCTGTACATTTATTTACCATCGTCTTCTTGTCAGGTTTTCCCATTTTACCTGGCTTCTTGTCAGGTTTTCCTATTTCTCTTGCTCCTTGTTTCTGTGTTTCACTCTCTTTCTGACTTTCTATAACATCTCTCCAGCACACTTTCTCCCACCCACAGTAGGTCTAAGTCTAGTTCCTGCTCTTGTCTTTTTGTCTGCTCAGTCTTCTTGGTCCTTCTCATCTACAGACTGTGTTGAGTAAGTCTGCAGTTCTTCTCCACGTTACCATGTGCACTGCTTCTTCCCCTTTCTAATCGCAGCCTTCCCATCCTGCGTTTTCTCCGTCCTTTTTCCACAAGCTAGGTTTCACTCTTGACTTGTTCTTCAGAGCAAGTTGCTCTCTTCAGCTGCCTGCTTTGTCAGACATCTTGTCGCAGCTGATGTTTGGACACGGTGACTAGATATGAGCAAATAACGGCAATGAGCAACTTTGTCTTTTAGCATCGATTCCCCTCCATCATGTTAAAGGAAGATAGATCATGGGAGTGCTTTTAAAATGTTAAATTTTAAATGCAGAGTTCTCTGTGATTATGTTTGAACAGTGAGGGAGTTCCTCCCCTGGAAATTTTAATTGTTTGTAGATGGGTAGATTTTTCATGAATGTGGTAATGTAGAAGGCAGTGAATGTGTCTTCACAACGAGACAGTTTGGCAATGGAATGCAAGTTGCTTGGTTTCATGCTTTGTATGTTTATGTGTAACTTTTGGTAAGACTAGCTGACAGGACAGTAATTGTTTTGAGTCATATTGGTTCTTTCTTTTGGATAGCTAAAGCAATATCAATAACAATAAAATGCTTTTTTTTTTTTTTTTTTCTCAACATGAGACAGGTTTAATATTAAAATCGGAAAAGCAAAGGCAAAGTGAAGTACTGGATGAGGAATTGAGCTTTTTTCTTTTTAATTTCAAAGTAGCCTGAGAAAGCCTCTCTGTGTGGTATATTTTTGCCAGGGGTAAATGGGAACATTACTTAACCTTTCACAATAAAGTGCCTTCATCCTAATCCTTGGAAATCTAGCTGATTTGTCTGCTGTTATCTGTAGTGGAGTGAGGCTGCCTCATTTGTTCTTCATATAAATTTCACAAGCCTTTGATTTTTTTTTTAATTTTTTTTCCCCACTCTGATGTTCTTTTTGGTTTTACTAATCACTGTCTTCGGGCAATAATATTTTTCTACAGGTTCTCAGCATTCTCTAGACATTCAGCTTTGCTTACTTGTCTGTCTGACTCTACTATCTTTACTGCCATCAGTGTCTTTTTACTACTTTTCTTTCAATTTCATATAAAACTTATGAAACCATTGTATATCATGCAGTAATACACACAAAAAATAGCAGACCGTTCATTTCAGTATCCACTGTAGCCTGAGAAAATAATGTTTATTTTAGTTTTCTGAAATCAGAGGACTACTTCCTATATTGTATGGTTGGTTGGTTGTTTTTTCACTGAGCAACAATTACACCTTTAAGAACTAAAATAAAAATGCACGTGAGGAAAAATTTTAAAAATCTCCATCTTACAGTTGCATCAGTATCAGTCATCCAGGAATAGCAGTGAGCTAATTAAGCTCAGTGGAATTTTCCATCTGGCATCCTTTGTTAGGCTGTATAGATTTTTCTGCCCTAGTTGGGTAAGAGGTAATAACTTCTGTGTTACTTTAAAGTGGATGTCTGCTTATGTCTGATGTAGCTTTCTTTGGCTTGCTTCCTCCATGGCTTCTCCCACTACATTAAGGAGCTCCGTGCTCCCTTCAGAGCAGAGAACTTTGTTCAGTGCTTTCTCACTGATAAAACCCTTAAAGTACTCAGCCAGAATGTGGATGTTAAGAGGCACTGCTGAATCGATCGTGCTAATTTTGGATGTCAGGGAAAATGTTTTTGCCAATGCTAGGGCTATTTTGCATAAAAGCATACTGTGGATTTTCATTCCTTTTTCTGGCAATTTCTAGTCTAACTGCTGGCCAGTACAGGATTGCCTGCACTCAGCAGCTACAACCTTTGGAGGATGGATTGCAACTTAAGTGCTGTTTTCTAAAAACCCAAGGTTCAGTTCCCTGTTCCAGTGACTATGGAGACAGTAAACTGTAGGGATAAGCACGCTTCTTGCTGGCAAGCCCTCAGAGAAGCAGGCTGTGACAGCTATACGGTAGAAACTGTCCTTTAGGGTACTTCTCCTCTGACACATCCTCAAGCAAATTTAGTAGAAAAAGCAATTGGTATTTTATGGATTGCCTGGAAGATTATGAAGGGTGTCCACACCATGGCAGGTTCTTGAACAGCATGCTCATCTAAATCTGTATGATTCCTGTTGACATCTCAAGGAGACAGGTCTGACACAGAGCAGACAATGTCTTCCTTAATTCAAGGATGATGTCTAGAGCATAGTGAAAGGAATTTTCGTGATATACACCACTGATTTCCAAAATTTTTTGATGCAGATTCTTTCCTTGGATGTTATTCAAAACAGCGGCAAAATTCTTTAAAAGCTCTCAAGATTTGGATAGAATTTCCAGCTTTGCTATAAGTTATTCCTGTAGGACTACATAAATAATGAAATGTCTAATAAGCAATATTTATATATTAATACATATATTTTAATAGTGTCTGTCTTTAATAAACAAAAGTGCTTACCAGTGAAAGTTTCATATTCTACTTAAAAATACGTAGTTTATTAATCTAGTGCTTCATAAACAAGACAGACAGGCCCACCTTCAAGGCTGAAGGCTCCAGGTCTGTTCTTGAGACAGTTTCTCACCTGTGTTTTGATATAAGGTGTCCTGAAAAGGGAGGGCGAGGGACCTGGGATTGGATTTTGGATTTTTTTTTATTTTTTTTTAATTTTTTTCAAGTGACTGAAAGTTTAGTAGTTCTTACAGCAGCTGAGAAGGCTTTAATCACAGATAAAGGTCTTGTACCTTAATTTTAAAGCAGTATTGGAAATTTGGAATTTGGATCATCTTAACTATATTTGTGCGTGATAACACCAGCTTTAAACTCTGACTTCATTCTAGTTCTCCCAGCCTTTTCTGTATTCGGGGAAAACAAGCAAAGTTTGAGTCTGGCATTTGCCATAAATTTTTAAATGTTTATCTGCTATTTATCTTTAAAGGTACATTTTATTAAATTTATTATCAATGTCTTTTATTCAAGTATCTATTTTAAATACTCCTTGGTGATAGTGCAGAAGTATATAATATGTTGATAATCTATTAAATAATGTCTAGTCTCTGCTGTTAATGCACTTTGACAGCCGAAACAATAGAAATACGTAAGTCAGCTTGACTTTCCTGTTTCTGATGGTGTTTCTCTTTTGGTTGTGTTTTGTTTCAGAGGAATTTTGGATTTTTCACTTGTGCTTGAAGAACGTACAAGTAGCTATTCCATACGATGCACTTCATATTTTAATCAACTAACCTAATTTTTCTGCCTTGTTTCTTGCGTGATACAACTACTTTACAGTATTATGAAGGGAATTAATATATGGAATTATACTAATATAATTAGTATATTATTTTCAGTAGTTTTGGACGTTGGCTTTGCATCATTTAAAAATCTTTACTGTTTAAAACTTGCATGCTTTTTAAAAATATGGTCCAGATAGTTATGTTGGTCATTGTGCGTATTCCTATTTTTAAACTGACTTGTCAAGAAAGTATATTTTCTGGAATAAATGTGGAATAAGAGATGTAAAGTGAAGAGGTTAACCTGAGGGTTTTTTTGGTGGTGGGTTGGGGTTTTTTGTTGTTGTTTTGGGTTTTGTTTTTGTTTTTTTGTTTTGGGTTTGGGTTTGGTGTGGTTTTTTTTTTTTTTTTTTGCAAAGGCAGCTTACAGACATACAGCTGTTATTTTCTGCTTGATGACCAAATTCGTTAATGTTTCTATTGTTTATCTAAATGCAGATGATTATAAAGTAAGTTTTCTTTACTGTCAGTACTACAAAAGTGACATAGCAGCAGAAAGGCAAACGGTGTGTTTTGTTCTACCTTCAAGTTGTCAGGCAAGATTTCATTTTAGTAACTCCTTTGCTGATGATGGCATATGAAGGAGGAGGAGCAGAGGTTGACTTTGACAGCAGCTTGAGCTTCTAGTGCAGGCACTTTAATTTCTTTAAAATTCTCTTGGACTTGTAAACTGAAGAAGTAAGATGGGACATCACTGATGGAAAATAAACACAAAATACCAAGATGTCATTTTAAGAGTTGTTTTTATGACCATTACCATCCTTGAAAACTGTGTTAGAACAGTCAAAGTGCATGTATTCTGGTGCTGAAATTAAGGACTAGACTGTTATTCACCGGAGAGAGCACTTAAAGCACTTTACTCCAATTATATGTCTGCTATTCAATGCATGAGGCTGTTAGTGCCTCCTGAAGCAATTATCTGTAAAAGTCTTGTAGTTGAGATCGACTTCCACTGGGTGGTGACCAAGACTTGTTAGAGCAGGAAGAAGTCAGCAGAGTAAAACTTTCTTTAATATGACTTGAATTTCTTATCTTTTTGGGAACAGTCAGATCTGCTCATATTTGCTTTTGTCCTTTTCATGTCAGGTAATATGTTTACCAGCAGCAAACAAGCACCTGATTGTTCTTGTTTTGCTTCAGTTGTCTCCCTCTACTTCCATTTCTCTCCTTCCTCACCCAATTTTCGCCCTATTTTTTCTTTTTTCTTTGCTTATTTTATGCTATGCTGCATACAAGCCAACGAAATCACTACTTTTTCTTTTAAAGGAAAAATAAAAAATCCTATACTCCCAGCTCTGTAAACTCTGATATAAGCTATATTGTTTGTCTTTGGGAAAAGCCAGTAACTAAACTCTGTTTAGGAACCTGCTCAGGTGAAAGGAGAGGGGGAGAGAAGGACGAGAGTCACCCTGTTCTGCATCTCATGCAAATACTGGCAACATGGGAAAAACATCTGATTGCTTTGTTTGCTTCAGAAGACAAAGGGACATTCAATAACTGTAGTGGTCGCTGCCAAAAAAATCTCAGCTGAACTGGACAGCTTTCTCTTAACTTCTCATTTTAAAATGATTTTAAACCTTTCATGTAAACATCATAGATTGTATAGAAAAGCACTTATCCCAGAAATACTTCTTGTAGAATTGAAACGTTTCTCTGTTCTTTAGTCAGAATGGTATGTCCAGAAAGTGAATTAACAGACTTCGGATCAACAGCACAAACAGATATTCAATTGAATGTCCTTGAAAACCTCAAAATAAAATGTTTGCATGCTCAGATCTGAGAAGCTTGAACAGTGTGTTCAGCTGAAGTAGTAAAGATGATGGTTGAGAGCTGCGCGCAAGGCTTTAGGCAGATTTGGAGTGGAAAATTGGTAGATATGCGGCTTATAAGCAGAATTGGTACTTTTGCCTGCTTCTCTGGTGAGCTATTGTGTACCTCTTAATGGTAGAGATGTTTGTTGCGACTTAGTTTCTTTTGTTTGCTTTTCTGTTGTGGTTTCTTTTCCTCCGCTTTTTGCTTTTATTACCCTTTTTCTTTCTTTCTTGCCAGCATGCAGCATCATGGTTTTCTTGCTATTCTTGCTGTTAGTGAACTGCTTAAAGCATTCACTGCCATAGTTTGCATGTTATTTTGTGCTTTTGAGGAATGTCTCGTATTAATGTGCACGGTGATAGATTCAGTTATCCTCTACTTGTTTAATTTTGTGGATGACTTTTTTTTTTTGAACTTCAGGAGTTTTTATTTCTTTTTAAAGTACTTGGTAGTTCCACTGGAAGTGACGGTTCTGTGCGTGTATATGTATATGTGTGTATGATTTGTATGGTTAAATTAGAACTAAATATCTGTTTCACAGTTTAAAACAAATTGGTTTTCCTTTAGAAGGTGGCTGGTTTGCAGGATGTCTTTGTGCTGCAGCATCGTAGATCCTTATACAACTCCTCTCCTTCCAGTGCTTTTTATGGCAGGAGGTGATAGAAGCTCAAGCATTTTTGAACCAGAACAAGGCCCATGCTTCTTAGCTTTGATTACTGAATTGAATTCCTCGAGTGATGTGGCCTTTCTTAAAGTTTCACATGCAAATGTCGTTGATTAAGCAAGCTGTGTCAGTTGTTTTTGTCTGAGGTTAGGTTATACCAAGTTCTGTGGAAGCCCTGTGGCTAAGATTTAAAGCTGTATTTCTTCTTTTCCTCACTGACCCTCCCGCTGCACATATGCATTCTTCGTATTTTTGTTTTCCTTGGAAGGGCTAAGCTCCGGTATTACCAGCCTATAAACACGATATCATGCTGTTAGAATGCAGAGGCGTTCTTCTAAATAAACTATTGTCTTGGAATTCTTTGCTTGTTACTCAGCACATGAATTAATGTCGAGTTTTAACAGTTTCACAACAGAACTGGAAAGATTTCTCTGATACTCATTTTACAGCTGTAATTCATGTTGTAGCATACATCATCTATACAGTGCAGCACACATACGTCTAGTTGTCATGTTTTCTTTTACACTGAAACGTGAAGGAAAGATGACAAAGTAATCTTCAAAGCAGCCTAGATAGAATTCAAAAAAAATGTCTGCAGTATTCTCACTTGGGTTTTATTAGAGCTTAATGGTAATTAAGAAACCTCAAGTGTGTGAAATTAAAAAACAAAAAACTCACACAAACCCCACCTTTATTGTACAACCAAGTATATTTCAAAGGCTCTCATATTGCTCTGTATGCATTTCTTAAAGAGTAAAAGCTGGAAGAAAGGAAACCAGTTCATGCTTTTAACGTCTTTGTACAAATGAAGGAAGCATGGCAGCTACTAGAGGAACTTGTCTTAAGGGGGTTTTTTTATATAGCTTGAATAGCTGAATTTCAAGCGTGGAAAAATAAATAATTTTTCTAAAACATTTATTGCATAGAAGGACAAAAATTAAATAATTGAGAGATGTCAAGAGCCATTTTGTCATGCTATCCCATAAACACTATGGATCACCTGGAGGTTATAAATGGATTAGCAGCATATAAAGACTAGTTCTGTATGATGTAGATGACAAGTTTTTGGTGTGTACTTTGAGTATTGTTTCTTAATTCAGACTTCATGCTATTTTAACATTTAAAACTAGTAAGATTGAAAGCACTGTAATATATAGTTCCAGTATCAGGAATATTTATTATGGGCAAAATTTACCTTTATTTAGGAGACAAGATCTTCAGCTTTGCCTGACACTGTGAATGCAAATGGAATTAAATGATACAAATGCCATTTGCCAAACTGAAGCAAGTTCAGAAAGTGAACTCCTGTTCATAAAGAACTGTTTTGAAGAGGCTGGTGCAGCAGGCAGTATATTGCACAGCTGTTAAATCATCTGTTTACAACATCCATGCCACTCATTCTTCTGTCCCCTCAACTGTTCTTCTAATGGTGCACTGCTGGGGAGTGTAAGTTTATAAATCCATGCTTCAGATTTTAGCCTGATTTGTGAAAAGTGGAGCCCCACAGCGAGAGACCACATACCATGAGGCTTGTAATTCCAAGAGCTACTCGTTGGAGCCTAATGCTGAGGCTCTACCGCACCATATAACCTGCTGTACTGTCTTGCAACCGTTTACGTAGGTGTTCTCCATTCACAGCGGATAGGCATGCCAGGTGTATAATCCTGTACGGTGATTTAACACGTGGAATCTCCACTTTGGGGACGAGTAATTGAGGAGAGGGCTCAGCATGAGTATCTTCCTTTTGCCAAGTTGTAGCAAGGTGTAGACAGTGAGTATTCTCAGTGTAAGAGCATAGGTTTGTGTATCTAAATAATTGTATGACCATAACTGAGCAGAGGATAACTAGAGAAAAAGCAGAGTGGAGGGGTTTTCTACAGAAAGCCTGGGTAGGCTGTGTTTGTTTTATGTAAACTGAGGTTTCTGAAGTTATGTATTTCTAAAGGAAAGGGTTGGTTTGCATATGACCTTTGGCTTCTTATGAAGACTTTGAAAATCAAGAAAAGGCTAGTTTGTTTGGCAAAACCAGACTGTTTTTAAGTACTTTTTATTTAGTTATCTTGTCATGACACATGGCGTCATTGTATTCTTCTCTGCTGTCCTCCTGCTACATCCTAGCTGGCACAAACTAAGTTTTCATTCAGTTTATATAGCAGCTGATCTGTGATGGTAGTTTGTTATGTTGTTATAATAAATAATACTGACCTTGGCTGCTGACTTTCCTCTGTGTATCTCTATCATGAACCAGTTGTCAAAGATTGAGCTCGTACTATTCACTGTAAAAATGAACATAGCTCACTTCTAACCACAGCACTCGTCAGGGATAGAGACATTTGTATGTGTTCATTCCTGTGAACCCATACAGACACGTAAAAGGAATTTTAATTACAAATGGCTAGAAAGAGTGAGGTGCTAACTTTGTGATCTTTGATTCTACTGTTCTTGTTTTAGGAAGAAGCAGGAATTAAACAAAATTATTTTACTGACAGCCATTTTTATTTTGTATAACGTTTAAGCAAGGGTAGCCATTTCTTTTTTTTTTCAGCAGAGCTTTTGCTTAATAGATAGTGTTGAGTAGGATTTGTTTGGTTATGCTGACTTTAAAAGTTGGGTTTTTTTTTTTTTTGAGAAATACTGAACATCAAATAAATTAAATTTAGATTAATATGCGTAATGAGAAGTATGTGACCTTTTCTGCTTATAATGGGAAAGTAATGTATTACACAATTAAATAAGTTATATGCAAGTGGATATGATAAAAGGCTTTGGCTGAGGATATGAAGGGCGTTGACTGCTAAGGAGAAAGACTGCAGTGGAAAATTCGATGTAAATTGTTCTACGAACAGCATCAAGCAATGAAACACTTCTTTATTCTTTCTGTAGTGGTAATGTGGATTGTTCTGGGTCCCCACATAACTGATCTTTACCACTGGCTGTTGTGATGTGTTAAGCTCCAGTCTGGGAGAACTTTCCATTCATATCCTATTTCTGTAAATCATGTCCTTGTGTTCAGCAAAACTCCTCCATTGAACACTCAAATGAAATCATGACGTAGCCAGTATCAGCATTAACTACTTCAATTGTTCTATAACTGATGGAAAACTGAACTGAAAAACATATGATTCTGTATAGAGTCTTTTAGTTATACTGTAGCTTTTTAATACTGAGGATGAAATGTCTAGGCAGGGATTGAGGGGCAACAAGGACTGAATTGTGCAGATGTTAATGACAAGCTCCACCCAAAAAAAGAAGTGAAAGAAAGTTCAAAGATGTCTATTAGGAAGCTTGTGCATGTGAGGGAGGAACTGATAGTATAGTTTACCAGAGGTGAACATTAAAAGATAAATGAATGGAAAACAATAGATTGGGAGAGGGTTATTGGGAAGGATTTTTGAAGTGGAGAAAGTAGTTTACTTAATGCGACAGGGACAGTGTGAGGAGGCTTACATACAGAGTAGGTACTGTAACCAAAACGTCATCTAGCAAAAGGATTTTTTGCAGCAGTGTCATGAATGAGCAAAAGCTTGGCAAGATTGCATCAGCTGTAGAATGAAAGTCTAGAGTAACTAGTTGAGATGAGAGCCTAAACAAAATCTTTGTTTGATGTCAGTATACAGAAAAACATTTGAGGTTTTTAGCAGAATAGTGACCCAGAGGGAGGCCCAGGTAATAGAGTTCATTGCTATTTTTGCTTGCATGACCAACAGATCAAAGATGACTTCTGTACAAAGGTGAATTTATGTTATTACTGTTCTTGCTTTAGGTAAAGAAGATGAATTTCCAAAGAAGCCATTGGGGCAGATTCCATCAGGACCTCAGCCTGCTGTGCTTAACTCCACTCCAATGCTTAATGGACAGAACAGCACTGGTACACAAACAACAAGAAGGACAGAGAGGAGACCATCCCCAGGAGAAGAACCAGAAAGTTCACCAAATAACCGGAAAAGAATTAATTCACTGGAAAAGAAACCTTCCTTAAAACAGCAGAAGACTCGACCAATAGAGACACAAAGTAGTGTGGCTAAGAACGAGGTAGATACCAGAAGAAAGCCTCAGCCAACAGAGCAAGACAACTCGAGACAGTATAATAATGCAGCTGCTAATCAAAATTCTAATGCTACTTCAAATACAAGAAGGGAATTTGTACCTAAGTGGAATAAACCCTCTGATATCAAAATAATTGAAAAAACAATGAAACTTACTGCAGAGGTGAAAGGAAGGCCAATAAACCATGCAGTTTCAGGACCACCGCCAAGTCCTGGAGAAACACAGCCTTTGAATGTAAAGCAAAAGATGAGGGTTTTGGATGCTGATGAAGGTAAGCGAGGGTCTAATGCTTCTCAGTATGACAATGTTCCCGAAGCTGAGAATGAGAATCTTGTTGAAGAGATGCTTGAGAGAGCTCATCCGCAGAGCCCTAGGCACGTAATGTATTCTAATAGTTCAAGAAAGCAAACTGAAAAAATACCTTCTCCATTAAAAATACCCAATAATTACACCTTCACTTCACAACCCAGGTCTCCAAAATATCCATCACAATCTGATGGACCACCTCATGGACTGAATGTAAAACAGCCACTGCCATGTTACAGTAATCCACCTACTTACCATGGAAATTCTCCAAAGCACGTTTCCAGTATAGGCAATACCAGTTCTGTACCTCTACATTACCATGGGAATCGATCCAGCCCTTCTGGTAGGCCATATGGTTCTTTTATTTCGGTAGATTATTCTCCGGATAAACTACAAATGAATTCCTATCCTGCCAGTCGCCAAAATCCTCTTTCACAAGCCCCTGGTCAGATAGAAGTAGCCCCTGCCGATGCTTATACCAGCAACTCAAGGTCCCCTGCAGGTGTCAAATTCATAATCCCTCCAGTGGATTATTTACCAGAAGATACAAAGTGGCAAGACGCTGCATTTATTTACAGACACGAACCCTACAGGCAGCCCTGGAGCCAAGATATTAACAAAGGCCACTTGGATAATTTCCAGAAATACCAGCATTTTCCATCAACACCTTTTCAAGACCATAGTCTTCCTGCTGTTTGTGTGGATAGTCCAATAAGATACAGGACTTCACCAGCCTTTGAAGAGCATGGTTCACCACAATACCAATATTCAAGCCCATCAGCTCAAGCCCAACACTATCGAAATAGAAATGATGGATTGTCTATGCATGAATCCGTGCTTCTCTGAGAATAGTCTATTCTTAGTAAAATGGCAAGAACCAAACCCAGTTAAACCCAGTTACTGTGTTAGTGGTAGTCCACCTCAGTTCTCCTATGAAATGCAGACAGTTCACATGAGTCTCAAAAATAACACTATTTCAAAGATGTTTCAGACTTTCATTGAAGGCTAGTTGAGTTCTTGGACTTGCCTTGAAGCTATTGGCAGTGATCTGATGCACGTAGATACAGCAATAAGATCATGTACGCAATGTGGTTAATACTGTCATTGTTCCTTACGGTTAAGTAACTTGTGTTACAATCTTTCTGCCTAAAACCTGTAACACATTTACAAGTTTTATTTTGACTGACATTGTTAATGCACTGTATAGATGTGTGTGTGCACATGTGTGAGTGTGCACTTATAATGCACAAATGCATATGGAAAAGAGCTAAAGAGTTTAAATGTAAATGCATTTAACTTTGGGCAAAGCTTGTGAAGTACTTTTATTTCATATTAATTTTCTTTGTAATTTATTTGCAAAACCATTCATTTTGAATGGGAATTTCTGTCATTTTTATACAGCTGCCTCAGCATCCCAGTATCTGTTCTGGGCAGGAGAGATGCTTTGGGATAATTAATTTAATCTTACGTGAGAGTTAAGTTCCTCTCCTTTGACTACTGTTTGTCATTTTTCTCAGCAAGAAGGAGCAGGCAGGCAAAAGCAGAAAGCCAAAAATGTCTCTCTAATCTGGCTAAGAAATGGTGCTTTAAATTCAGGGCAGTGTTTAGTTTTTTAGGTGCATCGAAAGTGGAGAATTTTTACCTTCTCGCCCAAATCTACCTTCAGAATGTCATCCTATATGCAACATATTGGAGCCCAGTGAGTAATGCCAGATACAGAATGGTGCTGCGCCCTTCGCTTTTCACCATGCTGTGCTGTCAGAGTAAACAAACTGGTTCAGGGCCAAATCTCGCAGGTATCAGAGGATGACCAGCTCCTCGACACTCTTGCAAAGTACACGCAGGAGTCTGAGATTTGGGTGAGGCTTGACATTCCCTGAGCTCTGTGAGTGTGCAGTGTCCCTTCTCTTAAGCTTTGTCATGTCAATTCCATTTTGGTTTTGCCCTTTTTTACCCCAAAGAGCCGGTAGGTTCATGTCTGTGATTGGACACGTGCTGTTGTACTATCAGGCTGCTGAGAGACTGCATGGTGTTTTACACTAAAATGATCCTGACTGTTAATAGGAAGCTTAGACTCCCAGTAATGTAAGTATTTTTAATTAGTGTTTGCAGCCTTTTCTACTTTGCATTTTCCTTTCCTTGACTGTGAATTGGGAGTGAAGGAGAGAAAAAAAAAAAAAAAAAAAAGGCAGGTTAAGTGGCACACATAGGATACAGTCCTGCGAGCTGCTGGGTGCTGAACGCACTGACCTCTCATCGAAACCGGTGGGAGCTGAGGCGGGTAAGGATCTCACCAGAAGAGGTCCTTGGAGTGCTTAACAGAGAGATTTTTCTAATACTTAAGTACCAAACGTTGGTATCAACACCAGTTTTGGATGGTTTGGAAGGTTGTCCTGTTATCTTCTTGTTTTGTAAGATTTGTTAACTGAAAACATAGAAATGGATTATTTTTTTTTTCCTGTAAAGAATGAGCTTTAGTGCCTATTATTGCTGCAGGTTGGCTCTGTAAGTTTTAAGGTACAGAAGTAAAACAATTTTTACAAATGGAAGTAACATTGACTTAGTATATTTCAAAAACTTTTTGTGTATATAATGTGTCTGATGTAATTTTTAATGAACTGGGCAATTTTATTTTTTAAAAATTGCAAACTGCAGCGAAGTAACAGTAGCAAAGCACTACACTGAAACTCTAAACTAAAATTGTGAAGATAAATATGACTTGGGCTTACCTTAGTTCTGATTGCTTACAGCAGCTTAGAAATGTATGTATATAATATTGTGGCTAAGTGTAATAATCTCAATGTTTAACGATGGTTCTGTAATTCATAACAAAGCTGTACAATTTATTTGTGCAAGCAACACAAGGCTCCAAAATATGTATCAGCATTAGTAAATACTGTAGATTTTTATATATAAAATATATACACACTATTTTCTTATGTCATCCGCAACAGTTTTATAACTGTGTATCCTATTTTGATGTGACTGTATTTTTAACATGTTAAAATAATAATAATTAAGCTTATGTTGCTTTGTCTTTATTTTTAATTATCCTATTAGCTCAGAACTGGACTCTTGCTCTTCTCAGCACAAATAATTTCTTTTTGTGAATCATGCGTGTATATATATTTGATGTATGTCCTATTTAATTTGTTTATTTTTAGACTAAGCAATATGGATACAATCTATATAGTGCTTTTGCATTATTACAGAAGCAGCAAGATTATTGATTATAGTTTACTACACTGCTAAACCATAACCTGTCATTTGCAAAAGCTAGGAATATAAACTGTGATCTTAGTTTTCTGGTTTTGTTTTAATAATCTCACCCAATACTAACTCAAAAGAGGAGAATTTATTGGCATGAGAGACTTGCAAAGTTGCATTGATCAAAGTGCAAAATAATAGTCTGACTGTGGCTGCCATGTCTCACATGTTTAGAGGATGGGGTAGACACCTTGTGTCATCTGTTTGTAGCGCAAAATACATTTTTATTTTCCTTTAACTGGTCAAACCAAACTAAAGGTACTGCCAGTCTCAAATCTGTCATTCATACCAGTAACAAAATCCCCTCAATGCAGAGTGAAGTGAGACACAGCTGTGCCACTGTCTTGCTGGTAGAGGGAATCATCTCAGTGTAATGGATTAGATATCTCATAAGAGCTTTTCTGTCACTGTTTTCTTTGATCTGAAAACAGTCAAGCAGCAAGTATCAACATAACATACTTGAGACTTTTTCTTCCTATGGTTTCATAATTTTCCCAAATTTGCCTGCTTTGAGCTATGTGAACTGGAGGTTTCTTGTCCGAGTTAGTTGTCCTGGCTCTCCTTGTGGTTAGTGAGGTGATTTCAGGGTAGGGGTTTGGAGATGATTCATGCCACGCTCTCTCCCTTAACACAAAAGACTAAATAAGGATAGATTTCTAACTTCTGTATGGTGAAAAGTAAGTGAAATTAAACTAGTGAGAATTTGAGAGGAAAAGGAAATCACTCAAATCGTATGCTCTGGTCTTCTGTGGATGCTTTTCCTTTCACCCTGATGCCATGCTAGATTGAATCTAAAGGCTTCAGTGTTGGACTGAAGTATTTCAGTCTTCTGCAGTACAAATTGTGGCCATGGAAAAAAGGCAGGCAGGATCACGGTCTCACTGGCACTCCTAAACTTTTTGTTCAGTGGGATGTGATTATGCACTATAAGTGAAAACAGAAGCATCCCTGCTTCTTCCTCATCCGACCCGGGGGAGGAATCTTTCCTGACATCAGGATTCGGTGATGAATTTGAGTCTAAGCATCCACACACTCGGGCCTCTAAGGAAGAGAATCTGACCTCAGGAGAATGATCTTACCCTTTTCCTCTCCCCAGACCCAGCTGTGGCCTGTCTGTAACGCTTCAGGGAAGGCGACTCAAGAGAAAACCCGTTTAGCCAGAAGTCTATTAAGGAGAGTATTCCCTCCTAATCCCTCTTGATTACTACCTAAAGCCTTAAAGCATGATATTGTTTGCAATTGTTTGAGAATGATCAGACCAGCGTGGGCAATCCTGGTTTTCCCAGGGCCAGGAAGGAAGGTCCTTCACACAAGTAAATGTCTCTTACCTTCATAATATCTGACAGCAGGGTTATCCCTTACTGTCAAAGCAACTGCTATATCCTTGCTACCAATAAAACTTTCAAAATGAATAATAAGGGATTTTTAGAAATCTTAGAGGTTGCAGAAGAGAAATATTGTTAGTCGAAGATCCACCTTTGTAATAAACTATTCGATAATTCCAAAATTAGATGTGAAGAGTAAACAACATTGAAATGTCGAAAGACAGAACAGCCTTCCGGTGTGGGGAAGCAAATCCAAAGCTCCCCTGAGGTACATATACATTTTCCAGGGAGATTTTTCTCAAGAATCCTATCCTGAATTTCACATCATCCTCAATATGACTTTGAAATGGACTTGCAAATTACAGACTTTTTTTTTTTAATCTCCCCCTTGGGTGGCATTACACTGCATGCACAAAGAGGAATACTATTTAAAATATGCCATCAAACGCCCACCGTTTCATTTCCAGCAGAGTACATTCTGCTTTCAGTACTTCAGTGAGAGGAAAATATAATCTTTTTTTGTAGTCCTTTTAAGTAATGCATTTTTGCAAAGCTCTGTAAATGTAGCACAGTTACAGTTTAACAGTTACTTAACTAAGTATCATTTAGGCTCCTCTGTAGATGGCATGAAGCTACTGCATAGTTTACTGCAGGATTTGTTTTCTTTTTCTTTTGGAGAATATTAAGACAATTCAAATGCTTTTAATGGCAGAGTTGCAACGAGGAGATGACTAGGCCAGCAGTTGGAATTGGAAATATAATTGCAATTGTTTGAGGATGGGCTTTAAGTGGTTGCCAAATGTGGTGAGCTGGGTAAAGACACCATTTTATCACAGAATCACAGACTGGTTTGGGTTGGAAGGGACCTCAAAGCCCATCTAGTTCCAACTCCCCTGCTGCGGGCAGGGACACCCTCCACTAGACCAGGTTGCCCAAAGCCCCATCCAACCTGGCCTTCAACACTTCCAGGGATGGGGCATCCACAGCTTCTCTGGGCAACCTGTGCCAGTGTCTCACCACCCTCACAGGGAAGAATTTCTTCCTAACATCTAATCTAAATCTCCCCTCCTTCAGCTTAAGGCCATTCCCCCTTGTCCTATCACTACCTGCCCTTGTAAACAGGCTTTTCTGGCTGCTTTGTGCCAAGAGGGCTTCTTACTGCAACAGAGAACACATAGGTCCCTCTCTGAAGTGATTTGATTCTCTCTGCTTGCACCTACTGCCTTTTGTTGTGCTTATGGAGTTAATACATTGGTGGAAAATCAATGGTGCTTTTGGAAGATCCAAAAACATGTGTTCTGAATAATCTGAAAATTAACATATCTTGTTCTGACTTTCCTTTCTTCTTTTTTTTTTTTCTTTAGTATGTTTATTTTACCGATGATTTTATTGTCAGCCTTGTTGAGGTGAGCTGTGCTTGATTCTTCTGTCTCCTTGCTTACTCTGATGATATGCCAACTTGTGTTTTTCAGAGGGTTTGTGATGCCTTTTTGCTGCTGTTTCTGCTGTTCGTTGGGAACATGATAAAGCAGTTAATATCAGAGGTTACTGTTTGCCTCCTCAGATTTTCCTCTCTCCAGACAATGTGCAAATTAAAAAAAAAAAAAAATCATTTATATTCTCAGTATTATTGTTGGTCAGAAATTCTCTGGAAAGGGTTTGTTTGGGGTTTTTTTTTTTTTTTTTTTTTTCTTTCCCCTGACAGAAAGCAATTTAATTTAGCGATTGGTGAAGGACGCTGTAGTGTGGAGGCACTTGTATGGTCTCTGCAATCCAAAGTCATAGGTTGCTTCTGCTTGGTATGAAGCAACAAAAGCTGTATTACACGCAGGGCCAATCAAGCATTTTTTTGCAAAATGCTGTATTGTGCCACAGAAACGTGCCAGCTCAGACTGGCAGCAGGTCAGATGTAGCTACAACATGCTTGATTTGGTTAGGTAAATACCCCCTTGTTTCTTGATAATACGTTGCTTTTGTCAGATTTTCTGCTTGAAGTGAGACGAGGCGGAGAATTGAAGCCTGCGCGTTGAACTAGGGTGCCTGTGCTCCTGTCCTTCCTTGGGAGACCTAGAGCTGGTTTCTGGTTCAAACCATCTCCATCTTTGAGCGTTGCATTTGCAAGTTGAACAGTATCTTCTAGAATCATTTGCAGTATTGTCCCTTAGGAAAAAAACAGATCTCTCTTCTTTGTTATAAAAAAGAGCTCTGTGAGATTATTTTGTTTGATCTGTGCCTTCTTTTTAAGCTTACCTGTTCCCAGACTTTTTCCCCGAAGGTAACTCGGTTGGCAGGGTGGACTGAGTCACTGACACCGGAGGTAGTAAGGGACCTCCGGTGCTACCATCGGTTGGCTGGGTGGCGTTTCTAGGCAAGTTGGCACCCAGCTATTGAAACTGGGTTTTTGCAATACGGGAAGTGGAAGAGCTTTGCTGGCTGAAAGCTGTGCTTGAACCCAGCAGTAATGTGTGGGGTTTATATTAAAACTCACAAAGCGTAAAAGCAAAAGGGCTGGATTTTCAAAGGTGGTGATGCTCAGCTGCCTTAATGTTTGGGAATGGAGTTGGAGTATGATATGAAGCCTGTTTCTAGCAACCCCTGGGCTTTCTTCCTCTGAAAGACGAGCGATACCCTGGCTGAAGCGCATGATGGAGAACCCATAGTCTCAGAAAAGGAGGACTTGGGTCCATTCTGCAAGTCAACAGGTTTCAAATTACGGGGCACGTGCTCCATAAAGGTAACCTAGAACAAACTGGATATCATTGTATTTTTTTAAAGTGGTTTTAAAACAGTCCTCTTGGCCTCAGTCTTCCTTAGAGGCAACTCACCAATCAACCTTTCACTCTCTAAAGAAAGTGAATGTGTTGGAAGATCTTTATTTCATGTCAACTAATGCTCTGGCATCCTTCATTTGTTGACACTTTGTGTCTGTAACTCCTGATACCCTTCACGCCTCTGTCCCCTTCTGTTCCCCAGGTTTTACTGTGTCACATCCTTTCCCTCACAGTTATTTCACTTCCAGTAGAGATGTCCACCTGTTTGCTACTCCAGTGCATGAGTTTCCTTTCCAATTCTTATGTCACCTTGTCATGGGCTACCTGCTCCATATCAATTCATTGCATTCTCCAGTACATCTCAAAAAGTCTGTCTCCAAGTTGCAACGCTGTCACTTTGCATTGGAGAAATCACGGAAAAAGGATAAAGTACATGATTTGGAGACTATAAACCAGAAAATGGCATATATGAGTATAAAAGCCAATCGCAAGGACTTTAGAAAGGCCTGTCCGGTGGTTGTGCTGTGCTTTACAGTATGCAACACCTATATAATGAAAAGTGAAACAGGTGCTTATAATTATCTAGTTAATTGGAAGGACTGGGGTAAGTAGCTTGCTGAGTTTTTTCCCCTTAGCGATACCTTGCTTGAGTGGGAGGTTACGTCCATGACTTGAGATCTTTATGGTGGCCAGCAAGAAGGAGCAAGCCAGCCTTTACTGGGTGGCTGAGTGCAGTGCTCTTTGTAAATATTTAATCACATATAGTGAGTAAAGAAAGCATAGTCTCTCCCAGCCATAGAAGTAGTACACTCACAGCTATAGAAAGTCATTTGTAGCTGCTGGAGTTCATCTGTTGTGGAGAGCTATACCTCACCCTTTTTGAGGCTGTAAATTGTAATTTTGCTATGTAACATGTAAAAATGAAGCATTAACCTCAGGTGTTCTCTTTGCCATGCGATTGTGCAGCGAGGTTGGCAGCGTATGTCCTGCCTGCAGCAGTTGTTGTACTGATGTGCTCAATTTCTGTTGAGCACGCCTAGTCTCACAGTGAAAAATAAGCCTCTCGTCTCCTCTAAGTATTCATGGCTCCTCCTGGGTGCTGGTTGTCAGGGGGTTTTGTTTATTTGTTTTGTGACAAAGCTTAAGGACGTTTTCAATTTTCACAACATTATCTTCTCCTGGTCCTCCCTGCTCTGTCCAAATTATGCCAAACACCAACGGAGAGGGAAAGATCGTAAATTCTCCTTGGCTTAAACATCTGCTGACTTGACCTGCTGGAAGTTACGCAGCTCTATCTGCTCCCTGCAGAGAAAAGTTCTGACGGCAAAACTTCAGGCAAGGAAGAAAGTAGTTTTGCTCTTTAAATGCCATTATAAAAAAAGCATGATTTAGTGAATGGGTGGGGTGTCACGCTGTGCACACATTTATCATTGTAAATGTTATGTCTGAAAGGCTTTGAAATGCTTTCAGAACTTGTGATTCTTGGGCACGTAAGCAAATCACTTTTATTGTAACCCTCTTGTTATACTCAATAGGGTTGGTCAGGTGGTGTTTTTCCCGTTGGATTTAAGTGGTTTCTTACAGAGGCCTTCATGTTCCAGAATAACATTTTGTGCAACCCTGATAATTACTTTATTATTAACTCTAAGGATAGACTCCCTCGTCTACCTCCCCTTTTAGAAGTGAATCATGTTCTGATATTTAGAATGACCCTAAGCTGAGTTCTCAAATTTCCTTTCCAGCAGGACTAATGGAGCTTGTAGGAGGGAAGCCAAACTTCCACGACTTCTAATTATCATCAGATTGGATGAATAAAGGAAAATTACTTAACTACTGATCCAAAGATGGAGAGTTAGCTATAGCTTTGAAAAGACTTGTCAGCTATCAACAAGGTAGTTGAACTGCACTTGCTGATTTTTCAAGTTACCTTTGGTATATCGTCCTCTGAGTACCGTACGCAGAAGGATTCATCCTTGTGTGCACCGTTTGCTGGAGGGGGTTCAGCAAAATCTTAGCTGACAAGTTGGCCACCTCAGAATTTGTCTCCAGAGGTAAACCAAAGACTGTATTTCCATCTATGAGCCTAAGCCACAAGCTGTGGAGGTCCTTGGGTGTCTGTAAGTAATTTCTAAGGGGTTTATATTCAGAATAAGGAAGGTGAACTGCCTGAACTCCTGTCTTGCAACTCCCTTCTCTTTAAGCAATACAGTAGCAGTCAGTTGCCATGGGGCTGGAGTTGTTTTCAGCCATAAAGCAAACACGTAATGTTTATGCAGGATGAAAGAACACTCTCCACGATGGTGCTCCTCTGAGGGAGTTGGGTCTAATTATTTTAAATGACAAGCAGGTCAGAGCGCTTGTGTCCAACTTTTCAAGTGACTTAGCACCCACTATTCTTCATAGAATTTGAGGAGCCACTGTCCAAATTGCTTATGAGGGCAAGGAAGAAATCCTGTCTTTACGTCCTTGACATTTATTTAACAGATGCTCAGTTTTACCATTAGCCCATAGCTGAGCCACTTCATAAAACCTTCCCAGCTGCATCTTCAGTCTTGACGCTCCTGTTCTAGTGGTGTTTAGAATAAAAACCTGCGGTCTTTTTATTTATAACTTTGTGTGTTAATTTCTCCCTAAGAGTTCCCATTATTATCTCTTTGCTTTTTTACCTTTGCTATGGAAAAAATAATAAATGCTTGTCAGCCTAACAAGATGTAAGGGGTCTCCCATGTTTTACAACATTTAATTCCTAAGGTATCTTTGTAACTGCACTTTGTTCTGCTGAACAATATTTCTCAAGTATTTTTATCTGATTGTTTTATGATAAGTCTTGTCTAACCCTTTAGAGTTATTTTTTGGCTTGAGGCATTGGTTTTGGGTCATTAGCTGCTTTGTTTCCCTACCAATGAGGAACTGAATTAGACCTAGAGGATGCTGTTGGTACGTTGAGGTGGGTACATCTGAACCTCTCACTACAGCGAGCTTACAAAAGAAAATGAGAATGGCTTTTTGAATTCAAAAAGCTTTATTAGAATGTCAGCCAGAATACTTAATTATCTTAATTAGAATTCAAAGCAATGAAGAGAATTCTTAAATATTTAAGCGCTCTCTGCCCTTGCCCATTAAGGCTCTTCCTGTTCGAGTCTTTTCCTCCAGGATTTAAGTCAACCCAGCCGTGTGTTTCTGGGTTTTTGCAAGCTCTGAGCAGCCCCCTCTCATCCGCAGAGAGTTGGCGCCATGGGATGTCTGCTCCCTGCCCCTCTCAGCAGTTTTTTAGTCTCTCTGCAACCCTGCCTAGTCTTTCCTTGCCACGTTTTTCCTCTCAGCCCCTTCTGCTGCCAGCCCACCCTCCACTCGTGAAGCTCTCCCCTGTCACAGGCAGCACAGGGGACCGTCGTCCTGTGTTGCACTGCGCCCTGCCCGTCCTGATCACTCTTCTGCGCTATGTCAACTGGGAAACCACCAGTCACAGCTGCACAGCAAGCATTGGTACAGGTTTGGATGGCTCTTCTTGCCTGATGTCTGCCCAAGTTTTCCTACTTCTTAGCTTGTGCTTGCTTGGGGCTGCAGAGGTCTTTCTGTCCTGGAGAGGAAAGCCTTCCACGGCAGAAGTTCAGTCCTCCAAGACTAAACACAGAGTACACTGAGCTCAACAGAGCGGGAATATTTATGTATGAGAGAAAATTTCATAACCAAAGTGAAAAATCCCATCAGTCTTTGCATTTTGGTGCCTGAGATTAAAAACATTGGGGAGGTCTTCATACCTGTTAGTGATGCATTTCATGCAGGGTTGGCACTGTACAAACAACCCTTCCTGTGTCTGATTTCCATTTTTCTTTCAAATTAAATTTCTTCAATCTTTAATTTCATTCAGGTTTGGGGTTGGGGTTTTTTTGCATACACAGATGTGGGATGATGCTTTCATGTCTTTTCAGAAGTACTGAACTAAGTGTTGGGTCTCTGAGTTTCTGTGCATGATACCAAAAATTTTCATCTCTTCAAGTTAGATGAACTTGTTGCTCTGCAACATATTTATTAATTCACCCTGGAAAACATTTTTTATTTTTTTACGGGAGTGGTTTTTTTCTGTAAAGTTGTTGTTTAAAAGCATGTATTCAAAATGAGATTTTTATTGTCACTGCTCTGAGAGGCTCAAAAACCTCATAGCCTTGACATCTGAAGTCTTCCAGAAGAAGCTAAGTGGGCTCTGTGTTTGAAGTGGCAGTACAATGCAAAGATGTAGCAGAAAGGAAATGAATTGTATTAATTCTAACAAACTTCAAGAAACTTATTATATCTCTGAAAGTTCTTTACAACTTTGGTTCAGAGGTCTCAGATATAAAGGAGCATTGAAATCAAGGACGAAGATGCCAACAAAGGCCTGTGGAAGATGGAGGACCCAGACCTCCTATGAAAGTGAGACTTCTTCACTCAGGCTCCTTTCAGAGAAATAACAATAATAATAATAATAAAAAGCACTTAGCAACATCTCTGAACACAAAGGCTGAACAAGTCTTTGGCCTCTGAGATGGAAAGGATTTTTTTTTTCCCCATTTATAATTAAACATAGTAACAGACAGTTGTCACACAAGGTGCAATCTGTGTGACTTTGGTTACCTAGTAAGGTCACCACTTGCCACTGGACAGGCAGGATCTGGCAGTGTGTACCCGTTAGAGATGCATACAGAGAAGTTATTGACCTGCCTTGCCTACAAGTTTTTTCTCAGTAGTATTTGATGTGATTCTTATGGATAATGAAAACTTTCAAGAACTGTATTGGGTTTGCATGGCAAGGTTTTGGTAGCGGGGAGGGGCTACAGAAGTGGCTTCTGTGAGAAGCTGCTAGAAGCTTCCCCTGTGTCTGACAGAGCCAATGCCAACCGGCTCCAAGATGGACCCGCCACTGGCCAAGGCCAAGCCCATCAGCTTCTCTGTGATAACATATTTAAGGGAAAAAACAACTTAGGGAGAGCTTTTGCAGCCAGAGAGAGGTGTGAGAAGATGTAAGAAACTCTGCAGACACCAAGGTCAGTGCAGAAGGAGGGGCAGGAGGCGCTCCAGGCGCTGGAGCAGAGATCCCCCTGCAGCCCGTGGTGAAGACCATGGTGAAGCAGGCTGTCCCCCTGCAGCCCATGGAGGAAGGATGAGGGGGTGTAGAGATTCCACCTGCAGCCCATGGAGGACCCCACGCCGGAGCAGGTGGAGGCACCTGAAGGAGGCTGTGGCCTGTGGGAAGCCCACGCTGGAGCAAGCTCCTGGCAGGACCTGTGGATCCGTGGAGAGAGGAGCCCACGCCAGAGCAGGTTTGCTGGCAGGACTTGTGACCCCGTGGGGGACCCACGCTGGAGCAGTCTGCTCCTGAAGGTCTGCACCCCATGGAAGAGACCCACACTGGAGCAGTTAGTGAAGAACTGCAGCCCCTGGGAAGGGCTCAGGTTGGAGAAGTTGGTGGAGGACTGTCTCCCGTTGGGAGGGACCCAAGGCTGGAGCAGGGGCAGAGTGTGAGTCCTCCTCCCCCTGAGGAGGAAGGAGCGGCAGAGACAAGGTGTGATGAACTGACCACAACCCCCATTCCCCGTCCCCCTGTGCCGCTGGGGGGTAGGAGGTAGAAACTGGGAGTGAAGTTGGGCCCAGGATGATGGGAGGGGTGGGGGGAGGTGTGTTAAGATTTGGGTTTATTTCTCATTGCTCTGCTCATTGCTCTGCTCTGTTTTGCTTGGTAATAAATTAGATGAATTCCCTCTAAGTTCGGTCTGTTTTGCTTGTGATGATAATTAGTGAGTGATCTCTCCCTGTCCTTATCTCGACCCACAAGCCTTTCATTACACCTTTCCTTCCCTGTCTAGTGAAGGAGGGGAGTGATAGAGCGGCTCTGGTGGGCACCTGGCCCCCAGCCAGGGTCAAGCCACCACAAGAATGTATCCATTATTTGGCTGCAAAATGGGAACAAACCAATCTTAGGCATCTTCCAGTCTTCTGCTTATAGCTGACTCATCTTAAAACTTCCAGCTGTAGTGCTGAAATGTTGTCTCAAAGAATGAATTTCCAGAGCGGAGAGTGAATTCACCACTAACTTCCAAAGAGCCGCTCCTTGCGTGCAGGTAAGTATACGGTGGCTTATTCCTCCTTGAAAGCAGAACAGAAAAGTATCTTTTTGCTGTGGAGTTAATGAGTTTATTGTTCTCAGTTTCAGGTTTGCAAAATTGAGGATATGCATGTGCTTTTCATACTGGTGTGTAAATGATGTAGAAGCGAGTAAACTGGTAACAGTCCTGGCAGTGCCCATGCAGCGCAGCTCTGTGCGGCCTGCCAGGCCGCTTTCCGTGTAGCCGAGCCCTTACTTCTCCTTGAACTTGGACATTTGCTGTCCTATACATACAAACTACTTTGGAAATGTAATTAATGGCTGTTAGACTGGTGAGTTTGTGCTACATAGCACAGGTATTTAGTAGGTTTTTGGTTGTTTTTTTTAAATCTCAAACTCAAATCCTTTGGCTCAATAAGTGTGTTAATATGAAACACCCGTAAAACTAAACTCTTGTTCCCCAAGCAAAGATCAGTTGAACTGAGACCCCTATGACAGAAGAGAATTCATAATGCTTTGGCTTCTAATTCTTTGTTAATAAAATCCCACCACCACCCTTCCTGGTTCCCAGCAGGATTTCCTTGTGTTTGGTTATGTTTGAATCCATTTGCTTGTATTGTGATCCTTCAGAAAAAACCCCAGAACAATAAACCAACCCCAGAACCAGTTTATTTTGTAAAACTAAGTTCTGATCATTTGCTACCATCCCATCTATTTGTGATCTACAGAGAATTTTATATGAACATCTAGAACATTGATAAAATATTAAATAATATTGAGCCAAGAGTTAGTCCCTGGGGGAATCTGCTGGAAAAAACCCCACTGATTCATATCTCCCACTAATGCGATTACATAAAGTTGCCTTTTTATATCAGCGTTTAGAATTTTAACATTAAAATCTAACAATATAGCTGTACCTGACACTTGGGATTTCTCTGTTGCAAGTTGCCTTCTTTATTATGCTTAATTCTTGGAGTTTATAAAGTTTTCATTGAATTCTGTAGTCTCCGTTATTACTTGTCTATGTTTTCAACCCAATTGAAACTCTTGGCCACTTCCTGCTCTGCTTTTTATCATTTTTCTTTATTGAAGTATTTGTTCTTTGTAACTAGATGGGTTTTTTTGCAGAGCATAACTTTTTATGTGTCTGCTGGGTTGTTTGGGGTTTTTTTTGCTGTCAGGTGGAAGACCTTGAACAATTTATTGTTTGTGTATCTCCCACTCCAAATGCAGTGCTCTCAGGTATGCCACCAATTCCCTTATGCTTTGAAAAAATTGCCCTTTAAAAATTTCCAATTCTCTTGTGTCATGTGCGTATCTGGCTGCACAAAGTGTAGACACAAAGTCACGATTCCCAGCACCGAGACCAATTCTAATTTCTTGATAAACAATTTACTCCTGGGAATTTAATCTAATCAAACTGTCCCTTGATTTTGCATGCCATGAAAGTTGTTTGTTGGTTTTTTTTCCCCCAGGAAACTCTAAATTTTGTTAGGTAGCCACAGGCTATGTCCAGCCATGCTTGTTCATGACAGATTAACTTTTCTTTCTCTACATTATAGACCTTGTTGTCTCATGACATTTGGTTGTGTGTTACAGATGCCAGGCTTTTACTGCTTATAATGGTGAGTATTCGAATGCCTAGGAGTCTTGAGTGTAAATGTCAGAGGGCCTAGCTGTGTAGGGTGGTGGACACTTCCCCATGAGGAGCTGAATTAAAACTTGATAATGATTTTGAGAGGCAAATAGTATTAAAAAAAAATTCCCACCTACCCAGGATTGTGACCCTGGGTAGGTGACGACTTCTGGCTGGTAGAGTAGTGCTAGGAAGCCTTATATATCTTAGAAAAAAATTATCTATTTCTTTATCTATTACAATTGTAATAGATATGTTTAAAACAGTAGGTGGAGGTATGGCTCAACCAGCACTTATTTTGCATAACAGTTGCTGGGCTTATTTACATCCTCCGCCAGAGCTGTGAAACCACTTGCAGACAATGGTGTTTGAAGCAACCACTCGTGAAAGCACTGTGTGTTTCTGTACTGGGGTGATGGCACGTGTGAGGACCTCTAATCAGAGTTTCAATGCAAACTACAGCCATCGGCGCATTGTCCGGCTGTGTCTCTAGACCATTCATTCCTCTAGGTGAGCACGGCTGAGAGCACTTACCACTTGTTCATTCTTCTTCGGCTGGTTCTGGGAACAATCCCTTCACCATTTCTACCGAGTGGGTTGTGAGTGTTCGACCTTTCTGCGTGGTCACAAAAACGCCCTGCATTGCATTTTGGGATTTTCCCTTTCTCTAAAACCCTTTCTGCAAAAGGTTTCATTGTGTTTTCTAACCAGAGCTGTCTCAGCTTGCCATTTTAATGCACAGAATTAGCGATATTTGTGCCAGGAAGCTTTTTCTGTCCTCCTCATATTGCCGAAGGATTTATTATCTCTTACAGTCAATAGTTCATAGACTTGTATTATGAATGTTTGTTGTTTAGAATTTGTCACCGAGGAAAGGCTAATTCCAGACGTGGCACTGTAGATTTGCTATGTCGTGCAAAGCATAAGTTATTTTTCATAATTATTAATATAGCTTCGGTGACAGTCCAAAGGCGAGTTGTATCTGCTCATCTCCAAATGACCCTGTGAAGATGAGCAAGATTTGTAATGACTTTGGTCAGTAGCTACTTGACTGCTTTAAGTCATTTCAGAGCCCAGCCAAGGGATTTACGTTTCCATACACAGATCCCACCTTCAGAGAGCATCTGAGAATGAGGATCTGGAAGAACTGGATGTCCTCACCAGGGTGTCCAGAGTTTCCAGCCCTGTTGCCAGCACAGGACTCGGTACAGCCTGGCTAAGAATGGGGAAAGCACCCCAGGTGGTGACATATAAAAACAAAAAAGGACACCAAGCATTCCTTTTCTTTCTATTCCATTATAAATAGTTTGTGGTTTTTTAAAAAACAACAGGTTTTGGTCACAAGTTTTCCTGAAATAACTTTTTTTGGGATATATATGGCTGGATGAATTGAAAAAAAAAATGAAAGTCTATGATGGCCGCAAGAGAAAACACTAAAACCTTCTCTTTTTCTTTTTCTTTTTTTTTTTTTTTTTTTTAACGGACCTTTTTCTTTCTGTTGGTCAGAGTTACAGGAGGGTTGGGGCTTTTTGGGGCAGGAGGGGAGAGGGGACAAGACTCAGAGGATTTTAATTTTTAGCCCTAACCCTAGATATTACCAAGCTCAATAAAGCCTTCTAAATGGGGATTGCAGAATTGGACTTGGGTTTGTAGACCTGCAGCTGAGCAGCCTTCACTTTTGCTGATGGAAACAACTGTGGTTTGCTCATGATCCTGAATAAACTCTGAAAAGTAAATGTTTCCATGGAGCAGTCCAAAAAAAAGGGATTTTTATGGAGAGAGCTTGTCTAGATGCTCTTTTAGGAAGACTGGGTGATAATTTATCTACTGGGAAATGAAACCATTAGGAATCAACAGCAACCACCTTTGGAGAGCACTGTGTTGCATCGACTTGACCTCCATGCACGCTTCACCTTTTCACCATTGTGCTCCTTTGGAAATTCCTGGTAGACAGCCCAGATCCCAGAGGTCCTGAAGAGGGGACCAGATGGAGAATGTCTGGCATTTATGGCAAAGGAGGAAAAGCAGGTGTTGCTGCAAGTTTTACAGTGGGAAGCATAGCTGGAAGAACATCTTCCAAGTGTCCCAGGGACACCAGATGTCCTGTATAAATAACTGGAGATTGAAGAATACTACGTGGTTGAGAAAGAATTGCTTACTTTGGAGATTACAAAACATTCATCCTACCCCAAGCTCCTGGCATTTGCTGTCTTGCAGGAGAAAGTCCTGGGAGGAATATGCTTTAATACTGCCCAAGATGCCTGGGCAGTTGCTTCAGGATCCATCCCCAGGGACAAGCCACACACTGAGGGTAGTTAGCAAGGCAAGTCCTCTCCTGTGTCGGCAGAATGATGGAGATCCCCAGGAGTCGAAGGCTGGTTCTGGCTTTCTGGTGGGGAGGAGTAGGAATATTTGTAGTACGTCTGCTTACGCGTGCAGCAAAGCCGAAGTGGCTCAGTGGAACCGTGTAATGTACCACAAGCTGCTCGTAAGGCACGCTGCTCAGAGAAAGCATCTTCCCAGCAAGCGTAATGGCACCATCACTCCCTTCAGGAGCTAGATGAAAGCAAAAGCAGGTAGGGCTAAATCCATCCACCCAAGAAACAGAAGGAGGAATCTTGTGCCGGATGTGATGGACAGCCCAGGAAAGGGGGAAGCTCTAATTCCTCTGGCCCACTTGGTTTTGTTTTTCAGACCTTTGAGAGGATTTTACTTTGGAGACATTCACCCTAACGTTTGTGTTTGTTATGTCCTCATGTGTTCTTGCTTGTAATTATTCACGGTAACTCAAAGATGACTCCAGCGTGGCCCCTGGGTGTGTGGTCGCACCCCTCTGGAGATGGCCCCACTGTGGAAAGCAGTTTTGCGGCTTTCGGGGAGCTCAGCGTGCTCCTTTACAGCAACCCCGCGGAGGCCCAGGTGTTTCTGTTCTCGCCCATGTCACTGAGGATTTGAGGAGATGGTTTATTTTCCCTGGTGAAATAGATTGACTGTGTTTGACATTTAAATTGTCATCCAGAATTAACCTGCCACTGAGATAACGGCAGAGGTACGGAGCAGCTTTCTCTTCCAGCTATTTTTTTCCCCCCAGATTTTCCTCCAGAGACCTCAGTTTCTTCTCTGTACCCTTCTCCCTCTCCAACTTTACATCACGCTGGACCAGAAGAGCAGCAGTTCCTATATGAACATTCAATTAGTCCCATATTTAAATCTTGCCCCTGTGACCTAGTGAATTATGCAAGGGGCTGGATACCAGAAATCAATTGAGCTCTAATTCCCAGCCCTGGCATCGGCGCTCTCTGCATATTGCTACAGGCAAGTTATTTCAGCACGTTCTTTCTCCATTTCTTGCCTATAAATCGCACATGCTAACATTAGGTGACGCAGCAACATCACAGATGCAGTGAGATATTTGGGTAGAAATGTGAAGAATTAGAGCAGCGTATCCCGCTTTAACACTGTGCGCTGGCACCTTCGACTAAGATGTTTATTTAAAAGTGCAGCTGTAGCAAAACATTGACCAAACCTACAGGATGATTCAGGCTTTGTCTAACTTTTATTAAAGATAGAAGGTCTAGGGAAAATATTTCAAATTATCATACAAAAGACAATTTAAGATGAAGAGGAGGTTACAAGAAAGTAGAAATACACAGTAATTTGCTATCCCAAAATGCTAGTGCTAAATTATCACTCACATGCAGTCCAGCACGATGGCAATTTCGAACCGCAGGGGTCCTTATCTCCCATGGCTCATGCAGAAATTATTGCCTATGTCGTCATCAAGAATAGACCAAATCCAGTCCAAGAGACTGCATCAACGAGAAGGGGGCTATCACACGCAGGGCCTTATAATTTTTGTTAAGTTTCTTTTTCACCCTGTAGGAAATGTTTTTAAGAACGGCTTTGTAAAAAGTCAGCACTGAGTCTTCGTTGCTGAAGAGTACTGTATTTATCAAGCAAAGCAAATTTAAGTATGATAGAGGAAAAAATAAATTTTGTAACAGTTTACAAGCCTTTCAAGTTGGTTTCTTACAAACATCAGTTGAGTAATTTGTTTCCTATTGCTATCTCTTGCTACCAACCTGGTGCTTCCCATCACGCCACACTTACAAGTTAATCATTACACTTTGGAGTTATTATCCACTAATGGATGAACACAAGCGATTTTTGGCAGAAAACATTTATTTATTTTATTTTATTTAAAAGACTACTGGAAAAATCTAGTTGGAATCAGTGTTTCCTGAATGGTTTAAAATGTCATCCGAGACAAAGTGCTGTTCAGCTGTTCTCCAGCATGGTATTTTCGTGGTGCAACATTTGTACAGCGTGGGAGAGCCAAAATATGAGCTCATGAAAGGCAAAGTCTTTAAGCTGCTTAGGTGGCTGCATAAAGCATCCTGAAAAGAGTACAGGGCAAGGACAGAAGAATAAATTAGATGGTTTAAATATCCTTAATTTTAATTAAAGATGGTAGCACTGAAATTGGAAATGCATTTAGCCTGATAGCTTCCTTCTAACACAGCATCCTTCGTGTGGCTTCTGGGGATCTGAGTTTGGGTGCCTGCGTTGCTGAAACCTCCCCATGTCGCACAGGGCTTGGCTGAAATCAACAGTTTATTATTGGCTTCAACAACTTTTGGCCTCTTACTGCTATCTTAATGCTACCTTGGCTCAGTCAAGCTGTTTGCACATCCTTTCCCTTCAGCCCTTAGTGGAAACTTCACTTTATGTGAATGTAAAATCGTTCGCCGTGAGGTGATTCATCGGGTAGGATATATGACGCTCTCTTTGGTCTCTGAATGTTTCAGCCAACTGATAAATAATCAAGAACCTTGAATGTTCCTTTCTGTCTGTCATTCTCCTTGGAGCGCTTTATTTGACTAGCAATAATGTATTGATGAATGCATGAAAAGCCAATCACTGTGATGTCATGAACATGAATTACCACAGTACGCTCTGTCATTTGGTGGCTTTTTTCAACGCCAAGCATCAGACTAATCCCAGGGCGGGGTGCGTTTGTGTGGTGGTGGTGGTGTTTCACTCCTCTGCGTATTTAAGTGTCCTAATTAAATATTGAGACTGAAAAAAGAAAGTTTTAAACCTTCTTCCAAAATCCAAGTGTCATTCATGATGAGGGCTTTCAGGGTTGTTGTTGCGGGGGGGATTAGCCCCTTATAAGCTTAAGTCCAAACTTTTCAGCTTTGATACCTTTGTTACCGTTGTTTTCTGATCGCCCAGGTGAAGGTGAATGCAATGAATGTCTGTGGAGCCATGTCCTTGAAGGATAGCTCTGCAAATTGGGATTTTCTCTTGGAAGGTCAGAGTCGCAAAGTCTAAGCCTAGGTTGGCCTCCCCTCCTTTTCCCTCCTGGCAATGCCTGCATGTCAAATGATTGCACTCTTGAACCGTGAACTCCAAGGCCTGTTGCTCCTACTGCTGCTTGGCAGGAAAAAGTAGTGATTTTTCTGTATGGAATTAAATAGCCTACCCTGTTCCTCTGATTTTAAAAACAATTTTTAAGAGACTTTTCCACCCCACATCTTCTGAAGTTAACACTATGCCCCGCAAGGCTGGTAGCCTCTGAAAACAGTAAGAAAGAGACCCTTGAAGGCAGGATCTTGACAATCTTGCAAGAGATAATTTTAATCTCATAGAATGTCTTGGCACACTGGGTGAAAACAGGCTTTGTCCCTGGGATGAAAAATGATGGGTTGAAAGCCAAATTGTGTCTTGCGGCGATTATGGAACAGGCTAATGTGCAAGGGAAGGCATGCCTAAATGGGCTGTCTTAATCCCTGGTCTAATAGACTCTAAAATGCTGGGGAGAGGAGAAATCCTCCATTTGAGTGTCACCTGCATGCATGTCCTGACTACCTTGACCTGGCTTATGTTTTTGCAGAAGCAAAGCTGGGGACTGGAGGTCTCAGAGGCTCACGCCCCTAGTAGCCTCTGCTTCCTCCCACTTGTTGTTGGCCCACTGCCCTTCCTGGCATCTCTGGATGTCCAGCACCTGCTCCTCCCTCCATACATGCACAGCAACGCACGCTCTTCACTGCCCGCTTGCTTCTAATGTGCAGCCTCCCTCTTTTCCAGGCAGTTATCTTTGGGTAGGACATCCCATCCTCCTCTCTCCCCATGGTCTGCATAGTCTATTACCTTTTACTTCTGTACATACACACCTACGTACTGCCTCTATCAGCAACCTTTTAAAAAGCTCTTCAAGAGCAAAAGAAAAAGAAAACCAAAAAAACAAAAGACAAACCTAAATGGGAACGTGCCCCCTTTCCCCCCTCCATGTAATCTTATCCTCCTTACACACCGCAGTATGCGAATACCGTCGTACAGTAATTTTAACCTCTGCTTAATTTCTGCCATGCCTCATTCGTTTGAGCTGGCCAGCCCCCAGAGAGGGGATGCTGGGACCCTACCAACCCTGGAAAAAGCAGGAGGTTTCACACAGGGATCACACTGTTTCTGAGGTGCGCAGCAAAATGTGTTGCTGTCGGTTTTCATCAGAACAATTGGCCAAAAATGTAGAGTTTTGCAAAGCTGACTCAGGAGAGAAACCCCAGGAAATCGTTGGCTTTGATGGTACTGTATTTATTTACATATTAAGTATAGAGCGTTGGTTCCTAGGTGCAGGTTCTGCCTAGGCAGAATCAAACACAAGAAATTTCCCTGATTAAAGCTCCAGACCTCCTCCGTCAGCACCCCAACCTCATCTCGCTAGGTTTGCTGTCTGTCCCTCCAGCGCCCGATAATTGAGCGCTGAAGGATTTGGGCTCCTTTAGCTGCCAGGCTCAGGTTTCGTCCACTCTGTCCTGCAACAGTCCTCCCCAAACACCCAGAAAACCCCTTCGTCTGTTGTCCTTCAACCCCAAGACTCAAATGTGCCTTGGTTTCAGGTGGGGATGTGTGCCTTTGTGTTGGTTGCACGTTTCTGTTTGGACTTCAGCAATGTGTGCATGCAAATCTGGGCAGTGTGGGGTGTTTGATGTGCTTTATAAAACCATAAATCACTTAAAAAGGGGAACGAGGGACCTGTTCTCCTAGGGGAGGGCTTGGCTGGCACTTCTGGGTTGTAATCTCTGCTTGCAGTCTATCATGCAGTCTGTCGTTCAGCCTAAAGCTGTCTCTGCTGCACAGTTCACTCTTGTAGAAGAGGAGGTGAAGTGGGGAGCACGAGCCAGGCAGGGGTACCACCAGGCATTTGATCTGATACAAGCTGATGACTTAGACTTAGTCCAAATTTTATGTGTGTAGGGGAGCTTTTTGGTTGTTGGTTGTTTTTTTTTAATTTTTGTTTTAAATTTTATTTTATTTTTTAAGATAAGCTCACATACAGATGTTTGTCACTGAGATCTGTAGCAGTAACTACATGAGGCCAAACACAATTCAGAGTTCTGCTGTTCTGGCTAGACCAATTTAATGTGATCTGGTACCTTGATTTAGGAACTGTTGTGCTTAGAAGTTGCTTGGCAAGCAGCGGGTTAGTTTTCTTCACCTTTGTGCCAGACAAGGGTGTGGGTGAGGGAGAGATGTTGCACTGAGATAAGGAGAAGCTTTTAATTCATTCTGTACGTGACCTAAATTCAGGCCCTGTGGCCATCATGTCAATCCCACGGTCTTGTCTGCTAGATTACTGACGTAAGTAATGGTGACACATGTATATATCAAATGTTCTTCTCTGTGGCTTCAGGAAGGACATCTCAGGGGAAAAAAAAAGTTACTTGGAGATTTAATGATGCTCGTCATCGGTTCTGTTTTCCAAAGCCGTGAACTGGTTTCCAAAGCTGGTTTATCGTAGCATTGAGAGAGCATGTGACAGTGCACATCACAAAAATATAATGTATTTATCCTACGAGGGCAGCTTACATTGTAGGAAATCAGACATCTTTTCTACTGTTGAGGCAGCAGATGCACAGAATCAGTGACTTACTGAAAATAATGCAAAATGCAGATGTGGTTCCTGTAAAAGAAATTGGAAAACCCAAGTCCTTTGTGCAGGGCCAGAGCTTGTATCGGTGGGCTGCACAATTTTGTTCTCTCTTGAGCTGTGGATCTCCTCCCATGCTGAGGCAGTTTTGGGAGGGGAGGTGGTATGTCCTATCTCCTGTTCCGAAAGAGGTGTCTGAGCTTCTAGGTCATGAGAAGAAATCTGTGCAACACATCCTCCCCTGAGCTTTGTACCTAAGAAAAAGCTGAGACTGCTTGGGGAACTTAAGCACAGAAAGATCTAATTTGCAGATCCCAACAGGCACGTACATGACATAGATGCTAACCCACACAGTCCTGCTGAGACGACAGCATTTCTGAGTGCAGTAGCAAAACTCCAGACAGCTGGGTAATTACAGTGGCAAAAATTATGTGTTTATGTGCCCTTCAGGAGCCTCAGGTGATAAATGTTTTGTGGATTACACTTCTACATTTGAGTGCACAAACTCTGTCCAGGTCTCCTGCAGTTCCTTGTGCTTTCAGTGGCACCTTGGGCAAGGTATGTACAGGCTGCTTTACTTCTGAATTAACTTCACCGAAGTAATCCCAGTTTTCCTGTATCCTTTTCATAGGTCGGCCCAAACTTAGCGTGATGGGAGTGCTGTAAGCAGTGACTCAGCAGCACACCTGCCCTCCAGTACATGGTTGAACATCTCATGCTGTGTGTTTCATCTCCAGCATTGCTACTTCCTAAAGTTAGAAGCAAATAAAAGTCATGCTTCATGGAAAATAAACCTTTATAATTTCGGTCTCCAGTACCACCTGGTTTTCCATCCTCTCTTTTAACCTCTGACTGGATAACATTTCCCATGCTGATTGTATTAGTGTAGCATGGAAGTGAAGTACAGTCAAAGGCTAATCTTTTTGTGATTGAATATTAGATTCCTCATTTCAAGAGGCTCTCACACACAGCTTTTTGTCAGACTGATGGAAGATGGCAGGGATAGAAGAGAACTTGAGGGAAAAGTATGTGTGTCTTCTTCAGAATGGTTATATTCTCTTTTTCTTCCTAGTTTTTACATTATGGCAAATGGTATAATTGAGGGTTGTAATTTCAAGAAAGACTTTCATAACTGAGAAGCTAGCTTGACCAAATCTTCCTCAGAAGGCAATTAATTGACTGTGTTTAGGACTGACAAGACATCTGAGATGGGTCACCAGCAACTCAGCCTTGGAGCAGACAGAAAGGACAAACTTGGAGCTGCAGGATCTAAAAGGGAGTAAACATGCAACTCAATAATACCAATCCTGTGTCTCTTGTGGCATCTTTAAAAGTACAGAAAATTACATGTTAAAAGCCATTTTTTGCTATGTTTTGCAGGATGAAGACCTAGGGTAAACACTGTTGCTCCTCAGGCAAAGTCAATCCTTTACTCCTTATGCAGAAGGTGGTAACTTTCCAAGGTACTGGTCCTACCCGACTGTATGACCTAGTGCAGGACCTGAAAACCAGGTCAGGCCCCAGTACTTCCCATTCCTATCTCAAGGCAGCATTCTGATGTTTCTTCTTTCAACTACTTTTACAAATTTGTATGAATTGCTCTCCTCTCCCTGCCCCCAAAAGAAAACTAATGGAACCAGCTGTTAGCCGTGTTTGCATGCAAGGCAGTAAGGGTGGTGTCCAGAACGGACCTAGCAGTTAAAGTGACATGTGACACTGAAACAAGTAAAATATAATATGACAACACATAATACCTATCTCCAACCACCACCCAGTTCTGGAGGTTCTTACTTTGATTATGTGTCTCCTTGCATTACTTGAGTCCTCTATGCCTACAGGTTGGCTGCTGTTCAGTCTTACCAATCATGCTTTTTTATGTTGAGTAAAAGCACGAAAAGGTACAATCTGAAGTCCAGGTTATTTTTTGTTTATCATGGGATGGAGGATTAAAGGCAAAGGTAAATCCTTTGGGTTATCCAGTCGGGTAGCGGTTCTCAGAGCAAACGTAAGGGGCAGTGACAAGATTAGGCTGCTCAAAGAAAGTAGTGGGATCTTCCTTTCTGAAAACATGGAAGTGGTTCTCATCCCTCATCCTTAAGGGGTTCAGATCTTCCTCTGCCATCTCCTGGAAGAGACATTTGGTTTTGTTTGAGCTGCTGTCTAGCAAATAATGTGGGATTTGGGATGTTCATGGGAATATTGAGCCAAACAGTCAGCATAGCAAAGGGTCTTTGCTTTGTCACCTCACGGTTAAAACTCTTGCTGGGAATTTGGGAAGTGAAGGAGAGAATGACCAAAAAATCTTCTTCTATTTTAACACAGACATTCAGGAGAGGAGGAGGATTCTGTCCAAAAACCCTGAGGAGATGGAGCTGCTTCCCTGCAAGCCTGGGAGAGGAGTCTCCAAGAGACGTGAGATTGCAGACGTGTCCCTGTGTGCAGCATTGCCTATGAGCTTGGCCTGACATGACTTTCTGATCTGTGCGTGTGTTTTTTTTTGGGGGGGTCTATTTTCCACTCCCTCTCCTGAGTGCCCTGATCTCTTGCTGTCTGTTGGAGGCAAAGCAGCTTCTGGATTCACTCCCTACAGTACAAAAGTCTCAAAACAAAACACGATGTCACCTAATTGTGAGAGCTGAAATTATTTATGGACCTGGCCTTTGGAGTCAGAGCCTCAAAACTTCTTTAATTACCTTTGGGGATCTGTGCACAGGATGCCATGGTGATGAGAATAATATTTGGAATTCAAGTCTTGTCTACTGTGCTTTAGCAGCTGGAATTGGCAAGCAGCTGATTATGACCATAACAGAAATCATGCCAAAAACCTACATACACACAGTTTGGAGTGTTGGCTTTTTAATCAGACATATAAAACTCTTGTTATCTTTCTTAAGCCCTGCTGGAAACAATGTTTGGAAGGAAAGCTCCTGTTCAATATTCAATGTCCTTATGCAATCTGAATCTTTACCTATAGAGCTGCCTTTCAGAAAAAATCCTCACCAAAGGAGAAAAGGCTAGAATGTATTTGTTTTTCTTGATACTGCTATCTGGGACATTAATATATATACACCAATAAACAAAACCTGAAAATGCAAATTATTCCTACTACAGATCCATACCAACACTGCTGGAATTAGGCTGAATCTGCCATTGTTTGATTCAGACTTTATAAAATAAGAGCTCTGGGGACAACTTAAAAGTTTAAGATGATTTGTTTGTCAAAGGAAACAATCCAGATTGATTAGCAGACCATGGCAATTGTCAGCACATTACTTTTATGGCAGCACTGATGACATCTGGGGACAGTTGCTGCTTTTCAAATTCGCCTCTGAGGACCCACCAAGGCACAGCTACACTTGCTCGCTGCAGACCACAGACTGGTGCTGCAATTGTTCCAAGAGGAATAAGAGGTCTGGAGGCTCCTGAAGACATCTCATAGCTGGTCTAGTCTTAAAACACAAAGGGACAGATTTCCCAAGAAGAGTAAAAGTTTTCCAAAGAAAATGAAAGTGGTTAGAAGTGATCAATACTGATCACTGATGAATACTCAGCTGGGCAGGAAGGGGGCTGGAAGAAGTGGTTTCTAGTCCTACATTCATCATGCTTCCAGTGTGACTTTGGGCAAGTTGCTTTTGCATTTGCTGTTTCTTTTGCTTCCCATGGTCCTTCTTGTTAATACAGCAACACGAAAGCAATGATGGTTTCTTTACTGCGTTGAAGGTATGTGAAGGGGAAGGTATATGTAGAACTGATTTCCTCCACCTGATTTTTTGGCTGGCCAGATGCAAGACAGCTCTTGTACTGGTGGCATATCATGGAATTAGTGCATAACTACCCAAGCTAATGTATCCAACTCACAGGACTCTGTGTAGGATGATGTAAGACTTGGGACCAGAAATAGTTCACATTCAGCCAGATCGTAGCAGTCTATCAGCCCCAGCCACGTGGGATTCATCTGAGCAAATAAACTGGTTGTCTAGTCTTGCTTTGGCACCACAGGGAAATTGGCACATTCAAGGCATGATTCATCTTGCCCTAAAGCCGATATCTAAAATAGGTCAGCTGAGCGTGCTGCAAAAGTGCCTGTTTCTCTTCACTGTTACAAAGGATGGGAGGCTCAGTAAGACACAGATGTCTCCAGCGTGGATGTTTTGAATTAGGCAAGATGAATCCTGTCTATGCTGTATTTTTATAAAACGCCTTATGTGATGGATAGTCAGGTCTCAAATTGGAAGTACAAGTCCAATTAAAAAGTACAGTGTCCTCAAGGGCCCTTGCAGAAATGCGTTCATGCTGTGCTCAAGTCTAACCTAAAGCCCTGATGGTTTTTTTGCTAATATTTAGTGGCTATAAGTTGCTAGACACTTCAGTGTTTGGTCCTCTCTATCACTTTTGTTTACTGACTGAATTAAAAGATTTAATGGATATTTTTAGAGATTTGTCCCATAACTTCAAAATGATTTGGATCAGGCAGCATACACATTTCCCCCTTTCCTCCATGAAGAGCTATAGGACTTATAACTGAAAATATGAGTTTGCTCATTTTTGCTATTTTCTTCCTTTTATTTTTTCCTTTGTCTTGTAGCAATCCATAACCCTGTGATTGTGCCACAGCTAAGAGGGGAAGATTTTTTGAGTAGTTTGGTATGTCTTGAACTTAGATATCTAATCAATTTGCACTAACAGCTATGGAAACCAATATAACAAGCCAGGGCTATTCTGTCTCTTTCTCTTTCTTACATTTGAAAAAATAAATCTGAACAGCGACATAAGTGAGTCTTGTATAATTACTCTTCCATTTGTATTTCTAGACTTGTCAATCTGGCAAGCATCACAGAGTGGGATTAAAAGCTTTCTCCTTCTCTCTCAATCAGACATTTCATTTGCTTCCGTGTTTTACAGTAAATATAATCAGTTCAGCAGGAGATGGTTTTGTTCTCTGCAGTGGTGTCTTCCTAGTCAAGGGAGTTCTTATTAGCAGCCCGGATAGGAAGTCAGTTGACATGAGCGCCCAGTGCGGAGTGCCTTTACAGCCGTAGCCAGAGCGCTCAGGGCTGGAGTCCCTGTGGGGCACCTGAAAATGTGTCTCCCCAGCAGGAAAGCCAAGGACCTCTTCTCCTCATTTGCTGGTTGGGGTTTAGGGGACTTCAAGTGTGGGTCACACTCAGCCGCCCTCCAGGTGGGAGCAGGATGATGCCGTAAGTCAGTTGGGTGGTTGCTGGGCCAACGGCAGACCATGCAGATCCGCCTTACCTCCCTTTTTGTCCCAAATGAGGGGTCTCTGGGAGGCTCCTCCAACCAGGCACGGGCCGCAGCCAGGGACACAGGGAGTCCTTCATCTTTTGCCCTGGGATTGGCCCCAGTTTGGCAGGAAGGGGAGGTGCTGGAGCATGGCAAGGCCTGGCTGTGGAATGGAGGGGGCCATGCTTGGTGGGGCTTGGACTGAGGGAACACCAGCGAGGACTGTGAGTGGTCTGGCACACTGTAGAGGAGAGGAAAAAAGGAATTTTCAATTAATGAAGAATTATGCTTTGGGCGCTTTAATATCTCTAAGTTTAGACAACAGCAGAGCAGGGAGTTTTAAATATTGTTTTCTGTGCATTTAAGCCCCTGAATTCCACTTGCACCTCATTTAATTTGTCTTTGTCCTTTCTTTCACCCTGACTTGCAGGCTCTGTGCCTTGATTTCCAACACATAAACACAATACAAAATACAATAAAAAGGAATTGGAAACACTTTGGTTAAGCCTTGGCGACAGCTGGTGTGTAAATGCAAAGACTTACACTGTCTCTCAGTACAGAGCAACCCTTAGCGCTTCACTGTTTATAACTTTTGCGTGGTCAGACCCACAGATACACCAGTACTTCAATGTTTTCACCGATTGCTCCATTTCCCAATTCTGTATATGAATTTGAGAGAGACGTCAAGTTTCATACAGCATAAGTCCTTTGCCAGTCCTTCATTAAACAAAAAGCAAACCTGCCCCTAAGCCCCAAGGATCGCTTTTTTCCCCCATATTTTTCCCAACATGTTTAATCACTTTATAAGGACAAATTGTAAATTTTCTACCTACTGACTTTGCAAAAGTCAACCTAAGAGTTGATATTTCTATTCTTTCCTGTTGTCACCACTAATAAATATTCTGTGGTGCGGCCTGAGCTGACAGTTGTGATGATGAGACGGGGTGGAACAGAAATACTTGATCTTCTGTGGCTGCGCTGACAGCTGGTGTGGACTGGCACGGCTCCAGCGGAGATCTGGCCCCTGGTCCTGAATTCGTACAGGGAATCTGTCTGCGAAGGCAGGAGCCATTTTACAGCCTGCATTTACCCTTAGCCTGATGGGTTTTAATAGCTGGTATCAGGGTGCTGTTGCATCCTACAAGGTATTGAAGAAACATAATTAAGAGCAACCATGCTGCATAAAGTGGATTTAAGTGGAAATCAGAGAAAATGGACAGGAGAGGATGCGATGCATGGCAAAGCAAACTGGTTTTCAAAGCAGGTGAGGTTTTTAGCATTATGCTGCTGGTATTTGAAGGAGAAAAGCTAGTAAAGTGGGGACGTCGGGAGCACTCGTCTCCTGAAAAGCAAGGAGAGGCTGCTGAGCCAGCCCAGCAGTGTGACAGTGGCAGCGAGCATCCCGCCCAGCGAGGCGTGCAAGCTGTTGCACAGCCCCACACCAGCCAAGAGCAGAGCAAGCCAAGGCGCCAGCCCGGGAGCCAAGCGGTGATCCAGCTGCCGCTTTCGGGGAGGGGAGAACGGACTCGGCGACTTTGCCGAGCTTGGCACTGGAGCCCGACAGCCCGGCCAACCGTGCCCCTCGAGTGCGCGTGGCAGTAGGCAGCGCTTCTGAAGCAGATAGATAAAGAGGTTGTACGGGGACCACTTTCCACACAGCAATTAACAGGAAGAGACGGCACTGAGCGAATATTTCAATTGCATATACAGGAGGTGCCAATATGTTTTGCCGTTCTGCGATTGTGTTCTGGAGGTGCCAGCAGCGCCGTTACAGTGAAGGGTCTGTTCGGTTGGCATTTCCACTGTAAACCTAATTTTTGCAAGGGGTTATAATTCGGCCATTTTTAATTAACGAGGGGATTAAACTTGGCACGTGGGTACTCAAGGGCTGTTTGTTGCTGGTTTAATTTATTTTTTTTAATCCAATGTGCTAGGCCCATCTCAAATAATATTTTTTGTTTCCACTTGCTGGGGTTGACTTTAAATATCTCAACGCATATGTGTGTGCCTATATCTATGTATAAGAGAAATGAGATTTACCAAGGTGAAGAACTGCATTGGAGTAGGTGAGGAGCTTGCCGAAAGATCCCACGTTCCCAAGGCCACTGTAACTCATACCAACTATCTGCTGAAACAGGGTATGCAGAAGCAGTTGCAAATTTTTTGCTGAGTCTCAGAGCAGAATTTTGTCCACTTGGGACATGCAGAAAGTTTTTTCCAGACTTAGGCATCATTCTTGTACACAATATTTTGATAAATAAATATTAGTAGCTCACAGCTTCAAAAAGAACCAGGCAGCTTGCTAGTAAGTCTCTCTTATAATGTATAAAACCTTGTAAATAATATGACACTGTAAACAGTTATGTATCATAGACTACATTATTCTAAAACCCAAAAGTTATAGGGCCATAAACGTCTCAGTATTCCTTCTGCAGTCTTCCCTTATACAAGTTTCCATTTTTTTGTCTCTGCACCATGTTTAAGAGAAGATTTCAAAAGAGTATGTACAATTTGTAACAGGTATTTACACTGACTTACAGAATTATAGTGCTGGAAGGAATGAAAGAGTACCCGCTATGCCAGTAGCACTCTTGAGAGCTGCTTTTTTCTCTTTTTTTTTTTTTTAAATCTGTTTAAAACCTGCTTTTTAATGATGTAGAGTCCACCTTGTCAGAAACATTTATTCCAATTCTCTAATATCCCAGCCACTGGAAAGTTCTTCTTCGTATCTAAACTGAATCTCCCTCTTCTTAACTTAATCCCATTAATTCTTGTCCTATATGCCCCAGATATGGAAAACAGATTGTCCCTTGCCTTTTCACAGCATGTTTTTCATGTGCCAGAAGGTTGTTGCCTTGTCTCTTGGTCGTTCTCGCTCCTTCAGGCTTTCCAGCTTCCCCAACACGCTGTGTTTTCGAGGCTTCTGAAAATTTGTCTATCATTTAAAAAATGTTTCTTACCTCTTTCTAACTGTTCCGGCCTTCCTGGGAGTGCTGAAGGTTTTGAGCGGTGTTTCAGCAGCGTCCTTGCTGTGACCCCTTCGAGCTCAGCAATACTGCACCTCTCAGGCCCTCTGCTCTTTCATGCATGGTTTCTTAAGCATCATCTACACGTGACCACAATACATAGAGTACACAGCTTGGACTCATCAGGAAGAATGACAGCATCTCTGGTTTTGTACAAGTGCTTCATAACCCTGTTGACAAACACCCAGCTGGAAGGATCTGCAACATGGCTATATCTGAACCCTTGAGCTGGTGACCAGTGGGTCCTCAGTTGCTCATGAGACCAAAGCTCTGTGATGAGCAGAGGTATAAGAGTGAAATGTAAATCCCTCAGGGTCTATATTGCTCTAGCAAAAAGCCTGTGTGCCATGTGAACCACTTGCACAGCTGACAGGGTCCATTGTTCACAACAGAGGTGTCCTTTGGTCTCACCAAAAGTCATGTCCTGGATTGGCAAGCCTACAGCTTTGTCTCAGCTTTGACCATAGTCTCTGGGCAGCTTCAGGAGTCACTGAGCTGGTTTGGTAATTACCATGAACAATTTCCATCTGTCTGTGATGTCTGTCAGTTTGCTGGACCATGGCCATCTCAGCTGATGTCTGTCTTCATGCCATCTTTGGGGATGGGCAAAATGGAAATCTGAAATACAAAGCAGGTGGGTAACAAAGGATGGAACAGAGGAAGCCCTTTATGTTCTAGCACTTGGGATGGGATTCAGCCTGAAGCGACACCTGTGTTAGGTCTCTATGTGCATGCTTAAGTCTTTAAGTTCCTGTTATTTTCAGTGGAGGTGAAGTCAATCTAGAGAGCAGCACAGCAGACCAGGCAGTCAGGGCTTGATTTGTTAGATCAAACACAGATGTCAATCCAGAAGAGCAGAGGTCTTCCTTAGGTCCTGTGTCATATCTGCCAGCCCCATGCCCCCAGCTCAACTTTCGGTGAAGCTGACTTGCTTTGTGGGCTCTGCTGGCTCTGAGGGGAGCCCAGGGACCAAAATCGCGCAATGTTACTTAAATCTGGTGCCTCAGAGCTGAGCTCTGGCATTGACCCATGACCACCTTTGTTTTTTCAAATGAAACGCTCCAAATGCGTGGAGCTTGGAGGATGCTTTGATTAAATTCACAGTGAAAACATTTTAGGTACAACATAGCTGCTACATAGATTTCCAGTGATTTTTTTTTATAGCCCTGCTTTCCCTGCAGCCCCTCTACCTTGACATGCAACCAGGTGTGTTTCCAAACTGGGTTTTTGGTTGGCCGTTGGGTTGCAGCACAAGGGAGAAGCCGTAGGGGTAGATGAAGAAATCTGTGTGTTTTGCTCGAGTCCCTGCACCGTCCCTGGCCACGCTGCAGGCAGCCATGGTTTGAGGGCTCAGTTTAACTGGTGGCCTCTAAAGTGAGAAAGGGGTTTTGCGTGAACAAGGAAGTCACCACAGCAACTACGATCACTTTTGGCAATGCACGCTCCCTCTGGACTCCTTTCACTTAATTCAGAGGTGACACAACACCCAGAAGTCCAGAGAACTGTTCAATAAATGATATCAGCTGCCTTCTGCTCTCTGGATGGAAAAACTCCCCAGGGGGAGTTGGTTCCTCTTTTCTAGTAGCAATTGGGTGGGAGGAGAAGGACAAGAGCATGATGTTCCCCTTCCTGGGAAGGCTGAGGGCTATTCCTGATTTTAGGATTTGAGGAAGGGTATTTTTGCAGGAAGCGTGGCAGCTTGCGTGAGCTGAAGGTTGTTTTTCTCCTATGAATTGCTTTGCCTCGGGGTGGTGAGGACGCTGTTTGAAGGGGTACAGCGTTCACTGTTCCCCAGTGTGATGGGTTTGTCATCCATGGTAGTGCTGCTCCTGGGGTATGTATGTTTGTCAGTTGAAATTTTTCTGCAATTTTCTTGACAAGAGCAGTGAGCGACACATTCCCTCAGGAGTTATTTCCATGGTTTTACTATTCTTCAGGCTTCTGTGACATTTCCCAAGTCCAGTTGTTGGAGCCTCAGGTTCAAGCATCTACACTGCCCTGGACCACGTCCCAGCAGGGATAATTTGGCCCTGCAGCAGCAAATACATTGACTTCTGTAGCTCATGGTATGCACAGTCTGGGGGTGGGTTTTTCTTGTAAAACCTTAAAAACCCGTGGTGGAAAGCTCCATCACCAGGTGCTCAGTGGCACCAGGTCCAGCATAATTTTTCATTCTTGTAAATCCCATCAATGTCTAAAAAATGAAGCTTAAAAAAAACCCCCCAAACTGCTTTTGTTTTCTTCTTAGGTAGAGAAACATACAGGACTGACATTTTCAAGCTTTCAGTGATACATGAAACACATGCATACAACTCCAGGAATGCCAGCTATTAGGAAAAGCACCACTTGCTATGAGTTTCTTGGTAAAATCATGGCAGTTGACACCACCAAGCAGCAAAAACAAACTACATAAACCCAGCTGCTCTTCTGCGTGTGTTAACACTGCCTGTGCTTCTCTGGCCTGAGTAGTGACATGTCTTTTCCAAATCTCTGGTCAGCTGTAAAAATTTAGACAAAGCAACTCTTGCTGTCCCTGGACTTTAGGGGTCTCTGATGACCCTTGGTTGAGAGTGAGGGGTCTCAATGGACAGACCATGAGGTCTCCTCCATCTTCATCACAGTGAAAAGAGAGGAGGAACTGCCATTTTTTTTTTCACCCTGAAGGTGCATCCACACAAATGGTTTGATTTTCTGGTTGCCCCCCATCTGTACTGCATGCGTGGGTGCAGGTTCACTCCCCAGCTTTCAACCAGCTTGTTCTCCTCAATGTGCAACCCTGAGGGTGGTTGCTCCAGGGTTTGCTTCTCACCTCTTCTCTGGACTCCACCAAGGCTGGTCCTCTCTGCCCTCACATCCCTCTGTACCCCACCCCAAGGTAGGCACCGCATATTTTCAGTAAACTGGGATGGAGCTAAATTAAGATCTTTGTATTTCTGGCCAAAGGAAGAGGGACTGATATCAGGTACCTGAGATCTGTTACCAACCGCTATGGAAAAAGAGAAACCTATCTTATCTGTTAGTGTTGTTGTTGTTATTATTATTATTATTATCATAATTATTCTAAGAACCTACCGAGGCCCTCTTATTATGTTGTTAAAGTCAACGTTGTCCCTGTGCACAGCATTCTTCAACCTGGGAAAAATAAAGAATTTTTGATAAAGATATGCTGATAAAGTTGCTAATTAGTTTCTCATCTTTAAAAATATGGCTGCAGGGAACTGGAGCGATCTCTTTGTTGCAGGACATTGTAGGTTGAAATGTATAGATGCTTGATTTCCTCTGCAGGGATCTCACAATATGCTAATTTGTCCTTGCAGCAGGGTTTTTTTTTTTAGGTCTTTGCCACTCTATTTTGCAAATCCGTTATGTCAAAATATGATCAATCATACGTGCACAAGATGCAGGCCTCCACCAACGTATATTGATATGTGTGTGCACGCATGTTCACACATATATATATAAAAAAATTAAATAAATCCACAGATATGTGTGTATGCATATATTTATATACACACAGAGATATATTTATATTATTTTATATCATTTAATGAAATTAAATGTTTAATGAAATTAAATGTTAATTTTTTATAATTATCTATAATATGTGCATACACATGAAATTTGACATCTATTTAGGAACTCAGCATGTGAATGGCTAATTGAACTCATAGGGCTTAGCTCTTCTAGGGAACATTTCACTCTCATTTCACTTCAGATATATAGTTTATAGTCTCTATTCAACACATACAGTTTGCAAGCTGAAGTTGTATGCTTGCCTATGCATTTTCCTAACACTTCTATCTGAACTCTCATTATAATTTATTTTCAATAGTTATAATCTGTCATTTTTAAAAGTTGCATAATAATGTGGTTGGTTCATATGAAAAATGATGTTTGGTCTAAATTTGGCTACGATTGTGACATTGCTGTTAATATTTTTGTAAGCTTGACGCCCACAAGCTGAAAAGACAGGTGGCAAGTTTATTTTTTAAACTTCCCTTTCAACCACCTCCCCCCAATTAAAAAAATAAAAAAACACATAGAAAATTTTCAACACATTCACTGGACTTTCTATGTTCATTTCCAGCAAAACTTCTCTGAGGCAAAGGATAAAGTCTGAGTTTTTTACCCTTTCAGCTAAAATAAATAAATAAATAAATTTTCAGGTGCTGAGAAGTAAAAATATTCCTTATTCAATGAAAGCCATCAGCTGTAAACACTATGTTGTTTCTTCCCTGGCCCTGATGGGACCCCATGGGAATGAGCTGGAGCATCTCGTGCCCTCTCCCCACCAGCACTGCCTTCTGCATGGACCACAAAAAGGCACCAAAGGACATTTTTCTCCCTTTTCAAGCTTCCTTAAAGGGGGAAAAGAATAGGGAGGAAAGGACAATTCCTTCAGTTTTGGGGAGAACGTTAGTAACTGGCCCGTTGTGTGTAATTAATGTGAAGGTGGTCCATGGCAGTGCTGTGTCACAGCCAGCTCCATCCTCCCAGCTCCCGGCGTATGTCCTGGCTCCTCCTCTGTGCTGGGCCTGGGAATTATTGTCCAATATCAGATTTTTTTTCCCCTCTCTCCTTCTCTGGGTGCTGAAGCAAAGTACCAAAAGGGGCTCCTGGTGTTGCATCTTCACGCAGCTGAGAAATGGGAATGTCTTGTCCCGAGCAGCACCTTGTGGCTTGCAGAGCTGCCAGGAGCTAGAAGCTAAATGTCCCAAACATGGAGTTTTGTGGCAAAGGTCCCAAACATGGAGTTTTGTGGCAAAAAATTGCATTGCTCTTGAAATGACTGAACCAGGTGGTTTTCTTCTCCATTTTTTTGAATTTTGAAAATGATACTTGGAAAAAAAGTAGTTTCTAGTGTTTGAAAACCTGGTTTTAGAGCATTTTCAAGAACATCTTTTGGAAAAGCAGACATGACATCTTTCATTAAAAACAACCCAAACAGCTTTTTTTGGCAACTTTTTAAAAATTCGATTTGTTTCAAGTTTTATTTCTCTGTACTGCTTTTGCCTTGGTTACTCTCCTGAAGAACCAGCTGTGAGGAAGGAAAAGTTTTGCATATCTTTTCCTTCTTGTTATCCAAAACCCTTATAAAACAGTTGTGAATCACCCTGAAAAAGATTCTCAGTTTTCAGTAGTGGGGCCAAACCAAACAATAATTCTAAATGACATTCTTTCTAGGTCTGTCCTGAGCAAGAACAAACACTCTCCTAATGTGATCTCAAACTATTTTTGAGCAGTTCAGTCCCTGCTCAAAAATAGTTTGAGATCACATGGAAGCTTTTCTATCATCCTGATGGTATTCTATTTGGAGTCTTAAAATTTTGTATGACAGCGGAAAATTAGGAAATCTCAGAAAAGGAAACATTAAACTCTTGTGAGCTTTGGGGGAGGCTCTTTTGCTGCTTTTTTTTCTTTCTTTTCTGATTTCAAACTGTTTACTGGTTTTTACTCAAAACTGCAAACTGTCGTTTTACCTGTTGCTGCTCTTTTCAGGGAGGAAACTGTCCCCCTCCAAGCTCCTGGGCTTGTGGTAGGAAAGGTGGAAGGGTGTGCTGGCACGGATTTAGGGCTGGGGGAGTCATTTCTGTGGGGCCAGTGTAAGTTCAGCAAAGGCTGGCTGTGACCTAGAGCAGTTGCCAGCTCATCTGTCATGGATGTACAGAGAGTTGGTGGTGACATTTTTCATCTGTCAAGAAACATGCTATCCCAAATGTCACAAGTAAGGTTTTTGGTTTTGTTTTTTTGCTAGCTGTTCCCCATTTGCTGTTGTAATGGCTGGGGATAATGAAGCTCTTGTGCTGTACACACCTCCCCTCTGACCTGAGATGAGCTGTGAAGGCCATGCAGGTCCTGTGCACGCATCACTCACACCAAGCTGGCTCAGGTTGGTGGTGCCCAGGGAGAGCTCAAGGAGCCCCAGGCAACCTTCTGGAGACCACCACGGCCTGTCCTGGGCTACATGGGCAGGAGCTGCCTTTAGTCTTTTCTTCTGTTTCTTCCCTTGGCAGGCACAGAAAAACAGATCTTCCTTCTGTGCTTTTGTTCTCACTATTTCTGCACCCAGTGAAAATGGTGCAATTACTCTGAATAAATGCACACTCATCTAAAATAACCTGCTTTCACAGGGAGTTGCTTTTTCCCAGAGCCTGAGCCTCCTGAACGTGCAGGAGCTGCAGGAACATGTCCCATATTCAGCGGCATGTTTACACTGACAGCTCATTAGTGACGTGATGAGTGGTGCTGCAGTGGCATGGTGTCGAAAAACATGGGAGCATGTTGAGCTGCAGGATCACTGGGTTGGCTTTGGGTGGGGATGGGACACGGCTATTTGGATGCAAGATGAACTGAGGAGGCTGTGAGCGACCAGTGATGGGAAGGATGAATTTAGGGAGGGATGGGTTAGATAATAAATGATGAGGCTGCCAGTAACAAAGACAAAAGGGGTTTCTGAATGAAAAGGCAATTATTTGATCAAAGGGGAAGGGGAGGGGAATAAATACCAGCGGGAATGACAGAGTGGTGCTCTGGAGTTGCCTCCTTCTGCCCCAGGGGACCATAGACGCCCACCCTACCTGTCAGCTACTGTCTCATACTGACTTCCCTGCCGCCTCCGCTGCCTAATTGCTCCTGCCTTTATTTCACCCACCGGTTCCTTGTCTTTTGATTGACTGGTTGGTTGTCTGTTCTTCAGATCACCTTCTCCATCGGTTCCCACCCACCGGCCTTCTTGTTGGCACATTTGTTATTTTCAGTCCTCACCACCTCCTCCGCTGTTCTCCTGAGATGTTTCACTGGCCCTGGTTAGCCCTGGATTGCCAAATCCTGACTCTGCTCTCACCAGACAACCACATTTAATGTCTTTACTAACTAATCATGCCCCATCCTTACATCCTCTATGGTTGAGGATGGGTGGGCAGGCACCAAAGGCCACCCTGGGTCCTCACAGGCACAGGAGGCTGGCTGGGCCAGGGGCAGGGACATGCTGGTGTTTTTTCACCACATGCACATGTAGAGGAGAAACTGTTGTCCTGCCTCTTCATTTTGACTCTGATACAGCTACAATGAGAAACCAACATCTCTTGGCCTCCCTCAGTCAGGATGACCTCTCCTCTGAGACTCCTAAGGGCCAGTCTTTGCACCTGGAAGCCAATTCAATATAAAAGCCTTAGGCATCTAAACCCATAATTAGACTTTTACTAAGCACCCCTGTTCCCTCCTCTCCAAATCTTGCTGAGCCCACCTCTCCTCCAGGACAGAGGACATGGGCATCTTCACAACAGTGGGAAGTCTACTGCAAATCATGGCAAAGCTCCTTAAATAGTCACTTGCATTTTTGCCAGGCATGAGCCCACCGCCATGGGCTCGCACAGAGCCCAGCAGCCCTGCGCCTTGGGCAGAAGGTGATTATCTCCCTCACCATCCCATTGCACCACTGTGGGGCTGTTTCCCATGCCGGGCTGGGTGCCCCAGTGTGTCTGTACACCCTCTTGGGCTCAGCTGAAGAGGGAGACAGGAACGTTATTTTTGCCTTGTGTTGAGGAGTCTCTTTTACCTCTGACTAGTTCCCTTTTGCAGGAGATTTTGTAGATGAAGGTTCATCAGAGGATAAAAATCAATGCTTTGTAGTGTGTCTCCTGTACATGCACTTGACAGCTGACAGCTTCATCGCTGGGTGATGTGGCAGAGAGCCTGGACATTACAGAGGAGCCCTTCCCAGGGATGGGGGCCACCCAGGGCACCCCGCAGCCACTGTGAGCATCTCAAGGTCTTGTGTGCACAGGGGAGGACGTGTCCAGGCAAACAATTATTACTTGTTGATTGTGGAGAGGAGGTATTTTTTGCATATTTACTTAACAGCTAGAGGAAGGGTGGAAGAAGATGTTGTTATCACTTGAGTGATGCGCTGTTTCTCCAGAGGGTTGTCTTGCGCAGCACAGAGAGGCTCAGGGTTGGCGGGTGGGTAAGCATTGCCTCCTTGTGAGCCCAGAGTAGGACGTTCAGAGATCCTAGAAATCCTGGCCAAAGGGCTCAAGCTGTGATGTTCAGTTATGTTAAGAGGGATCTTAGCATATTTAGAACTGATCCTGCCATGCACGTTTTTCACAGATAAGAGGTCTTTTCCCTGGGCAATGAGCTCATGGGGTGGTCAGGCATTGCCTGGGTCACTAAAGGTGTTTTAGCATAACTGTTTTCAGGCCGCATGAGCTCTGCTGTGCTGGCTGAGAGCTGCCTAGCAAAGGATGTCTTTAATCTGTGCCACATTAACCATGGCCACGGGGCATTGGTAGTTTTGGGGCATGAACAGCATGATATCAGTGCAGCCCACAGAGCCATGCACTCGGTGGAGCTGGCTGTATCCGTGAGGCTGAGGGAGAACCGAGTCCTCTGGCTCCAAGATTTGCATAATGGCTTTTACATCTTTAAAGGAAACAGGTTGTATTTGCCAGGAAACTCACCTGAGCTACCTTTTGGGGGAGGTAATGAATGCCAAATACATTAATTACAAATAATTTGCTCATTTTTTTTTATTCTAAGCCTGAGCCACTTATAATCATAAAATAGACTGAAACATCAAGAATTCAAGACCTGCCTTCATGTCTGGCCATGCAGGGTAGTGCAGCTCAACCTACTAAGAGTCCTTCACAAGTTAAAACAGGGAACTACCATGAGAAGGTGAAATTCAACGAAAGAGACACCAGAGTAGGATTTGGGAGACCTGGGTTAGCTGCTGGCCTCCTGCAACCTTCGGGAAAAATTGGGCCAGCCTGGTCTTTGCCATCTCTTTCCACTCTTTGCCTGACTCATGTCTTTGGACGACAAGTTCTCTGGGACATGGGATATCTCTTCCTATCTATCTGCACAGTGTCTTGGAGCTCATCTCTGTGTTGTTAGTGTCATAAGCGCCATTTCCACTGCACTGAAACACTGCAAGTCCAAAAGTGTTTTCTGAAATGGTTTGACTCTGAAACCAAATGGCAACATTTTGCAATAAATAACCTCCTTAAATATTTAATTTCAGCTTGGTGAAAACATTTTGCTTTGAACTGTTCCTAACTCAAAGAGGTCAGTCCTTTTAAAATTACTTTTTTTTTTTTTTTTAATTTCATATAAAAATAATTTCCAGGCTAGGGAAATTACTTTCATTGAATGTCAACAAAATTTTGCTATATCATTTCTGTTGCATTGCAACCCTGAAACAGCCATCTCTGAACTGCTTTTCACCATAGCTGCAGATGGTTGGGTGGTAGTTGTGTTCTCATCCTGCAAGTGTCTGAATTTTAGTCTTGAAGCTTGAGATCCCCAGTAGCCATTAAAGTCAATGTTCATCAGCTGTCACTTTATTCTAGTGGCTTAAATAGTGCAATTTTCATTTCTTGAAGAAAAAAACCTGCTATAATCCTGTGTCTCCTCTATCATATGAGAGTATACTGGAGCTTCCATTAATCACTATAAGTTGCTGAGAGATCATAGGCAGAAAAGCACTTGAAAGAGCAAAATTCTCTAAATGTTACAAACTTAAACAAGAAAAACTCAAAATTGCAGTAAAAATCAACTTCAGAATTGCAATTTATAATTATTTTATGCTGCTTGCAACTGGGATCTCATGGATGAAAAAGAAGAGCAGATTTGGCTCTATTGGCTCACTGTATATGCTTGATTGCTCTCTCTTAGCTCAAGTCATAAAATCATGGAATCGTAGAATCATTTAGATCAGAAAAGACCTTGAAGATCATTAAATCCAACCATTAACCTAGCACTGCCAAGTCCAACCACTAAACCATGTCCCTAAGCACCACCCAGGGATGGTGACTCAACCACTTCCCTGGGCAGCCTGTTCCAGTGATTGACAACCCTTTTGGTGAAGAAACTTCTAATATCCAACCTAAACCTCTCCTGGTGCAACTTGCATTTTCTCTTGTCCTATCACTGGTTACTTGGGAGAAGAGACCAACACCTACCTGCCTACAACCTCCTGTCAGGTAGCTGTAGAGGTCGATAAGGTCTCCCCTCAGCCTCCTTTTCTCCAGACTAAACAACCCCAGTTCCCTCAGCCGCTCCTCATAAGACTTGTGCTCTAGACCCTTCACCAGCTTCGTTGCACTTCTTTGGACACGCTCCAGCACCTCAATGTCTTTCTTGCAGTGAGGGGCCCAAAACTGAACACAGAACTCGAGGTGCAGCCTCACCAGTGCCGAGTACAGGGGGACGATCACCTCCCTAGTCCTGCTGGCCACACCGTTTCTGATACAAGCCAGGATGCTGTTGGCCTTCTGGGCCACCTGGGCACACTGCTGGCTCATATTCAGTTGGCTGTTGACCAACATCCCCACATTCTTTTCCGCTGAGCAGCTTTCCAGTCAATATATACCAAGATATACCATCAAGAAGACATCAAAGGTTGCATTCTGGTCAAAAGTGACCAAATCTAAATCAAAAAAACACATTTGAATTCACATTTTCAGCTCTGGGCAGTAGTATTGCAAAATGCCATGGTGAGTGGAGTTTGAAAATCCCTCCTGATGCTCTGTTTTCTGGCTGGAAAGGACTTTTAAAAAGTTTCGCTTCTATATTGAAAAGAAGGGATGGAGGGAAAAATTTGAGTTTGCCTAAATTGCTTAAGAATCCGTATTTGTGTTATTTCTCCTTCAGCATGTGCTTTCTAGTTCCAGAACAGCAATGGATGTTAGGGAAAAAGATCAGCAATAGGATAATGGGAAAGAGCATTATAGAAACTATAACCTTTATAACTCGAATAAAGAGATCCTTTATGCTGCATTGACCCTGGGAGGGGAACATGTCGTGCCCGTTATTTACCTATCTGATCAGGACATTGGCCTTTTTATTACAGGAGGCATTTTCCAGATTGGTTGATTTCCCAAACGAAGACTGAGGATAATATCCGGAGGCTCAATACCTTCTTTAAAGACCATGTAGCCAAAATTCATGACCCAGTTTCAATATTTGCAGCATCCCAATGGGAGCAGATGGGTCTTGTTTATTTGGTTGGTTGGTTTTTTTAATTGCTTACCCTTTGCTTATGGGTTGATCCTCCTTTAAACATGTTTGTTATTCTGAAGAATCTGCTAAATGGGTGCGTGCAAAAAAACCCCTTTGGATTCAGCTCCCGTGGTGTTGCTGAGTGCCAGGCACCCAGCACAAAGTACATTTATGCTGTGTCATCAGCTTCCTCTGTTGCTGGGTATTATTACTTCTCCATGGCTGGATGCTTCTATCTTTTAAAGCAGAACAATCAGGAATAAAGAATGTCAAATGAGAAATGAACTATGAAGGACAAATATTTCCATTTCTGCACAAATAACCTGTCCCTGTTAGCCTTGGATGATGGTCCATGTGCAAAAAAAGAAGCCATTATCCAAGTACCTGGCTGAGCAAAACACCGATTGCATGTTTATTTATGAAAAATAAAGGCAATTCCTGGCCTGCAAGCTCAGAAAGGATCATTGTCTTATCTAATTTTCTCTCCTCTGTAGGAAGCCCATTGTTTCCACCCTGTTTCCTGTTTGAGGTTTTGTCAGGTTTCAACTTCCCATCATGGCTGGTTCAACCATGCAAACAAATTCCTACAACTCTGCATGACATATCAGTTAATAAAGACTACACCGGCAGGTCAGAAGAACTTAAAAAAATTATGTTAGTGCCAGGGTGTAAGCCTGAGCACAGGTTTTGTGTGGTCAGCTTGGTGGAGATGTCCTGTCCTGTAAAGATCGAAGCCTGTTCAAAGATTATGGGTTAGTCACCCCTGATCGCCAAGAACATTAAAAGTCTTTGCCTCTGTGCTTTGAAGTGAACGATGACAGTTCAGTACAGGAGATAGATCTGTCTGTAGCTCTAATTAAGAATTTACTGCTGCATCTTTTGCACCAAGTGCCAATGAGGGTGAACACAATATGTGGTTAGTTTATGACCGGTTTTTCTTGTCAGAAATAAGCTTATAAAAAAAAAAAGAAGCAATGATGCCGGTAATAATTAAATAACACTGAACTGGAAGCTGGTAGCTACGTGAGACTGTTTCTGCTGAACTGAGTTTGGTCATTTATGATTTGTAAATGCAAGTGCCGCTGACTCTGGGAATCCTTTGTAAAGAGACCTATTGCTTTTGTCAGTGAAAGAAGAATACGGATCCATTTGGAGCAACTGGACTAAAGCATGGTTTTACCTGCCTCCCAGGCACGGAATGATGCTTCTGAATGCTGCGGTACAGACTCACATTTGAATGAGGCTATTGTCTGGAAACAGAACAAATTAATTTCTGGTTTCTACATTTATTAGGCAATTGTATGAAACCATTTTTCATGTTTTAATTCACTCTGCATTAACAGGGTGTTCATATTTCTGACCCTCAGGCTACATCCTGCCTTACTGCTTTCACCTCTTCAAAGAAAGAAGCATGAGTAAAACCTAGTTCTACTCTGAAAATGGTGGACATACACAAAAAAGGTTTGTTATCACCTGTGTAAGCCTGGACGTTTTCTGTGTGTTAAAAGTTATGTTTTCTGGCTGGGAAAGAGCATGCAATTTTTACTGCCATTAGCCCCGGTGTACCAGCAGAGCTCAGGAACTGGAACCTTTTCTATCTTCTACATCATCTGAAAGAATTGATCATGAATTTCTAATTGTAGGACACACAGTGTAATCCCACTGCTATCAGATTGTGCTCTTGCTTACCCATGTGTAACCTCCAGGAGACACTTTATTACTCTTGATGGATGAGCCTGGAAGAGCTCATCTTGACTTTCAGATCCTAAGCTGCATTTATGCCCTGGAAGATGAGAATCTGGACGAGAAACATTTTGCTAGTAAACAGAGCAAATGAACATACAATAAACCTCTGAGACACAGTAATCCCAGAAACCCATGACACTATTAATAATGGGTCCTTTTCAAAGTGAAACTACACTTCATGCCCCAAAGCCTCTGGAATTATGTTTGGGTAAGCTGCAGACATCACATTCCTTGGAGGGCAATAGCTTGTATCTTCCATTTCTCTGATGCTGTTTATTTTTTCCCTTTATCAGAGATGGATATAGTTCCCTTAAGAATCCTCATTTAAGTAGCTTCAATCTTCTTCCACTTTACACTTATTGATCTTCTGGGCAGGATGGGTATTCTGGTTAGTGGAAAATTTTAAGGTTTTGCAGTTAGTTTTTATTCTCAGGAAGGGTGAAAAGAAGAATTTTACTTGTTGATAGAAAGGGTGTGAGTGTCTTTACAAGTAAATATACATGTTCCAATTCCTACGTATACCGGGTTTATATATGGTGAGTAACAGAGACATTTATGTGGAAGAAAAAAAAAATATCCAACACTCATGCTGGTTCTAGATTTGAGCCTGAGTGAAGATCTGAGCCACCACAATATGACTTGTCTACACTTCTTGTCTCTGACATTACCCCCAGTCCTCGTCTTCCCAACTTTAGAGTAGTTCCTGAAATAAAAGTTTTTATCAACCATCTCTGTGTGTGGCTGTAGGAAATGACTCCGTGCTCTTGGGTAGGGTAGGGGCCTAGGTAGATTTCCTCCACAACTTGTTAAATCAAACCAAGAAGCTGCCACAGAACCTCAAAAGAACTTAGATGCCCTCTGCCTCCTTAAACACCTAATTTGTGTGTCAGTTAACAAAAATGAGTACTTAAACGTTCACCAGTGGCTGTGATTAAAGCTCACAGAACCCAAAACTCATTAAGAGAAGTCTTGCAGGTCCACCCTGAGAAGTTCAGCCTCTTCTCCTGCCCGCTGCACATCCTGAGATCAATCTGAAGATTTGCAGCCAATGTAAAAATATTGTCTTCCATCACAGATGGAGCTCTGCCCAAGTCCTTGTGGATGGGGAACCAAGGTAGCATATGTGTGCTCAAGTTCCTGGCTTTAATGGCCAATGCAGAGTTTTGAGCTAGATCTACAACATCCATGGTAAGTGCTCTGAATCACATTGGGGAGCTGCCTATCTGCAATGAGTTTTCTCACTCAGTCTGAGCTTAGGAACCAAATCCTAGCTCAACCATCACAGCTCAGGTTCATAAAGCACAAGGGATGCCTCCTCCCCATCCAGGCAGGGCTGCACCCAGGGGTTGCATTGTCCTTCCTTGGGAAGAGGCACATCAGCACCGCAGAATTCATCCCCGCATTTGGTATTGCGATGCCCACATCCCATCTGAGGGAGTGGAGTGGGAACTACTGCTGCTGCCGAGTCGCCTGCCCAGAGTTTACATCTGGGACATCAGACTACTCCTGCAGTTGTCAGTCTAGCAGTTTTCAGTGCTCTGATAGACCGTATTTCTGAAAATTGGCCTTCCTGCTTTACAAGTGTTATTGATTATGATGTGAGTTGTATTGCAGCTGGAACTGTAATAGACTTGTAAAGGATTTATTTTTTATTTTTATTTTTTTAACCAGACTTGGGGGTTAAGTGGATACTACATTATGCCATTATTTTAGCTTCAATATTATTATTTTTCTTTACTGGAATTGTTTATTATGCATGTGTTGGAGCACAAATGTGGAACAAATGAATCCAATATCAAATTAATGCTGCGATCAGGTTTCCCCCCTTTCCCTATTTAGTTGCCATAACAATCTGTGATCTTGAAGCAACAATAAAATTAGAATTGCATTAAAGGTGTTTACATCATGTACACTCTGTCTCCCATTATTATTTTTCACTGTAATGAAAGCATTGAGTGTTTGCTTTGGAAGAGAACACCGTTACAGCTCTTGCCTTGCCACGTCTCACGTTGTTTTTTGCAGCCAAAAAGTTGTTTGTTTTGAGAAGAGGGAAGGGTATTCGGGGCTGGAACTTTTGGAGGAGGGGTTATTTTGTTTATGTTTTTTAAGATAATGTTTGTCTTTTACTTGTAGGATGCAATTTTGGGTGTGCTACCTTTGAATTTCAGAGCTTCAAAGAAATGCATCTCTGCTTTGAAATGTGTTGCAAATCTTCCCCCCTACTGTTGTGGAAAGTACGTCTTCTAGCTCTTCCCCTTGTTGACAAAAAGCAAAGCAATGTGTGCAAGGAAGAGATTCCATCGGCGCGTTTATGTGCATGTGCGTGGGTGCATATATATGTGCGTATAAGTGTATGTATATGATGTAATTAACTCCCCCTCCCCATGACTGCACAAGCTTCTGCCCCTGGGGACAGGATGAAAGGAAAAAACATGACAGATGTTAGTCATATTGCCTAATGTGAGACTTGAAAGTGCTCTGGTAGTTCAGCAATGAGCGTTATGGAAAAACATTTATGGAACAAAGAGGCCGTTATCTCAGTATCTCGACTGTGCCGGGCATCACGGAGCCCCTTTACTGCTGCTCCTATGCAGTCTGGCACACTACTCCTTGCTGTGACATCTTTCTGTGTAGCCTTTGTAGATAATCCTTGTGATAAAGCTCCCTTCAGAAAAAATGGGAGTTTTTCATTTTTAAATACATAACGTGATCACCTTATGCTGAAATTGGACTTGAATAGAAATACCATGAGAAGATTTTCCTTCTCCATCCGCTAAGCCTGCTGTTCTCAGATGCAAACCATCCTTTGATTTTTTTTTTTTTTTTTTTTTTGCAAGTTTAGCCTCTGTTAGGAGCACAGGATCCATCTATTTATGAACATTGTGTGTGATTATTTCCCTGATTAATCTGAATGAAGATGTACAGCAACAAGCTAATTCTAAAGCCTTTCCTGGTGGTGCTAACACATCTTTGAATTCTTTATTTCAGATTCTGCACAACACAGAGGAGAATTGGTACACTGGGCACAGGGATTTGGGGGGGGGCAGGATAAAAGAAAATAAAATGCCATGTAGGCTGAGCGAGGAATGTAGTTAGCTGTCATAAATCTCTGAAGACAAGATCTCTCCAGAGCTGGGCTCATCTACTGATCCCCTCACTGACTCCAGTCCTAAAGATCAAAGAACGGTGGATTAAGTAGCATGTATTCTGCAGTGACGTGCTGCTGGGGATTAGCTAGGTAGGAATCACCTAGCTAAAAGATCACAGCACCATAGTACAATTTTGACTGGAAGGGACCTTGGGAGGTCCTAGTCCAACCTGCTTCTCGGGGCTAGGCCAACTTCAGCGTTAGATCAGGTTGCTCAGGGCCATACCTAGTTGAATTTTGAATGTCTCCAAGGATGGGGATCCCACCTCCTCTCAGAACCTCTGTTCCAGTGCTTAACTCTTTTCATAATGAACTTTTCCTTTATTATATCCAATTGCCCTTCCAGGAAATTCTTGCGCCCATCCCGTCCATGTAGCTTTTTGTCTTTTTTTTGTCTTCTGAGAAACATCTGACTCCATCTTTAGGTTATTGAAGACAGATATAAGATCTACACCCACGCACGCCACCCCCTTCCCCTGAAGCTGTTTTTTCCCAGGATGAACAAACTGACTGTCTCAGTAGCACCTCATACATCATGTATATCATCATGTGCTCTGGCTTCCTCATCATTTTGGACTATAACAAACCTGAACTCACTCCAATTAGCTGACCACTCTCTTGGTGACCCAAAACTCGCCACAGTACTCTACATGTGATCTCACAAGTGCCAAATTCCCTTGACCTGCTTATGGAGCAAAGGAGATGCTCTGGGATACCACTGATACTGTTACTGCAGAGCTTTTGGAAGCTGCCACCAATTGTCAGTACCAGTCACCTGTATAAATGATGTAAATAATGTAAATATAAATGGTGTAAAATTCACATTGATCCAGGAAAAAAATCACTAGTTGTCTCAAAAGAGGTCCAAAGACGAAGTGATGGTGGGTGGAGGCTTTTACTGTTCATCGTGGTCTGTCAGGATGGGGGCTAAGGTTTTTCGGGGCAGTTGGGAGTCTCCAGCTGCCACTGACATTTCTTGGCCTGTTATCTGCCCCATGCTATGCACCACGCTTATTGGCCACAGGGGCTGCTTCTGGAGTAAGTCAGCTAAGACACTTGGAGAAGGCTTTTGGGCATAGCTGCCATGATAACTCAGTGTAGGCTCTGGAACTAGACCAGTTCTCCAACATGTTCCTACCAGGCTTTGCACACTCAGACACCTCCTAATCCTTGATCTGGGGCACTGAACTTGCAGTCAGCATCATGCTGTAAAGATAAAACAGAAATAGCTTGTGAAATATGAGAGATTGTATATGGAGACACCTTCATATTAGCTCCAGGATTACACAGTGTAGCCATGTCAGTATAGCTCTGTGCCCGAGACAAAATCTTATCAGCTTTGCTTTGGAGAATGGAGATCCTTGCAGGTGTGCCTATACTGTCTTCAAGACCCGAAATTTAATCCTTGCATAGCAGATTCAACTCCTTGGAGGTAATGTGGTAGGTGGCCATCTCCCAGTGCATGGCAGAGACGTGCATGACTATCACACTTCTAAGCTTCTACGTTTTAGAGTAAATGCTTTACACCACAAGCATTTACCATTTTGAGAAATCAAACAAAAACCTAACTGAGAACTCGATTACCTTGTTCTTCTGATGACCCAAATCACAAGGTTTGCTGCAACACTTTCAGATACTCACTGCTGTACTTGTGCTTTCCTTTGGGTGACTTAGTGCTGCACAGAGCAGCTCTGAGGGTACTCCAGTGATTTATAACATCTTTTCTAGTTGAGGGCATGTATTTATCACATTACAACAAACGAATGATTAATAGTTGCCATAGTGATAACGAGAACTTGAAGTCTTTGAGCACTACAGAGTCAAATGCAAGCCTTGGCACATCTTTGCTGCAAAGCAATCGTGGTGGGGGCTTAAAAATAGAGGCTCAGGAACCAGCATCAATTAATAACACTTTAACACCCTATGGAGAAAACATTAAAAAATAATCATACGCTTATTTAGAAATGTGAAAAAAAAACAGATGGGAAAGACTCACTTCAGGTTTTTCACTTTAAGAAGACATTTAAATATTTTTACAAAATCTACTTCTTGTGTTTTTTCTTTTTGTTTTTTCTTTTTTTTTTTCTGTAATGCAATTGAAAGCTGCTGCTTTTTACTGCTAACCTTCCCCTTCTTCTTTCACCTGGCACAACTTTGCTCATTGAAATGTTATATGGGCAAAATCTCAGCTTTCAAAGGTCCTGCCAATCCAAGGCATGTAATCATTTCTCCTCAAGTTTGCTTACCAGCCACCAATAAAAAGTCTTTACAGGAATGTGCAGATTTTGCTATCATTATTTCTTGATATTCTGTGAAGGAAAATGTCATTCAGACATCTGTGGGACACTAGGGCATATGGGTAGCTGCTGAAACTTATAGCTGTTGTTCAAGACCAGGATGGCCACAAGTCTCTCTGTATTCGACAGCCGGTGTTGCATAATCCAATGGTCAAAGAGGAGCTTGTTAGTGATGGGATACCCAGACCCAACAGCTGGTTAAGTAAACTTGAGTGATGTGTCCTAACAGTCTCAAATCATTCCTCAAAAAATGGCAGTGTGCAGGAAAAGCTTTGACTCAGTTATCCTCCACTGGTGTCAGTTTGCTGCAACATTTAGCCTGGAAATGAAGACTCAGCAAAAGTATAAATAAAATGTTGAGGGTCAGAGTGGCAAAGCTCTCCTCTTCTACCTGATGCCTCCTGAGATCATTTATAAATGAGATGCTCGTAACCCATGGGGAAAAACAGAGAGCAGGCTTGGTGGCCATTAACTACTACAAGAACTAATTAGGTGAGAGGGAAGGAATCTGAAACCACTGGGACATGCAGAACCTTTGTTTTGCTTACTGGTACACTGAGAAATTCTAGCTGAGGATCTGGAAGATGAGTCAACTGATTTATCCAGTAGATCAGATACAGAGCAAGACAGGAGGTATTGTGCCAAACTAAAGAACATGCACAATATTGTTTGGCATCAATGCGCAGCTAATATATTCTGGGAGGAAAAGTGATGAGAAATGTCCTCCTTGTATTCCGCATTTCCCCCCTCCTTGGGGCTTTTCCTGTGAACAGATCTGAAACATCAGGATCCTGTACTGTAAAAGTGGTGTAAAGTTATTTTTTCTTGCTTCCTCAGTCTGTTTTTGTGGGAATCTGAAATCACGGTAAGCTCTTTGGAGCACTGGAGGTTTGAAGACAGAGCCTCTGCCCGGGGATACCAGGCAGTCCCCACCTCAACAGCAGTAAATTAGAGAAAAGAGAAGAACATGCATTGACAGGAGTCCCATGCGATGTGATAGTTGAGGGAAAACAAAGATAAATTGTTTTGGTGTTACCAGCAAGTTATAAAGCATTAATTATTAGCCAGTACTGCTCTGCAAGCCAATATAGATTTGGAGCCTCAAGACCTGTGAGTCCCTATCGCCAGGTGTTGCCACTCACATGCCTCTACTTGGCCAAACGTCTGATGGTTGCACTGATGTCAGCACATGGCTCGGTCACTATGAACTCCTAAGACCCATGTGGTAGGAGCCACCATTCACAGGCTATGTGTGCTACACACAAAGCACACGTGCAGATCAGGCGTGTTGACTTTGCTGTGTGAGATGATCTTGTGCTCTGCCTTTTTGATTAGGTCAAGAGGAACACGATGCTCCAGCAGCTTCAAGGGCTTAGGGTAACTAATTCAGCACTAGAGTGGGAATTGCTCCAGAGACAGTGTTGTGTCCCGTAGATGTACTTCAAGCACTGAACACAGCTAATGAAGCTATTAAAAGGCAGCAAAATTTTAGCCATTTCAGTGAACCAGCTAAGTTTTAATATCCACAGACAGGCTGAATGGATGTTTATAGCACTAAAATGTCCTACTGTTATACGTGACAAAATTGTCCCCTAGCAATGGGCTTCACCCAAGCCAACGTTTGGCCACTCACAATTTCCTTGGGTTGCCCACAGCATGCAGCCTAGCCTGGCTGATGGTACCGCTTTGTCTGCAGCCAGGATGGGCTGAGTTGCCAAAATAATCCTGAGGCTTCACATCAGCCACAAGTTTGTGTCCTATTTCTGAGCTATAAAATTTTCCAAAAAAGGTAAAATGATCACTTCAGTGAGAAGGTTTTTGAACCAGTTTTTGTTCAATTAGTGCAACTTGATTTATTGCTAGGTGAGCCCTCAAACAGCCTGTAATTACAGACCCACAACTGCAAAGTAGGAAGATTATGAAGGTTAAACATATCAAGTCTTTGCATAAGAAGGAAGTGATCAATGAAAAAAAAAAAAAGTAGAGTTAACGAGATAAAAGGATTCGAGAGCGTGGCAGATAGGTTTGTGCTAGGACATTCTGTAATGAAAGGAGACAGCACAGCAAATGAAAGCAGAAAACCTTGATATTGCTCAGAGTACTATTAGAAATTGTAGATGTAGGCTTCAGAAATAACTCTCATTTTAAGGGCTAGTGCACTTTCTTTTCAGTCCCAAATTTACCTGCTGTGCTAATGCAGTGTCCTCTCACATTCATTGCTAAAAATTATTTACTTGAGTAATAAGGATGTATAAAAAAATGTCTTCAAACAGGTTATAAAAAGAGTAGTTTGCACTGAAGGGAAGTTGCCTACTGCATTTTAAGTTTGCAGCATGAATAAATCTCTTTGTGTTCTCGTTTCAGTGCTTTCTCACACACTGTGTCCCACCATTGTGCCTAGAAGGGAGAGACAAATACAGTCTTTTGGGCTAGCTAACCTTGTCCCAGAAGGATTACTCTTAAAGACCATTTTCTGCTCTTTGCAATCTTAAATCCCACAGAGGAGAAACTTCCCGTGCTGCCCCAGAGGCAGGCTTGCCCTCTATTACATTTCACTTTAAGGAAATATTTTCCTGATCTTCAGCCTTTATGTCTCACTTGCTTAATTCCTTCCCACTGCACCTAGTTAGATTCCCTTGTACAATCCTAAATAATTAATCACCTCCTTCATTCATTTCAAACACTTGTTGAATACAGAGCAGAGAACAAGAATTACTCATAGGAAGAAAAGGACTGGGAACTGGATGAGAGAGGACCAGTTGGGGCGAGGAACGGGGAAAGAACGATGCTCAAAGCATAAAATCCAAGCTGCTGGTAAGAGTAAAAGGGATACAGGAGTGCTGCAGTGCCCGTGGCTGATTCATGCTGCTTACTTTTGCATATTAATTTGGGAAGGCAAACAGAGTTCCTCATGGGGTCTTGAAGTGCTCTGCTCAGAAGAAGGTATCCTTTGATGCCTGTCAGTCCAAAACAGCAGTCATATGCAGGCAGTTCCCCAGGCATGACTGGTCAACCGAACGTAAAATAGGAGCGGTGGTGAGTGCACCACGAACATAAGCCCTGCAGCCATTCAGATGCCTTGCAAGCCTTCAGAAGGTGAAAGCTGCTCAGGGGAGGGCAGTTCTGCATTTACGCAGAAGCAGGACTCAAGAGAGCTTCCAGCACTGATAGTAATTCTCCTCACAAGCTTGCTTTCCCAAGGACATGGGTGGATTTTGCTGCATAAAATCCATTTTGAAGAGTTGTGGGGGCTTTGGGGTTTTTTTTGTTTGTTTTGTTTTTTTCCTGTGTATTTTTTTTCCTTAGACCTTGAAAGCTGAAGATCACAAATTTCTAGACAAGCCCAGAAGCACATGCCTAGAGCAAGGGCTCCTTCCTGGCAGAAGGCACGTCCCAGTGCATCGTGTCCAGCTACCATGAGCTGAGCACCCAACCAGGATGCTAAAGTCACGTCTCTGCACCAGGATCTTTTCCTCACTCTCCTTCAGGGGAGAATGAGCAGTTTCTTCAGATACATCATAGGTCAAGCTACGGTCTGACCCACATCTGGCAATATCTCTCTAGCTTTCCCGAGAGGTGTGCAGGGATGCTCAACCAACCAAGAACCTCGGTTAACCAAGCCCAAGGGCTGGCCACACAAAAGCTCTTATGTCTAAGTAGGCAATTTGGCACCAGTCCCCTGGGTTGAACTCCACAGCTCTGGGGACCGTAGGTAGGAAACATTTCTGTATTTTGCCAAGGAAGAGAGGGTAGTCAGCAAGCAGGCAGATGGCTAATTATTAAAAGAAAACAGTAGGGCTAAATGAGCTGAATAAAATGAGACTGGAGGAGAAGGGGGCACCGTGAACACCTCCTATTGAGCCTGTTTGCCCTCCATGCAAAACTACAATCCAGCTACTCGGTGTTGTTTCCATTTGTGCACTTTTTATTTATTCACACCTGGGAACATGACCTCTCATCCAGGAGCTCTGTTCCACCAAGACTAAATTTATGGCTGGCATCTGCTCCTGCACCAGGCACAGGGAGGTGATTTATGGCAAAGAAATTACATTCTGACCCAGTGACAAGCCATTTTGCCGAGATGTTGAAGATATAAACTGTCAGGCGGTGGCATAAGCACGGCTACAGTTTCAGTAGTTGTGAAAACGCTTACACTTCCCAGTCCACCCCACAGCCCCGTTGCTGTTGTTCAGAAGTTGGATGCAGCTATAACTCTTGTCAGGCAGCAGGAACACTAAAAGGGAGGCACATCGGCTGGGATAGAACAGTACTAGGGTTTTATTTTTTATTGGGAAATATATTTTGTCACAACTGACAGCTGACAGCAAGCATCCCCAGTCATGAACAAGGTGCTTGGAAGGGGACATGGAAGTGAGGCATCTCACATGGGAATTTGTGGTAGCATTTGACTGTGTAAGGCCCATGAAGATGACCATGGGATCCACTGGCTTGGCAGATGGTCTTTGGGAAAAAAAAAATAAATAAAAATTAACTGGAAGCAGACCTGCCTATGCAACCTCATTTGCTGGGCTTGTTTCTCCTTCATCTGTGTATGGCCATGGTTTGAGATGGGAACTGGGATGTGGGAAGGAGAGGTGAAATGTCCTTTCATGACCCCTTCCTCTCCCTGCGTATATGCTGGTCAAGGTCTTCATGCCTTTCTAGTCAGCATGGTCTCAATCTGTAACTGAGTGGTGGTGGTGGTGGTGGTGGTATTTTCCCTTACCCTCCCCACGAGATTGCTGGAAACCTGAGGTCTGTGGAGGGTGTGGGGAGAAGCAATAAAAACTGGGATGAAGGCAGGAGAGCAGGAGGCCCCAAACCTTGTGCCACAAGTTGTTCTCATGCATGTGAAAAGGAAGAATGTCTTTGGCTGCTGGCCGCAGACTGACACCAGGTTAACAAGGAAATGGGTGGGTGGATGGATTCCTGTCACTTGCAAGCACAAAGATCTTGGCCACCCTGGAAGTGCTGCAGCCATGGCTTTGGCTTTGTCACTGCTGAGGGCATATATAAGCACTAGTAGCTGTTTGGACCAGTGAAAGCATTGCCCAAGACTGTGCTTCACAGCATGGTGGTGAGCAGAAATCCCCATCCTGCCTCCCAGGGTGTGCTCTGAGAGTGCTGTGTGACCAGTTACAATGTACCTGCTGGAGAACAACCTCTTTCCTTTATTAGCACCTGCTGGAGTTTCCTTGGTCTTTAAGTTATTGGCTTTTTGACATGAAAGTAAGAGGAGAGAGGAGCGGGTGAGGTAGCCTAATGTGCTGTCTCTTCAGCCTGGACTTGCATTAGGTTCAGCCACCTGTAGCAGGACAAGCGCAACCCAAGGCAAGTGCAACATCCATATTTCACACTGCTTCATATCCCATCCCGTCAAGTTTGTAGATAACACAAAATTGATGGAGGGTGACAAAGGGCAGGGCTGCCATTCAGAGTGACCTCAACAGGCTGGAGGAATGGGCCAACAGGAACTTTGTGGAATTCAAGGACAAATGCAGAGACCTGCACCCGGGAAGGAAGAGGTGCTTGCAGTGATAAAGGCTGGGCATGGACAGGCTGGGGAGGAACTCTGCTGAAAAGGGCCTGGGTGGGTCCTGGTGGGAGGTGACCACAAGCCAGCAGTATGCCCTGGCAGCAAAGCAAGCCAATGCCCTAGGCTGCATGAAGAGCAGCAGAGCCAGGACCATGAGGGAAGTGATTGTTGCCTGCGGTCTACCCCCACCCCAGAAGACGTGTTCTACCACATCTAGATACTGCATCCAATTTTTGGTTCCTCCAGTACAGAAAAGTAATGAACAAACTGGAGGGAGTTCAGTGGAGGGCCACCAGCATGGGTGGGCAGGCTGGAGCACTCCCCTACCAGCAGAGGCTGGTGGAGCTGGGCTTGTTCAGCCTGGAGCAGAGACAGCTTCAGGGGCACCTAACAGCAGCACCCTCCTCCTGTGAGGAACTTATCAACAAGTTTTAGCAGCTTTTTGCAGTGGCATATGGCAGGATGTGAGAGGCAGGGGGCATAATTTGCAACATGAGAGGTTCAGGCTGGATATCAGGAAAAACATCTTCACCATGAGGACAGTCAAGTAGTGCAACAAATTGCGCAGAGAGGCTGTGAAGGTTCCTGCTTTTTGTTTTACTATTCTTTTGAGCAGGAGGATGCAGGCTCTGGGGCAGGGGCGGTGCTCCAGCGTGCGGCATGATGACAGCAGGATCAGAGATAGAGGTTGGTGTGGCACAAATTATGTCAGACTTTGGCCAGATCCACAAGAAAGGTAAGCGATCGTTTCCTAGGGATCCTCAGCGCCAAAAGTTGAATAGGATGACACTAATGGCAGAGGTGCTGTATAGATCATGTAAGTCCAACTCCTTGGGGGTCTGGCTGTTCTGTCATAGGGACAGTCTGCATACACCTGTCCCCCAGAGAGCAGTCTCATTGCAGTCGGTGTTTTTTTGGGCACAATTCTCACTTAGGGCCTGTGGAACGTCACCTGGGTCTCATTTGTTAACAATCGGATTCACTGAATTTCACCTTCAGCCGTCTACAAATTAGACCCCTAGAGCTCAATTTTATTTTATTTTTTTATAAATGCCGTTTGAGCTGCCCTGGAGTATCTAATGTGGCTCAGGTTTAGGGAAGTGAATAAAGGCCTTAAAGTGGGATTCAGCTCACAGACTGATCCTTCTAAGTTTAGGAATCCTTAACTGGGTATCTTGATGCACCAGACTCATATGCTTATGCTATTTAGAGCACTTGAAATGGCCTAGGTTATCCCACATTGGAGGTCACAGAAGTCCTATTCATCCTGCATCATGTCTGCTGTGCCTTCATGGATGTTTTGGAGACTCTAGGACATCTCAAACAGTACTCGATGCCTACATCTGGCAAACAAATTGAGCTGTACTTGCCTGCTTCAGGACAAGCAGAACAACTGCTGACCAGTTAACTGTTGCTTAACATGGGAGCTAAGACTCTTGGTGCACCTGGAAACACCTCAACCTGGGTCTCTGAGTTGGCTAAGCTAGTTAGCCAGGACTTGACCGAATTGCCTAAACAGAGGTGCCTAGTGCCATCTGAGATACCTAGAGCAGTCTGAGACACCCATGTGGGGCTGGCAGACACGACGAAGGACCTAGAGGACACCTGTGCCCTTCTGTTGTAGTGGTTGCAGCCACTGGTTAACCAGGGAATTCTCAGGCACTGGGAGCAACACTTGATGTCTCTACTAAGAAAACTGAATTCTTCTCCTGTTTTCCTCTTACAGTCAATGGAAAGTCAGCAACACCTCCAGACAACTCCCCCACTCCCTGGTGTTAGGCATACTGCTTCAGGTGGGAATAATTGCCTCCAGGATGCGTTTATGCTACCCTGACTAGCAGAGATGTCTACAGGGTTAAGCTGCATGTGTCTGCTTTGAGGGGTGCTGGACTGAGGTTGAGGTTGAGCAGATACATTGGTATCTCAGCACCTTTATGGTCTATACTCAAGACACCTGATCAGGGATGTATATGGTATCACTGTGGCCTGAAAGAGCACTGGTACCTATGCTGTTGCATAAAACAGCACATTGCCTTGCTCCGTTATTGCTGCTGCTTATCCATTTTTATCTGTAATGACACTGGTCTCAGGTCAGTTTGACTGACTTACGTTTCTTCTGATCTCCAAATGACCTCTCTTCTCCAATAGGTCCTGTGTATCCAGCTATCCCCCCGCTCCCCAGGTGATACTGACTCTTCTCCACCGTCAAAGCCACAGGGCTTTAAATCGCATGCGCATCAATGAGAAGGAAACTCATTCCTTCTCATTGATGAATGACATTGTAACTGTATTCAGAGGAGGATGACTGAATGAAAAAGTATTCTACCTTCGCCCATGCTTCCTATTGACTTATAAATAAATACGCATTATCTCATGGTTCTCCGCTATGTTGTCAACTCTACCTGGGTGAGAAGAGCAGGACAACTGCAAAAATTTAAGTATGTTCATTTTAGCATTGAACTTTGGCTTACGGAGATGGGAAAACTGTTAGTCATGATGCAGAAAAAGAGGAAATGTAAAAAATTATCTTCTTTTACATATCTACATGTCAGGAAAAGGATAAAGTTGTTTGTGATCAGACTCTAACAGTCTACTTTTAGCTACCATTGCTATTAAAGGTACAATTTTTTCAAGCAGGTAGCCCCAGGTACCTTGGACTGAGAATAGGACAGAGAGTTCTCATCCATTGATATGGACCTTTAGGACTCTTGAAGCGCACCAGCAGCATCCCAGACAACGGGGAACATGCTGTTCTCATGCTCACAGTCATAAAAGACAAGCAGGATGACCCAGCTCATGGTAGGCTGGTTTGACATTGGCAAAATAATGGAAAAATTGATATGCGTATAAAGGGGTGGAAGACATTAAAGAAGAGGTAAACAATTAATGCCCATCAACATGCTTTTTAGGGAGGAAAGGCTGTCAAACTCGATTTCATTCTTTGATGCGATTGTAGGTTTTGGCTGATAAAAGTAATTGCAAAGACAGAATATATTCTGACTTTTGTATGTGTGACAGCGCAGTAGATCCCAATTAAAAAGTTAGCATTCTACCCTATCAATACAAGGCACATAAAATGGATTAAGAACTGGCCGACATGTCAACAAAGAAGCTGTCAAAGGGGAATCGCTGTAGGAGAGTATTTTTTTAGAGGGGTTCTGCAGGGATCAGTAATAGGTCTGAATGCTATTGAATATTTTCACTAATGACTTGGAAGTAAATATTAAAACTGCTGATAACATTGGAAAATAATGAAGAGGACTAGGAGTTATACAAAAGTGCTCTGAGTACGGTTCTAAGCAAGCTTTCGAGTCTAAGAACAGGCAAGCAGACCACACACGCGGGAACCTGGTGCACAACACATCTGAGAGGGATTTAGGCGTACTAGAGAAGCAACCCAAAATAATTCTGCCAATATGGTGTTTTGTGGCTTTTGTGTGCTATTCTTTGCAAAGACTGACGCTATCCCTGACCGTGTAATTCAGAGGGGTAAAGTAGGGATGAAAATTTTAATTTCTGCATGTTACACCACGAGACTTGATGTTGAAAGAATGCATCCAGCTCTGGTACCCCAAATTTAGAAAAGATGCCAGGGGAAAAAAAAAAAAAAAAAAAAAAAAAAAGGTTGCAGAAATAAATCACAAAAAAATATTCAGGGACCAAAAAACCACTATTGTATGTAGATGCTTCCAGAGCACGATATATTTATTTTCTGAAAAACAGGGATGAAAAGCAACTGCAGATGAATACCTTTGGGGGAAAAATGGTAGATACAAAAGGGCTCTTGAATGTAGCAGACTGAGCAGAGCCAGAACCCACAGAGAAAACATCTGCAGAAGCACAGGCACGCCTTCAGCAGTTCATGCACCTCTGGGACGTGGTGGACTTTCACCCCAACTCCCAGTGGCTTTGGATTAAGACTGAAAACATTTGGTTCCACATTTCTTGACTTGATCAAGCAATCAAGCATGGGGTCAGAGGGAAACTGTGTTGTCCAACATGTGGAAGGTGAGACTTAGTGATTTATTGGTCTAACTCGCTACTCAAAGACATGGAGCTGTGAAACCTACAGTTCAGGGAGCTAATAAACCCACTGCTTTCTTTTCCACAGGACTTCGTCTTTGGTCTTCTGCTTCTTTTCAAAATCTCTCCCTCCAACACCTCTGTGGTCTCCACCCTGTGGCACCACGCAATGTGGGCAAGCCAAGAGTGACATTTTTCAAGCCATCGATCGGAGGGACATGAGGTAATGCTGAATATTTTGCCTGATGTGTTCTCAGGCAGTTTTTTTCTGAAGGAAAAGAGCCAGCAAAACTTTGTAGCAGAAGTCAACCCACTTTTCAAACAGACGCTGTCTCCTTTCACTGGGACCTCAACAATTTATGCATGTCCTGCAGTAAGATGTCCCCAGAGCACCCTGGAGAGGCTGGGACATTGCTCCCTGCAGTACCATCTTCAGGAAAGAAGTCTCTAAGATTCAAATGGTTCTTTGTTTATGAAATAAAGTCCACCAGACCTACTGCCAATTGTTTATGCTAAAGAGCACACTCCCATTAATGTTAATGGTGCTTTGGAGCATAAATCCTTGCTAATTGATATAGGAATGTATCCCAGAAGAGTTTACTTTACTGCTGATTTAGCTGATAGATATAAATGTGTGAGAAGGAAATATTAGCATTCATGTAAAACAATTAGGTTATCAACAGGGGTGAATGATTCAGAAAATGACTGCAACTTTCCAGCTCCCTTTAATGGCAAAAAAAAGAAAGTCAGCTAATGAGGAAAATGAGAGGGAATTCAAATATGAGCTAATTGTCGCTATTACTTAATATCTGTATTACATCAGCAGCCCCTGATGGGCTGGATCCCCACCTGAACTCTGTGCAGATGTGGGATGGACAGGACCATCCTGCTGCCCACCAAAGTCAATCCTCTCCATGGCCTCTCTGCTGGAGCAGAATTTTGGGCTTACAAGTCTAACAAACCTGGCCGTCCCGGGTCGAGCTCAGTAACATTTGCTATATATGTATGAATAGAGGAGAATGATACAAGCAGCGGATAGATTTCCACAATTTAATTTTTTTTTTTTTTTCAGATAATATAATGGCATATGAAAAGTGAGGCAGTAATGCAGTTCAAAAGAAAAAAAGAAAGCAACCCCCACCACTCTCCTGGATCTTTCTGCCAAAGGCTGACATTATTGAAAGTTTGCTAAATACAAGAAGTACGGGTATTTCCATAAAAATCTGATTGTTCGAAACCTACAATTTTGTGGCAAATGTACAGCCATCGAAAGAATAAATTTTTCAGTCTACTCAACAGTTTTGGCTATTCGACTCCCATTTAATTCATGGGTTTTGCTGTGAAAATGTTTTCCTAAGAGAAGGCTCGGATACAGGAAACGTACAGTAAGAAGCCGCACATCTTCCGCAAAAAGGTGCTTTGACCTCCAGTGGTGAATCTGGGATTTTGAGGATACGGGGTTTCATTTTTTATTCTAAACCTGTCTAGAATCAGGAGGAAAAAAAGTCACATACCAAAAAAAAAGTGTAGTCTTGTTGTGGAAGAAATATAGTATTGTCTCATTACATTTTCCGATTCACATATTTTAGCTATTTTGTAGTTTTCGTGCAAAAGCAGGCATGTTTGTTTTTGCAAATACAGAAAAAGAAATTTCTGCAGTTTAGTGTCTTTTGCTGAGAGTTGCTGAATGGTAAAGACTTTTTCTCCTCACACACTTCAGTAAACCTAATTTTCAAGGTCTCGTTATTAATGAAATATCAAGCTAATTATTTAACATTTGCCTGGGCATGGTTAAAGACCGTGTACCCAGTAAGATTTCATATAACAAAAAGCGCCCAACCCTAGAAACATGTTTGGTTTGGTTTTTTTTTTCCATTTAATGCTCATAAAATTTTACAGACAACAGAATCCTTTCTTAAGCTTTATTTAAGAAATTGAATACTATTATAGTTCAATATATATAAGACACATCCAGTATTGTGTTCCTGATAGCAAGTGCATAGATTTTGTTAAGATATCATTTTTATATGTTAATTTTTTTTTTTTATTTGTTACTCAGTAGCATGTTTCATGATCACACGAAGGGATATTCCCAGTGATTTTGCTAAGAGCATGAGAGAAAAAACAGAACACAGCAAAGTAGTGAAACTACAACAGAGATGAGGAACAAAAACAATCAGGCAAACTATCAGTACAGTCGATTCCTGATAAGTGAATAATCTGATTGCTTGGTCACAATGCTTTATTCACTTATCAGGAATGATTCACACTACATTTTGTTAAACTGTTTTCCTTAGCCTAATACCTAAGAGTCACACTGGGCAAAGGCACACACACTCTGGCAGGCTATTCTTTAATCAGCAAGTCTTGTGACAGTTTGGTAATTTCCCATGGCGATACACGTATAGCTAACAAAGAGACATTTTGCTAACACTGCAAGGTGCCTTACATAATTGAAATTAAAAGCATGCATTTAAGCAGGACAAACTGTTTGGCTGCATTGCTTTAAGGAACTCATTTTTCCCCATTGTTGAAATAAAAAAAAAAAGAAAAACGAAAAACCTGTATCTTTCAGCCCTGAGTATTTAAAAGAAACCCAACTGCAGTACAAGTCTTTTTTTTTTTTTTTTTTTTCAGTTGTATTTTTGGAAGAAAAGACCCTTCACAAAGCTCTAGTTTCTTTCCTAAGACCAAGTTGTGGAGGTTAAAAAAAAAAAAAAAAGAAAAAAGGAAAACATTCACAGCAACCTAAAAAACCCAGAGACCAATTCTGATTTATCATTCATGCAAGTCAAGACTTATTCAACTGAATCCACTGGTGTCAATGTTCATTGAATCACAGAATAGAATCTGTAAGGTTGGAAAAGACCTCTAAGATCATCAAATCCAACCATCAACCCACCACCACCATCCAAAATCAGGATCATAAACTCTAGAGTTGTAAAAGACCCAGGACATAGCCTGACCATCGGTTTCTGCTCTCCTGCCTGGGCTGTCCACTACAGGTGGTTTTAGCTTCAACGCAGAGTTGCTTGGACCCCTGACCTCTGACAACAGACCCTGCAGGATGACACGTGAGCTTGTTTGGGACTCCAGACTCATCACTTATTTGCCTTTCATTGAAACAGAAAAGTGAAAAAAAGCAAAAAAAAAAAAGTTTTTTTAAAAAAAATATATCGAGCAATAACAACCAGGCCAACTCATGAGCCACCAGAAAATTTCAAAACTCTTCCAAACGCAAGAGTCAATGTCACTGCTGACATCACACGGAAACGCCCAGTGCGCCATGACCTCGTAAGACATTACTTGAGGGGGGTGTGTGTGTGTGTGTGTGTTTGTGTGTGTGAGCCAAAGCCAGAGTGCCAGAAAGACCAGGGGAGAGGAGACAAGAGGGAGGAGTGTCATTTGGGTCTCATAAGAGCACTTTTAAGTGGTCTTTGATTCCTGAGCATCACAGAAAGTGGGACAAAGGAAAAGGACGGGGGGCGTATGGCTTGAATTCCAGAGAGCACTCGCCAGTGCTGCTCTCTCCTCCTTGGGTTTGGTTTGGTTGGTTTTGGTTTGGTTTTTTTTTCCCCCTCCCTCTCCAAATTGTAAGGTTTGTATCTGCGATCAGTCAGAGGAGAGAAAAGAGACCTTTTGTAAACCAGAATGACATAGCTTTTTCTTTTGTGGCTTTTATTTCATCATGGTAGATGCTGGTTGGGGGAGAGCAGAGAGATTCTTGTGAGGAGGAAAAAAATATAGGAAATGAAAGAATAAAAAAAAGCTAAAAGCCAACTGTAAAAAATAATAAGAAAAAAAAGTGCTATGGTATTTCTTTTGTCCCTTTTGAGATTTGTGTAATACTATTAGCCAATGCCGAGCATGATCTGCTATGTAAGCCCACAGCAAAAATATCACCCATTTGAACAACAAGGGATCTTTTCTCCATCATTTATTCCCCCCCCCCCTTTTTTTAAAAAAAAAAAAATCCACTGGCTTTAATAGAAAGTCTTCCTGTGCTCACTTGGATTTTATTTTTAAAATTATTATATGTATAACTGCACGTAACAAGCTCGATCACTTGGTAGGCTTTTGCAGGCTCTCACAGCCCTAGTTAAGATGTGATTAGTTTCTAAGGAGAGTTTGACTAACACCATATGCCATCAGATTACTGTGCAGTTTGGAAGAAATCCCAAGGCTATATCCTCCTTTTGTTGAATGTTTCATATGCTTCTGCGAAGTAGCGGCAGAGTATTATTATTATTTTTTTTTAATGCCTAGGAAGAATTGATCTCCACAGTCCGCATTTGCCAGACTGACTGAAATGTCACAGCAAAAAAAAAAAAAAAAAAAAAATTAAAAAAAAAGTCTTTTCAGGTGGCTTCTGTGTGTTTGTGTGCAGAAGCTTTTGCCGTTAGAAGTCTAACAAAAGCTACCTTCAATATGACTTTGCAGGAAACTCATTTAAAATGCTTCCTGCTCAGATAGATTATCCAAGTGATAAGGCATGACTAGGGGGGAGGAAGAGAGAAAAAAAAAAAATTAAAATCAAAGAAACCATAGCATGTCTAAAATGTACAAATCCTCTTTTGCCCCCCAATCAGATATTCACTTAGGTGGAATCGACTGTATCTTTTGTACACAACCAACAAATAGAGAAAAAAAAAAAAAAAAACAGGCACGTGAAACAGTGAGGTGTGTAGATGTATTACCAACACAGAATGACCACCAACAATACAACACACAAAGTAGAGAGACAAGTATTAGGAAAATGGTTTAATATTGGAGACAGAAGCAAAAAACTGCATCACACAATAACATACGTTACAAAAATAAGTCTGACTGTTTCAACTACACGGTTATGTTCACAATGAGGACAGAAGAATCAGAAAAAACTCTGATCTAAACAGCAAAAAAGCAAACCCCTAACGTTTTAACTAATACATTTATCCACGCAAAGTGACCGAGTACTCCTAATTCTAATTACCTTATTGTGTAACTGCACGATACAGAATAAAAAGTGAAACTTACCGCTTTTGTTAAGACAAAATTCTAAACACTAGATATAAGCAAAGGGAAAAAAAGAAATCAAGCCAAAGTTTTGAATTCTCGAAACAAAACCAACTCTCTTTCTACCGTCCAGAAATCAAACTTGAAAATCAGTCATGATCGAGGGGGCCCACGAGAGTAAGCCACAAAAATTTCCATTTGTTTTTTAATCTCCAGTATAAAAAGTTCCACTGGTACAAAATGCATAAGTACAATCAAGTTGTAGAAATAGGAAAGCCTGCTTTTTTTTTCTTTTTTTTTTGTTCTTTTTTTTTTGGCTCAAATTCCATCAAACAACAAAATCCAAATGCATCAATAAAACAGAAACAATACTCAAATGGTCTTACAGTTTCCACTAGATTGCATTAACTTTGGCTTTTCTCAGACAATACTTAAAAACTAGTTTGTAATTCTAAACAAAATGATAGTATTATTAATCTACAAACAACAATTCTCACAGCACAAAAAAAAACACAAATACATAGGTTTTTTTTTTGTTTGGTTTTTTTTTTTTTGTATGACATTATCCAAAAAGGTAATGAAACTACAGGATATTTTTTTCCTTTTGTTAATTAGCACTTAAGATAATAAAAACAGAAACAGTAAAATGATTCCAGAGTAGCACAAGCCAAGGAACTGTAACCCCTATGGTGAAAGAAAGATGAACTTGTTACTCCTTTGAGGACTGCCATTTCATCGCAATTAGCTAATTTGTTTGAAAAAACAACTAGTCTAGTCTTTTGATTAGAATTTTGGAAAGCAATTTCCCTTGTTTTTCTTCCTCTCTTATTAGGCCCTTGCACCCTTGCAGCTTTTTCCTTTCAATATTTTGAAAGAGAACTGGTAGATAATTTGTCTCCAAGGAGGTGTATGTTTGGGTTTTTGCTTTTGCACTTGATTTCTCTTTTGGTTTTGTAAAATTTTATTTCAAGGTGGACACTTTTCTCAGCAATGACCCGTCTCAGTTGCCTGGAAGCACAGAAACATTCCTCCTTTCCCACTGCTAAGCCAATGTCCCGTGTAGCGTAATTCGGGGCAGCCCGATGCCGAGTTACACTGCTTGAGGACCAAAGGCATCACCGCTCTAACTGGACTGGTAAACCCGCAGGACACACTAGGGCATCTAAAAAAGCTTTGGAAATTTATACGGTGGGTACAATGAGAAAAATTAGTGAAACAGTCTAAACAATCCAAATGATGATCTCATATTATATATATATACACGTACATATATATAATATAACGTGCGTGAGATGATACTTTGAATATGCAAAATTGCTGCAAGTAGTACAAAATAGCCCTCAAAGGGTGTAGGAAGGCCCCAGCAGTAGTAAAAACATGTGAGAAAAGTATAGATCATTTATTTATAAGTGCATGTGCTATAAGAAGGAAACTTTTTTGCATCACTAGAGGCTAGTCCTTTCCATCCCAGGGCTCTACATAAAGAAGCGTTTAAGTTGGGGATGAGAGACAAGAGTGCACCAGCTGATGTTGTTCGTATAGGGCTTCATTTTTAATTTTAGGCGGCTTCGAATATAATCGGATAGAAATAGGAAGTGGAAGAAGGTATGGCACTTTATCATCAGTAGCAGGTACTGCTGCTCACACGCATTGGATTGGCAATGAATTCTCTATACCGGTAGCAAAAAACCAAATTTGGTTGTTGGTCACTACTTGTGCGGTAGAAATGCAATCTAATCAGACTTACAAGGCAGTGAAAAGGGCTACCAGCATCTCTTTTTCTGGTTCCTTACACAGAGCTTCCTCCAGCAAACACCCACATGGTCACAAATATATTCCCATGGACTACTTGAACGAGTAAAGTTACTCCTCTCTATACGAGTGTCTGCAGGAGTAAGCCAATATATTGCCGTTACAAATAATGGCGGATAACACCAAACATTACAGTGTATGTAAACTTTATCCATAAAAAGTAGTTTAACTGCAGTGCACACTGAATTTTCACCCAGGAAGATCTAGTGCATCTGATTTAAGCAAAAGTTCATTTATTTAAATTACAAAAATATTTTTTTTTTTTCTCCTCAAGGTTTTCAAATGGTGGATTTACCACTCCTGGCTGGGAGTGGCTCACACAATAGATAATTAAAGAATTGTTTTCTTTTTTCTTTTATTTTATTAATACTGAATAGCATATTCCAGCAGCATATTAAAAGCTCTTTAAGAAAAGACAAAATCCCCAAAATCTAAAAAGGAAAACCACAAGTTAATTACGGTTTTAAATAATTTTAGTTATAGATACAGAAGAAATTTAGACAGCAGTAAAATATTTTTGTCCTTCAGATCTGCCCTGTGCATTGTTCTGATTTCAACCATGTATTAAATAAACCACAAAAAACTAAGTATATATATATTTATAGATATAGATATATATATAAAAATAAACAGCAAAATGGTGAATGTATAAAAGGTATTAACACTCAAGACAGCTCTGGGTGGAAAGGGTTAAAAGTTCAAAACTTTCTCACCTTAGAGGTTTCCATACAATATGAAGAAAATACATAGTGAGGTTTGCTTTCACAGCATTGATGTGTGCAGAGTGGTTAAAAAAGTGAAACATGGGCACTTATACAATGTTTTACAAAAAACATCAAAGAGAAATAACAAACAATAACAATTTCAGGCAACAAGACCACAGGATAGCAAGTTAACAAACTTTTTAACCTCTTTTTTCTTTAAATATTAGGGATTTATACAAAACACATAATAAAATACCCATGTTATCAAATTACTTCACACAAGAAACACACTGAAGCTCTAGGAAGAAAGTACCTTTGGAATTTGGCACTATAGTTTCACTGATTTTTTTTTTTTTTCTTTAAAAGAAAAACCGATCACATTTTGCTGAACACAAACACATCTAAATTGTTCACAATAAAAAAATGACATCAATGCGTCACAAGCCAACACAAACTTATTCTGGAATATTTTTTCATTTTTCACATGAAATTCATTTTTTTAAGCAAACAACTTTTTTTTTATTTTTTTTTTGACTCTTGTTTTTGTTGTCGTTGTTCAAGTAAACCAATTTTAAACTTGTCTTTTATAAACATAGAACACTTAAGACCATAAGACTCATGATGAAACCACAACTTAATTCACAGAAGCACCAACGTAACACATTTTACAGTAACCTTTCTTCTGTACATTGAAACAGTATAAAATATAGGTAATTTCATGTGCATTAAACCATGGATTGTCTAACTGTGAGTCAGTTCAGCAAAAGGTGACACAAGTAGGTAGCATTTGCCCTAAAACAGGGTAAATATTTTCTTATACTAATCTACAAAAAGTGGTTCTATATATATACTTTAATGAGAAAGTGAGCCACCTAAAATGGCCTTATCAAAAAACTTTACACTGCCTGAAAAATGTAAAAACTATTACAGACCTCTAGAGACTTAAAATCAGACAGTTTTATTTCTCAAACTGTTTTGGAAGTAGTCTGTTAGAAACCAACATTCTGTGCCTCTGGACACATATTGCTATTGTCACCAGTGACCAGGCAGAATGCCAATCCCTGTATAATACTTTCAAGTCTGTTTTTTTTTTATTTTTTTTTTACGAAATGAAAAAAACCCAAAAAAACCAACAAAACCAAAACTAAAACCAAAACCAAAACAAAAAACCCAAACGAGAAAACCCAAAGGAAAAAAGAAAACAAAAAAAAAAAAAAAAGGAAAGAAAGAAAAAACATTTTGCCACAGGTTGTTTTTAAATCCTATCATTAATTTATCTAATAATAAATTTCAGTCTTGCATGAATGCAGCAATGTTTTTTCACATTGACTTCCCAGAATTCATAGCTAGATGAGGTCACATGCAAATTTCAAAGGTCAAACTAGATCAAAGGTCAGTAGGAGAACCAAATATGATGTGAGGTCAGAAAGACATCAGAAACAATGACGGGACGATGAAACTTTTTTTTTTTTTTTTTTTTTTTTTGATACGCCACAGGGACATGCTAGGCAAACGATGGGCTAACGGGCATGGAGATGTCTAGGGAAAAAACAAGGAAGAGGAAAAAAAGTTACATAGAATCTATGCAGCACAAACAAAATCACTTTTATGGGTGCAGGAGAAAACTAATGCAAATCTTTTATCAGTAGAGTCTATGAGCCGTTCACATAATTTGCATTAACTTACAATACTTGTCAACAAGAGCACAATGGAGAACCCCAAAAGAATCCATCTGAAAGGAGTCAGAGAGAATGGATTCCTCTTTGGGGAGAAAGGAGAGGAAAGAACCAGTTTCTACAAACGTAACAGAAAGGTACGGGGAGAGGGAAATAAAAGATCAGACAACTGAACTTTCAACTAGGCAATGGAAACTACGAACAAAATAACCAGACAAATACAAACAAGAGGATAAAAGCATGAACTGTAAAGGGTGTAGGGTTCAACAGTGAAAAAGCGCCCATTCTTGGCACAATTACTCTAGAGACTACTTCAAAGGATCTAGCTAGCATAGAGAGCTGCTCTTTAGGTATCCAATAAGTTAACAATAGGCAATAAATAACTTCCATTATTTCTGAGGCAGTAAAAATTTTGTATAAAAATAGAAATGCTTTTTACAAATAAAATTTACAGGCCTGTGGCTTTCTTTTTTTATTATTATTAAATTTATCTCTCAAGAAACATCAAGTATTGTCACTCATTTTATTTTATTTTTTTTATTTTAAACCCTGTAGCTTTAGAAACAGATCTCTAAATCTTTTTTACATTAATCCTTTCCAAAAAAACAAGAACTTAAAAAAAAGTGAAATATAAAGACGACCAGTGTAAAATCAGACTAATATATAACAATACATTGATTTGAACCGAAAAAAAAAAAAAATCAAATCTTCTCAAAAAACAAGTTGATGTAGCGGAAAGACTTGTTTCAATTTTCGTTGCAAAATAAGTGCTTCAACTGGCATGAGGCCATTTTGTTTAACCTATAAACTGCTGGTGCCACCCTGGTAAAATACGATCCATCCATAGAAAACAACTTTTATTGTGTGCTAATGGCACCAGGGTTCACAGAGTTAAATTGCACATTTTTGTGTGTGTGTGTGTGTGTGTTGCTTTGAATTTCAAGACGTTTATTTTTGTTTTAAAAAGGAGATAAATTATGCTGCAAAACAAAATACAGTAACACAACTCAGTAATTACTTGGCAAGGAAATGGGAGCCAAGTGGAATAAGGACAAGTGGGGAAATGGAAGTGGTAACTGTAAAAATAACTGTCTCTTGGTGAAGGTTGGCTATATGTTCTTTCTTAACCCCCCTGCAGAGGACAGGTTTGCTCATGGGACTTACCCTAAGAAAGCTAAAATAAGTGCAGTAAGCATCTGGGGTTAAGATCAGTAAGGTTTGCTGTCATTTTTGGAGCGTTTCAGCTGAACCTTCAAGCGTTTCATGCCAATCTGAAAGCCGTTCATAGCCTGGATAGCAGCTTGTGCAGAGACTGGATTGTCATAGCTAACAAAACCTACGAGACACAGAACGGAGGCGGGAGAGAAAGCGAACTATAGGTTAGAACAAATGTCAGAATGCTTTTTGTTAGGATTTTATTTTTACTATTTATTTGACACATTTACCTCTCACTTTCAATTAGTTCTTTCATCACACTTCGTATCCCATTTCCTCTCCCGTTTCCTTTGCCTCCCCCTTTACCTTCGTAACATTTCTTTACTAGCTGGGATGCACTTGGCCAGTTTTGGTGCAATGCAGTTTCCAATCTGTTATTTATCTACCTAACTTAGAGACCAAAGTTATTTATCACTGTGACACTTTTCACTGTAATATCTACGTACCTCCCAGTCTGTGAGGAAGTACTATTAGGCCAGCCTGCAGACGTGAAGCTGAAACAGAAAGCCTGGTTACGGAAACAAAACCCAAACTTAGATGCCGGTACGCATTTGCGCACCTGAAGTTCATGTGCACTGGTCCTGTGTGCTACGAAACATCTCCGTGGGCTTAGCCTAGGACAGTTGCAATATTCGTATTTTTACAGCTCCTTCCAGTTCAAGATCTCCAGGTGCATTAAATGTTAATTAATTCAGCCTCTTGGTCCCCAAAGGGGCATGCAAGCATCGAAATTAAGCAGCATCGTAAAGACAACGGCAGGGCTTGACGAGAACTCCAGCTCTTCTGCTCCTCGGCTGCGAGCACTAACTAGGGGGATAATGCTTGCTCGGGTAATTCAGAATGGCTGGCCTGGCTCAGCTTTCTTGTCCTCGGGAGAGTAAAAATGCTCTGTTCATAATGGACTCAAATCTCCCTGATTCTGGAAGCTCAAAATTCATTTTCATATCTGGGCCTCCCACTTGTAATTGCAAAGCTCGCCTAACTGCTGCTCTGCCTCAGCTCTGGCTAATTACTACCGCACTCAGCCTGCTATTATGCATCTGCTTTGAAATGCTCCCTCCTCTTTCCACTTGAATTTGCCTTAACACATATCCCTTCACTCTCTTAAAGCACGGATCCCACACACTTTGTTTTCAGCCCTAACACACAGGCTTCTCGGCGCCTCTCTTCTACCAGCTTTCTTCATTTGTGCTTAGCGCCTGTGTACTTTTCTGATCCATAATCTCTTTTTACTGTCTTTTTAACGTTCTTTTATGGGTCTCGCTTACCTCGCACCGCTGCCCTCTTCCATCTTCAGTGTCAGAATGACACACTTTCCCCATTGTAAAGAACCCCCCCCCCCTCTTATCAACTGATCTTGGTCGTTGTCCAGCTGTCCTCCTTCATAGACCTTCCCTGTGGTTTCACCTTAAATCAATCCCACCAAACTATTTAACTTAAGACTCTTCTCTGACAATTCAAGCTAACTTCTGCTCCTTCCACTCAAAACCACCTCTCACTTAAATCTCCACAGACCTTCTCCTGGCCAAAGCCAATATGCTCTATTCATGTTGTTCTGTGGTTGATTATTTGTTACCTCCTTAGGGGATAATGAATGTTCCTCCACACTTTCCTTGGCTTTAGTAACTCTTGTCACTTCCTCACTTTCTCCACTTGATTATTTCCTCTTAATATTACTGCCATATCCTGAGGAGCTTCATCACTCTCTTCCTTTCTTCCTTTCCTCTATTTTCTTGTAGGAGATCTTATCTGTTCATAGGATTCCAATCACTGTCTTAGCACTGCGCTCCTGTGTCTACTTCCATCAGCTCGCAGATGATCTCTAGGATTTCCTCAGGGATAGAAAAGAGATCTACCGTGAGTTGGAAGGCAGTTGTAGCACCTTCCAGGCAGGTACTCCACAACCATAATGTAGCTACTCCTACCTCCCTTGAGAATTCAGCATTTTCCTCTACAGCTTTCCTGACCTTCACCTTGCTCTCTTAAGAGCATTCAGAACATTCTGCTGTGAGATTCTCATCACCTTAGTTCCTTTTCTTCTTAGCTAGTTTTAGCCACCTGAAAGTTAAGCAACTGATCTAAACTAGTCACTTAGATGGCATCTATGAACGGTGAACGAAGAGATGTAAGCACACCCAGAGGTGGCTTTTCCACCCACCATTCAGTTCACCAATTCAGACGCCTCCACTGACAACAGAGGAACAATCAGCTCAGGCTGTGCTTACCTTCCAGGGGATGAGACAAGTCACCTCATGCTATGTCTCTTTATTAGCTTCCTTGACTCAGCCACAAATTCAAACATACATCCTCTGCGCTGCATCAGTGGAATCAGCCTCTATCATTCAGTTTTTACTCTGATTCACAATTTGTCTCTTTACACAGAATGCTGTATCTACATTAGCGTGTTATACTTTCATCTTCTCCCTTATCCAGAACCTTTATTTATAACACTTACAAAGGAATCTGACATTCTCCCCCTTTATTTATCTGTTTCTGATTGCACCCATTCATCATTTTTTGTCTCAATTTTAAACCACAGGTTACATGAGGATGGGATGATGTTTCTTATCAATTTTCAAAGACCCTGTCATGCCGATTCTGATTTTTTTTTTTAAATCTCTAGGTATCTCTGTAACCAGGATAAATATTTTTAATCATTCGAGTAGCAATTTTGCTATGAGGCAGACTGTATTTATGCTCTGATGTAATTTGGTTCCCCCTCCCCTGCCTTACTTTTATGTCTCTCATTTTTGCTATTCTAAGGTTTATGAAAGGCAAGAGATAAGCTTGAACAGTGAAACCCTTTGCTGAATCAACTACAGCTCATGAGAACTCACGGAAGAGCACTTCCAGGCATAAACAGACTGACCTGTCATCCTCATAACCATTTTATCTTTTGAGCATTCATTTGAAGTGGACAACAAAGCAAATAATGCCAAAGTCCATTTTCTGCACAGAGAAGTAATTTTTCATTTTGAGAAGCAGTGTTACATCAAAATTCATCACTCTATATATCATTACCCTATGACTCAGAATGCACCTTCCTTCCCAATTCTGCCAGTGGCCTCAGACAATCTTTCCACCTTTCTAGCGTTCAACCTGTCCTCATCTGTAATTTGACTTCCTCCTCCTTTGGGCAGGAGATTGGAAAGTCCAGAGTAGAAAGCACCAAGGATGTGCAAAACATTATTATTATTATTGTTGTTGTTGTTGTTGTTGTTGTTATAATATTACTACTTCTACTATTACTACTACTGCTACTGGGGGAAAGAAGACCAAACAACCAAAAATCCCAAACTCAAACTGTACCAAGAGCAATGACCGTTAACTGTACAGGAGATAAATGGGTTCTTCAGATGCGCTATTGTCCTAATTTTTGGGTGCGAGGACAGAGAAAAAATAAAGCTTTTTAAAACACAAATATGGGGCTGAAACAACAAACAGACGACTCTTGCTAATAAAGCTGAGGAGGTACATACAGAATATGCTAGCATGTTAAACTAGCAGGATTAATTCTGGCTTTGCCTGTGATGAGCAGCATCACCAAGTAGTCACCTACTGAATCAGACAATCTCAACTTCCTCTGCCACTGCAGCACTTTTTGTTTAAAGCAGAACTCTCTCACTGGTGGCAGAACATCTAAGGAGGAAGAATGAGAAATTGAAATGTTAGTGAAAGCTGACTAATGCCAAAAAGACAGAGGACTTCTCCATCCGTTACATGTTGACCCCTCTGTTTTCCCTCAAATAAGATAACCTAGGTGCATCACTCTAAGTTAGGTAATTGCATCCCATAAATCCAGACACCTGTGTAACTAGGTAATCAAGGAGTAAAAGGAAACCCACAAAAAGCAAGTGTGGGAAGCGAGCTGATGAATTGAGCTGCCTGCCCAAACTAATCTACATTCTTTCAGCAGTCACCACAATTGCTGCATTTCGATTAATGTAGCTTGATTTGACATTTCATCAACATTCCTGGAGACCTCAACAATGATTTTGTCACCCCGACATACTAACTGAACTGGCTCCAGATCAATAGGGAGTCCATTTCAATTCCACTTTTCAAATATGCTACAGCCTCAGGGGCTGTTTTAACCCATTGCAGAAACATGCTGGACTATATTAGTCTAGATATGAAGAATTTTTTGTAAAGCTTAAAGAGGTGAATGCTTCAAAAATGAACTGAAAGACTACAGAAAAACACAGAAAGAATGTCACGCCGTTTCTCTGAACCGAATTAACTTTTCCTGTGTACTAAGGGCTCATCTTCAGGTGAAAAACACTCAGCTTGTGTCAAGCCTTGAATTCCAGTGCAGTAGGTATTTCTGACTAACTTGACGAATTCTCCTCGTGTTTGAGTACTGTCTGTTTAGACAAATTCAAACCCTTTCAAGATGAGTTAAAGCCCAATAGCTGTTCCTGAATGGCGCTTGTGGAGATGAGTCCTTAGACAGACATATTTTACCAAAACCTAGATTTTAAAAAAAATAATGATATGTAAGCTAAGAAACATGTATTATGGTTAATGGGGACACTTCGAAATTAAGGGATGGTGCTGGTACAAAGGAGTTTTGGAAACTAGGGGGTTCTCTGGACTGGTTACTCTTTTGTCACACGTACAGCTGTGTTCCTTTACTCTGGGAAAGAGTTGTCACTCTTTCAGCTCCAATATTTTAGGCCAAACTTTATAAAACTTGTCTTTAAGAGATTCTGTCCTCCTCCTAGATGCTTCTCATGTCTTGCATAAGACCACAGTTATCAGACCAATGCTCTAACAGATTGCCACTCTCTTACATTCTGTACTCCACTCCATCAAAGCACTGAACTGGTGCGCCTATGCTATTCAAAGGACGTCAGCCGACTTAATCAACCCTAGAACTTGTTTTATACCAACATATCATCATCTCCTCTGTTGTGATCTACTTTTCTGGCAGCTTAAAGTGTTCTCTGGGAAACCTGACACTGATCGTGTGAGGCTCCCTTCCTCCTTGCCCTAAGGTTAGGGGAGATGCCACCTTCCATAACACACTGGAGCCCACCCACAACAGCTGGAGCTGCACATCTAGACGTCAACTGTCTGCAAAGTGTTCTGAACTGCATGTACACACCATTCAGTCACTAATTGCAAAATCTTGTACTTAATGCAGAAGAAAGAAATTCCTGTAATGTAGAAGTAATGGGTTAAACACAGCGTTTTTAAGTGGCTCAGCTATACAATAGAGAATAATTAGGTATCCATAATAAGGCAGTTTAATAGTATACTAAATGACATTCCCCCACATAGGGTGTAATTAGTTTCATGTACTTGACACATTCATGCGAGATGTCAGACTGGAAGATTATTATTGTTTTTTCATATGCAATTTTTAGTTAGAACTAGTTTGTCTGTGCACCTTCCCGCTCATTTGAGGATTAACAGTCCATTATTTTTGGAATGAGATTCCAGTATGACATTTCTCACATTGCTGTTAATTTTCTTTCCTGGCCCCTTTTCAGTACAGTGCATGTGGTTTTTACTATTCGATTTATTAAATTTGACATACCAAAGCACTTGCTCAGATTGGTCTGTTTATCAATGAAGACTTTAGCAGAGATAACATTTCCAAAAGGCATGAACATCTGCAGAATGTCCTGGTCTCCAAACTCCTGGGGGAGGTGGTAAATAAAGAGGTTTGCCCCTTCTGGACCTTTAGGAAAACAAACAAACAAAAAAGTATGAAAACAGCTATTACAAGAGCTGTATTTAATCTAGTTTTCCATAATACTTACTGAAGGTGATGGTCAGAAAGCATTTCACTTTCCAACTTCGAAGGAACAAAAGCAAGTGGATCATCAAAGGAACAGAGCTGAAATGCAGCTCTTTAGAGCATCTTATCTTGAAAAGTGTTTACTTGATAACTCTACTACAGAAGAAGTTAAACTGCAGCCTCTTTGTTCAATTTACACAAGTGTCTTTCAGTGTAATTAGGGTTAGGAAAACAGGTACACAAAATATTACTTTCTCACAAGGAGTCCTCTGCTGCCTCAAACACCTGCATAGGTTTGTGGGTTTAATTCTAGTTGCGGGAACTTACGGAAATGCAATGAGCTGAGCTCAGATTTGAGTATCACAGATTTAAACTCAAAGGGCAGGAAATTGGTGGAGATGGGGATAAAAAGGATAAGACAAAGCAAACCTTGTGACTTGGAAATCAGTGAAGTCAGAGAGAGAAACATATTCACAATTAAATTTATACTGACTCATTTGACAATGATACTTTTTTTTTCCTTTAATACAAATTCCCTATAGAAAGCTCTGTATCCTGGAAGAAACTTTATAAAGTAAGTCTTTTAAAAAAGTTCAAAATAAAGTAGTTGTGTTGAAATTAAAGTGGCTTTAGACAAAGTTGAGTTTGCACAGAAAGGTGCAAACTCAAAGGTACTTTAAATAATTTTCTTACAGCCAAAATTTGAGATACACATTATTAGTGCTGTTGGTTTAAACGCTCATCCTAGCACGAATAAGGTATTTTTTCCCAGCTCAATTTCTCCTTCCCAATAACATACTGGAAATGAGCAATGGATGCCTGAAAGAACACGATCTACGATGGACCCAGACACGTGGCCTTCCCATGCAGATCCCAGGAGCGTAAGTGGTACACAAAGGGAGCAAACATTTCTGGTAAAAACACATTTAGAATTATCTGTTTAAGTACTCCCTTGCTTAATGGAACCTAAGTGTGCCTCAGATATGCTGTCCTTGGTTTTGTGGAGAGGAAGAGGAAAGTGTGCATCATATTTATGGAGTACCTTCTGCAACAGAGTCCTGAAGCCTCACCTTTCCCATACAGAAGAACCAGGCTGGCTGCTTTCTCTCAGCCTGAAGGAAAAGGTTGCAATGTTTACCCAAAAGGAAGGGACAAATGGATTAGGGGGGAAAAAACAAAAAAGAGTTTTTAAAAAGAAAAGCTTTCTTTGGGGGAAAAAGAAAAAGAGTAAAAAAAAAAAAATTGCCACCTGTAACTTATTTCTTCTTATCACAAGTAAACTATCTTTTCCAGAAAATGATATTTCTTAAAATAGTAAGAACAACCTTATTAAACAATAGTTTAGAGCATATGCATGAGGCAATTCACTGTGCTTCAGCATTTAATATTTATATAGCATTTTTCTCTGGTACTTGTTTATTCTCAGCCACTCCAGACTCTTCACCATTCCATCAGAAATCATGTTAAGAGACAAAACACAGTTGTCAGTATTCAATGATGGAATTTACTCACTCTAACTTAACCCCTCACTAACAGAAATAAGACATATAACAAAAAAAGACTGGAGTTTAAAAGGGACACTGCCAATTCATAATAATAAAAAGTAAGCCTACACTTGATATGAATGTTCATAAACAGGAAAAAAAAATAGAAAAAAATCAAACTGTCCTCCACTAAGTATCTTACAATGACACCAAATAAGCAATTTATTAATTTATTTCTGTTGTCAAATAGTCTATTGTCATTGACCAAAGTGAACAAGATGAAAGACAAAAGCAGAGAACACAAAAAAATGAGGAGAAAAGAGTTGATTAAAAAAATAAATCCTTTCATTTTAAATAATCCAAGCTGTTAGCAGTAAACGAAGTAAAGAATTCAGAGAAAATATACATTTTAACTCCAGTGTTCCTGTACAATAGCCAGCTGGGGGAATGCCAAATTTGTCTTCCTCGGAAACACATCCCATAACAGTACAAGATACTACTTTAAAAGAGGATAAAAAAATTTCTCTTGGGGATATTACACTAGGTTTATTTCCAAAGCTTAGCCCTGGCAAGAACAGGAGTGACAACACAGATACAGTCTTAGAAAGCATGCAATATTTTCCCATCCTTCTAGAATTAGCTGGAAATTAAGATGAGACAAAGCAATGAAAACAGAAACAAACCCCCAAAATGCCTGGGAAGTGTGCAGGGGAACGGAAGAGGGGAAAAGGGTAACCTCATTTTCCTAAACATCTTGCAATTAGTATTAATTTATTCTTAGCAGTAACTTCCTGAGGTTTATTTGCTATCGACGCGGGGAGAGGGGGCAATCATTCACTTAGTTGCTTCCCCGCAAGACCCACAATTAAGCAAAGAACCACTCAACGCAAAAACGGATCTTGTCATTAACTCAAAACCTTGAACCTAATCATATTAACGCCATTATCACAGAAAACGGAAACCAGAAGAGAGAATGGCACCCATAAAGGGATGATTTTTTGCTACCAGTGCCTTTTTATGCGGTACTCGGTAAATGCTTTTAAATAAAAAAGGGTGGTCAGTGAAGTATAGCTTGAAGGACAGACAGTTAAAGAATGAACTACATGAGAGGTTAAAAAAAAAACCACTAAACAGGAGAAAACTGAAAAAAAAAAAATCAAAGGTTAGGCTACTCGAGGTCCTTCATCAAGCCTCCATGAAGAAATGAACCCACGACACCGCTTTGGCTTGGCCGAAAGTAGTTCACTTGGAGCGGGGCCTTGCTCCGCCGGCAGCGGGCGCTTACCTTCCTTCTGGCTGCCCGCAGCGCTTTGCTGCTGCAACAAGCTCTGGCTGTACAACGTCGGCAGCGCGGCCGCAGCGTACTGCTGGATTCCTGAGTAGGCCTGGGTGAGCGCGTCCATCGTGCCGGCCGTACCGTTCGTCAAGCCTGTTGCGCCGAGTCCTCCGTTCAGGGCCGCCATACCTGAGAGCATTTGAGCAACTTTACAAAAAACCCAACAATAGAGAAAAGAAATTGCACTTGTTCATTAGTGCTTTCCGAAAGTCGTTGGTATTATATGACACTGACAACGACGGCAGTGCATGCAGCTCGGCACTTCACCAAATGGGACTGAAAACAGAGAAACACGACTTTGGCGTCAGGGTCACTTTAGCACAGGGGTTGCACAGTCAAACGGACTCACATGCAGCCTGCTACTGGCAAGTACTACAGCTCGGTGCTCCTGAAAGCCTCTCTGCCCATCCTCCTCGACACCCATGCTTCTGCTGAGGGGATCTGAAGGACCTACTCGACCTGCATCCTTGCAAGCTGGCCACTGGGAAAAAGCAGTCTGTGAGGAAAACAACTCTTTCTGACCAGGGTCTTTATCAAGAGGACATGACCACACCATATCAGGAGTGTTTTCCTTACACAGAGTTAGCAGAGAACCCTGACTAACAGCATTTTGAAACAACCCTCCGTACAATTATGGGCTTCATCCCTTAGGTTTGTGGTAGGAGGACGGACTGTGATGCTCTGCGCTTCCACCCTCCAGTTACTCCACTTACTCTGGAAAAGATGAACAGCAGCGTATCTGGAGTGACTAAAAGTGCTTCATCCAGACCAGGCATCATTCACAAAGAAACAAAAGCATTCAGTTCTAGCAATGCCTGCTTTTATTTCTCACTGGAAGCAGAGCTGCTTACTTTTTATTTCTTTAAAGACATTCTACATCCTGATAAATAACAGATTAATTTAACTGTGATGACTGCCAAAGAGGAAATTTCAGACTGGATTGCTAGCTGTGCGGAAAATAGCATCCCTCATCCGCGCAAACGGTGCAGTCTGCAAAAAGTTTTACTACTCTGACTCGATGGTGGACAAACTCCTGGGCTACAGCCTCTCTCCATTGCTTCTATTCATCATAGTGACTCCTAAATGAGACACATTGAAGTTAACAGTGTTAACATTTTTTTTTTTCTCAGAAATTCAGGAAAAAGTGAATTTTCTGTTGGAGCTACAGTCTATTTGGCAGTCGAAGGGGTGGCAGAGTTCAGAGCCCTGCTCATCACCCACACCTCCAACTTGTGTCAGCTGGAGCAGTTGAGAGTTAGGCCATGTTTTCTGCACAACTGGCTATCCTGTGCTCCCCAGATTTTAGGTGAACAGCTCACAAACAACTTAAAAAGGGCTTAATCAGGCCCCTTGAGGTACGGTAGATCAGTCACCAGAAAAATGGGGCACCCGGGACCACCAGTGAGCATTTCTTAGACATTGTGTAGTGTTTTGGTTGGTAAAAGGATGGGTGAAGAGGTGACTGGTGGAGCCATACTAAGATCCAAAAGCTAAGAACACTGAAGAGAAAGAGAGGGCTTAATTTCAGAGCAATAATAAGGGGTTATATGTAAATTGGAGACAAGTGAGGAAATTAAGCAGAGGACACTTTATAGTAAATTAACATTGAAATCTATTAGACTGGGAAACAATCTTCAAGGAAAGTGGCATAAACCTTATCACATGAGTAATTTAGAGATAGAAAGAATACTGCAGGGAATTATCCTGCATTGACAGAGGAGGATAAAGATGCTGACCTACTAGTTTTCTTCCATCTCTTATGTAGATTTGAAAAGTGTATTCCTATGAGTCTCTGATAATCAGGACAATTGCTCAAGTGGCACCTTTCTGGCTCCACCAGAGTCTGTGCCAATTAAGAGAACTGTACTGCATAAATTATACCTTTTGATATTACTATAATTTGTGTGACTAAACACTTGACAGAAATGTGATATTCTTAGCCTTTCCTTAATAAAATGTCTCGCACTTTGAAGATTTCTCTTCCCCTTCACCCCACTTCAGAGCATCACTGTATCCTGATAGGTGGTACTGGCTGCCACTACTTTGAACAGAGCACAGGAGTCAGACATTTGTTGTATAATGGTTCCAGTTATAAAACAAAAACTTGCAAACCAAGATACCTTGTGAAGCATCTTATGTCTAAAAGACAGAACATTTGTAGTAATAGTAGTAATAACAACAACAACAACAACAACAATAATAACAATAACAATAATAATACTAACAATAATTTGATCCTGAATCTGGTCTTAACTTGCTCTGATATTTTTGTACTTGGGTTTGTGTCATTGCTTGCACGGGTGTATGCACAGCACTGGTTAAAGTAAAGGCTCCTGATAAAAAGCTTGTATCTCTCCTTTTATTATAGTGTTGAAATAACTTGATAATAGAGGAAGCATTAGGATAACATGTTATCTTTCCTGAGTCATCAGCCTATTAGATAAACACGCTTTGTGTTGCAGTGGGCAACATCCTCCCCCTTCTTTCCCCTAGAATCAATAGCCCCTTCCCACCAAATTATTTCAGCTTAGCAAAGAGCCAGACAGCCCCAGCTCACCGCACTGCTGCTGGGAAGGGCGCTGGTACTGCTATCGCAGCGCACGTGTCTAAATACGCTTGCCTCTGAGCAAAACAGACCTGCAGAAAGCTCTCGACATTTTCTCTGTTCTCCCTTTTTACATTTTTATGAAACCTACGAGGTCCAGCTGCAGGTACACATCTCTGCCATCTCTTTATTATCTCTACCAACGCACCTCGGTCTGATATTGAACTCTGGTCCTTTCCTCACTTCTGCAAAATAACCTTCTGGAGTCTCTCATCTACGGCCTTCTACTGTCTTGAGTTACTCTACATAATACAGAAGTGACAATGCTTGGCAAGTCCAAAGGTCTCTTAAAGTGCTTTCCAAGCACCTTCAAACCTGTCATGAATAGTTTTATCTCCATTTTACAGATGTAAACATGGGGGCAGAAAGGCTAAGTGACTGCCCTGGGTTCACGCACAAATAAATATTGTGTCATAGCTGTCCAGTATCCTGAATACTTGGTGTTCTTTCTTAATTGCAAAGAAATCTCTTCCTCTTTCTTTATTCATTTTTCCTCATTATTCTAAATACTTTTTGTTAGTTAGATTTCCTGGAGGATCCAGGAAATTATAGGCCCATCAGCCCTCCTTCAGACCCTAGAAAAGTTATGGAGCAAATCCTCCTGGGGGCTATCACAAGCCAAATGAAGGACATGACTGGGAAAAGCCAGCATGGATTCACCAAGGGCAAATCGTGCTTGACAAACCCAATTGCCGACAAAGTAACCTGCTCGGTTGATGTGGGGTGAGCAGTGAACATTGTCTACCTGGGTTTCTCCAAGGCTTTCGATACAGTTTCCCACAGCCTCCTCCTTGAGAACCGATGCGTTACAGTCTAGACAAGTGGTCCATGCGGTGGGTGGGGAACTGACTGACGGGGCACACCCAGAGGCTGGTGGTAAATAGCCGCTCTTCAAACTGGCTCTCTGTCACAAGTGGGGTCCCCCAGGGACTGATACTGGGCCCAATGCTGTTTAATATCCTCATATGGGATCTGGCTGATGGGATCAAGTGCACCCTGATGAAGTTTGCAGATCATACCAAACTGAGTGGGGAAGTGGACACTTCGGAAGGGAGAGTCACCCTGCAGGAAGACCTGGATAGGCTGGAATAGCGGGCTAACAAGAACCTTATGAAGTTCAACAAAGACAGACAAGTGTAAGGTCTTGCACCTGGGAAAACATAATCCAGGAGTGGAGCACAGACTGGGATCTACCTGGCTGGAGAGCAGCACTGTGGAAAGGGACGTGGGGGTCCTGGTGGACACAAGCTCAATATGAGTGAAGAGTGTGCTGCAGCGGCAAAGAAAGCCAACAGGACTCTGGGTTGCATCAACAAGGGCATCGCAGTAGAGATAAAGAAGTCATTATCCCACTCTACCCAGCACTTGTCAGGCCACACCTGGAGTACTGTGTTTGGTTTTGGTCCTCGTTATGCAAAAAAGATGTGGACAGGCTGGAAAGGGTCCAGAGAAAGGCCACAAAGATGATCAAAGGACTGGGAAGCCTGCCATAGGCTGGCTGAGAGAATTGGGTTTCTGCAGCCTTGAGAAAAAAAGGCTTAGGGGAGACCTCATCACCATGCTCCAGTACTTAAAGGGTGGCTACAAAGAAGAAAGAGACTCCCTTTTTACAAGGAGTCACATGGTAAAGATGAGGGGTAATGGGTGCAAGTCAATCCTGGGGAGATTCCAATTGGACTCTAAAGGAAAATTTTTCATAATGAGAACAATCATCCATTGGAATAATCTCCCCAGGGAAGTGGTGGATTCCCCAACATTGGACACTTTTAAGATTCAGCTAGACAGGGTGCTGGGCCATCTTGTCTAGACTGTGCTTTTGTCTGGATGGAGCTTTTGCCAAGAAAGGTTGGGCTAGATGATCCTTGAGGTCCCTTCCAACCCGGTATTCTATGATCCTACAATTTAAATTTACATGCCCAAAGGAGACAGTCTAATGTTTGGTCATTTAAGGTTTTAGATTCTTCAAGTACAACTGACAGAAGACTGAGTGAATCCCCAAATGTACGTACAACTACTGCCAAACACTTGGATACACTTAACCTTACCATATTCCACTTTCTTTAATTTTTAAGGTCTCCAGACATCTTTCTACAATGCTTCTCTTTACAATGAGAGCGCTATCAGTCTCCACAGCCCAGCTTCTTTTTCATGGACCCAGCCAGGATCCAGAAAACGGATAAAAGTCTCCCAGTGAGCTCAGCCTGGAAGGCATTCTCTTTGTGATTCTTACATAAAAGCAGAAGATGACTTCAACAGAAAAGTACCTTTTCCAACACCTCTGTGTAAATCAATGCCCAAGCCCAGTGCCAACTTCTGATTCATTTCTCGGTTAAGCACTGCTTGACTTGTGCTTTGGACCACTCTTAATTCCCCAATTAGAAGCATGTCACTCAATTCCAACTACTCTGTGCAATTACTTCAGGAACTCCCATGACCGAATGACATTTGACTGTTTTTACTGGAGTGCTTATGACCATGGCATAGTGTGAAACATCAGACTCATTGACCGTGAGGTTTCCTGAAGGCAAACTCCTAGGCAGGTTTGAGCGTGAATGACTGGATCAGACACAGTCACTAGGAAAAGCACCGGTTCGTCATTAAAATAGACAGGGGAGGTTGTTGTAATTTGATCAATGCTTTGCTATCATTAGCATCACAAGTACCTGAAATTGATAATCAGTGTCACCCTTTTGGGAGAAACAGTGCCACAACACTGTATTGTGTTGTGGAAAAGCAATTTCCCCTCTTTAGACCTCTCTCATCTATGTATATACATAGACAAACATATCCACATGCATTTTGTAAGTGCTATGCACATATAGATATTCTAGGCACATACAATCTCTTTGTCCATAAAAACATCCATGAAGAAGATCTGGCACTGAAGCCACTGTTGGTACAAGTCCATGGAAGTAATGGTGGCTTAAAACAAGCTGAAATTTGGTACTAGGTTGTGAATATGTCATTAAGACTTCAAACGACACATGTGGGTAAGTTTGCGCACACATCACCTCAAAATACTTGCTGAGAAAATGTAACCTCTTTGCTTGTAGCCTAGCAAGAAGTATTAAAAGGAGTGCAACAGAAGGGTTCCCACACAAAGTCAGGAGCTCATAGGTAATTCATTTTTGCTTGATCCTGATGAAGGGGACATTATCTTGGAGTGCTCCAGCGTGCCCGGGTTCTTAGTACTTGTGGAAGGGAAGGAGTGGGAAGCCATACTCTGCTCTTGATATTGTGACTCTTATAAACTAAGTAAAGCACAATGACTGATTATCAGGAAAGGACATTTAATGATTTCTTACTTATGACAGGGTAGCTCTCTTACTAAGACAGCTCATGAGAGGAGGTTACGTCAGCTGTTCGTGCATGCCATTTTGAGTGGCTGGCTTTAATACTAATGTAATAATAAGAAAGGAAACAAAAATCTGCCTTTTTTGGATCTAATACTTACTTTCCTTAAGTTGTTCTTGAGTCATGTTTACTATGAAGTTGTTGTTTGTGTGAAATACGCATGTCCTTGCCAGAAGCAAGACCTGTTTTACACAAGACCCCATGCAACCACTCAACATTCCTACATGGACATCCATCAGCCCCCTTCCTTCCCAACTCCCAACAATGACAACCAGAGATCACAGAACAAAAAAAACTGGGTGAGCAGCCAAGTAACAGTGACAAAAAGGACATCATGCAGAGCATCAGAGTGAGCAAGAGATACTGAGGAGGACATCCATTCCTGGGGGTACGTTATGATGGATCGTGGACTGGCAATGACCAAATAGATTCCTTGCATTGCAAAAGGAAATGCAAGGAGCAACAGCAGCTAAAAAAAAGAGGGAAGGGAAAATGCAGCTGGACAAATCTCTTCCATTGCAGGCAAAGGTGAAGTCATTATAGCAGAAACAGTAAAAAAAATTTCTTCTTCAGGAAAATCTTGACCAAGGCTAAGAACAAGGAAGAATATTCTAACAACTACCGGCATCTACTTAGCTGGAGATGCCAGGGTTTGTTTAAGATGTCATAGGACAGATGTGCATGCTCTGGTATTATAGGTGACTGACTGCATCATTCTATTATACTTGCCAATTAAAAGCCAAAGACTTGCCTTAATTTTTAAATTATATTGCTCTCAGGTCAGTTTGGTAATTCCTACAGACATTTTAAAAGGACTGCCTCTGTGGCAAACATCTTCCTTACCACTACATTTCTGAGTGAGATTTTGGACACTGGGGTGATTACCTGTTTTCAGACTCCCTAAATGAAAAAGGAGCCTCTCCTATAACCTAGATAACCCAAATCCCTGGTGACATTTCTTTTACCTTCCATACACCCTGGAAGAAAAGGAGTCTTTGTGCAGGGGCCCAATGGTCATAGCAAACTACGTGAAACTAAAAGCCTCCAGAACTGCATGTGTACCATGAATGGAACTAGATCAACTTGACCCCCTTATTTCATATATAGATTAAAAATAATCATATAATAGCTTTACAATTGATAGTTTTTGTGGCATGATTATTGGGGAAGGCTGTCCACCACAGCAATAAATACTCACTGTTTACGGTACCTGCTAGTGCATTAATATTATTCAGTCCAACAGTGGCTCCAGCCAATCCTTGGAGAGTACCCAGAGAAGTCAAAGAATTCATGGCCGCACCAGCTGTAGAATTAGCAGTTGATGCAGCCACTGAAAGGAAAAAAAAATCAAGGCAAAATTAAGGCCATATTTTGCTTATTTTAGTTGATCACAAAACAGCTTACAATAATGCTGAGCTCAACAACAGGGCTACTTGCAAGAAAAAGAAAAAAAAGAAAATGAGACCAATAGACCAACCTTGTTCAAGATATTACTAGTACGTTTGCTCATGGAAAGTGTTGATAAGCCTTGAACTGCAAAGACTCGATCACAAAATTTAGCGTTGTGCTATTATTTGCAAACAAAATACAGGAACAGTACGTATGGGATGTCACTTTCTCAAAAGTTTGTCAATCAACCTAGCATCCCAGGCTGATCAGCTAACCAGGCTATTGAGATTTTGCCACATTTTAAACTCTATCATTGAAAACAAAGTAGAATTACTCATAGTAATTTTGTCATACAACAGTTTTCTGTTCTGGGCCCCAAGTGTTCTAAGAGAAATTTTAATTATTCTAAAAGTGAGACACTATGCCATTATGGCTCTGCTCTAGGACACTGTATGAACATCATTGAAAGCCTTGAAGTTTATGAACAGAAGAATGACCAGCCAAATACAAAACGTAACTACTATCCATGTTATTGCAGGCTTTTAACCTGGCCTTTGTACATAACTAGGCGTGTATACGCACCCCACAAATGATATTATCTATACACATCCGCAAAAACTCTGCCAGTGCTGAGCTGAGGCTCAGGTGGAGAAAAAGTCCTTGATGCCACAATGCCAAGGGAATGATGAAGGTGGATGAGAAGAATCCATCTAAACTACACGCTTAGGAAGAGAAAGAGACTCACTCTTTTGTCATAGGAAAGTAATAAAACACCTTAGAAAGAGGTATCATTTAGGATAGGTAGGATGAATTAGAAATACGTGTCTCTCTCATAGAATGGCCTTGAATAACCAGTGTAGATTAAACACAACTTACAGGTAGGTAAAGTTATATCAGATGAATCACAGTCATAAAAGCTGTGGAAGCAATTAGGTTTTTAGCTTGTCTCCTGAGCCCTACTTCAGTCCATCAATCATAAAGACTTTCTTTTCCTTTAAAAAAGTTGCATTATCTTCCGAAAAGTGAACATTTTAAGTCACAGTTTTGTTGATGATTTACCAGAGGCACATCATGTCTATACCATGCTTGTTTTGCTCCTATTCATTAACTAGCTGTGAAATGGTTAAGATCACTTTTATCTTGATGCTCTTTTGAGCTGTCAAACACATCAGATTACTAAGTGAACCCTCAAGAAAATGAAGTCTCTGCGATGGCAGCATCCAGTAAGGAACATAGGAGGCAACTTTTTCACTCTGTGGGTAAACCTCAAAGCTCTAACCTACAAAAACCTCACCTTTACAACCTTAAAACCCACCAAAGACAAGCCTCATGGGGCCTCAAAGTACAAACAACTCTCCTGGTGTGGTTGAGGAGAGATTTCCAGACTCCGTGAGACATTCCTTGTCACCACTTCCCCAGCATTTGCAATGTTAACTTGAATAATTTTATATCTTGCAGATAGAAGCGGTTTTGATTATTCAATCTGTCTCCACAAAGCAATCAGAAGCCAATAATGTCTTTGATTAAAAAAAAAGTAATCAAAAAACCCAAGTAAAAACCACTTTTGTCAGATAATGTGGGCACCAACAGAGAAGAGAGAAAAAAATCAAAGTGAATGAATGTCAGTGAATTCCCTGTGACCAACACTGCTCTGTGTTTCTGCTCATGTTCATTAGCAGATCGTTTAAATGAAGTATATAAACCTAAATTCTGAAGGATCTGATTGGTTTTGACTGGGCTGAATTCCATCCATTTCTGTTTCAGAGGATTATTACCCTTTTCTCTTGCGGAAACACATATATTTAAGAAATGAGAGAAATGGGGGCTAGGAAACTGCCTGAAAATTACATTAAAGCTCTTGGGGGCAAATAACTCCAGCGAATGAGAGCCATACGCTTATGGCTTGTCAACACATCTGTTGGAGAAGGCAGAAAAACCTGATTAAATCCTTCCCTCTCGTGCATTGTGGTGGCTCTTATAATAGTCTCACTGCTCAAACACACGCTTCAGGGATGGCCAGTATCTGGGGCCAACATATCTTTTCTTCTTTGATTCATATCAAGTTTCTCTATTCCATCAGACAAACACAGAGCAGGTGCCTCAGTGATTCTTCCATTTGAAGTTGCAATGCAGATTATCTAGTTTGCCTAAAGAATGACTTGGCATATAATCAATGTAAAATACTAGTTGGAGCACTGAAGCACCTCAGAAATCAGCGTTTTGTTGTTGCAGCTATTTCTTCTGTTTAGCAGTGATCTGTCTCACAGATCCACTGGGACAATGTTTTTTCCTCTTTGGCTTATTATTTCTTCGAGGAAAAAGAAACCGAACAAATTGTGTGGTTTCCATTATCTTACTGAACATGGGGTGAACAGAAGCGAAGGGAGCTCCTTTTGTTAGGGCACTTGTAAAGGACAGATCCAGCACCTTGCTGGTTTCCTGAGAGACTCCACACTAGTTATCTCCTTCTCTTTGACTGAGACCTGCACATATGAAATGAAGATGAAGACAGCGACGAGCTAAAACACGATCATAAAGGGGCCATAAAAGGTCCAAGATATTGAGAGAGGTGAAAATTTCTCACAAAATACTGGATAAAACCAACAGATGAAGCAATGGTATTCCTTGTCCCCACAAAACTTAAAGGGAGATGAAACAAAAGTTAAAAGGTCCTACAAGACATGTGTGGAGGCTTAGGCCAGCTGAAACTTTTTACCTCATGTGCTCCCAGAATACGTTGAAATCCATCTAAAGACAAGGACTATGCTTCTCCTGTCCTTTGCCCTTTCCTAGTTTCTTTCAACTAAAAAATTGTAACATATATTGAACCAAAGGGAAAAAAGAAAAATCACATGCCTTGTGGTAACGGTAGATGACTGCACTACTTTGGGGGAACCTGTATAACTCTCTCGTGTCAGCAAAGCTCTTGGGCTCCACAACTGCTCAGAGTAATGGCAAAGGAAGTATAATTCACTGTCGGAACAGCGTTATTCTATATTTATGGCTTTAGTTGTCCAGATGACAAAAACAGATTGGATACCTACCAAATTTATAAATTGGTTTTTACCAGGTTCCCCTGCCACCAAATAAATTAAGAGAAAACATTTCACAACTCCATCCTGCACACCAGAACACTGCTGCTCTGAATCAAATCACTTCATCGTGCTGCTTAATAAACAGTAGGCATCTGTCTCCAGGTACTTAGCTTGATGTACAGAGCTGCAGTGTCACTAGGAATTGCCCTCTTTGCGCTACTGGTGCACCAGCATTTAGTGCAACAGTCAGGAAAACTAAAACAGACAAAAAAATGTGCAAACGACTTGGTTTTCTGGTGTCACTCTGTATGGCACACCCTCTATCCACATTTGGTATTATTTTTCCCTTTATACTGAGAATTTTGTCCTTGCCTCCTTCAAACCTATATATGTCAAGGACTCAATGTGTTTCTGGGGCAGCATTAAGCGAGTTAACTAATACTGAAGATAAGGGGAGAGATTCAGCAGACGGGAGCTCCGGCCTGATGAATGCTGGCTGAATATACAATAGTTGGTGAAGAACAGAGCTGCTTTTTACCAGCTGCGCTGATCATTCCCTCACAATGTTAAGCCCTGGATAAACATCAGAACATGATAGATAAGATTTTGTCTACTCAAAGGAACTATTTCCTCTCTAACATCAGTCATTGGAATAAGCCAACAACTTTCACAAAGAGGCTGTTGCTCAATCAGAGACTATTGGCAGGAGTTATGGGGTTGAATCCTTCAGCTGATGTTGCAAGAGTTCAGACAAGATGTTCATCATATTCCCCACCGATCTTAAAAATCTATTAATACGTGAAAATAATATCACAGCGTTCGATAAAGAGGTCAGTTTAGACTTGTAAGAGTAAAGAGTTGTCCTGTAACCTGTAAAAAATCCACTCTGTTTCCCGCAGGTACACTGCATGCTGGTCACCTGTTGCCTTCTCCACCCCGACCACATACAGAGACTTTACAGAACACTTTAGCTTCTTCAGCCATAAAAGGTGAGCAGGTTAAAAATGTTTATTTTACTATTAGAGACCCTACTCTTTCTTCTTCATTGACCCCTCTATTCCCATATTTTTGTGTCAGTCTCACAGCCTTCCTCTTTTTTTCCAAATTCAACTCCACTTTAATAAACATCCAGAAACCTTTAAATAATACAAATAATATTTTTAAGAAGCTGTGAAATGGAGAAGGGCAACCCCCCAAATCACTCCCAACCCCAGCCATTTGATCTTACTGTGCTTCCTCCATTTAATTGATGAAAACTTTGCTATCAGCTTCACTATGAATAAAGAGGCTTGGCCTTTGGTTAATATATTCTTTATCAGAGCTCTCTTTGATACAGAGAACACATTTTCATTTGGAGTGGATGCTCTACACAGTATAGATATTTGTATTTAACTACCAATGTTGCATTCATAGAGATTCGTAGGGCTGGAAGGAGCTGGCATTTTCAACTTTTCTCCTCAACACATTTATTTCTGCTTGTAAAAGGTTACAGCACCTTTTAGGTCACAGATTTTTTTAAAAGAAATCTAAACCAGCAATGAGACATTTCCCTTTTAATTTAAATAACATTTCAATGTAATTCCCCAAAAGTATGCCAACCTAGAAAATCAACCCGTATTAACATAGAAACTTTTGGCCATTATTTTGGCTAGCTTACGTCCACAGAGTCATGACGATTTACATCATCTGGATTTACATCATCTGGAAAACTAGATTCAGGATAACAGCATCTAGGAAAGGCAATGATGTGTAAATATTTCTTGACCTTTGCTGTGCACATTGTGGATGGGATTAATTTCCCCACCTTTGGCAGCTTCATCATTAGTTTAAGCTAGTCTAGTGAAAACTATTCTTTTGGACTGTCTCTGTGGTTAAGAGACCTCCAACTCAAACACCCTACCTTTAGATTTCTATCTCAGGATGGGCTGAATTGCTCTCTGGAAGTGCCCCTGTGTCCACTGATTGAGATGGTGAACTCAAAGTAGACATAGACCATTCACAAAGGAAATGTGTTGTGGGATGGATCCTGCTCTTCCTGTTGGCCACAAGTTCTGTTACAAGCCAGTGATCTGAAACTGAGGGATCTGCTTTCATCCTGCACACAGAACCAATGCCAAACCATGCAAACTCAGGAGTTTGAATGTAATCACCTCAATCAAATCTTGGGCTCAGAGATTTGCTTGATGCCGGGCAATTCTGAGCTGCTCTGCAGAGGACGTGCACTCTTCTGCAAAGCATACCCTGTCAGAGAAAGGAGCTAGGCAGCAGGGACTCACAGTGTTGCAGTATAGGTCATACAAAGTAGGATGGCCTTGCACAAGAGCACGCAGGATGAGCTAATTTACCAGATGCTAACGATGCCTTGCCCAGTTCTGCCTCAAACTTCTTGTGCTGCCCTGGATAAAGCACTCACTATGGTTTTTGCTACAAGACAGGGCTAATTCTGCTTCTTTCCAGTTGCCGGCTTGTCTCTTAGCCGTATCTTGGAGGCACATTTTTGTCATACCTATTTACTTCCTACACCTAAGACCAAGGAGTGCCCTCGACAGGGCTTCTATGTATGCTGAAGTAAGAAAACCACAGATCTATGTTCATCTGTAGTACAGCCTTGGGCAAATCCCACCCCTGTCACATCTGGGGGCCAGTTTATAAAATGAATCCTCTTCCCCAACAGAGGAGCTCGACTGGAGGGTCCAGGGAGGCTGCCTGAGCACTTGGCGATGAAACCAAGTGCTGATAAACACTCCCTCTCACTGTTGCTCTGAAGAAACGGACCTATTCACATCACACATGTACCGCTATGATACAGCAGAGAGATGGTTTGCAGTATGTAGCCAGCCCCATTCTTTCCTTAATTTGTTTGGTAAATGCCTAAGTAATAAAGAACTCCAACAACTTCTCAGCAATGTCGTACACCACAGCAAAATGGGGTCTCTTGGAAACTCCATACTATATATATGCTAACTTATTTTATTTGTTTTATCTCTCAATTCCTCTTTGCCTTGTTCTGTTCCCTTCCTCCTCTTCCAACACCAGCATACTGTCTGGAAGTGATATACAGTCACGCTGCAAGCCTGGGACGAAGGCATTAAGAATATCAGAGGCATTTTGAAGATTTTAAGTGAAGTTTCTTTTTGGAAACATTATTTTGATTTTAGGGCAGGACTAAAGGAGAGAACGGGCAAAGAAAAGCAAGGGCAGCTTCAGCTCTTAGCCTGCATGAAGGGTTGCTGTAGACCTTCACCCATCCCATCCACGTGAAGAGAACAGCTAATGTTTCTGGAGCAGAACCAGCCTTCTGGTCCTGCAAGGCTTCAGGGCAGCTCCAAGACTGGCTTAACTACACACGGGCTTTCCACATAGAGATTCACAATGGTAACTGTGTCAGGCCTGCTGACAGCTTTCCTTTAGGCAGCTCTCGGTTACACTCCACAATTGCCTGTCACTACCTAACGCATGGCACAACAGGAAGCTCAACGTTTGCTTTGATATCAGCTACCTGCTTATCTGTCTTCTGGTCACATCCTGCTCAGTCAGTTGTAGAGGATGTGCATATGTTAAAGAGCAAACCACACGGCGCGGCTGTGAACCACAACTTTGTTCTTGTTGTTTGACTTAATGGAGAGTTTAAATAACTCAGTGTTCAAAGTACTTATTTTGCTCTGGTTAAGACGATACGGTAATGCACCAGGGATCAGTATTACCCACAAATTTAAGGTTCAGTATCTCTATGGCTTTAAGCATGAGACGTTGCAAAGAAAACATGATTTCTTTTGGGAAAGACTCCTGTCATATCTGTATTGGCAGTTGTCTGAGTCCAGAATGCTCCTTCTTGTACTGAATTTGGGTGTATTTCTCATTTTCTGCTGCCTTCCTGAGCAAGATCTGACTTAATCTGCTCCCGACTAAATGGCTGCCATTCAGAGAGACGCAGACGGGCAGAGTTGGCCGACAGGAACATTATACAATTTAAAAAGGACAGCTGCAAAGTCCTGCACCTGGGAAGGAGTAATCCCTTTCACTAACACAGACTGGGGATGGATGGGCTGGGGAGGAGCTCTGCTGAAAAGGACCTGGGGGACCACAAGCCAGCATGATTGCCCTGGCATTGAAGGAAGCCAACACCATCCTGGGCTGTTGGAACAGGAGAAGAGTTGGGAGACTCAGGTGATTTTTTCTCTTCACTCAGCACTTGTTAGGTCACATCTAAATGCTACATCCAGATTTGGGCTCCTCATTGCAAGGAAAACATTGACCAGCTGTGGGGAGTTCAGTGGAAGGCCAGCGAGATGATTGTCAGAGACTGGAGCACTCATCCGGTAACAAGCTGGGCTTGTTCAGGCTGGCGAAGATATGGCTTCAGGTGGACCGAGAGCAGCCTCCAATTACTTTTGAGGAGGTCATCAGCTAGATAGAGCAGTAGTGCATGGTGGGAGGACAAGAGGTAAATGTGAACAAGAGAGGTTCGGTCCAGATATAAACAAAAAAAATTGTACCATGAGGATTGTCAAGCACTGGAAGAGATTCCACAGATTGCCCAGTCCATGTCCTCGGAGATTTTCAAGACCTGACTGGATCAAGCCCTGAGCAACTTGATCTCAGCCCAAACCAGATGTCACACCAGACCCTTCTTTGAGCAGGGGTTTGGACTACAGACCTGAGGGACCTTCCAAGCTCAATTATTCTATGAACCTATGAAAAGTAGAACGGTGTAGCGGAAAAGTAGAAAAAGTTAGGTAACACTGAGGCAGAATGAAAGAAAGCTGAAGACTGAAGATGTGTTGGCAGAAAACTGAATGGGAGATCTGGCTTCTGTTCTTGGGTCTGTATACAGGAATAGAGGTTGACACCAAATATGCTGCTTAACTCTTGACTGTGCTTCTGATTCTAGTCTGCCACAACTGCTTTGTGTGTAAAATTTCCAGGTCTACATCTACATGTAACAAAAGGAGCTCCTGATCTTGGATGATTCCTTGAGATTTTAGATTCCTCTTAGTTTTCTTTACATTTAGCAATGTGCAACAGAAAATAAAATCGTAGTAGAACGGAAAGAAAGGATATAAAGAAATCATGCAGAGAGTAAATGCAGTAAGAAAAGAATATCAAAATTATTTTAATACTTCTAATACGTCTATCTCCCCAGTTAGTGACATGAGAAAAAAATATATGAGAGTTGGGGACAAAAGGAAAAGAAATATTAACCCCAAAGTAAAAATCCTTAATTTTAGCAAGTTGAATTTAAAATCTTTGTTTACTACCCAAAATCTCTTGGGTGAACAGAATATTCCTTTGTCCCTTTGTTAGTACAAGAGGGATAATAAAGCTAAGAGACAGCACTGGACTTAAGGATAATCAGATTAAGGCTGCATTCTCTGTTTTCTTTCTAATCTTTAGTTGCAAAACCCAACAATGTTTGGAACAATGTCTTGCAAACTGTATCTAAACAAGACGAGCACCTGCTGGCCTGGGTGAAAGACTAGAGATATTGGACAAAGTTTAGTTGTGTAGGACAAAGTCTGTGGAAAGCTTCCAACTTTGGTCTGATTTACAAAATAAGATGTTGGTTGTGGAACTCACTCTCTTAAACAGAGAAGAAAGGCATCCAACTGTAGGAGGTTCTTATGTAGCAGGGAATCTGGAGCACTGATCTGCTGTTATGTGGGACTCTGGCCAGATCTGATCTTACATGTTTAAGGTCAACTGATGACAGTGTATTCTCTTGATTTAGCACTAAAACCAACTGGTTGTTCTAAAGAGATGGAGGCAAAACCCCCTTTCTCCTAAACATGCAAATTAAATGTATCCTATGGAAAACAGGAGTGATTTAAGTATAGTAATGATGGAGCTTATGAAATGAGGATTATAAACATGGGCGTGGGGGAGAAATGGGTAAATCAATCACACCGCCCATGTGACACTGCTCTCAGGAATTTGCAGTTGCGTTTCTGTCTGAAATGAGCACACTCTACGGGCTCTGACTGCATAAGGAACATTTTAAAGGGGAAGAATAATTAAGCGATGACAGAGGCATCATCATTATTAGATAATCACAACCCAGAGGCATTAACAAACGTTGAGTGTCGCTAATCCCATGGGGTCTAATTATTCTGTGATAATAACCACACCTCCAAGTTTTAATTTATTCTTGTGGAGAACTGGGGGGGAGGTGGGAGAAAAGGGGGCATTTTAATATTTTTGCTGAAAGAAGATGCAGTTGGCCTTTTAAAAGGGCTCATCAGTATTCTAATCTAACTAGCATGTGTGATTGGCATTAAATTGTCTGCCCTTTACGATGATCTCCAGCCGATCTGAGTATGCACCCTTGCACAAACCAGTGGTCTCCCAGTCACTAACATAGCACCGGTTCTGTTTCTGGGAGCAATTTTTGGCAAAGGAGAGGTGGATTTTCCTAGTCCGGGGAGGTTAATTCTCCGTAAGGTCCTCTGAAAACACATTACCATTTGGGGGGGAGAGAAGTGAAAACTTGCTCATTTTCTGGTATCTTGGAAGTGCTGTCTGACATGTCAAAAAGGAAGATTCTAGTAAGTTTAAGTGTTCTGCGTGTGCTTGGATAGAATAAAATAAAAGTGACAGATGCACTCTAGGGAAAGAGCACCAGAAAAGCAAGAGAGCAAGAAAGAGTCGGGGGAAACAAGAATGATGATATAGAAAGACATACACTCATATCACAGCCTTTCTCAAATGAGTCAGTGTCCCTCTACTTTGTCACTACTCACAGGTGAACAGTTCCTGTGAAAGACTGTCCATAGCTTCTCAGGGTACAGGAAAAGAGAAGTACCAGTGAGGAAAAGAGGAAGGGAGAGCAGCATCCACTGAACATCTGGTTGTTTCTGTGTGTCTGTGCGCATGCACGTGCAAATGAGACTAAGTAAGATGGAGAGGGAGAGGAGGAGAGGAGTCTTTCCCCATGGTGATTGTTTTGGCTGAAGCTGGCTTTCTGAAAACACCTTTATATTTTACAAAGTACTTTGAGTATGTTCAGTTACACAAGAAAAAAAAAAGGAGGTGAACCAACTCATTCGAATTCTTTGCAAATTCAGAAGCAGCCAAGGTCTTCAAGAACTGGAGACTATCTCTAGACTCATAAATTCATCCTCTTCAGTAGTGCATGGGTCTTTGAGAGCTAAGGAAGCTCTGTGAGCTTGGGACAAGTGAAAATCAGGGTCACATATCACTTATGTCATTTATATTAAAGCCTAACTTGACATTTCTAATTGTCTTGAAATTACAATGTCTACACTGAGGACCTTCCGCAGCAGTGCAAAGAAGGAGGAGAAAACAGCATACAAAGGTACTATAAGTATGGCAGACAAATGTATCAGCTGGCTATTTTTGTAGTTTTCTAGTCTTATGTTCAATAAGTTTCCTCCAAACCTATCTAACCAACAGAAGGTATTTTAGGAAACAAGGGTTTATTGACTGGGCATCTCTTTGTGAATCTAGGCTATCGTGTTTAAGGGTACATTTCCCTGTGAGATTATGAAGATGGAGAGAGTAAAAAGCAAGTTAATATTCTGGGCCAATTCCACACTGATGCTTCTGTTTCATTGAAATATCTTGCTCAGTGAAGACCATCCACCTCTAGTGTAAACTACAAGTCATTTATCCTATGTCAACACTGTGCCTGCAACATGTCGTGCCTTCTGTCCAGCAAGCCACAGCGATAAATAGCTTTTGGTTTTGGGTAGGAAGTACTTTAAAGAGAGACTGGGGAACAGAGTAATAGGGCACAGTGGACTGGTTTGGGTTAAACTTCATAGCTGCCCATTAGATATTTCCAACTGTAACTCAAACTGAAATCAAACCAAATTGAAACCCCATAATGTGAAGAAAACAAAGAATAATTACTGAGCACTTACAACTCTGTTTTACTCAGTGGGGCCAAGGGCCATGGCCTGTGTTCATCGAAGCACCACTGAGTTCACATCAAAACCAGAGCATTAGCATTTCTACAGAGAACTTCCAGCTGTGCTCTCATGTTTATTACTGTTATCTCACACTATTTGGAGAGAGCTATTGTTCAGGGACTCGTGCCCCGATGCTGAAATGACCTCCATGTGGAGCCACTTCAGAATACAACCACTCCTAAATCACTTCCCAAAGAATTTCTAATCTAGAATCAATAAGGCTCTACTTGAGGCCAGGAGCTCCTGCCTGGAATACAGGTTCCTTCACACTGCACCCCACGTGCCTGCAACATCTCTGACATACTTTCACCACTAAAGTAGTAACAAACAAGAAGTAGTAGCATTTCTCCATAAGAAAGAGTGTCATTAGAGTCCAAGCCTAGTTCAAGGTAAGCAATATTTTTGTTGCAAGAATGCTAACCACATGCATCCATGGCAATTAAAATTCTGGTACATAGGAGAGGATGGCCCGATTCATCTTCATTTTCACCTTTCTAATACATCTGTCTTAAGATCAGGTAAATAGTCCTTAGGAAGTGTTTGTCTTTCCATTGCTGCAAGATGTGCCTAAAAGATTTGTTTACTTCAGACACCGGAGTCCTATCCATGGTACTTTAGAACAGATATGAGATAAACTATGTATTGAAAATTTGAGTCTGTAGGTAAAGGAGGTATGGGTCCAGAAAGTGCACGAATAATAATTTCCACGGAAGAAGGGATTTTTAGCGGGGTGTGCAAGCACAACCTCATTGTAATAGCACACCACAAGATATATTCATTCACCTCTGTAAGCTGCAGAACTCGAGGATTATCTTGTCTCATGTAAAATTACTCAGCCAGGTCCTTTGCAGACCATTTGTAAAGCCAGATGTTGTTCAACGTGGCACTGGTTCTTTTCATTCATATTGCGCATTCTTGTTCCATGAACAGCGAAGGCAGTCAAAGGTTTACTTTAGCTGATTTTAAACTCACGCCGTTGTTGAAGATATTTTTGTTTGCTCGATGCATAAAATAAATCAGTGGCCCCATATTCAAACAACTAGCTCTTTTCAGACAATGCTGAAACAATTAGGTTAAAGACATTCATCAACTCTAATTCCCATTATGTTCCACGATTTACCCTGCCTTAGGAAAACAGACCATGAGTATCCATGGACACATGCACAATTCAGTAGTGTTGAAGGAGCAGTGCTGGCTGTAGTAAACCTTAAAGAGTTGAAAGCTCCTTCAAGTGCATGAGTTTTGCTAAGATTTACATTATTTCCTGAATATTATGAACTCCAGCATTTCAGGGCTTGGAACTTCTTGTAGGATATATATATATAGAGGGAGCATAAGCTCACATATCTACCTGTGTAGCCAAGCTGACAGTATCATGTTTCTTTAGTAGAAAAGAACCCTGAATGAACTTGAAACAGTATTTCCAACAGAAAGAAAAAAAAGCCTTTTTTACAAACTGGGATTCTTGTGGCTTGAAATAGAGATTAAAAGTGGGGTAGAGAGAGATACTTACAAAATATAATGTATTACAAAGCGTTATTTGTATACTGCAAGTAAATCCTGAAATGTGCTAAGGCAATGGATTTCTTACTTTAGGAAAATGATAATGTACTAATGTTTAAAAAACAAACATGTCTCCTGTTGAATTAGATCCCACTAATCCATGATTTAGTACTGTACACTGTTTCCAAAAAAACCCCAACCTAACCTCAAAGATTTAACTAGCGCAATGCTTCACAGAAAAATATGCACGTTTCTGTCCTTCAGCATACAACTCTGGTATTTATGCAATTCTGAGGAAAGAGTCAGAGATTTTTCTGTGCCAAAATTCATAAAATGGTAATGCCTAATCTAAAAAAGAGGCGAGGAGCTTTTGCAGAACATCTCCTACTGCAGTTGTCGGGCAGCCTCACACTTCTTCACTGCCAGGTTCTGCCCACCCTAAGCCCAGCCGTTTAGCAGCTGAACCTCCCTGAGACCCTTTAGGCTGGATTGATATACCTGTTCAGAAAGCAATTTGCTAGGAGAATATACAAAGACCTGTTACATTTTAAGGGACAAATCTGCAAACAGGTCATTCTGGTTAATTGATGGCCTGTCTGCTGCCATCAGCATCCTTCAGGTTATCGCTGGCTCATTTTTCCAATGAGGACAGCGCTGTTCCAGGGAGGCTCCGCAGGAATTCATCACCCTTTACCTCTCCTTTTACTGCGCTGGGACTCTGGGAGATTTTTAGCCACAATTCCTACTCTTTTCCTCTTTAGGCATTTAAGAAATTTTGAAGCATTGTTAAAAACACAAATATAGGTCAAAAATGCACGCCTAGTTTCCTATTTTTGGCTCCACCGCATGTGTTTGGATGCCTGCTTAAGGGTGACCTAATTATCAGATGGACTTAGCAGCAATGTATCTCTCCAAGAAGCAGCATAATCTCCGGGCACTAAGAGCAGTCAAAATCAATTCACTTCTTTAGGAGCCTAACCACAGACTTGGAAACTCAACACTACGTGGGAAATCCCAGCTGACACACAACAGTTCAGAAACATACTTCTCCTCTCAGAAATCTCCTTGAACTAGGCGGTCAGGTGAGAGGCAGTGAGTGGTGGGCATGCTAAGGCAAGATCTTCTTCTGTGGCTTCCTTGCAAACATCATACTTTTAAAAAACTGGTGCTAAGATCAGGGGTTAAGGTATTGGACTGCCCTGTGCTCAGAGCACTAAGATAATGGTGCTAACAATGACTAGATTTAAATATAAAATTCAATTTTTTTTACTACATTTAAATATAAAATTGCAAATCATACACTTGCGTGGTGTCCATCCATCTGAAGTATGTGTACTGTATGTTCACTGTATATATAAACCTTTTAAGATATGTGTTATATTTATCAACTGTATCTTTATCCTAAAAATAATGAACATTATGCTAGGGAAGTTTCCTAGGTACTGCAAAACTAATAAAGCTTATTTTAAATGATTTTATAATAATGGAACCTGCATTAATTCCACATGAAATGGTACAGAAATAATCAATTTGTACTACAGTATGAAGAGTGCCATTCTGCATTTTAAACCAATCTTTTCCAACACGAAAAATCTACCTCAATTCATTCTTTAGCAAACTGTCAGACCTTCCTACACACCTACCGGTAGGGTTATTTTTGGATCATCCTGGAAGCAAATCACAGCTATCTCAGTGGGTGTACTGGCCTCTAACAAAATGTCACGGTGGCAGACTTGCACTACTGATTGGAGAAAAACGTATTGTACTGAAGTGAACAAAAAGAGACTCTTCTAAGAATGATTATTTGAAGATTCTTTACTGCTTCTCAGCTGAAGCATCTTGGATATTCTGTAAAATATCTAACATTTCAACAATTGTGTTCACAACAACTAACAGACAATCTTATTGCTACATTAGGGGGTAGAGAAAATAATGAACCACGGACGCTAACTATAAGTTATAATTCTCTGCTTTTAGCGGGGGGAAAGGATGAATTAATTCTTACAGGACAGGAACTGTAATCAGGTTTTTCTTTTTTCTCTTTTTCAGTTTATTCTATACTTCACAGACTTCCTTTTTTGGGGTTGTTATTCTTCAATGTCTGCATCTGTCTGAAAATGAGTATTTTTAGACTTTTGTGCTTAGGAGAGCTTTTTTTCCCAACGTAAAAGTTAATGGCTGAATTCTGATATAATATGGCAAAAGCTGGGCTGGATTTGAAGAGGTTGTTAAAGTCTTACTTTCCACATTGACAGTATTTTCTTTCAGAAAGATTTCCTCTTAGGTTTACACAGCACATAAACCTGAAGAGCTTTTTTACCGAAGCATGAACAGCTAGTTCAGCTGTGTGAATAAATAATAGTTTAGAGAATCAAATAATCATGAAAATGTCACGGAAAATCAAGACTCCTAAGTCTGAAACTGAATTAGCTTCTGGTTTAGCAATTCTATCCCCCCGCAGCTTAGAAGTTATATTGTGTATGTTTATGCAGATAAATTTGGATGTATAATTAGATGTTTTGTCTCTTCATTTGCACATAGAAGGGCTTTCCTAGTGGCTACTGAAAAAAAGCCAAACATTTACGCATGGATTTTAAGAGCTAAAATTGAAATGAGCTCACAGAGGCTGTGGAATCTCCATCCTTGGAGATACTGAAACCTTGACTGGACACGGCCTTCACCAATCTGCTCTGAGTGGTCCTGCTGCAAGCAGCAGCCTGGAGTAGAGACCTTGGGAAGTGTCTACCAACCTATATGATTCCGTGACTCTAATGTTACAGCATTAAACAATAAAAATCCGTGCAGTGATGGAGAAGGGCAAGATGACAAAGTAAGCTGCTGTCTGAAACCAAACTTCCATATTCTTCCTGTGAGTACAAAACATTTTTCTGCTGTTGCTTAACATCAGTTTGCAAAAAGATCATGAGCCTCATAGCTCCTGATATCAGGAAATTGTTTAGAGTGCCGCATCAACCTTGTACCACCCAGGACAGTCAGAATAAACATTATTATCCTTGGGAAAATTAGGGTAGCAGGTCAACTGAGGCAAATTAAATGTCAGACAGCATTACAGGCAGATACTCTGATCCTGAGCTTGTACGTCCCTCCTTCACAGCCACCTCCAGGCCTTCCCACCACTCACTGAATTAACCATAAATCTCTGCAGGCTCTGGAGCAGCAGCCTCCCTGCGAGCTCTTTGCTAGTCGATTCATTTGCAGGACGTGTCAAGGACAGTCTGTGGAGCAGAGGACAAGGTTCCTCACACTCAGCTGAGATTCATCCTGCCTAAACTGAGAAACGTACAGTGTCGATACCTACACCTCAAGTAGTCCCTTCAAAATCCCTCCCCAGTTAATGGGAAATGCAAACTTCCTGGGCCCAGCCAAAAGGGAGTTGAGACAAACTGGCTCAGACAACCTGGAGTCAGGTAAAATCTACCCCAGCCCAAATCCTTACGTTATAAAGTACAACAGGTACCTGCCTTTAAAATAGGAAAGTATTCTAAGTGAGTGAACTGAAAAGAAAGTGAAGAATTAATTAACTAAATAGAGGTGATTAAAGTAAATAAAGGAAACAATTATCATATCAAAATAAAAGACAAGGAAGATGATTAAATGAGTCTTCAAAAGACCCGTGAGAAACTCATGAAAGACATAATATTCATTTACCTGGTTTTTATTCTTTCATGATTTCATTTTCATTTTTATTCACTACCATCTGATAATTGCAAGAAACAGTTACTTTAACCATGGGCAATTTAAACCATTTCAATTTTTTTTTCCAGGGCCAAGAGACAAAAGAACCTATTTATTGCCTGAGGGGATTTTTACTAAAATGAAAGCTTAATCTTTCATGTTTTTTTAAGCAAAGGCTTTTAAAAAATCATTTCTAACAATGCTGTGGGGAGAGACTTCCATGGGTATGCAAAATTGAAATTATAAATTTACAATTATAAAAAAATTAATAGTTTGGGGGATTGCATTGTCTCTGTTCTTTCTGAATGAATACTGTTTCAAGCTTAAGGGAAAGTATTTAGCAGATGGAGGAGAATGAGTGTCCTTAGACTCTCTTGCGGTCAAAGCTATTTAGTAAGAATGTATGAGAGAAAAGATCTTTGGAGTTTACTTTGTTTGGAAATATGTGATTGTATGAACCTTGAAGAGGGAGTTTCATACAGACTGAACAGTCACTGATGCTGAATATTTTTCTCTTTTTTTTTGAATATATTGCAATTAGAAGCCAGCAGCAAAACTTGACATCCTCAAATGTCAGATGCCATGCTGGTTCCTCACCTTCTGGCCTTTTTCCGTGCTGCAAACGCATCAAAGTTGGCCTGACCACCATCCCATCCTTAATAGTTTGATGCACTGAAGTTTGCTAAACCTTACCTATGTAAAATTAAGCTGCAAGATTAATTTTAACTGAAGTAATCACCATCTGGGGCTCTTATGTCTACAAAGGATAGAACAAGAGCTCTTGGTCAAAGGCCGATTCACGAGACATCCTCAGGAGACAGACATTTATATATGGGTAAAAAAATGGATACGATTTATGTGGCCGCCATGGTTTAAGGCCTATTAAAGCACATGCTCGTGCCCATCCCTGTTGCATGCAGTAGTTTGGCTTTAAAAGCATCAAGGAAAGGATTAAATTTAAGCATGTACCTTTGCACTCCTAAATTTGGGCAGTTTTCTGAACTGAGAAATATTAATTTAATGCATTATCTGGAGAGACACAAACATTTCTTCCTGGGCTTAGTGCAGGCTTTGAAATCAGACAAAATAATTTACACTTATGAAACACAACAAACTGACGTGTTCTTTAAAAGAAAACTAGACCAAAAAAATACCCTCAAGGCCTCCAAATACCCACACATTGAAAGGCAGATTTACATGTTTTCTGCCAACATATTTCAAGTTTTAATGGAAATTCTTTGAGCTACTATGAAAAGCTTTATCAAACTAAATTCATTTTCTATAGAGCAGAGAAGAATCATTGAAGATATTATTAAGGTTTACAAAATATTTAATAGGGTGGAGAATGTGGAACCAGATAAGAAAGGTTAAACTGAAGGACATTTTAACAAGGCTTGATTTTAGGTTGGTTGTGCAAGATAAATAGGTCAATGGACCTATTAGATATACACTTTCTCTTTGACACACCAAGCTGTCTAATATTAGAAACATTTGTGTGCAGCTAACATCCATAAGACTTTCAAAAACAATTGTCATTCTGAATACACTATTTCAAAGGTTAAATGTCCAGAATTTTTTGAAAATAACACCTCTTCAGTTAGCCAAAATCATTAATCTCTTTGGAAAAACCTTACATCTGCTCTATGGCACCACCCTGAGCAATACTAAGCTCTAGTTATCCCAAAGAAGTATCTGCCCAGCCCAGCTGAAGCACCTTTCTAACCACGTGCCTCTGCAGACTTGGACATCAGACTAAACCACCTTCCAGGTAACTCAAGGAGCCTGGAGACCAGGTTACAAGAGGGAACAGCAAGTCATCCAGGCTGGATAAGAAGACTGCGTTGGAGAGGGAGAGAGGAAAATGTGGACCTTAAGAATGAATCTGTGCTAACACGGCAAGACAAAGAGCACGACAGAGACCTGCTGCTACCTGAGGTTCTGTGCCACTTCGCTGCAGAGCAGCGACGATAAGGAAAGTTCATTTCCAGCCCCTCTGCACTGCAGTGCAGTACGTTGGGTTGTCCTGAGAAGTCTTGTCCGTCCGGCTCAAGAAATGCTGAGCATGCTTTGGGAGGACAGGCTGCTCAGACATTTAATAACCCAACTGCAGAGATATTACAGAGCATGCATGAAATGCAACATTTCCACTTCTATAAATGGGTGACATTTAGACAGGAGTAGCACAGATGCACTGACGCTGAGAGTAGCCTTTTGCAAAACGCTAAGCCCCCAGCTCCAAGACAGAGGGAAGAGATTTCTCAGGTTTAAAAATAAAATATATCAGCAAACCAAAATTATTTTCACCCAACCTGCTTCTCAGAGACGTTGCAAACGAGTATTATTTTTAGGTCTAGATGAGGCTCACACCAGAAACAGGAAAATGCTGCACAAACTTCATATTTAGCCAAGCTGCCTTCCATTTAACCTCTCCCCCAAACAAACAATAAAACCGTAATATAACAGGAAGCGTTGGCCAGCTTTAACACCCGGCACCACACTCGGTCCCAGTTCTATTGTGCAGTGAAGACTGTTTTCCTTACTGATGAGCTCAAACCGTCTGCCATGAATTACTTTTTCATGGGGAATAAATACACACTTAAACAAGATTAAACACAAATGTTCTTTAGTGGTGTCTAAAATAATATGAATGTTTTTTAGAACAGCAATAAACACACTTCATGATGCAAATAATTATACCCCGCAGCCTTTATGTAAAGATAAGTGGCCAGATTCTTGACTTGGCTACATCACTGTTAATCCAGAGTAACTACACTGAATCAACATCTCTCTCCGTGGATTCTGGAGATGCTGGAGTGTTACTGACCTCTAGATTCGCCCTGATTTCTCTCTAGGGTTTTGCAGACATCGGACATGCATGGCTGAAAGTCCAGATGGTGGTCATGGAGGCACCACCACCTCTTATCCTGTCCCTTATTCCCCCATAAATCTATCTCCTGCTTAATGTAATGAAGTCAGAATCTGTCTTCCTTGTGCATTTGATATCACTTCTGTAACTGTATTGTCAGGACCAGAAGAAAGCTGAACTGAGCCTACAGGAGGGAAAAAAAGGAGTAAAAGAGAGGACTTCACAAAAAATCATGATGGGTGAAGGCAAAACATGCATGATGTGCTGGGAATTAAAGAACTGTCTCTCAGGGATTAAAAAGAACCACCTTGGTTGATCTTTAAGCAGGATGGGAAGGACTGGCTCGTGTTCTGAATTATTTCTGAAAAGTATAATTTAGCTTAATTTTCCCATGCAATTGTAATTTTCATGTAGAGTTTTGTAAGATGGGTCCATTAGGCTTTAATGGCCCCTGAAATGAGTCTGGAAAGGTGAACATGCCCGCACTGGACCACTTGAAAAATTAGTTATTTGCTTAAAAAAAAACAACAACGAAAATGTATTCAGCTATTAAAAAGGTCTCTGGAAATTATATGAGCACAGAACTCAGAACATGGAATCGCTGTTTTATCTATCATTGTCCCATTTATTTTCATTTTTTTGTATTTCAAAAGCAAGCACTCTGCTCTTACCGGGACTTGTGAGGGCTCCCAGAGCACCAGTCGTTGTGGAGAGAGGATTTGCATTGGTGGTGGTAGCTGAGGTTTGGGCGGCGGCTGCTGCAGCTGCTAAAGTTGCCAAATTCTGTAATTGTAAAGCGTTCATGCCTGCGTGGAGAAGCAATAGGGTTAATTAAAAGATGCCATTTAAAAAAACAAACAAACAAAAAGAAGCTATTTTCAATGGACATGGAGCTTTGGTTGTACCTTTCCAAGAGATTCTTGTTTTCATTCCCAAGACACCTATAACCTGGGAACCACCTCTTACAGTCCCCAAATAGCATCTCTCACCTCTCTACCTTAGAGCTGAGAGAATACAGCAAAGGCAACAGCCTATAGGTTAGGAAAATTAAACCTGGTTTGTGCCTCTTCTATAAGGAAAGTGTAGAATTAAAAGTCATTTAAACTCTACGTGAAGCCCAGGCGCAATACTATTTCCTGATACAGCAGGGGGTGTAAAGACGATAACTAATGTTTAAAACACATTCAGGACGGGGTCATATAATTGGGATGAATACAATTTGTTTCCTGTGTCTCCTCTGAATATATATACTAAGGCTACACTGTGCTGATTTTCCTTTTGATAGTTCATTTCTAAAAACACATATGAACTAAGAACATCAAATTAGTATCAGTCTGATCACAGAGCCATCATCAAAGTAGGGACTTTTGGGCCATAAGCTCTGGACTGTGATATCAAGTCTACTCAGTCATCTGTCCCTTCATTATTTTACAAGTTGCAGGGGAGATATACCTGCATTTCAATGAAGACCTTCAAGAAATGGATGCATTCAAATAGCAAAGGCTTTAATTTAGATAGCAAGTAAAAAAGGACAAACAATAAATAGAATTTACGTGAAATGAAAAAAAAAAGTGATTAAGTAACAGTATCACAGAATCATAGAATATCCTGAGTTGGAAGGCACCCATAAAGATCATCGAGTCCAACTCCTGGTTCCACACAGGACCAACCGAATCAGAGCATATGACTGAGACGCTTCTTGAACTCAGTCAAGCTTGGTGCTGTGACCACTGCCCTGGGGAGCCTGTTCCAGTGCCCGACCACCCTCTCAGTGAAGAAGCTTTTCCTGATATCCAACCTAAACCTCCCCCATCGCAGCTTCATTCCGTTCCCATGGGTTCTATCACCGGTCACCAGAGGGAGGAGATCAGTGTCTGCCCCCTCGCTCCCCCTCGTGAGGAAGCTGTAGGCCATGATGAGGTCTCTCCTCAGCCTCCTCTTCTCTAGGCTGAACAAACCAAGGGACTTCAGCCTCTCTTCATACGTCTTCCCCTCTAGACCCTTCACCATCTTTGTTGCCCTCCTTTGGACACTCTCCAATAGTTTTATGTCCTTTTTGTACTGTGGCGCCCAAAACTGCACGCAGTACTCGAGGTGAGGCCTCACCAGCACAGTGTAGACTGGGACAATCACTTCCCTAGACTGGCTAGCAATGCTGTGCTTGATGCACCCCAGGATACGGCTGGTGCCTTCCTGGCAGCCTGGGCATGCCACTGACTCATGTTCAACTTGCTGTTGACCAAGACCCCCAAGTCCCTTTCAGCATGGCTGGTCTCCAGCATCTCATCGCCCAGTCTGTATGTATAGCCAGGGTTGCCCCTTCCCAGGTGCAGAATCTGGCACTTGCCCTTATTAAACTTCATGCGGCTGGTGATTGCCCCGTTCTCCAATCTGTCCAGATCTCTCTGCAAGGCCTCTCCACCCTCGACAGAATCAACAGCTCCTCTCAATTTGGTGTCATCTGCAAACCTTCTCACAAAACCTTCTAGTCCTACATCCAAGTTGTATATGAAAACATTAAAGAGAACTGGCCCTAAAATGGAGCCCTGGGGAACCCCACTAGTGACTGGCTGGCAGCCTGATGTAACCCCATTTACGATAACTCTTTTGGCCTGACCCGTCAGCCAGTTGCTCACACATCGCACTATATTTTTGTCAAACTGTATGCTGGACATTTTGTCCAGAAGGATACTGTGAGAGATAGTATCGAATGCTTTACTGAAATCTAAAAAAATGACATCAACTGGCTTCCCTTGGTCAACTAGATGGGTGACCTTGTCATAAAAGGAAACTAAATTTGTTAAACAGGCCCCTCCTCCCACGAACCTCTGTAAATAGCATTCATTTGACTTAAATCAGAGGGACAGGAATCTGCCTCTCCAGAGGCCTTCATAAGTAGCTACCTTTTACCTTGGACTAGAAAAAGGACTTAGGAACTTACTCTAAGGTGAACTGCTTCAGTAAGAGACTAAAATGCAGCTACAAGTTAGGTGCTAGCATTAACCAGACTGGATCTTCAATCAGGATCCTCTGAACAAGATACAACTGTCCACAGGAACGATGTTCAGACTGGGTGTCTACATATGGACGTGAAGGAGATTGGAGATTCTCTTTTTTGGTTTGGACACGAGGAAGATCTGTGCATGCTGCTTGAGCCCTCAGTAGAATTGACAAAGTGCATAAACCCAAAATACTAAAAGAGTTGATTATTATATGTACACACAAAAGGTTAGGCAGTAGTCTACCTACAGTAGGAGGAGCAATACCTTCTTTAGACCAAGTGATAGAGCTGGGAAGACTGCATGAGTTTTGGGGAACACCCAAAGAAGAGCCTGAGTGCCCGGAAACTTGTCTGATTTTTTCTGAACATTGGTTTGTCTAACAAGAGATATTATTTCTCCCTGCACACCATTTCTCAAACCAGGGGAATTTAGTAACAACTTTGAGAAGATGAAAAAAGAAAGAGGTTAAATGTAATACCTTCTAAGTATGTTTCAGATGGAAAAAAAAATGCAATGAAGGCAAGGTATTTTCTAGGAATTGAGAACTCCTGCAATAATGCAGAGTTGATATTACTTTCAAACGCATATGCTGCAGACTCAGGTTGGTACAATCAACGAGCCCCATAAAGAGGTATTCTTACTGTTTTAGGAACTGTGAGGTGAACCTTGATATAAGCATCTATTTGTGAATAAACCCCTGCATTTAAATACAGCGTGTTCCATCAGGCAGGTCAGGTCTCAGGTGAGCACTAGCTTGGCTGAGGTTCTAACTTCTGTGCCTCAGTCAAACGCCCAAAGTCAGCTCAGGTGCTTTTGAAAATGTGCCACAATGACAATGTTAGGAGTAAGGTTTTAGCTGATCCAAAAATCCACTGCTTTGTAGTCTGGAATCTGCACAACACACTTGGAGGAATTATGTGACCAAAAAAAGCTCTTCCAGGTTTCTTTTGGAGGCTAATGACCATCTTAAAGACCAAGGCTTTTCTCAAACCCTACCAACCCAAATTATTTTGCAAGGTGCAATAAAGCTACCCTAGTCACAAGTCATTATTAACCTAGACAACTAGGTGTAACTGCTAAATAAAATGATCATGGGCCATTGTGGCAATTTGGTCAGTCTTCTAAACCAGATCTCACAAAGTTTAAGTGCTTAAAATACAAAAATAACTCTGAAATGGCAAAACTGTACCTTAATTACATGGACATTTTATAAATACTAAAGAATTAGATATTGGATACCCAAATGAATAGAATAAAACTGCTTAAACCAGCTCAAATCTTTAACGAAGTCATTTTCTAAAGCAGGAAAGGCTGACTGAATATTTTAAAAATATTTTATTTTTACTATCAGTCTAAAACTAGAGTTTTGGAAGCAGCATCATATTAACAAACACATTTCTGAAACCAGAGATGGTAAGGAAATTCATAAGTTTTCAAATCCTCTCTCTGGTTTAACTTGAGAACTTTTCAGTCAAAAAGTACAATTCAGATAGAAATTCAGATATGCAAGAATCATTTTAATTTATTTTTTTTAATTACTCAGTTGACCTACTTGCTTGCCTCGGATATATATTTTTTTTTAATTAAAAAAATCCTCTTTCTTTGATAGTAAGATTCTGCAGATTATTTCAAGCAAGATTTCAGGGATGGAGAAGACTTAAGCTGCAGTCCAGCTCTTTGCAAACAAAGCAGACAGTGGTTATCAAAATGAGATATGGAATCCACTTTCATCCTGGATTGGTATTTGGTCCTCAAATATCATTTAGCTTCCTCTTTCATAAGAAGTATAAGTAATTCGGCAAAGAATGTCCAGCAAACATTGCTGGTCTTCACTGAGGCCATATTTCATGCCATTCTGTAACAGAGATTTGGGAAAGCAGTGGGTTGCTCTCCACCATAGCAGCGTGGTTTTCTATCACCCACTGGTTAGTTATTCATCAGAAGGATCAGTCATAATCAGCTTATATTTCTTCTGTAGGGAGGTTTCCACCTTGGACTTTTGAACAGCACATGTGCTAGGATTAAATAATAGCAAACAACTACAGAACGGTACTAGAGGAGAGACTGCAAAATAACTTCACCTAGATGAAATCCCACATGATTCTGGAAAATAAATGGACTTTTTCTCCAAACCTCAGTTTAGTAGCAAATGGGTTTTGAAGCAATTTAATACTGCTTTTTCTATTGCATTTTATGTGCACGGCTTTGCCCATGCATGCGAGGATGCAGAAGGCTATGGAGCATAGAGGGCTGTGAAGCTGGAAGGCAGCGTACGCGCCCCGTACAGTGGTCAAGGAAAAGCACAGCAAGCAAGACAAGGTCAACAGGCAGCGGAACAAACAACTGATCTCTCTAGGCTCATGAATCACCGTCGCACCTATGTGGATGTAAAACGAACACCAGCATTGCCTCCTCCTACAAAAACATTTTTTAGAGTGGGACATTTCCTATGGAAGCACAAGAGGAACCCATCAACTTGACAGAACGAGTTTCAATGCCAAAAACAGATTAAGAAACAAGAGCTAGGCAGTGATGAAGTCATCTCCCCACCCAGTCTGTTTTACTGTAGAGGTGACTAAAAGACACTGGCCACAAACCAGCTCTGCAGATGTTGCAGGGTGTCAGCTTCAGTGCCTTCAGGAAAGAAGACTGCTTGCTGCTGTCACACACGCCTAAGTGAAGAACAGCAAGGAGCCTGCTGAAGTGAGCACCCCAATGGGACTGTCAGCAAGGACTCATGGCACATGCTGTCATCCAGCATGGTCTAGAGATGATTGTGTCAACAGGTTTATTAATTAACATGCATCCTCTTTAGGATCCTCTATTTGCTAAAACATATAAAAAATAAGTCCTGCCATCGGTGTTTCACGTTCCCCGGGCATTTCACCATCTTCGCTCCCTCTTTATTGGCTTTTCCCGTCAACTTGTCAAGTGTGTCAACATCCTGCTTGCTAGGACAAACTTGGAGGAGGGAAACCAAATGCTCTCGAGTTCCAGACCCAAAAATTACTTTCCTTTCAAATGGGGATTTTTTGTTCAATTGAACTTCAGCCAAAGTATAGTTCTGTGGGACTAATCTGCTCTCTCATTCTCTCCCCTTCCACATACTGTCTTCACACATTTCACATCCTACAGCTTTTTCAAAAAAGTCCCAAATCCCGCAACAGAGTTGGACCGCAAATGAGTAGATCGTTTTTATTTGAAAGTGCTGCTCGCTCAGCAAATGCACCTCTCTCTGAAGAAATGCAAATTGCTTAACGCTCAAGAACAGCCTCATAGGCAGAGCTGCACATGAAAAATGAAAATCCCCCTGCAGGGGAAAAAAAAAAAACAAAACAACTTCTGGGTAAGAAATAACTCTTGATCTTCATGATGGAGACAATGTTGGGAATTAAAGGGAAATTATTAAAAAAACCAGAATCACAATACAGTTTGATTCCATTTTTAATAACATGTATTTACCAATGTGCTATCAGCTTGGCAAATATTCAAGATTGCAAGGAAATTCAACTTTCATTTTGTTATTTGGCAGATTAAAAAAACAATTAAATTATGTACAAAACAGATGCACAGTATGCCTTGCTTGAAACTTAAGATTTAAAAAAAAAAATTATTTATAAGGATAGGGGCATGAAAATTTAATTTAATGTTCACCTTAGGTAATTTTGTGTCTTATTGTTCACAGCGATTACCATAAATCTACATATCAATAAACGAGAACAGATGTCAGTTGTTACAAGTGCTTGCCAATCAGGCCTGTTAAAAAGTGACAGATGGATGGTGATAGAACATTCTCATAAGGCCTATTAGCACATTCGCAGGAAATTTTTGTAGTGCTGCACAGTCACAGATGCAGTTCTGTGAAAACACGGGGAAATTTGAGAGCATGAGATTTACATTTTACAACTTCTTGTGCAGCCTCCGATGCAAACTTTCATACAATGAAGTAATTTGCCTCGTTTCCGTCACCACAGCTTTTCTCCTGTGATAACTGTAAATTCAGAATTACTGGATGTTTGTAGAGGAGACAACGGAGTCACGAGCCGTTCCTGAAGACTTCTTAGGCCTCATCAGCTCTTGGGTTTCCAAAATCGTAATAAAATCGTATTAGGAAATAGTTGAAACTCGCTTGCTGAACAAATTCCTAATAAAGGAAGGCACTGGCTACATTCTAGTGACAATATATGCACCGAGAACTTCAAAGTCAGTGGTGATTATCAGAGCCAAATCTGGATAGCTCATAAGCAGTTCCCAAGGACCTTGCCTTCCTTTTCTTTGGAAATTTGTTTCCTTCCCAATTATTAGAATTTATTCCTTCTGAATTAAATCCAGACTGCACCTTAACAATTGTGGATTAAGGTAAAATTTATCACCTCCAGGCCAAAAAAGCAACTATTTGCTTAACACTGACATCAGCCATTCTAGATGCTGATGTTACCAAATGGGGGTGAAGGCTTCATGTCCTGCGTCTGAAAGTGTGATGTCATTCCAGCAATATTCTAAGAACTGAAATAGGCAGGAGACCTGAGCACTACCTCCATCAAACCATACATACTCCATGCCTACGTTTAGAAAAGCTGCTTATCTGAACAGTGCTTAAGGTACCCCAGCCATTTGGTGTTTCATTTAGCAAATCCCTTAAAACAATTTTTAAGTACACATTTGATTCGGCCCTGTTTTTTAAGAGTACATGCTTAAATCCGACTGAAAGTCAGAGTTACTAGTTGACTCAAGTAGGACTTCAGCACATTTTCAAGTTACGCATGCTCTAAACACATCCTGGCAAGAAATGTGCTTTTCTCAATTGAAACTTCCCCAGTCCTAGTGGGAAAGAGTCATCTGATCTAACTATAGCCAAATAAAAGTTACTTGCCCAGGCTCTTGCTATAGTCAAAGGAGACAGAGCGAGCAGATGATTCATCTGATCCTAAAATAGATAGATTAACCCCAGCCCCTGGTAGGATGAATTGCAGCCTGGGAGTGACTCTCTCTTCACGACATCGCAGGGAGATCGGACACCTAATTTCCAAACTGCTGAGGTTCAGTGGGATGAATTCCACCCACTGAGGAACCAAGGCAATAAAAAGTCCCTCTCCTTCCTTTCACCCTTTATGGAAAGCCCAGCCAGAGCTACAAATCTTGTGCCCGGACTCAGCCAAACTTCCACATCATGCCCTCTTACCACCTGAATAAGCATCTTGTAAACTGCCGAGCATCGATTTTCCTCTCAAGGTGCCTCTCCTTCTCCTGTGAGCAGGAGCAAAGTGGGGATTGAGAACAGCATCACTTGCTTCAAACTCTGCCTCTCCAAAAACATGCTAAATTTTTTAATTTATTAGCTAAAAATAATAATTAAAACCCCCTAATAGTATGGGTTAAATTAAGTAGAACTTTCAATGGAATTACTGTTACAAAAGCTCAATGTTCCTAGTCCCTGAGGTCAACATTTTCCAGACTGGTAGTTATCTTTAAGAAACAGCTATCTCCCTTGAGCTGGAAACAGTTTCTCAGTGACCTTTACTTTTAATATGATATCCCTAAAGAGGTCTTAGCAGGAGAAGCCCTCCTTCAGTATGGCTTTGCTGGAACGAAGCCACCAAAGAGTCAGAGGATATAAAGGATCCTTGGGCCAATGCGAAAGTATAGAGCTTCTGTGCAGATGGTCCTGGCTTCCAACTGGTCCCTCCAGATCCACTGAGCCAATCCAACAATTAGAGGAAAATATTCAGAAAGCAGAACCTCGCAGAGTTTCTCTCACCCATCTGCTCCTACAGACTTTGCAACAGGAGGAAATCTGGCTTGGGTAACAGAAGAAGGGTGAAATGGATTGAAAAGGGCTCAGAAAGGGCCAGAAGTTCAACCCAAAATGCAACCAAACTGTGAGAGAGTTTGGAAAGGACTGGAAAAAACCCCATACATTGGGAAAATATAAAAAGTCCCATCTGTAGAGGGTTTAGGGATCTGAAAACCAAAGCAAGAAAAGCCAAAAGCATGGTTCCTTCTTCCGCATGACTTCAGAAAGGAAAATACACTGTCTGTTCAATTAAGAGAATACCTTTGTGTCTTTTATGAGTAATGTACACGTTGATGTGTCCTGAATGGTCACACATAGAGAAAGATTTCTGACGAGGGAATATTTATTCCTGCCAAAACATTTTACATTAATGGACAACAGAAAATCTTCATAGAACATGTATTTTTCAACATTTCAATTTTCTACAGTTGCCCTATGTAATATAAAATTTCCCTGTTTATATTGCCTGTCTAGTACTTTCCAGGTTCTTAAACAGGCAGGTTGGCTTAAATAACTGCAGCTTTTAGGGTCTGATCCAGCACCAGCCAAATTCAATGCAAACATTCAAGCCACATCAATCTCCTTTGAACTAAGCTTTCCGTGCAATTCGTATATATTTGATGGAGGAATCTTTTTTTGCTTGAAAGGTTGCTAGTGCTCAATGTAGCTTGCACTGTCTTTTTAAAGTAAGACAATCAAATCACATAATGTAATTCATCTACATTATTAGCCTTCCCCAAAGACAAAGCACAGGCTAGACGCTGAGGCTTGAGAGGTATGTCAGAGAAAACACTGCCTTTAAATTAGCATTAACAGATATCGCAGGAGGGGAGGAAAAGTGAGGAAGTGCTCGCTATAAAATACACACTTGACAATGGTACGTGGTTGTATGTTTTACAAAGACAGTGAAACAGTTTGGGAAGGTAGGGTTAGCTCCTGTGATCAAGACCAGGGGATTACTGTACTACCGAAGGCAGCACTGACTCCTGAAATAAAACAATTTCAAATAAAACTCATTTTTTAATAGAAATGAGAAAACCTAAACTGGGGAACCAAGTGTGGAACCTTAAAGCTTGGAAATCTAGATGGCAAACCATTACTTTTTGTCTCTCAAATTGTAATATCTCACAAATTTTAGTCAAACCAGTTTCATGACTTCACGCACAGTTTGTGAACACTGGGCAAAGGCAATACGGCATATACAGTGGGCTGCTACAGCAAGGGCAGCATTCACTTCTGGAGCTGGAGCTTGGTGTGTTTAATGTCTGTATGTTAGTGAGTTCTTGAGAAAAAACCCCATTATTCTTTGGATTGGATCCCTAGCTCCCAAACAAACAAACGAACGAACAAACTCCAATTCCCTTCAACTGGAAACGCCTAAAACCCCACTCCTTTCAAAAAACCAAATTCAACCAGACTTGAGGCATGATATTAGGGACAGGGAATTTAAAACTTCACGCTGAAGATCAGTGTCTTTGTTCTGCTATGAAAGCAAATCACTTTACTTTAAGAAATAATATCACTGAGGACTGCACAGCAAATATTTCTTCACATGTGCGGCCGGGTGTGTGCTATGTCCCTTCTGCTCAGTACAGGGACAACATGGCCTTTAGCAGTACAGATAAATATTTGTGGATCTAAAGGTCCCTAATTTTGGACAAGGGGGTAGCTGTATTAGAAATCCTAATTTAGCAAACCGTGACTTCGTCGAGACTTAAGCACAAAAGAGGTGCTAGAGCCCTGACATGTAAGTAAGAGTGCGATTTCAATGGCCCACGTGGCTTTTGATCAAACTTTCAGTGCCTGAATTCAGTGGTAAGCACACCCATTGACTTCAAAGAGAAAGGTTGGACCCCTCAAACTCAAAGTTCAAAGAACTTGCAAGCTGCAATGATGGATCTTCTTTAGCACTTTACTCAATTCTGTCTAGATTTTATTCCTCACCTTGAAATACTTTATTAATAGACAAGCTATATGCAATATGGAAATACATATTCGATTCATTTTTGTAAAATGAACATATATATCTTAAGTTAAAAAACTCTGGGCATTTACAAACATTCAAGGATGGCTTTGGCCGGTAATGCAAATCCTTGCTGCAGACACAGGAGTATTTTCTATTCCTTTCACAAAACGTAATGAACAAATCTTTAATAGCAGATACACAGCATAACATAGTACCACATGATTGCTGAGGACAGCACATGAACTCTCAGTCCTAATGAGGAAATAGCAGCTAGTGTTTGGCACTTTCATGTAAAGCTGCAGCTTGGAGAGAAATTTAATATCACTAATTTGACCTTGAACATGAAGGTTTAAGACTTAGATGTTTTGGGGAAAGAAAGGAGTAAACTTCAAGCTGTTTTGACAACATGTATATAAGGTAAAAAATACGTATTTTCTAGTAGAGGCAGTCGGTCATTAAAGTATCCCATAGATGAGAGCACCAGCAATCTAATCTTTAGTCGAGAAAGCATATCACTCAAGTAACAATGACGTGCCACTACGACTTCTTGAGATGATTTTCTACTAGAATCAAGACCATACGTTTTTCAGAGAATAAATCACACCCCGGATTGAGAGCCCTTCCTGAAATTACTTGACTAAAATTCTTAGTTTCAACACAGTTCTTGGAGACAAAGCTGAATCTACACTAACAGTGAGAAACAGGCAACAGAAAACTTCTATAGTGTACATAATACAATGGATATCACATTATTTTTCCTCGGTGTCTCAATTCTTTCATTTTGTAGAACTAACCAAATATGAAAACATTAAACACAATCTCTGAGCTCAAAGCCACTTCCAAAACTGCCAAGTATAAAACTGTTACTGAACCGCTCTGGTCTGTTTATCATATTAAGACACATTTTTTTGGAAGAAAAAATGCTAGATTGCAAGTGTAACATAATAGAACCAGCAAGCACTGCCAGCAGGTCTGAGGAAGAGAGAATAATTCAGAGATATTGTCATCTGTAGGCCAATTTATATTGTCAGACAGCAGGTTCACATTAGTCTCTGATGTCACTGCAATAATGGCATAATATAACGATTGAGCAAAGAATACCTGTGGGGTATAGCTATATGGTGCGGTATATCTATACTTGTTAAAGTATTTCAGGATTCATTCAAAGCAGAATCAGAAGAAGCAGAAGACCAGGATTAAAAGAAGAATGAGAAAACGGTGTTCATAAAGACTTTTGAATATTTTAGCCTTTGTTTTGTGATGATCAAGCACGATGTTGTATTTCATTGATTCAGTGGGTTCATGATTAAAATAAACTAATGTAGCAATTTAGGGGTTTTGTGCTTCCTTTTTTTTTTTTTTTTTTTTCCTTTTCCCCTCTAACAAGAAAAAAGCTTTTTAACAGTTTCTCGCGTCAGGCATAATGTGCATCTGTGCTCTGATTTACTGCACATGCTGCCTTCTCTAGCATCATGTTAAGTTAGGGTATCAGCATGGTAGGTCACACAGTGGGAGTGACCTTTTGCTAATCACTACACATCAGTTACTACTGGCACACAGCTCATTACTAAGAAACCCTCCAACTAGCTGGCTTTCAAATCTGCTCACACTTTGATTTTTTTCCCTTTTCTTTCTTTCTTTTTTCCCCCAGACTAAAGATTATACTTTTACATAAAAGCTTCTGTTGTGTAATTTTGTCAACTAGGGTTCCAAAGTCAAAAAGGCACCCAGTTAATTTTCCGTGATTATAAAAGGAGCCTGAAAATTCATACCGAAGGTAGGCCTGTAATCTTGGGTTTCATTAAAAAGGTCAGAACATTTTTACTCACCACCTATTATTAAAATGTTTGAGGGCTGCCATTAATTTGATTTTTCAGGACACAGAAATCTCACTGGAAATTAGAATGTAATCCTGCTGTTGCTTTACTGACACTTTTCATAGGGTAGGATACGGCTGCGGGGACTAAGAGCTTTCCTGCAATTTACAATTGGTTACTTTGGACAAATGGCAGGTGACTAATGCAAGACAAACTGTTTGTACAACCTGGGAGCACCGGGTTTAATTTCAGTTTCTGAAAGAGGGGAGAAAGTGTTTCTACTGACGTCGAACCGCGAGCTATCCCCTGCTAATACATCTGCCACATTTAATACACAGCGTGCCCCCCCTCCCCGCCTCGACAACGTGATTATTAGAGGTACAGAATTCAATAGCTTAAGAATACAAAACATAGCTGGAGCAAAATAAAATGGTTTTTAACTTACCGGCCATTTGCTGAATGCCGCTGAAGGCACCCAAGTTACTGGAGGAAGTTGCTTGCTGCAGAAGCTGCAAATTAACAACATAACACAGCAATCTATCTGACATTAATGTTACAAATGAAGATAAAACTAAAATGAGCTATCATTTCACATTTGGAATATTTATGCTTTCCTTTACATTTATATAGTCTCTTGCTTCTGTCTATTGTTGGAATGAACATCCCTAGAGTCAATGCTGTAAATCCATATTAATGTCTAATCTCTATTAAGAAACACAGAGACACAAGGGAAACTCAATAACATTGCTGCTTTAAAACAATTAATCAATTTATTCTTTTTAACAACCAGGTGTTAAATCTATTTAAACCAACATAGCGTGACTAATTACAACCCTCTGTAGTCTAGTAGTTACCATAACTCATCTCTGTCAATCACAGTCCATTCTCCCCCACTCCCCTGAATTCAGTTTTTTCTTTATTATCTTTATGAATCAAGCACACAGATACTCATTAGACTGGTATTTGTATATAACAATTTAGCCTACCTCAGTATTAATTAGCCTACTTCAGAACTAATATATATTTTTAATTGCCAGGTAAATAGCTGTTCATAATTATATCACTATACCAAAGCATTGTATGCATACAAATTAGGTATTGATGCACACACAGTACATATATACGGACGCATCTCTTTGTCTAGCTTGGAACCCTCAGGATCTCTCCAAGTTATCCAAAAGCTGCTCAACCAGACATCTCAACTCCAGAGCCACAAAAGGCAGAGGCTCCCTCTCAGCTGTGCTGCAGGGGAGTCATCTGGGCCACCCAGGACCTAAGACACACGGCTGTGGATTTCGGATTTCTCCAACAGGGGCAAGAGCTAACGTCTGGTTCTCGTCTTACAGATGGACCAAGGAAAATACCATTTTCAATTTATGAGAAACAAATTGCTTTCCCCTGCCATCTTCGCTCTCTGTACAAGGTAGCATGAACCACGCATGTTTAGCATTGACGGAACCACGCATTAAAGCGAAAGCCATTTCCGAATTCAAATGTGAAAAATTAGAGGACTGAACCACAACATTCCAGTTTAGAGGCTGCACCATATAGATATGGCCTCTACAGTGCTCAGCTGCCTATCTGTCCTCCCCAAAGGAAGAACTTAAATTTTATTCCAGCTATAAAAACCAGACTCTAACATTCAAAAGAACAATGAAACTAATGGAATCAAATTTTATTTTGCAGCACGAATAAACTTTAAACGCTTGACTTGGACAGCACTGACACATCTTGAAATGTTTATTCAAATTCTATTCCTTGTTAGGTTTTTTTCAGACCATGTGATAAACATAGAGAGTTTTTTATATAGAAAAAGACATGCTACATATCCTGGAGGATTTAGCAATTTATTGCTGGGAGCTTACTATAGCTGATTTACCATGATTCAAAAATAAATACATTATAATGTAGCTACTGTCTCTGAAACGAACTTACAGCTAGATATTGTGGTGTGAGTCCTCCAAGACCTGTGAGGTTTCCCCAAGTGGCAGTATTGAGCTGTTGCATCTGCTGTGCCAACTGCTGCTGCAAACGCCGCTGCTCCTTGTCCTTTTGGGTATCGGCAAACTTCACCACGATTGGCGAAGAGCAGCCCTGTGGTTAGACAGATCAGGAAAGACAGAAGTGTTAAATCCCATCGAGCCACCCTTGCACTGTGAGCTCAGCCATGTCCCATAGGGCCACCGGCAACGGCACGACCTGATCGCTCATCCTCTCTTTGTGACTGGCATATGTAGCACTGCCGGGACTAAGATTTTTCAGCTTCTTAGGAAAAGAGGCTATGGAGAAATTATTGATTCCCCAGTTCTTTTTATAAAGCACCTTTCCTCAGGCTCTCTTTTCCTTCCAGCTATCAAAATTGCTGCCAGAGAGAGCGAAGTGTACCAGTCCTCTTTAATTAAGCTTCACAGCTGATGAGATGGATGTGATGCTTTGTCTGCAGTCTGTTTCCAAGGCATCGCCAAAGGGAGAGGTGTCCAACCTCCCTGCTGCCAGGGACCACACAGCCAACGCCGCCCTGCCGCCACGGTCTGGCTGTGTGGCCTCGCTCGGTGCAGCTGGCTTGTGTACCCTACGTAAACAGACTGCGAACAACCGATCTACTGCAGCGCCCATCATCAGCGGGTCCCCAGTCTCAAGTGAGCACAAAGGGTGATGCTGCTAGGACAATTCACCCACCTGTGGTCCGCTCCCAGGCACGCTTTGTATCAAGCACCCTTGAGATGTGAACAAAGGGCAGGATGCAGACCAAAAGTGACTAGTTCTGGTGATAGCAGCCCATTCCTGATTGCCACCATTTCTTCTATTGCTTCTATGAGCCTCTTGTTACATGATATGGGAGGGCTGTAGGACACCTTAGGAAACAGGGAGGCTGTAAGAAAGAACTAGAGATCTGGTCTGCAACCTACTCCTCACCCATGTCTGAGGGACCCCTGAGAAGAAGTAGGAGGTCATGGACCAGATGGACTTTTGAGGTAAGCTGGATGTTTCCCTTGGACTTCAGGTTGAGTATTCTTGGGCAAAGTCACTGAGAGAATGAGACATGAATGTGAAAGATGCCTCTGTTGTTCTCGCTCTACTTTTTTCCCTTGCTAACATATAAAAATATGTTTTTATATTTTAACCTTTCGAGTCTTCATTTTTTTCAAACCAAGGAAGCAAACTATATACTGCAATGATTCAGTTCCTCAAATTAATTCAAGCATTTTGTGAGTCACAGAAACTGTCAATCCATTTCATACTGTTTTCCAACTTCACTGGATCCAATGAATAACTTCCCTCCACCCGCCAGGCTTTGTTACACTAATTTCTTGTCTAACTGCAATCTGAACACAATGGTAGGAGTGAAAGGTGACTCAAGTCCAAAGACCACAGCAGCACTTCAGCCGAAGTGTGTAGCGTGGGATGGGGAGCGGGGTTATACTTAACCTAACACTTCCCATGGCTGCTCTCACAACACTGTGAACATCTTCAGAAAGGTTCCTGCCCTCTATTATTTACAAAAAGCAGCCGTGTATCTTTTCTCTGAAGAACTTCACACCAGGAGAAATGATAAGAATATTCACAATCAACAGATGAAATGATGAAATAAACCACAATAATAATATCTCTTGTATGAGGATCTCACATCAATACTGTTCCTTTAGAATTATCTTAGACAATCATCACTTGTGATTTATTATTCCACCTCCAACTCCTTTCCTGTGTGTTTCATTGTAAAAATGTCTTTCGATGTTTCAGTGAGGAAGGAGATATGTACCACTCCAGCAATCAAATAAAGATTATGAAGGAGTCAGCTTGTTACACAATTACCTCTCTGTAGTGATTTTTATACTAATATTAAAAACAAGACCCTTTAAATAAAAAAGAAAGAAGAAGGAGCTGGGGGGTGGACAGTGTGAGCGAGTTTCTTCTGGTTTTGCTAACAAAAAAATAATTTCTATTTAATGTAAGGTTTGGTAGCGCTGGGCTAAGAATAACCAGAACTTACTGCCTTCTACCTAGATGTACAGGAGAACCAAGTCTGTTTCCAAAGAAATAGAAATTAATTTTAAAGGAAGAAATATTATATGGCTATTTCAGTTCTCAGTTCAACAGCTCAGCACTCAACACTACAGCTGACATCAAATTTATGAATGCTTAAATGTCAGTAAATTGTATAAAAACAATATCTCTACAATTTATGAATCTATAATTCATTTTTTCACTGTCTGCTCTGTATTTCAGCACTTCATCATTTTCAAGAGAGCAAACATTCTGAAGACTGAAATTATATGTAGCAAGTGGCTCTATATGAGAAAAGGATTGTTATTGTTGCATCAAATTTACTCCATGATAACAAATTAGTGTCTTCTACTGGTGCTGCATTTGAATGCCTTAAACAAACAAACAAAAAACTCCACAGAAATGAGATGGAAGAGCAAAAACCTAGAGCAGAAATTATGTTTTTAAAATCAGTTGATTTAACCTGGTCAGAAAGTCAGGTGGAAAGAGTTGTAAGAGACTTCATTATTCTATGAGGCGTGTTCGTCTGGACATTAACATCCCTATTGTTCTTTCTTAGCCAACTTGGAAACTTCATCTTGGTCAATGGTGTGTGCCAAAGAACTGAAAATAATAAAATGAGGAAAAAAAAATCTGCAGTAATTGGGTTGAAAAGTAACTGTGTACTACCTATTGTCCCCCCCAGCTCACTTCTGTTTGCAAAAAAACATGAAACAAAAGTGTCCAAGGACCAGTGTTTCAGGCTGAGTCGAGATTTAACACTAGCTAACCCAAGTTAACTTTTTATTAGAAGACTATTGGCAAAAGTAAGCAAAAGTTTTGCTTAAAGAATGATTTGTGGTTTATGCTTTTCCATGATCTATCTTGTGAAGAAGCTCCCAGCATATACACAGGGTGCAGCTCCCTTCCTCATTCAACGGCTTGGTATCTCCACCCCATTTAGTGCCATTTTCTTCCCAACAGCTGTTGCTGCCTTCATATTTTTCTTTGTGCTGTCAAGACAGTAGGTACAGACTCCGTTGAGTCTGACCATTGAGGTCAGACTCCTCCCGAGCACCACCGAGGAGCTGGAAGGTGTACTGCTTCTCTCCAAGAAGGGACTCTCAGCCTAAGCTCAACTGGCACAAAGACCCGGATGTTCAAAGTGTAAAATATTTGGAATCGCCTTGCCAGTTGGGGGAGCTCATTGATGACGTCTCTAAAGGTGTTGAGAAGTATTTTGATCCAAGAGTAACTATTCTACAGAACTAATGTCAACAGGAGCATCACACCAAAACGCAGCCTCTTGTGGAGTACTGCGTACAACAGAAGAAGGGGAGAACTTGTCTGGGAGGTATTATCTCTTTAATTTTACCATCTTCTGAAGCAGAGCTGTGTAAAATTCATTTTGCTAGACAGAAAAATACATTAAAACACATGGAAAAATATAGGTAAAACACAGTATTACCAATAAACATTTCCTTTTTACTTAGAATCAAACCCAGAAAAACGTATCGATCTGAATTAATGGAGCAGTGCATGGCAGACAAATTACGAGTGTTATTTCAGAGACTCAAAGTGGCAGGTTTTTTCACAATATACTGTCAGACTGCACAGACTGTGTAACAGCAGCTTTCTAGTAAAGATCATTTCAATTATTCTCATCTCATTGGCAGATTCTCATCTAAAACTGTATACTCGGGGTCTAAAAATGCATTGCACTGAAAAGAAAACACATAGATTATAAAAGAAGCTCAACCAAATTTAAACGTGATGTTTGGAAAGACAATAGCTTTGCAATGCCGGTATCATTACTTGTAGTATACAGGAAACAGTTAGTGACATTTTCATGCACTGGCTTGATTTTTATCTTCTCCTTCTCCTCTCTCCACCCTCCCACCCCTGGTCTCCCCCCTTGGCTCGTTACACAAAGCAGCTCAACGACATGACGCAATAATGATTGTTTAGCACCCAGCATGCTTTGGGAGACTAGAGCATTGCAAAGAAAAATCACTGAGGAAAAAAAAAAAAAAAAAATCGAAAGGTCCTGGTGGAAAAATAAATAAAAAAAGAAACAAGTGCACATAACATCAATGTCACCTCTGAGAAAAATCATCACTACACGAAGATACAGTATACATAATACAGTATAACATGCACTCTCCAATGATAAGCTAGAAGATCCAGAGTAAGTAAAGACTTCATACTTGTGCGGGTTTTTGTGCAAAATTCTGAAAGACCATGACAAAAATCACAGACTGAAAAAAGTTTTGAGATTGCCAGACAAGCCGTGGCATTCGATAACCACTCCAATGAACGGATCGTTAGCCTGCAGCTATATTCACATTTAGTGAACAGGTTTAAAGTTTTGTGTAGCTCATCGTGATAAAATACGAGGCCGTAGAGGCAGTTTGGGAGGAAATAAAGAGCGTTGCTTGCGAGGGGCCAGCCATGACGGTGCTCTGCAGGAAGTGCCACACTTCGATATGCTCTGTCATCATTAGCATTTTTATTGGCTACATGAAGAAGGAGAAGTTATATTAACTTAAAAAGAGATTCTATTTCCAGAAAAACACATGCGCTAGTAACTCAGCGTGGCCAGGTTAAATCTCTTCGGCTTTTTCTCAGAGCAGTGCAAACCACAACACTTAAAAATCTATTTAAAAGAAACGAAGATTTTTCTTTGGGAGTATGTGTTAAAATTAAAGGTAATTTACTCATCCGATACACTCTGAGTATGACTGAGGAGCGGTATTCATAGCATTTTTATTTTCTGCTGAATGCCACTGAAAACAGGATCGGGAGCCGTGTTTGGATACCACACAGCAACCTTATCGTGCGCTTTCAGGTCATTAAGAAAAATAAACTTCACAAAGAGAGGTAGAGTGAGTCAGTAAAAAGTTTAAATCTGTGATTGTCATGTGTCTGATCTGGTCCAGGAGAGCATGGCTTTACCATTCGCAATCATTTGCACAAAGAAAACAAAGAAAGGGCAAATGATACAGTACTGTACCTCCATGGTCTGAGACTGGTGCATGGCTTTGATTGCATTCTGTGCCATTGCCCTTGTAGAAAATGTGACAAACGCACAGCCTGTGGGAACAAGGGGACAGGGAGCAGGAAAGACAAAAAACAACAAGACAAAAGGGTTGGACGCTTGTTAAACCAACACAGTCTACGAGAACGGCCACAAGACGACACTGTTCTCAGTAGTACATAAAAATAAACAACTTCTCTAGTTTATTTATCGACAGTGCTGACTTGCTAATCTGACCATAGATGAAAGAAAAAAAATTAGGTGGGGATGGGTGAGGAGAAAGGGTTTTTTCCTTTAATTTGTGGGTTGTTTTGGGTTTTTTTTCCTTTTATTTGTTTTTAGCCACAGGGTTTGAAATAGGTAAGGCTTTTATGTAGAGTTTGGATTGCATAGTTTAGTCTATTCAGGCCATGCATTAACAGTTGCTTGCTATGGCTTTTGTGCAGGTGAATTGTGAAGAGTCAATAAGTGACTGGCATCACTGGCAGCTGAACTGGGAATTTAACAAAGGAGACCATAATGTCACGTATTTCCGTGATGCGCAGAGAACGACCATACAAGTAAGGATGAGAAAAACTCCACTGTGTAGCCTGTGACTAAGTGTGAAAAGACTCAGACAAAATTCAGTAATGTAGGTGGAATCTCAACATTTAAGAAAATAACATATTAAAAATAAAAATCTGTATGATTTTTGTTTCTCCGAGTCCTAAGTACAAGTATAATTCTTTGACCTTTGAAAGCTACCACCAACTTGAACGATTCTGAAGCTATGTGCATGAATAACTAAAAAAAATCACTTTTCTCCCTCCTCAGCCTTTTAAATCATAATGAAAAGCCAGTAGGCTAATGCCTGGGCTATTTTTCCTCCCTTTTACTACTGTCAGTCATAGCTACACTGGGCATGGTACAGGTCAACTTTTTTAGTGCATGACTCATTGCCCTTTTGACTAATAAAAACATTGCCTTCTGAGATTTACATTTTATTCTTCATGCACCCTTGGGCATCTTAAAGAAAAAGACTGTGAAATTAATGCAGATTCAGGCTGATTTTGTAATAATACCATGGCACACTAAAAGCTTAGCTAAAGCAACACAGACTTATTTCACTTGTGATCTCTAATGACTTTAAAAGTGCATTGATTTTCAGCTCCCTTAGCCTTGCACAGTTTGAACTTAGGTTTCAGAGAATAATTTAGTGTTCCACTCAATTTCCTGAAAACATTATTATTATTACTACTTAAAAGATTTCCAAATGAAGCAAATCTAAGCACTGAGAGGCTAAAGCATATTGTCATTTTAGAGCTAATGCATGAAAGCTACATTCTGGCATCAAAAATACAATATTGTTGCCCCTGTGGCCAATGGGCAAAATAAACCATTTTGCAATCCAACAAGCAACAGATTGTTTGGTTTATGCAAATCAATTTGAGGCACAAAATACCTTTTCTTTTTTTGCTCCATGTGTACCTGGTGAGATTATCAAGTCAAGACTGTATTCACATTTTAATCAAACAACAGTAAGAGAAAGCAATGCCTGATCATTACCCAAAAGCACTACATCTAGTCATGAAAATAAAGTCAATGCATTTTTGCATCATGCGGTATTTTTTTTTTTTCTCTTTAACGTAAAGGCCCGTGATACAAGAGAACCTAAGCTGGCTTATGTACCTCTGACTGATAAGCAAGCATCATAAAATCAGAAGTCAGAATTCTTTTACGCGAACTTCACGGCATATTTCTCAGGTAACATAACAGCTGATGATGTCTTACTGCTGTTAAGCCACACTACGCGTTGCTATACTATTCTTATTCAGCAACAAATTTCTGTCAAAGAAAATGATGTAAGAAACCAGCTTTCTTTATGGCAATCTAGACAAAATGTGCAGTAGAAGGGTAAATAAACTACAGTACCTCCGCTAGATTCCACATTGCTGCTGTGCACTAAAATTAGAGGCCCAAATTTACCATCAAAGTAATCTCTCTTAAAAACCGTTTCTGTTATTATCATTAAAAGAGGAAGTAACACCAAGGGTTTTCATTTCTCGTCTTGCAAATTCAATGGGGGATGAGCACAAATAGATATACTGGAGGGCAGGCAAGAAACCCCATACAGAGCCTTGAATAATATTGTTTATAATGGTCAAGAAACTGCCTCACTCACTTCTTCCGCTCTCATTATCCAGGAGCGTGTACCATAGTGACAATTACTGAATGGAGGTTTAGAATGCATAAGAAGCATGTAAAATGTCAACAAAAATCAATAAGACACAGTTTATGCATTTATCACAATTTCTACCCAGCAGTACGGCTGTAAGTAACTTAGTGAGAGATGTTGCAATTAGCAGGTCTCAAAAGAAATGTGAATCAGCAGAGAAATAAAGCTGCGCTCCTCTCAAGATAAAGCAGACTGTCTCTTCCCTCCCTTTAGCTTTTTCTCTTTTTAACCACAAAGCTCAGCTGTTGGGGACTTTCCGTGCCCATCACTACCACAAAACCTCCCTCCTCGCTCCTCAGCCCAAATCCATTTGCGTGGATCCCACTGGCTTTGTCACGGAGTGAAAAGACCTTCGTAGCAGATCTCTGTAAAGTGCCACGTAGCGAGGTACCAATTTAAAAGAAACTTGTTCTCCGGGCAAGGGGAACGCCTGATGAATGAGGTTATGCGGCTTGAATATGAGCAATTCGGAAGCAGCATTCCATAGAGAAGATGGGACTGCATTTTAATTACGGTTTGCCAGCCAGAGGCTACAAGGTTAGGTCCCCTTGTTATCTCCAGTCGGCAGGCCATTTCCCACCGAAGGACAGTGGCCATTTGCACAGTAAATACCCAATTTGCCTCAAGAACCAAGGTAAAAATTCAGTAGACAACCTTATTTCTAAATTATTTGATAACCTAGACCTTCAGTTGTTACCATCAAGCACCCCAATTAAACGCTAGCTAATTTAACCATCTTTCCAGACGTTGCTGCATGTATTCACATTGAAGGGTTATTTTTTTCAGATACCAAACCTGGACACACACACATAAAATCTGTATATTTATTATGGTTGCACATATATTTTATTATGTGTTGAACATGGGATCCTATATATTTTATTATGTGTGAAGCATGGGATCCTTTCCTTCATGACCAGACTGCCACACCGGAGGGGAGCTACGCCTGTATCATAGATTCAATCTACTTAACTCAATTGCTGAACTTGCACGTATAATGTAGGTATTCAGAAAAGCTGTTCTGAGATGGTTGTATTCCCTACCGCGGTCGATGGCAATGCCTTTCATTTTCTATATGGGGTACGCATGCACTTTCGGAAGATGGGGTTTTTTTGGGGGCTTAGAATTTGATCAGAGGTTGGTGTCTAGGCATACTGGATTTCACTTGTCTAAGCCAAATGAGCTCTGCCTGAACCATCCTGTACTCTTAACGTAGGAGTTTCTGAGAGGTTGGGAAAAGCCTTTTCAGCATACTCTTACTATATCTCATGGATACAGGTGGTCTTTTGGGAACATACTGTCAATTTTTAGGACCGTAAATCACAATTGTAAGAGGACAAGACTGATTAGATTTCATGCCTCGTGGTGCAAGGAAACAAGAAAGATTTCCATGGCCTCTTACCTTATCCTATGAAACACTGCACTGATTGCAGCGCCACGGGCTGAGGTCTTCAGGACCAACAGCTACAAGCAAACTATTTCTGTTCTACCATACTGAGTCCCGATACTTCAATTACTCCCTGCGTACTGGAGCTATGGATCTCTCCGGGAGAGAAAGCACGGAGATGGGGATATTTCTATAGCTAACGCCTTGAAATTATTTTGTTTTACACCACCAGCTACCTAACCACAAAAAAACCATGTATCCTTTTATAAATACGGCCAACCTGCAAGTCGTCTTGCAATTATTTATCACCTCTGGTTTCAAAATGTCAGGGATCACTAACAGAAACTAAAGCGGGGGGAGGAAGGAGGTCTAAGAGTTTTAGTTGCTTCTCCAAGACTGCCTTCTCACCCCCTACACCAGATAAATGATTGACTGGGGAAAGGCTGCTCCAAGTAATTTCCTCCTGCAGGCAGAATCGGAGGGAGGCATCCAGCCCTGTCACAGAGGAGATTTTGGAGCACGTTATCACATTTGCCATCTCAGCTGAGAGAATATCTAAACTCACAGGGTTGGGCCTTAGCCTCCTCCCACCCCAAACCAAAAAAAGAATTTTGAAGAGGCTGCAAAATTAGAAAAGCTTCCTCCTCGACCCTTGCCATCCCAAACCTAGGGCTTGCTGCTCGAGTGACTGAATTACTTGAAATATTTAAAAAAAGCTCAGCACTGCCCCATTTCAGTTCCCGCTTCACTCAAGCCTTCTCATCTCAGGCGTTCACAGACTGTTTTGAAACGTTCAGTCAGCAGTTCATGCACAGTCTAACATAACATCAATACTTGCAAGCTGCAGGTGAAGTAGAACGTTTTAAAGTATGGAGGCCTCAAGGCAAGGGGTCTGATTTCATACCTACAAAAGAAACCTCCCACTACTGTGGTCTACCAGAGGTTTTAAAGCCCCCAAAACCTCAATGAGGCCAAAGGAAGATACAAAACCCCTAGACATTTTTGGATCAGGCCTAGAGTTAAAAATGAAAGTTTAAAACCCACGGCTTTAAAGTTTTGGAGATTAAAGACTGGCAGATGTAATCAATTTTATAAAAAAAAAATATAGTGACCCCTCTGACACAGAAGAAAGCTCAAGAGATTTTCAAATCGCAGTGCTATGCACGTGCACTTGGTGGTGTAACGGTTGCACTACAGCTTCCTAGTTCACCGTAAACAAGTTTTTTCTCCACTTTCTGCAAAGAAACAATAGTGAAAAGCTGCCAAAATACTCCTGGAAGAAGTATTTGGGATCCTCTGAGATGAAAGCCTCTATTTCAAGAAAAGATAAGGCTCCAATAAAAAGCTATGGAAATTGAAGCATGATAAAAATAAGCTCTAGTCGAGTTAAAATATTTCTAGCTGAGATTGCAAAGTAGACTTTTTCCCTTTTCTACACTGTGCTAATATAGCACGGTCTGAAGGAAGGACTAGCCTGGGAAACAGCCTTCTAATGAAGACATCACACAAAAATCTGTCTTAGTGGTTAGAATACAGTTCAGCTACAAATTAAGACATCAGATTGTTTACTGTACAGATATTTGGTCATTAAGTATTGCTTAAGACACACAATGGCAGGTCTCAGACCAGGTCCAACAACTCAGCCCGAAGTAAAGCATTGACAAAGTCACAGTGAAGTGCCTAAGTTTATGCGTATCAGGCATAAAGGCAACGAGGGCATGTCCTGTAAACATGCCTCATCTCTTTGGCTTTACTGACTTCTCTTGACTATTGACCAGGAACACGTTCTAGATTTTAAATTTCCTGAAGTTGGTGGTTCCTTTGAAGTGTTTCTAACCGGACAGTCAATTAACCACTCTGCAAAATACAGACTTGAGTAACTGGAATTTACGCAAAACCAGAATCAAACGGGTTCCAAAGACCACATTCTCTAACAGTGCTTCGATGACCCTCTTGTTGGAATAAAAACTCTTGTAAATTATTTCATTTTAGACCTCTCTCTGGGGAGGGTTTGCTGCGAAGATGCAGTAATGGAGATCTGACATGTAGAGTTACTGGCTAAAGGCCAGCAGACACACTGGCCACGTGGATGTGGTCATTCCTTCCCAGCTTTGACACAGTTTCACCAGGGGAAAAAAGAAAATTAAATGTGCCATAATAATCGGAAAAAATTAAAATGCTACCATATTACAGCCAAAGAGATAGGGCATGGGGGTGCTTCTGAAGAGCAATTAAAATACAGCACTTCCACCATGCTCATTTCCCACCACCGATACACGAGACAGAAGTTGGCCTAATCCAGGCTGTTCCCATGGCTGGCACCTCATGTTACTTAAGCTCATGAAGGAGCAGTAACTACCCGTATGGAAAACCAACCAGGCATAAAAGCTCCTCACCTACCCTTCACTGCAATTAATTATGATGCAAATACTAATTTTCTTTTACTAATTCATCAAGAAAACCTGTGAATCTGAAAGTTATGAATGGCTTTACATGAAATTAAATTGCCTGACCATGGTATAACTCTTTATGCCATTTCTAGCCTGCTCTTAAAGCAAAGGAAAAAAAAAAATCCCTGTAATCAATGTCTGCAGAAATGTTCACTTGTCCCATGTGCCTGGTGATGTTTTGTTAAAAAATCATACAATTAGGAGCCTAAAAGATGTAGGAATATGCATTTGAAGATCTTCTATGATTTTCATGGCATATCCAAGTGTCTGTACATGTTATTAGCAGGGTTTTTCAGTGCATGCTATTAACCCAGTTGCCTTCTTTCTGGTATCGGTTATACAAATCTGCACTTAGCTATACAGCAGAATAATTTGCTGTGTGGTGCTCCTGTGATAAGGATAAGAGGATTTTTTTTATCATCATTACGGACGGTAATAATTCCTAGAGTGATACAGCGATATTGATCCACTGATCTAAAAAAAGCATTTTACAAAGGTAGAGGAGCATCATCCTTATTTTAAGGAACGGGGTAACGGAAGATGATGAGACCAACTCACGGTCAATACAGCACATCAGTGGCACAGCTACAAATCAAACGTGGGTATTTCTGGTTATTTTTGCACACTTCAGCTATCACTGCATGTCTGTCTGTGTTGGCATCTGTGGTCATGTAGACATTACATAGCGCTAGAAGTCAGGAGGTCTGAAAGTTTCCTTAAGCCGTTTACAATAAGTGATTTAAAATCTTAATCATCTGAGGCAGTTCACTTCTGCTTTTTCATGATAATGAAGCTTAGCACATGATATCACAATCATGAATTTTTGTAAAGCATACTTAGCTCTTCAGAAAAAGTGCTGGATTAAACAACCCTGCAGGCTGAATCCTTCTCTTTGAATAATGAATATAGTACAGACAGTGGCAAGCTGCTTTAGATAGTCCCATGAACCCTGCTAAAGCGGAGGCCAGCCTCCACGTCTGTTGAGTCCCTGGTTTCTTTATCTCTACAGCCAACAGGGTATTTTCATTTTTTAATACTTTTCACAGCTAGGAATTACTCTTTGCCAGCCAACTAATTTCACAAGGACTATCCCAGAGCCTTCGGAAGGCAATGCCTTTTGGTTGCTGCCCATTTTTTGTAGGTGGCCGGAATATAACAAGTTACAGATTTAAACAACAATTATTTCTTAGATGCAGGAGCAAACAACGGTAGGGGAAAAAATGACTCAAGGAAAAAAAAAAATCTCAGTTTCTTTAAAATATACTGCTCCACCACTGGAGCTTGGTATCATTATTTTAGTTTCGTTTTACAGATGAGTTTCAAAGAGCTGACAATAGGAATTTGGAGTGGAAATGCTGATGGTCCATTATCAGTAGTGACAGCAATGGGTGCGACTTTATTAAAGTTCTGTCAACTCTTGGCTAGAAACTACAACAGAAACAACCAGTTCAATCTCTCTCCCTCTCTCTTTATCTTAGCACTTATATCACACTCATCACCAAGTGTTACATTTTCCCTTGATGCCACAAGACGGGATTTCTCCTTGCTACTGGAGCCACGTGGTACGCTACACCCCTACATCCTGCCTATCTGTGGGCTGACAGCAGACCATTATCGTACTAGTGGGAAGGTTGCTGTCGTAATGTAGACGTGGCCTAAAAGTCAGCTGAAAGCTTTTTACTCTTTATTAAGAAAAAAAAAATAGCAGTACAAACCAAGACTCTTCTACTGAGCAGTGTAACCTGCAGCTATTTCTTGCAACTATCTGCTGATAATAAAGATTATTTCACTGAAACTTTTAAGAAAGCTTGAAAATTGGCATAAATACCAATGAATATACTTTTCAAGCTCTTTTCTGCTGAGATACCATCATGTGCGCTTGTTATGCAATTGGAAAGAGATGCCAGAGTTTATTGAACCATATTTCCATCTCACTGCTGTGAGCACTATGAGCTCCCCAAGGCTCTGGCATGGTGCGGACAGTGCTTTCCTAAGACAGCGACTATTTTTCCTTCACCACTCTGTGTCTGGGAGGGAGGCACATCCGGATGGGTGCAGGGAAAACAAATACTGTTTGTGGGAAAGGGAACTCGCCTCTTGGAAACAACAGCATGAATTAAAACTCGTTAAATATTGGAACTTGTTACAAAAATTGAACTGTCTAAATTCTCCCTCTTGCTTTAGTGAAGCAACTTTTCACCCTGAGTTTTTTTAGCCAAGCTCCCTCCACTGCAAATCTCCCTTAGCACTTTTCATTTCGACTGCAATACCAACCATTTTCCCAACACTCTGCCTTCTCTCATGGCGTGGTGGTTTTGTGAAGCTGATAAACATCTGCCTGAAAACCTGGTTGGCACAGCAGAACTCATTTTCAAGTGTGAACATGGGTGTGTAGAAAGCAATTCAAGTTTAACAAGGCATGATGCATGAGGGCATGATAGAATATCAGTCGTGATTGTGACCGAAATAAACCCGAGTGGCAGAGAGGATACAGCTCAGCTCTGCTATGACTACTGGTGTGTGACCTACCTGGACTGAGATCTTCAGGCTCCAGCAGGAGAGAGAAGCACATTAACTCTACGGCTCTCCTGGCCGGCAGACGACACTGCTCTGCCTGATACGTTGGTGACATGGCTTAAAAATCTCAGCTTCTGATTACCGTGAGATTGCTATTTATGGCAGAACAAAACTACCTCACCACCCTTACTTACCCTGTTGGATTTCATAACTAGCTTTTCTATGCTCGTACTATGCCCAATGTCTGTTGAATAAAAGCAAGTACACAGTGGGAGTTCTATGGATCCCAGGAAAGATCCATTTCTTTGTTGGGTGATGTTGAGGAGTCAGTTAAATCTTTCTGGGGATCAAAACATCTCATGCCTAGACCCTGTTATTTCAGCAGTTACTTGGCTCCTTTCCCACTTGTGTCTGTCCCTTCCCTGTGCTACTTACAAAGTGAAATCAGTGACAATCAGAACTACTTGTTTTGCCTCAGTATCAGGTCTAGACAGATAATGACAGCACCCGACTCCACCAGTTAGCATTCATTACTGACCTGCAGGAACCCACCTCAGAGCTTTCCCTTAGCCTACCCCAAGGCAAAAGCCACGATCCTGAGGCTCTCCTTGCCTGAAGGGACTGCTGCATCCCAGCCCCCAAAGTTTAGGGATTGCAGATTAAGCATGCATAGACGTAAGTGTGGCATTTTCTGGGGGCTCCCTATTTATTTTCAGAGTGTCTTTTCAACAAGTCCTTATTATTCAGAAGCAGTATACTAAGTGCTTTTAAGCAGCGCCATGACATACAGGAATACCTTCAACTTCCCCTACCGAAATTTATTGGCATTTTAAAGAAGCTAGGCCGCACACAAATCAAAAAACCCCATGCACAAATTGTTGCACAAAATACTGCGGATCCTGTAGCCTACTGAAAACAAGTTGATCCAAAAGTAAAGAAAGGTATCTATATCTACACATATATCTATACCAAAATGGGTACTATTCTTTTTTCTGTGCCTTTGGAAAATGTAATAAAATGCATAAACTGTGCTATGTTTGTTTTTTTTTTTCTATAGAAACAGAAGGGATGTTTTCAGGGCTCCACACTTAAAATTACTTTACTCCCCGTGCCATTAAATGGCCATGGTTAGTACCACAGCATCCTTCCCCACTGACAGACGGGACTATCGCTATTTTCTTTTCCACTCAGCACCACCAGGCACTGACTTTTTGAGAAGGCTCACGCTCTGAGAATAATTTCAGACTACGGAGTTAACATGCAGCCTGGGTCATCAATATACATTTATTTTTTTCTTTTCAATATGTCTGCAGAGGGCCTTTCCCCAAAAGGCACTTTTGCACTCAAAAGGGATCACCAGCTACTGAAGTCTGTGCTGCACTTTATTTCCAAAGTTCAGGTCAGCTGCTTGACCGCTTTCGGCGGTGCTGCTTAACACCTCTGCCCTGGTTTTTGGGTTGTGATAGAGGCACAAGATTTAAAAGCTCTTTTTACAAAGTTTGGTCCAGGCAAAGCTCTCAGGTTCAAGCTAACCTCTGTTTCTGAGTTACAGCAGACCTATGTTTTGCATATAGTTATAGAAAACACAGGAATGGAGGAGATGATAGATAGTGCTACGACGTGGGCCAGTTCCCATGACCCTATATGCCTTCAAGCAGTCATTTACAGTCCTTTCTTTTTTGGTTTTTTTTTTTTTTTTTTGGCCTTATGCTACAAAGCAGAAAGGGGTCAGGGAAGGATCTTTGATTTTGTGAGAGCAGAAACTGAGGGTGTTTTCTCAGGGTGCAAAGGAACCTTTCCAGCTGACAAACAGGGCGATAACACAAGTTAATATGTTGGCACCGAGACCTTTCTGACACTGGAAATAAAAGGTGATAATTTCAGTCACTGTGAAAAGTTCATGCGGATACCTTCATCACGTGGGACGTATTACGGCGTAACCTCTAGCTGCAGACAGCGGCTCTGCCTACCCTGGCTGTGACATATAGCTCCCAATTAGCACTTAAGGAAAGAGACTTTACAGACTGCACACTCACCTCTGCTCAGCCCATCCGGTCCCCGAAGGATTCGGCATTCTTCTATCTGGCCGAACGGAGAAAACATCACCCTGATATCATTCTCATTACACTTCTTCGAAACCATTCCTATGAACAATTTTCTGTCTTCCACAGCTAGAAGATAAAAATAATGAATGAGCAAAGGCCATTTCATCTTTTTCCTGTGATCAATGCTTCATTACCACATCAAACCAAGCTCCAGTCATGTGAGTCTGGCTCTGTAACTGAAGACAAGTCCTAAGGCAAACACTTTATACTTACAACCTCCCTTCCCCCCCTCCTCCCCCACCCCAAACTCTCATTTTTCTTTCTCTCTCTCCTTTTTCTAGTGGCGCTTGCTGTTTATATAACATATTAATTGGCTGCCTTAGTCATTCTGCGTATGCCTCCCCATCAACAGCTTCTAAGAGAAAAGCATCCTCTGTTAGAGAGACTTTTGAAGATATCTTTGCATAGATTTTAATTCAGATAGATAAATTCCCTCACCTCCCTCATGTATGAAAGAAATCATGACAGGGGTGAGGTTGAAGAAGGGATTGTGCACGTAATGATATGAGCTAATGAAAAATATTCCTGAGGAATGTTTTGAGAGAGCGGCTCCTATCTGAGCTTTCAATTTCAGGCAACGTAATGCATGGCACTGGAAAGGCAGATGTGTAACAACTGCTCTGGAAAAAGAATGCATTAAATTTTCCTGCTTTTTTTCAGACTGACACAGCCCTCTCCCCTCCAAGAGGACACAAGGCATATATTCCAGGGCATCACTTTAACAAGGAGGCTGCATAATGCTTTCCCAGAGTCAATCCCTTTGATTCGTAATGATGCTGAGTTTGCAAAAAAACCCCATGAAAAAGGTGCTTTACCTGAATTATTGGTAGAATATTTCCTGCCTGCATTGTCACCAAAATCAGCAAAAGCTGGACTGCTGCAGGAGGACGCATGCAGTCCTGTTAATCAAACTCAAATTTACAGGACTAAAGCTGTGGACTCTTGTCAAAAATGACATAGGTCATCAAACTTAATTCACCCTGGAAAGGCTAAAAAATGTTAACGCATCCTCCCATCTACGTTAAACCAAAAATCTAAGTGCTTATTATACAGTATATACCCCAGTGCTTTCTTCTTCCCTTGAAATGGCATGTAAATCCAATGCACTGTTAATGAGCAGACTGTCAGAGATTGTGGGGAAGCAAAGAGAGAAGGGAAGCTTTACTCCAGAGAGTTCTGCAGTGCACTTACTTATTTCTATTATTGTGCAAATTATTTTTGTAATGAAGTATTTTCATTTCTGGGCTTACAAAAAAAAAAGAATCTTCCCTTGCTCCCCAAGTCTCTCTCCTGTATTACTGTGAGTTTGTCAAATGGAATAAATTGCAGCCGAGGAAGAAGAAACTGCGTCTATTTTCATAGGATTTTATTTGTGTTATACTTCAACACTTTAAGTGCATTTAATAATTTCAACAATAAAAAGAAGAGCTTCATGTTTATTGATCACAAGAGGTGTTTGAAGTAATTTTTTCCTTAGAATTGCTGACTTTAAAAAGCATTTGTAGCTTTTATACAAGCAACCACCAAGACGATGCATTTTTCAGAATCCAAAACAGAGACCAGCCTCTACAACCCCAGCTTCTCACTGTACAAGCTTGCAAGAAAATTGGCGTGAATTTAACAGCCAGGAGAAGTTGTCTTCCTCAGCAGAGGTTCCTCAAGACTCAATGTTTTCATTGATGCTTTATACTGAGGTTCCACAGGCAGGTTAACCCTCCAGAAAGGGTTAACAAAGGATGGATGCCCGGGATGAGCCACTTACTTACATACAGATCAGGAGCTGAATATGCGGGATTGCAATTAAGAACTGCAAGTTGGGATGTTTATTTATTTATTTATGGCTTACAATGAAACTTGACATCCGATTCATAATATATAATTGGCCTTGATGCCAGTAATAATTATTTTAAGGGTGGTGAAACTAAATTGTCTTGCTCACAGCCACAAGGAGAGTCTGCGTAATCACCTTTGCTGGGGAAAGGATGCCTGCAACTCGGCTGCTTAAAATTCCTGTATTGCCTTGACTAATTTCTTTGAGGAAGGTCCCGGCCAGCCTGTCCCCTTGACAACAGCCACACACTCTGCTCAGGGTGCAGGAAAGGGTGTGAGGCAAGGGACCGAGCTGGGCTGCCAGGGATGGGTTTCTCCAGACCACAAAATGAAGTCAGGCTGGGAGAAGCCTCAGGGCCAAGCATGGGTCTGAGCATCGCCTCCTGCTCTGTGTTATGAACCCCTTAACTTCTGCCTGTGTGCCAGCTAAACCGGTTTAAATTTGGGTTGATTTTAGGCTTGAAATACAGTGCAGGTCGACCCTAAGTATGACTAGATCCCAACCTCCTCTTAAAAATAGCTGCTGGCTGAGGTGGACAAATTCCTGCCACATCATCCCAAAGGAGGTCCCCTGGGTCCTGCTTAGGTGCCAGGACAAAGACTCCAACCAAAGATGTTCACACGGAGATTCAAAAGAAATGAGCTGCAAACGGGAAGGCTTTGTTTTAATTTTCCAAGAGCAGCAGACGACAAACTCCCCACCGGCCTCCTTCAGTTTCACTAGTAAACCTATAAATATGCCATTTAACTAACATGATTTGCAGGTTTTCGGCTTGAGGGTGATTTTATAGTAAATTAAACATCCAGCTCCCGTGTACTGTACATCTTAAAAATGCAGATTTCACGAAGAATGCTCACGGTACAGAAAACATATTGATATAATGACGTGCTCTGAATTCAGCGCTATTAGTCAGTGCTGATCAGTGTTGAAGCTTAAGAAAATTGCTATTCTTTTTTTGGCTAGGGGCCCAGCATAAAAAACATTTAAAAGGACAACTGTCAGGATCAAAATGACATGTTTTCACTCCATCTGATAGAACATCTGATATTATTAAGCTGAAAGAGTTTTTAATTGTATATTCTCATGCAGAGAAAAGAATGCTTTTTCACCTCCGTTAAGACTGGCTGTCTGGATTTGTTTCTGCATTTCTGGTCAGCCCCTTCTTTCTTTCTTTCTAAAATGAATACCTACCTGCCAAGCAGGCATGGTTTGAGAATCAAATGGACTGCAAGAAGCATGGGTCAAACGTATTTAGAGGTTAGCAACTTTCCCTTTCGATCAGCCAAGCCCGCTCATTTGCCTGTGCGTGTTGGGTAGCTCCCAGAGACTGTAAAATGAGGAGCCCAACGTTAAACATGTGCGACCCAACAAAGCGTCGAGATGGGGAAAGGTGCTACCTGCTGCTGTTTGGTGAAAGGATGGCGGTCTAAAGCCATCTTGCCTAACTTGGTCATCTACAGTTTAGATGTCCAGTCTTAATCTCAGCTAAAATGTTATCGATTGGCTATGGCCAATGCCAAGAGATCAGCTCCACCAAAGACTGACTGATGTCACCTCTCCCAGCAAGACGGGATGACCTGTTTAATGAGTCTCTCCCCTGCTACTGACAATTGATAGGGCTGGTACCTTTTAGGCAACTCCCAAAACTTGCTCATCATGACAACACGTAGATGTCCTGAGCTCCAGCTGCAGGGGCAGAAGGAATAAGTGAGCTCTGAGGGACTGAACGAAGCTTTGGAGCTGGGAGTGCTTTGGGCAATGAGAGCAGGCAAAGGAGAAGGCTGGGGGAAAGATAACAGGGCACAAGGGTCAGCACTTGTGTGCACATATCTCAGAAGTTTTCATGGCTGCTTGATCTTTCTCTCTCCCACACTAGGGGTACGTTTCAATAATTCAAAATCCGGAAAATTAGTGAATTTTTTTTTGGGGGACCGTTTGATATCATTATTCCTGAACCTTGCTCATAGGCCTAGTAGTACCTTCTGGCTGTTCTGTACCACTCTGGAAGCCTTAAGTAGATACAACCATCCATAAGCAGCTAGTAGGTCGAGGTGGCTGAATACCCCTCATTGATGGAGTAGAAGAAGCCAGAAGGTCACAGTGAACAAGGCCTCAAGTTCTGCTTAGATGAAGGAAGATATAAAACTTCACAGCATCTTGATTAAGCAATTATGAGATTCACCTCTAATCCATCCAAACGTATTACAAACACAAGTCAGCTATGTTTCCTGGACAGTTAGTGCAACACATCCAGTGCTAAGCCTGCTGGATTTGGGGTGGGAATCCTTTGACCAAATGCAGGAACCCTGCCTCACAAATTGAAGATACCTGTTTTAAGACGAGATGTGTTGTCCTCGTAACTCCGTCAAGACTAGCTCTGCAACCACTAGCACGGGTGCCTAGGCATCGTGTTTGAAGCCGGAGAGCTACGTTAGCCGTCAAAAGTTAGCTGAGATGAAGTCTGCCTCTGCTGTGGGAACTTCCTTCAAACCAGACCCTACTGCCTTCTGACAGCCCTACAGCCAACTTGCAGAATAAAATCCTGAAGGGTCTAATTTTTTAACTTTACTTAATTTGCTTCAGTAATGAGCATTTCTTGCAGGCTGTATTAGATAGCTTGTGCTAACCCAGGAGAATAAAGGAATAGAGATTATTTTCTGTACACTATAAAATAATTAAACCCTATAACAATGATGGGAAATCTCCCTGAAGATTCAAACTTTTCTTTCTTCTAAATCCCAAAAATTCTGTACTGAAGAATCAGTTATGTCCCTTTATTATGCATTTTTGAAGAGTCCAGTCAGTGAAACTGCATCTTCCATCCAGAAGTTGCCTTCTCTTTTGAGCAAATTAAGAAATAGTTAATTATGTATAAATGGTTTTTTTTTGTTGCTGTTTATTTCTCATCCAGAAGGGAAGGAGGGGGGGAAACAGACTTTTTATTCCTGTTTGTAAGCCTGTGAAAAGCCCTTGCATACAATCTGTCAAAATCACACCTGGATCCAGAGCTGCCTGCATTAATTATCAACTTTCCTATGTGTTAGTGCTAACATATGGCATTTAGTTACTCCCTCCAAATTGGCAAATTTGTGCCACCTGGAATTTCAAAATTATTTCTTCAAGTTTTCACTAATAAAATAAATAAAAATAAATTATAAAATCACTCAGGTAACACCCACCCGCCCCCCCCCCCCCTTTTTATTTTAGAGTAGGAAATTTTGTCATTTTCCCTGAAGTGGTGATCCTTTGATCCATTTAAGAGCATACTGTCCTCAGGATATGTGTCTGAAAATACTGACTGATCCAAGAAACATTTAAGTATTTGCTGAATTGTAGCATGTTAATGGTCATGGACAAGAGTCAAGCATGACTTCATGTGCTTTTCGGTGTTAGAGTGCAGGAATCCCCTTTGTTTGAAAAAGGAAAAATATCCTTAAATGGACAAATACTGCAGGTGATTAACAAAGTGAATGTGGCAATGGTGGAGCCTTCAGAGTCTTGAAACCATGTTTTTCTGGCAGGTAATCCTTAACCAAAACTTTGTAGATAGGTTAAAACAACCTCCTAGTAATATAAAGGTGGTGATACTAGACCTAATGGGTGATCAGAACAGGACACACTACAAAATTCATCATCTGAAAATCTTTCAGGGCTGTTACATTTCTGAACAACAAAAGCCTCTGCAGAATCCTCCTGGGTAGAGAAATTAATTAGATCTAAAGGCAAGTCTTTCCCCATCAACTCTAGCTGCTAAAAACTTGGTGGAAGAGAATAAGCTTTGCTTCACTTGCATGAGCAGAGAGAAAACTCAGACACATGAGCTATTGTACCCAGGGACGGAACGGAGATGATTGCAGAGATCTATCAGCCACCCAGTTCCTACCCAGAAGGAAACAGATCATCAGGTTGCTAATAAAGTCCTAATCCTGCAGAAGTGCCCAGGCACTTAGTCAAACTTGTGCAGCAGATGCCTCTTCCATACCCATCTCCCAGTTTCCACGAGCTGAGTTTGGTCTTTTGTGCTAAGGCACAAGTTTCTGAAGTGATGTATACATCTCAAGACACGAACAGTCATGGAGAAGGAGGAGCATTTCGTCCTGGTACTCCTGGGCTTGGATGTTCATTCAAACCCCTTTGCAAGGGACTGAAGATGGGGAGGGGACATCTTATCACACAGCAAATACTGTTCTTTGAAAACCTCTGTAAGATGAATGAGGGGATCTCTCCTTCCTCCCTGTGGAACGTGAACCTTGTGAGTGTCTCAAACCTTCACAAATATGTGCAAGCTCAGAAGAATGTAATGAGCGGTCAACCTCCCCTACACATCTTTCCACGAGCTATCTGGAAATTTTGACCAAGATAATTTCTTTAATCTCTTTGAAACTTAAGAAAACCCACTGTACCTATAAAATGCAGTGGGATCCTCCCACTACTCAGAAATCAAAGGGTTTCAAGCATTACTCAGAAGCTCAAACATCATGGATCATGAAAACCAAGATGCCTTGGCATGCTTTCTTTCTTTTCCCCTTTGAACTTACCAATCTGGTTGAAGAGGTACAGTTTACAATTTGCTGTTGGCACAGATAACATACCTCCTCAGATGGATAGCCTGAAGCATACGGGAAGCACGTGCCAAACAGGCCTCCGCATTCCCTGTGCTTCTGTTCTTTCTCTTTTTGGTTCTCTAAGCTGCTCGCAAACTCTCACCTCCTCCATGGATCCCATGCCTACGCCCCGTCTTTCCAAGGAGCTATACCATTGTTACCATCGTCACGGTATTAGATTGCCTTCTGTCTCCCCAGTCATTAAAAAAGAAGAGTTCACCACCCCCAGAACATGCCTACCAGAAGTACCTACGCCCTCCAGGAGTCTAAATTTAAAAAAGTATTTAATTTGACAATTGCAGCCTCTGATCTGTCAATGTGCTTTCCCTAAAACACAAAGAAAGGCAAGGAAAAAAAAGCAAAAAATTCCAAATCCCTCATGATTTTCATGACAGGGATAGGTATAAGGAAATAAGAGAGTACTCCCCCAGTGCAGACAGGAGTCTCATGCAGATAACCCCGGTCTAACAGCAGCAACGAGGAGCTAACCTACCCTGCTTTCCAAGCAGGTGCTATTTGCAGAACAAGACAGAATTTGCACAATTCCCCATGGCGCTTTGCCAATATGTTCAATCTCCTCTAGGAAGGAAAACTTCAGGCAACGTAACTCACGGGAAGTCTATTTTGGCCCATCGCATCTTATTTTTCTAATTTGCCAAGGAACCTGAAGTGAAATTTATCTTTGAAAGAAGAACCCATAGAGGCTATACTTAGTTCAGAGGGTCCAGGCCAGTGTTCCTGTACCTAAGGGATGCACAATAAATACTAGGGAGTGGAGTCTGGATTCCAACAGCAAAGTTTTCCTTGACTACAGCGGTGCTTGAAAAGTTTGTCCCTCCTGTCCATGCGGGCGCCTTGGCCTCTTTTCTGAGCACTCAAAGACAGCGAGAAATCACTGCTGAAACTCAACCCAAGAGAGAGAACACCATGCCCTTACAAATGGGGGATGGCTCAAATTTCCTGTGCTTGTGGCCAGTTTTGTTTTGAAAGTTATCATAATAGGAAACCTACTATAATGTGAAGTTTTAATTTCCTTCCAAACTTTATAATCCTTGGAGAAGGCTGAAAATGGGATGCACTACAATTAGCAAAAAAGAAGCCTTAAAAAAGCCTTGCGGAGAGATTTAGAGCCCAATCATAATTTACATTTGCAGGTATGTAGATCTCTAAGTGCACGGCTTCTGCCCTGATTACTAATTAATGAGGTGCAAAGATGCCTGTTGGAGGAACCAGCTCTGATTATGTGGGCCTTATGGGAAAATGAAGCTCTTGCAATCTAAGAAGGCAGATGATATCTTTAACATATATTTTAGAAAATTACAGGAACAAATCAAGGGGCAAAATATACACACGTATATATTTTTAAAGAATCACACACAGCCAGGTTGCGTTACCATCCGATTATCTTATTTCCTTGAATATACAAACCTGGCATGTTTAATAGATTTAGGATGCTGTCTATTTTGCATGTCATATACATCCACTTAGGCAGTACCCTGGTATTCTGAATGGATACTACTGTCATTACAGCATTCATTTTACAATCGTTTAGAGGAATGAGTATACGGAGAGCTGCAAGGTGGGGTTCCCAGTTCAGAACCAAGCATATGATTAAAACTTCAATTTGGCTCAGATTCAGAACAGTACCGTTCTATAAAAAGGAACTTTAGGCAAAGGTTTAAGGCCCATCAGATGCTTACGTGGTTTGTTAACATGAGAAGGTTTTTTGTTTCTTTTCTATTTTCTCCATTAAAATTTCATCTCCATCTCATCAATATCACGTGCTCCTGCATCACCTCGCTGCTAGGAGAGCACAAGGAAAAGACAGATGTAGCGAGGTAGGCCATGACATACAGCAGGTAGAAGGAAGACCATTTTTCAGAACATTTCCTTCCTTCTTTAAAGCAGAGGATAAACAGTAGTTCAGAGCAGGTCAACATCTTCCCCAACATGTCAGGTGTAGGGAAACTGCCTCGTATCATTTTCACCACACAAGGAGTAAAGCAAAAACTCTCGCAGTGTTGTGTTTGCTTTAGTTTAGAGAGAGTCACGAGTAAGTAAAAATAAATGAAACACATACCATTTGACTTTTCACTATCTGCGGGTTTCATCTGAATAGGATGATGCATCTAAAAACAAAAATGAAGAAGAGTAAGGCAGGTTGGATAGTCATAAAAAATCAAGAATCATGTTTTTAATGAAGAGCTAAAAAGATACATGATTAATATTAAACATGTTGAAATGATATAAATTCAAAATAACACTATATTACTGGCTTTTAAGAAAAAAATAAAATGGTAAAGGAGCATTTTATAACCAGGAAGATTTAAAAAAAAAAAGATCATTGGGCCCACAGGACTTATATAAAACTTTAATTTGTTGTATCTAGTTTCAGAAGACCTCTAAAGTTACCGCCCTCATTAATTTATGGCATGCTTGGTTTCTGTTTTACCAACTTTTTTTCCTTGAGCTCAACCACTGCCAAAACCGAGATGGAATTTTCAAGTAATTTAAGAGCTAGCAAGCATTTCAAATACACTCAGAGGAGTTGAGTTTGACAAATGAACTTTGCTTGTAATTAAAAAAACATGTGCTGATTCTTTCAGGACTGAAGAGGAAGAGACTTGTGCTTACTATAACTGTTTAGTATATAGCTTTTATTTTTTTTTTTAAGAATACATTATGCATTCATTCACAAAGCTTCAACATGGTACAATTCTGGCTTCCATAAAAACTCCTACTACGTTCTCCTTCTCAACCTCTTCCTCCATTCGTGTCCCTCTTCCTGCAAAAGATAGCAACCCCTCTGTGCAGCTACTAGCTGAACATCACGTGGCATCCTACCTTGGCACACTCGGTATGGTGTGTCCTCAGCTTGCATTAATAAATGATGCTCCCCCCCCACTGAACTGTTGATAACTCCGACCAAATTTTTATGAATGGTGTTTTCTGTTGTTTCAGGAATAGCAACACCACAACAGTTGAGCTTCCTCTGATCAGACTTCCACTGGACATTGGTTATAGGCAGCCCTGTGTCCACCGTGATGGATTCCGGGAAATATTGTTACAGCTTCTCTCAAAAGCCATCAGAACTGACCGCACATTGAGCTTCAATGTGGGAGATGTTTAAGACCCACTCTTATTTTCTTCCATAGGGTTCTGCAGAATTGCTGGGATTCGACTGCACAAACCTGGCAGCAGCAGAAGCCTCTTCTCTCCTCAGCAATTCCTCACCATTTCACGTGAGCATTTAAGAGATCTATGCTCTTTCGGCTTTTCTGTAATTTTTTAGTGCAGAAAAAAACCCTTAAAACTTAACCTCCAGGGACACACTTGCTAGATTCTTTAGAAAATACAAAATATTGCTATGAACATTTCCCTAAGATTTACTCCAAGTCCAGAACGCTCCCTGGCCCTGCAAATCAATGCATTCCTTGTACTGCTTGCAAAACTCCCACTGTGCCCTAAGGAAAAGGCAAAGCCACAAGGTGGATGCAGTCACCGGGATGCATAAATTTACTTCAATTTTAACAATTCTGTTCTCTTTGAATCATTTGTTTCCCAAATGGACTTTAATAGCCCAGCACTTGTCTGCCACCACTCTTATTCGATCTAATTTATAGAAAAAAAGGAACTTCTATTGTACTTTATCTTCTTTAACTAGTGCTTAACATTTATCCTGGCATCAACAATACACTGGGCACTGCAGGAGACTTTAAATTCACGGGAATGTGATGCAGCTTGTCCACTCAGCGAGCAAAAAGTGAAAGAAGAAAAAAGGTGTAACTTGCTCCATGAGCCCATCTGCAGGTATTGATGTCTCTGCAGAGCAACGGAGCGGTGAGAAAACAGAGGGGAAAAAAATGAGCATTGAAAATTTGGGAATATGCAAGTTATAGAAGAAAAACCCAACCCAAATCCAGACCTCATGCAGACAGAGGATCTATCACTCTATCTAGCTGCATTTATATGTCCCTAATTGGAGATCTTTTGAATAAAGGCAATTCTAACAATGTTAAAACCCTTTCACTTTTCAAACTGCCTGATCCAGAGAAGCCAACTTCAGATCAAATTCATGTGAGTAAGTTATTTTTGCAGCCCCATGGTCACAATACAAAGATCAGTGTTACCAGACAAACACAGGTACCGCATCAGAAATCATCCTCTTCTGTTATGCATAATTACCCCAAGTTCATTAAGTCAGTAATCTGTTATGTTGGCAAAGCAAGAGGCAAGATTTAAGAAGATGCTTCAGCTGGGTTTTGACTTGATTTCAAAGGTTCCTGGCTAAAAAGCCATGGTCCAAATTCTCTTCGCACCAGCAAGTCAAAGTCAGGAGTGACGCTGTTGCTCTTAAAATTATATCGGTGCAAAACTAAGAAAAGACTCAGATCAGGCCTGGAGGGTTTAAACCGCAGAATGCCCGTGCTAAAATGGATGCGATACACAAACATGGCTTTGGCGAAGAGGAAGGTGGAAAAATACGTTACTGACAGTTTCCTAACATGAGAGGGCTCGTGTTGAAGCTTGTTTAACCCTGACCATCACCAATTGATACGTTAACAACCTTTAACACTAGATTCAATAAAACATGCCATTTATAACCTGGAATGGGTTTTACAGAGTCACTGGTTCGCATCTCATTATTAAACTCATTGCTGACCTCTAGAGACAACTGCCGTGACAATACATATTATAAGCTCTCTACCCATAAAATATTTAAAAGTAGGTGTAAAAAAGAAAAGAAAAGAAAAGAATGAGTCTCAAAGAAGTGTGCAGTGAATAAGAAAATTAAAGGGGCAGAGACAAACGCTAAATAGGTACTATCCTTTCACTCTACAATGAGCAAAAGAGAAAATAATCTCTGCGTTTTTTATCTTGCTTGTATAACTGCAGGCTATAAAATAATAAAATAGCTGTGCTTTCTGAGGCCCTCCAAAAGATTATAGATGATATAAACCTGTTTCAAATTAGATGCCACCCACTAGAATCATGTCATCTACTGAAATGAAGGATTTCATGTCTTATCAGAAAGCTGTTATTGTAGCTATACATCACAAAGCCATACACTTATGGATCTCAAGGTAAGTGATTTCTCAGTATGTCATGTTGTCACACAGAAAAACAGGAAACATTTTCTTCTGAGCTTGAAGAAAGCTTTGCTTACAAAAATACAGTATTTATGAATGCATAGTTGCAATTAATAAATAAGCAAAAGTGAGAGAAGTAACTGCAGTAAATAATTTATAGACATTAACATCACTCTGTGCTCAGACCCTGTAGTAAAAGAGAACAACGCAGCTCTCAGGCAAGTTCTTTCTGAGGGTGGGCAGCTTCCCTCAGCAAGCACCGTGCACGGGGATATCAAAACCAGACCAGATATCCCAACCTTACTTACGGGCTGTAAAGAGCAACCTCTCCTCGGCAGTATTTGAGAGAGCTCTACCGAATGCAGCTGTGCAGCCAGTAACGGCACGACCTACCTTTCCTATACATGCTCTCTATCCATAGGTCTCAAACCACACCACGACACTGTTTTACAACTGAGAGCAGGCAAACGCCCGTTGCCCAAGGTCATGTGGTGCCTCGCGGCAGCGCTGGCGGGGAAGCCGGGGCTCCATTGGCTGCCTGCGCTGTCACGGAGGCCACACGAAGCCCGAGGCCGAGCACGTCATCGCTTCTCCTTGGGCGCATCCCGAGCAGGGGTGCTGAGGTGGTCCACGGGAACCAACAAGGGAAAGAGAGTTGTCAAACGTGCAATCCTGAAAATCCCTCTGAAATCAATGAGAATCTGGCCACCGGCTATGTCGAGGACAGCAGCAGGACCAAGCCATGGCCTAGAATGACAATTGACTAGTTACATCTTTTTTCCTCCTCTTTTTCCTCAGTACATCCCACTGTATGTAATATAACTTCATTAGAGAAAAAAACACAGCAGAGCAACCCAAAAACCTCTCAAATGCACACATCCTCTCCAGCTTTGGAGACTCAAAGTCATCTTTTCAACAATAATGCTACCTATTTACATTCTTGTCAAAGCCATGTGACATCTGCATGGGAGAAAACAAGCCGGCTAAGAGTCTATTTCTGGCAAAAAAATTGCAAGGAAATTAGATTAACCTGGGTGGAATTCTATCTGGGAATTTGGAGTCTGTCGTGGTGATTAAGTCATCATTTCTGTCAGATTACTCTAATCAGCTGTCAAATACGATTCCACAACCCCATCTGTAACTTGGCATCCTCGTTATTCAGTCGATGTTACCTTCTGTATACAAAACAAACACCAAACAAGGAGGTGTGTGCAGCCTAGCATTTAGCAGAGTCATTAGCTGTGATTACTATTGTGTGCTTGCACATTGCATGACGCGATCAGCTTACGGCTTGTTTTATTTAGTCAGGAGATGCTTCAAATCAGGTGTAATCTTAAGCCCAGAGCGCTAGGGGTGAATGGGGAAGAACTATCTCCGGGCATGGGATTGGCACGTTCTGAGTCACCGCCGAGATTGCTTAAATCTCATTTCAGATTTGTCAGCGTATTTGGTGGAAAGGCTTTTGGGCACCTGTTTTCCAGCCATTTTCTGAAGCGAAATGGGCACTCAGATGTTCTAGGTAGGCTAAAGACTTCCTGCAAGGAGTAGTTTCTGCGAATGAAGGAAGGTCTGTAGGCTGAGGCGGTCGACACTCTAAATGATCTGTATCAGTTGGTTTAATAAGAGGTAGTTTGTTATATATGTGAGTATGTTTGTCTCACTGAGGACTTCAGTGATTAAAAAGCAGGAAATGCCTTTCAGTAAAGATGAAGGAGCTGATGGGCTCAATTTGCTGCAGCTGTGTTGAGTCTGTCAAATTCGGGTGCCCTCAGCACCTCCAAAACTCTGGCCATGTAATTAGACTATGTAAAATCATTATTTTACGGTCCATTACAAAACCACCTTCATACATGATTACCACCTCTATTAGCAGCTTTTATTCTCTGTTCCTGCCACTGCAGGCTGCACGTGCCTTGCTCCCGTCATTCGTCGTGCCTCAAGGAAAGAAAACCACTCTTCATAAAGGACTCAAATGCACACAAACCTGCCCATGCCTTCACCAAGCTCAGTAACAGATCATCTCCTAAAAGTCCTCTAAAGTGAAACACAGTCTGACTTTACATCACAGGAGTTTAGGATGGTTGTGTGGAGGACATTATCCATGACTCTTTACTCCTCACTAGTCCTCTTGTCATCTTTCTACAACCCTTTAAAGCCATCAGCAGACTTCTAGAGCTCTTAGCCCTCTTTAGACCTGTCCCCTTCCTCTCTTCCCTGTCATTTGCCATGGCTCTAAGTTTCTAGCCATGCCCCAGCTCAGTTTGTCCCTTACCTGTCACCCTCGCAGACCGCATCGTGGGGAAATACCACACAAAATTGAGCTAAACCTTCCCCCAAGCAAAGGGGAAATTTAAAAAACTTGGGTTACTCGGGTAACATCCAAACCAAACAAACTGCAATAGGATTAGATGATGACAGCTTGCATGTATCTTGTCATTTATAGCACTTTGGGACTTGCTTCTTGCTAGCATCAATCATTGTTGAAGCCAAAGGGGACTTCCTTCACATTTTGTACATCTCAGAATTGTAAAATGGCAGGAGAGAATGTGGGAGAGAGAAGAAGAGATGTCAGACCTTAATAAAACCCTAATGTTCTTCTTGGGGGAAAGACTATAAATCCATAGACTTTTTTTAACCAATAGGAAAACCAAAGAGGAAGAAAACATTAAGGAGCAGCAGGAACAGGCTACAGGCACGGGGAAAGAAAAGCACCTAAAGAGGCATCGGCATGAAAACTGGTGGGAAAAATTTATGTTCTTTGCCTAACTCTGGTCTGGTAATGAATTTAAAATTTTCTCCAGGCTACTGATCAAATTAGTGAGAGCAGCTTAATCAGAACAGTAGTCCAAGGAAAAGAAGAATCCAAATCTCTACCTGCCAGGTTCCTGAGCACCTTTTCTGAGTCTGGAAGTCAGGAAGGAAAGTATTGACCTACCAAAAGACCATGGGAAGAAGGGGAAATGGTCCACAAGCACCGGAGAATTAAACGATTTTCAGTATCTTCAGAGATCACTGTTCTTCCAGATTATTATCATATTACTAGTATCTTCTGGAACAAGTTGCCATTACTGAAACTTGGTGGGACAAATCGCATGACCGGACCACGGTTATCAATGGCTACAGGCTGTTCAGAAGGGACAGATGGACAGGTAAAGAAGGAGGGGTGGAGGGGTTGTCCTCTACATCAAGAAATAGGTAAGAGTGTGAAAAGCTGTCTCTGAAAAATAGCCACAAGCAGGCTGAAAGCTTATGGGTAAGAACTAGAGACTGAGGCAACAAAGGGAACCTTGTGGTTGGTTACTACAGGCTGCCCAGTCAAGGGGAGCGTATCGATGAAGCCTTCTTATTCCAGCTACAAGAGGCATTGTGCTCACAGGCTCCTGTCCTGCTGGAGAACTTCAACCACCTCAACATCTGCTGGAAAAGTAACACGGTGAGCTGTAGGCAATGCAAGAAACTCCTGGAAAGCATTGAGGATAACTTCTTAAGCACGGTAATACACAGCCCTACCAGAAGGGATGTGATACTGGACCTGTTGGTCACTCACCAATGCAAGTGAGATAATCAGTGATGTCAAGACGAGGGAGCAGAACAGAGCTGGCAGATCTTTAAGGATGCTTTCCATAGAGAGCAAGAGCTCTTGATCCCCAGTTGTAAGAAATCAGGAAAGGAAGGCAAGAGACTGGCATGGCTGAGTCAAGACTTGCTGGTCAAACTAAAGGGCAAGAAGGAAGTGCACAGGCAGTGGAAGCAGGGACAGGTATCCTGGGAAGAGTACAGGCACGCTGCCTGGTTGTGTAGGAATGGGGTCAGGAAGGCCAAGGCATGGCTAGAACTGAACTTGGCAAGGGATGCAAAGAATAATAAGAAGGGCTTCTACAGGTATATCAGCCAGAAATGGAAGGCCAAAGAAAGTGTTATCCCCTTGATGAGCAAGACTGGCAAATGGGTAACAATGGACAAGGAGAAGGCTGAGGTACTCCACAACTTTTTTGCCTCAGTCTTCACTGGCAACCTCTCTTCCCACACCTCTTAAGTGGATAGACTGCAAGACAGAGACCGGGGGAGCAAAGTCACTCCCACTGTAAGAGAAGATCAGGTTCATGACCACCTGAGGAACCTGAACATACATAAGTGTATAGGACCTGATGAGATGAGTTCCAGAGTCCTGAGGGAATTGGCTGATGTAGTTGCCAAGCCACTCTCCATGATATTTGAAAAGTCACAGCAGTCAGGTGAAGTCCCTGGTGACTGGAAAAAGGGAAACATTGCACCCATTTTTAAAAAGGGTAGAAAGGAGGACCCTGGGAACTAATGACCTGTCAGCCTCACCTCTGTGCCTGGGAAGATGATGGAACAGATCCTCCCAGAAGCTATGCTAAGGCACGGGGAGGACAGGGAAGTGATTTGAGACAGCCAGCATGGCTTCACCAAGAGCAATTCCTGCCTGACCAACCTAGTGGCCTTCTGTGATGGAATGACTACATCAGTGGATAAGGGAAGAGCTACGGACATTGTCTGTCTGGACTTCTGTAAGGCCTTTGACACAGTCTCCCACAACATCCTTCTGTCTGATTTGGAGAGATATGGATTTGATGGGTGAACTGTTCGTTCCAATGAGGAACTGGTTGGATGGTCGCATCCAGAGGGTCAACAGCTCAATGTCAACAGAGGTCAACAGCTCAATGTCCAGATGGAGATCAGTGACAAATGGTGTCCCCTGGGGGTCTGTGTTGGGACCAGTACTGTTTACTATCTTCATCAATGACATTCCAGGATTGAGTGCACCCTCAGCAAGTTTGCAGATGACACCAAGCTGAGTGGTGCAGTTGACACGCCTGAGGGACAGGATGCCATCCAGAGGGACCTGGACAAGCTTGAGAAATGGGCCTATGTGAACCTCATAAGGTTCAACAAGGCCAAGTGCAAGGTCCTGCACATGGGTTGGGGCAACCTCCAGTATCAATACAGGCTGGGGGATGAAGGGCGCAAGAGCAGCCCTGCCAGGAAGGACTTGATGGTACTTGTGGATGAAAAGCTGAACATGAGACAACAATGTGTGCTCGCAGCCCAGAAAGCCAACCGTATCCTGGGTTGCATCACAAGAAGTGTGGCCAGCAGGTTGAGGGAGGGGATTCTCCCCCTCTTCTCCACTCTTGTGAGACCCCACCTGGAGTACTACGTCCAGCTCTGGGGGCCCCAGTACAGGAAAGACATGGACCTGTTGGAGTGAGTCCAGAGGAGGCCATGGAAATGATCCGAGGGCTGGAGCACCTCTCCTATGAAGACACGCTGAGAGAGTTGGGGTTGTTCATGCTGGAGAAGAGAAGGCTCTGGGGAGACCTTATTGTGGCCTTGCAATGCTTAAAGGGGGCTTATAAGAAAGACGGGGACAGACTTTTTAGTAGGGCCTGTTGCAATAGCACAAGGGGTAATGGTTTTAAACTAAAAGAGGGTAGGTTTAGACTAGATATAAAGAAGAAATCTTTTCCATGAGGGTGGTGAACCACTGGCACAGGTTGCCCAGAGAGGTGGTAAATGTCCCATCCCTGGAAACATTCAAGGTCAGGTTGGACAGGGCTCTGAGCAACCTGATCTAGTTGAAGATGTCCCTCATTGCGGGGGGGTTGGACTAGATGAGTTTTAAAGGTCCCTTCCAATCCAAACTATCCTATGATTCTATGATTATGTGCAGCATCTCCACACGCCCGCCGCCCCGTCCCAGTCCCAGTCCCTTGTTTCAGCTCTTAGCTCCCAAGTTTTTCAGTAGGATCCTTCTGGAGGAGCTCTTGAACATATTTCTCACATCACTTCGATGCCAACTGGTTTCGCTTGTTTAAACCCTTGTGACTCACAAGTAATGCAAGTTTCCCAGAAGTGAAAGAGGTGTATTTTCCTATCGAAAAGAACTGTTTAGAATGACTTCTCTAGGGTCAAACTAACTTGAATTACACAGTCAATATCTGGCTACAGTTTCAGGGAACTTCTCCGGGAACCAGGGATAGTCTCTGAGGCCAAATAAATACTAGTGAATAAAAGAGGCGAGGGACCGCTCTCTGGCTCTTACGAGGAGTGGCGTGGCATGGCTTGCATTTACACAGCTATACTTCTCCTTCCTCTCAAAACAGGATGCCCTTGCTCATACTGCCCAGTGGGAACAGGCTCCAGCCCATGTTATTCCCCCAAATATGCCCACACACACCGGGCAGGAAAATGCTAGCTAGCACTGAGACCAATGCCGTGGTCCTGCTTGCTTTACCAGCACAGCCAGAGCTTTGGATTCCCAGTATTGATTTAAGTCATTTACCTTACGTTTATTCACGGGTAAAAGGAGGACAAATGTGCATCCGTCACATAGACTCTCACAAATAAATGCAAACTAGTAGCTGTTACTGCCTGAGCAATGGCAGAGCCAGAAGATTGTTTGCTGTCATCCTTTCATAAATCCCAGTTTAAGGGATTTAAACTGTGTTAGGTATTCATACAATTTTAGTAGCAGAAAAATGTGGTCTGTTACTTGGCCTCCTAGATTACCGTCAGTCATATATATAGATATATATATGCATATTTTGGAGAGAGAGCAAGAGGGAGAGAGGGAGGGAGGGAAGGAGGAAGGGAGAGAAGCAGGAGAAAATGAATACTGCTGGTGGGTGCCAAATATAGTTCATGCGGTAATGCATAACATCATTATTTTCTATTTAGAGCACAGAAACAAGCATATAGCTTGCTTAAAACAAGTTGTTTCTTTTACCAGAGAACACTAAACCTGCTGAAATTCAATGACTTTTGGAAGCTTTCCAACTCAGTCATTTGCAATCCACTACACTCCATGTTTTAAATTCAAGTTAAATTGAACATTAGCTGGAGAGACTAAAAACAATGCCGTGCTTTAAAATAATAATAATATTCTAGTGATCCCTTCCACAGTCCCCCCGCATCCTGCTGCTCCTCCCATACATTTACTGATTAGGCTATACACTCGATCTTCCTTAAAAGTTGTACCCTCGTATAGAAATGAAAAAGTTGGTGGTCTTAGAAGTGACAACCTCACTTCCTAATGTACAAATAACTACTGTTGCTCTGTTAGCAGTTCTACTCCATTTATTTAATTCCTTCATTTCTTACCACCCACACAAATGGCAACAACTCCAGGACACGTGCGAGCCAAACGGAGTGGAGATAAGGAAGAGGAGGTATGACCAGTATTTCTCTCTTCAAAATCACATGGAAACCACAGTGATTAACTATCTTTTCTTCAAACAAATGAGCCTTTACGGAACCTATTCAATCCTAAAAATAGACATTAAGTGGGATGCTACATCTTGTTGGGAATAATGCCTTGGGGATATTTTGTATCATCCATGCTTAAAAAGCAAACCCATTAGACATCTGAGCAAAACGCCAGATATTATTTTAACAGCAAGAGTTATCCATCTCATCTGCAGCGGCAATAACTTTTGTTGACATTTTGCCAATTGAAGTTTGCATCCCGATGTGTTTTGGCTTTTTTCTTCCCCTTTGCATTAAAACGATAAGGCACAGAAAGATAACGAAAGTCTCTCCGTGACATTAATTGACTGAGTTTTAACACCCATTCAAGGTAACTGCGAGGAGTAAAAATTACTGCCCACGTTTCTGAGTGGAAAACGAAGCGTGGTGAAGCAGCGATTTGCCCGGCGTCATGCAGGGAGGCACCGCATGGCCCAGAATGACTACTCGAAGGGAGGCATCCGAGCTGTCCGCGCCGCAGCAGAGCCTGAGCTCCTCATGCTCTAATTGATTTCTCCTCCCAACCCCATTGCGAGGTACTTACTGCTGCTATCTCTTTTTAGCAGAAAGGAAGATGATGGGGGAAAAAAAGCACAGATGCTATACGTGATTCATCTGGAGTTATTCCACAACCAAAGCCAAGTCTCCCAAGCCAAAATCTCGTGGTTTTATCACCAGGTATAGGTAAGCCATTAATGACCAAATGTACTCCACACAAGCATTTTTTTTTTTTTACATTATTACTCCCTAGATACCCTACTCAAGATGTAACATAAGAACCTGAAGCAGTGATGCAGGATAGCTGGAGGAACGAAATGCCAGCCAAGCTGTTGTGGGTTTGGGATCTCAGCTAATAACTAACGCAACCTTGCGCTGCATTGGGTGGATTTGCCCAACATGACTTAAGATGCCAGGACTCAATTCCCAGCATGACACAAGTCTTACAGTCAATGTCTCACTGGAGATGACTCAAGTGTTCTGAAGCCGTCCTTTCCTCCATCTCCCTAGTTGGGCGTTGGCTTCCAGAAGTCAACAGGAGGTTGAGACCTAAAAAGGAGTACTTTTCCTTCAAATCTAACAGCACCACTCCCCTCACCACCACCAGCCCCCGTATTAATATTTGGAAAGCAGAACCAGAGCAAAGCCAAAACACGCTACCTATTATCTCATCTTCTATGAAAAGTCTTCCCACCTCCCATGGGAATGAAACAGAGGCCCTTTAACCATCCCAGAAGGGGAAGGCAGTGCTTGTGCTTACTCGAGTGGTCTGGAGATGCGTATTTCCACATTTCTTTTCCTAGCAAAAGTCAAATCCCCTGCTCAGGAAGCCTGACTCCTGATGGCCTGCTCAGGGAAGTTTGCCCTTCTCATTTATGACTTTGGGATCTTCAAAGACTCAAGATGATGTTCCCATCTTAAAACAAAACCCTCTCCTGCTGGTAAATGGAAATCTTTATATAGCTCAGGCTACGGGCACCATTTTAGGGTGGTAATGTTTGAGCCCGGTCCACATGAAACCCCTCCCTTTCTACATAAATCCCTCTGATTCATCATCAACATCTAGGATGACTTTTAAAAACTTGTGAAGAAAACAAAGTAACCCTCCATCCCCTTCTTCTCATCCCCCAAACGAAAATAAAATAAATTCTCTTTTAGGCTACCGATGACCATGAAGAAATTTAGTTTAAATGAAATGTTTTTTAAAACATGCAATGGCTTTTGTAATGCAAAACACTAACTCGGCTGTGACTGAGGGCACAGTTACCAGGATATTAAATGCTTGTTTTGCAGAAGTTTTATTTTAAGATTTACGCTGTTCTGTGCTTGCATGTACTGTCTCCTCTGTGAACTGTGCTCTGGGAAAACACCATGTGATTATGCTCAGCAATATCCTCTACCTTTGCCAAGCTGAAATTCAGGAAATAACCCTTTAAAGGCAATGGCCAGCAACAGCAACATTTCAGAAAGGCAAGAAAGCATAGTCAGGGGTTTCTCTGTTCCTTTTACAACGTTATCTCATCTACACTTATCTTCTCCATTTTTGGCTTTCATTCAATAAGAGAGAAACCAGCCCCAGCTACTCCCTCAGTTTCACATCACGGATTTTTCTGTTCATTTACTAAGCGGATCTTCTGCCTGACTCTGTCTGCAGCATGGAAGGTCACCTTGATCCAACAACATGCCTGGTCTCCTCTTCTAACAGGAACTAAAGTATTTGGTACAAAACTTGAATTCTAGGCTATGGGATATTTTTATTTTTTTTTTTATGCAAAGCTTTTTTAAAGTTCTTGTTGGAAAGCTTTTGTATTTGCATTACAATGTGCCAGCAAGAACATCTTAAGAACTAGAAAGTGTGATTGAGGTAAGTCTAAAATAAGCCCAGAAAGCATCAAAATTATAACTTCTATTGAAATTCTACCTTTAAAATTAGAGCAAAGGGTACAATTTATAAAAACAGTTGGCACCGATGATGTGGGGCTGCTGCCGTTTTCACTCAGCAAAGGTGCAGAGCAGCTCTGAGTCCAGAATCCACATCTCGATTCACAATTCCCACCTCGCCAGCAGTCAGGCAGGCAGTCAAATTTCTCCCTGTTACCAAACACAGACGAATCCAGATTTCTTCAAAGGTCAGCTATGAGCCCCAAACTACTTGTCGACACGCGTGCCTCTCTACATATTGCAGGGAATAGCCAAAGCATTCAGGTAGAAAAGGGATTTTGAATGAAGATGTCAAAAATCCTGCTCTCCTGACTGAGATCAGCTGGAGTAAGCAGTACAGTTCTATTGTTTAACGACTGAAGCCATAATATTTTACGCCAAATGAGGATATGGCTCATAAATTCTATTTAAGCTCTCCATGAGCTGAAGTTACAGGAATTTTCCACAACTATCCAGTATCAGCATCCAAATAAAAGCTCTCGGTGTTATGCCAATACTCTGCAGTGGTGAAATAATCTGGCTGTGGAGAGAGAATGAAAAAAGATAGCTCGATATTTGATCCATCTATGAAAACAGAATGTTACTGCAGTCTCCAGCCACAAGCGTACACAAACACACACTGCCCGCACGAATATATGAACGTCTAGTTGTGTGTACATAGAATTGCAAACAGCACTAAGAATCACATTAAATAACCATGTAATTTTTTAACCACCCTTTGTATGAACTCATTCTCTTTAATTTTTTAGCATCTCTGTAGCTAATGCACTTTGCCAGCGCTTTCTTTGGGATGAGGAAAGTATTTTTTATTCATACTAAACATGCAGGACACATTTATAATGCTAAGCTTAAGGAATTCTAATGTATTTAAATATTCCCCTCAATAGGTGCTTGGGAAGTTAAACAAAAAAATAAATGGACAACATTAGCAGAAACATGTATTTTTGAAGAATGAGTCGGTTCCAGCTGGCTGTGGTATTTGGACCGAGCTGCGATTAAGCTTTCAATAGTAAAAGGGACAGCATCAGGGACAGTGAGGCCAAGGTCAACCTGCCTCCACCTGTCTGCAAAGCTCTGAACTAGCATCTGACCCCAAATATGAACCTTAATGTATTTTTCCAGAGACTGGGTCCTTTGATTCTCTTGAAAAAAAGGACCAAGATGTTTCATTTAGTGACTATAAATGCCAGTATGTGAAAAGCTGTCTTCCCTTACTTATTCTTTATATTGCTATTCTACTCAACTAGAAGCTTTCTCTGTGTTGTGCCCCATGAGTAACATCTTGATGCGCGACTTGCCTAAAGGTCAAAGAAATCCGTTTGCAGAGATGGCTTCAGGTGGAACAGCTGGAGGCCACGGAGAGCTATCACGAAGGTCCTCTGATAAAACCAACTGAGCTAAAAGCTCTTACCTCATTCATCCTACCTGCTCCAAAGGCAGCATTTGGAACTACTGGGAAGTCTTGAACTCCCGGTTTCTTGGCGTATGCTATTTTTTCTGTGGGGTTAAGGCAGCCCGAGGGCTGTTGCAGCTTCAGCGAAGCTGGCAGAGGGCAATGAAAGCACAGGGGAAGATGGCATGGGTGCAGAAAAGAAATTTTCACCAAGTCACACCCTCTATTTTTGGCTTTCATGTCAACAGGGAGGAAGACAAGTGCCAGACGTGGAAGCTGGTAGCTATCAGGCCACTTTTAAACTGGGATAAATCCATGTCATTCTTTGCAAAATGAATAGGGTCACGAGAGGCAAGGGACACGCCTGCCTGAGCAATCCTCGGAGCCCTCCCGACACAAGCGTGTAAGCACGGCATTTAAATCCACTGTAGCTCTTACTTACCAGCATCTTTCTTTCTGGTTAGTTATATATTTTTGTACAAACAGGAGGATTCTATATTCACACAAGCATAGCGATTTCTTTCACTTCTTAGAAATGGCAGAATTGAGAGATAAAAAAATCCAGTTGCTCATCTCGAATGAGTTAATGCCAATACAGGATTACTGCCTAGCATATATTTTCTAATTCTTTCCTACCCCAGATGTCCCTAAGGATTGTGATTTAACTTTGTTTCCTTTAGAAGATTATTCTAATTGGGGAGATACTGGGTTTTCCTGATACTTGATATAAGTTTTATTTCACCTTTTATGACCGTAAATCCTCAGTTCTGTGTACAATCAAAACTAATTCCCATTTGTCACTGACATTTGGGCAGGACTTGGCCTTGGAGGAAATAAATGCACCATCTACATCCATGCTGCTCTGGATGCTTGGCGAGGTACTCCCACAACAGCATTTATCCTCTCTGTATTCCTCGCAATATTTGAAACGAACTTACTGTATAATAACACAGCACATTTTCCTCTAAGGTATTGTCATGAATCGGCCACAAAATAATATTAGTCGCTGTCTGGCGGATACTTGCTCAAGTGATGGTCTAGAACACAAACTCCCTTCAATCATTTGAGCCATTTACAGCTGAATGGAAGCGGAAAGGTATCGCGTACCTCGCATCTCTGCATGAGGCTGTAATCCCATCGAGAGATCCTGGCAGCGGGAAGGAACACTGGAGTGTTTTGTTTATTTTCATGGTGGAATTACAAGCTTCACTTATGGAGGTACCTGACTTTCAGTGCTTAGTTTAAAACTAATCTTATCCTCTGATTAGCGTCTTATTTTCCACAATCTTATTTTCTTCAACACAGAATCCTATGTTCTCTATCTTGAAATCAATGATAAGGCTCTATTCATACGTTCTTAAAGATCGTTACAGACTTCCAATTATTTCTTTCAGACATGAGCTGCCTTTTTTCTTTCTTTCTCTGTTTTTTCCCTGTGTTTCTCCTTCAGAAGAGAAAATTTCCACTCGCTGCAACTTGTAACAGTTGCAAGTGGGATTGGGTGAGCATTCCTAGCATGAATGACAGAGGCAATGTATTCATGAGATTCCCTGATACATTGCAAATTCCATTTGCAAAGAAGCAAAGTTGCTTATTCTAACCCCTGCTTGCATATATTCCCCCCCCCGCGATGGGTGATAGCCCATCTCCGAGTTACAATAGGGCGAGAGCTGGGATTGACTGCAGACTGCTTTAATGCCACTCTTAATGACAACTTGTGAAGATTAGGAAGTTGTCAGAATCAGATATCAGCAAAAGCTTCAGCTTGCTTTGTGAAGTCAGTCTGAATTAATTAATGGGTAGCTTTCCTTTGATATCGCTTTGATATTTGGCTGCAGCTGGATAAAAATCAACCACAAAGGAATCTACATTTTGTTTACCACTGCTTAAGACTCTGTTTAGCTCAGTGGTTTGTTTTTTTTTTTTTTCTTTTGCAGTTTTTGCTTTTTTAACTTCCCTGGCACAACGCAATAGAGGTAGGCTTTTGTTAATAAATGGAGTCATGGTGGCATGTTTTTCGACAACTGCTTCTCTCCGCTCCTGGAGATACTCGGGCTACATTCTGGGAGCAAAGCCATTACAGATTTCAGCAAAGCTGCAAGTGAAATTACGGACCGTTCCAAAAGTAAGACAAACATCAGCCTTGCCCACTCTGGTATTGCTTTTCCCATTAAAAGGTATTTAACACTTTAATGATATTTGCTCTCTGTTTTGGAGGGTGCTGATCACTTGCTCCATACACTGACAGCCTGAAATATAAGCTCTGCAACTGGGGGTCTTCCTTAACTTTTCAGGGTGGGAATCCACAGCCCATTTTGGTGTCTTTTGGATGTCTACCATGACAATCAGATGAACACGTCTCCACCCCAAAGAGGTGCTTGCACCCAAAGGACTCCCTGAGTATTTCTAGCAGCCCCGGTGACCCTGCTGGCAAGAGGAGCAAGGGTTGCTCTGCACACCACGGGGGTGGAGCGGACAAAGAAGTGGCTCTTCCAACTAAGCTGATGATGATAATTTCTTTAGGACAACATGCAAAAAACCAATTATCTTTCTGGGTCTGCAAAGAGTATTTTTAATTAGGCAGAATATAATTGCCCAAAGTGTGTTATTAGAGCAGGAAGCTCAATCAAGCCACGCAGTTTCACCTGGTTTTCCAGGATGTATTATGGGATTTCTAATGACCACAGAGAAGACAGAATGTATGTCTTCTCTCTCATCGAGTAGGTTGTCACATACAACAGCATGGTGCATCTAAGCAGCATGGTTCATTACCTGACTGAGGTGGGAGAAAGCTAACCAGGGATGCCTCAGCTTCCCACACCACCACGGGAGTCCAAACGCTAAACGAGACAACTGATAGCAACGCACAGAGCCACAGACCACACAGCAGAGATCTTTGAAAGAACCAGCAGAGCTCACAGGGTTGGACACAATGGCAGAAAGATGCTGAACTAACATTCTCTCTGTTATGAACATGCCATGAAGCCCAGGCTCTTCAGTCATAACAGAACCCAGATCCACGGGCACCAAACATTGCTGTCGAGGCAGTAAATGGCATCCAAGGGCATCACTAATGATGTTACTTCCTGATGCCTGCAACATTTTTTATGATTTGCCTTTCTAATTTCACTGTTGTAGGAATAGTCAGACAGCTAGGAAGGCTCCCTGAACTAGTTTTTCATTAAGAAGACAATTTTAATAGCTTGTGTCATGGTGCTAATGAGGCTGACTGAAGCACCTGTACTTTCTGTTCCGGATAACAGAAAACAGCTAACACCAGCAGGAGGATAAATAGCTCCTTAAGAGAGTGCCTGGGCTATTACCCTTAGCTAAGCACCCCACCTAAATCTTGGTGAGCTTTGCAATACCCTAGAGTACTCCAGTGACAGCTTCTCAGTTTTGTTCAGTTTCCCATTCTGAAGTGCACAGCAAAAGGTTCCTCGGTCAGTGATTTTTGGGTACCCAGCCTGAAAGTGATATCCTGTGAACAGATCCTCCAGCCTCACTGAGTAAGATGTTCTAAGTTGGACATCAAATTCTGGAAGCATTTTGCAAAGTGATGACCTCAACTGTCCGGAGTTATGGAAATCAGAGGTAAAGCCCAGTGTCACACACCAGAACAGTTTGGCCTTTTGGGGATGGGCTTCACATCAGGGAATTTTTCTGAGGTTAAGCCAGGATTATGCGTTACTTGGTCTCCAACCCAATATTATTAGACTGCAAAGCTGCGCAAAAAAAAAAATAAAAAAATCCTGAACTACTCCAAAAGAGCTGTCTAAAAAAGCTAGCGTGCTTCTAACTGCATTTGCAGCTGGGCTAATGTGCTCCTGCTTCTCAGCAGATCTGCTCCACCAGGGATAAGCAACAGTCCGGTGTCAATGTCCGGGATGTGACACAGCTCCCTGATGCCCACACCCTGTGCAGCTCTGCACCCTCCTGACATACCCCGGGGGTAAGGCTGGGGCAGCACCCCCCGAGTAGGGCTGAGATCAAGGGTTAGCCTCCTTCTCCCAGTGCTTCAGGTCAATGGATCTTCCCGCACTTCCCTATTCTTGGAGAGTATCTTCCAGAGGTTTGAAGCTTTTCCAAATAATAAAAATACTTATTAGAGCACGGACTCCTCCAGATGTCACAATTCTTGAGTCACCGCCCTCTGTACTAGGCAACCAAGTGTATTTACTTCCTTTCTCTCAACCCCACAAGAGTTTAATACTTTCATACACAGTGGAACAGCTTCAAGAGAAGCGGTGACCTCCAATCTCAACGAAGTCCAGTGGTGAAGGCTCTGTTAGGTCAAGTCAAGTTAAATCCTTACAACTAACAAGCCAGAGAGGACATGAACTGCATTCTCCTGCACGCCAGAAAGCTATCCTAACGATCAGGCTGTACGGGACGGTGACCCTGCCCCCATCCTTCATTGAGAAAAAGGGACAATCGAATTATGAATTAAATGTTTTGCTCAATTTAGAGAAGTTATTTTCACTTAGTCAATGTTCCCTTCTCCCTATGCCTGCACAACGTCCATCGTTCTGCCATTAAGCTGCAAGTTCAGCTATTTCCAGGGATTTCATTTGGCTCCTAAGTCACTTTGTACCGTCTTGTGAATTCAGGGCTGGCGATCCATTCTGTTTTTCACAGTAATGGTAGATGCACACCCAGCCTTTCCACTAAGGTACCTGAATTTAGTGCAAATATTGATTTTTCCTTTAAGTGGCAAAGTCAGTGTAACTTTTTTTGAGGGTAAGAGGTGGCAGTGGTGTATTTGCATAATAAAAAAAAAATCACTTCTTCTGAGCTGGACAAAATGCATCATTAAGTGGTGCCATTTGCATAGTATTTTAAAGGAAGAAATGGGCCAGATTCACTTTCTCAACATCATTCAATGTCTTCTAGTTCAGTTCCGAGGAATAGGCGCTCCCTGGGAATTCTCTGCTTTCCCATCTGGTTATTTTTATCATTTAAACAGTTCTAGATTTTTCGGATCCTTCATTAAACAGCATTTGGCCATGCTGTATGGGTACTGAATTAGTTTAATTCATCATCATAAATCAATCACTCCAATTCCTTAACTAACTTAATTGCTCTTTCTGTTTGTCAAAATCTCTCAAAGTCACTGATATCTCATATTCAGGCTATTATTCAAGTCATATTGGATGATTACCTTTTTATTACAGATAATTTTTACATAATGCTCACACGGTACTGACAACTCATGAGGCCTAAAGCAGAGAAGGGAACTGGGTATTAAAACGCTGCTCCAGAAAGGAGCGTGCCGGGAAATTCATTGGAAACGAGCAGAACTCATGATCTAAAGCGAAAATCAGAAACATATTTTGTTTTTTGCTTCTTGTTGGACAAACGGTATTTTATCAGAAAGCGAACGTGGGTTCACAGTTAGTCGTCATGGACGCTTGCATTTTGAATCAGATTATTCTGCAGGTTAAATAACCTGCTAAACCAGTTCAGCACAGTGCCGAGATTTCTTTCCTACGTTACGACCCCTTAAGCCCCACGCAACCGGAGCGGCCGTGGCACTGCCTCGCCGATATCTGCGATACCTCCACCCGCCGTGGCATGTAGCGAGACCAAGAGTGTTTTACACTCCGCGGGAAACCTGCGCTGGTCTGCGGGAGCGAGGGGAAGCCCCAAAACGGAGCGGTGTGATTGCAGCCTGGCGTAAGGCAGAACGAACCCTACTGTGAATGGGCACCGAAAGAGCAGAAGGAGCTAAGTTCCTCTTTAAAAATCAGTTTTTTGTATTCTACACCCCTAAATGGACCCTGAGGTTTCCTTACAGCCAGTGCAGAACACTTAGGGAAAAGTTCCCCCTAAGGCAGTCCTGTTTCCTTGTCACGTAAACACCATTTAATAAACCCAGTAATGATCCTTATAATGTAAAAACTGAAAAATCTTTCCTTAGACAACATCTGGCAAAAAAGGAAGCCATTAATATTTTACAAGACAGTTAGATCCTACAAACTCCACCTTGCTGTTTTAAAATTTCAAAGAGCTTTCTCAAAACTGCATTTCTCCGTTGTTAAACCCTTAAATAAATTGATTCATACAGCTTATGTCCCAATTTCATGCCAGAACTTCTACACAAAAGGTCTGCTGCTACTAGGAATATGTATATCCCACTTGAAATAAGAACCACGTGAACCACTAGCCTGTTAAAAGCAGACAAGTGCTGAGGACTAAATCAGCGTGGGCTGTTAATTACTTTTGTGATAACCTCAGCTAGCTATCAGGATATATGCAAAAATATACATATAGGCAACAAATAATCATTGCCATGTCAGATCAATCTAACTTCAAATACAGAACAACGACTCCAAAGAGTTTTAGGGGTAGATTTTACAAATGGATTCTCATCGATTCTTGACTTCAAGTAGCCTTGTATGAGCTTAAAGGTGTATTTGTTCGGGTACTGGGCTCCAAGGATCCAACCAACATATCGTGCTCGTGTCACCCGTCTGCACCTAACTCTTGCCAGGAAATCCTATCAGATCCACTAGTTAGTTAGCCAAACAGAGCACATTCTGGTTTTAAATTAATGCACGTTAAAACTAAACCAAACACAAAATGTTAGTGCCACGAAAGCGGCTAAAGCAGTCCCCAAGTACAGCTCTTCCAGGTTTGCCCTCTGTACAGAAGCCAATTTTCACTAAGCACCAAATCAGAGCACGGGAGTGACTAAGATTATTACATCTAACTGAAGGTAGAGAATAAATTGAGATGGGGGGAATTTATTGGATTATTTTGTTTAGGGAATAGAAGTTAAACACCTTTAACGAAGCCATGAGAGTCTTAATGAAGATGAGACTAGTTAAGGCCTCAGCTCTACATCTCATCCCAAAGAAGCACATTTCTAAGATCATTATTACATTCAAATTGAGGTTTTCCCTTTTCTCCCTGCTGCCTTTTAAAACAAAATCCAAACCAACGTTCCAAGAAAACCTGACTGTAAATCGAATCATATAAACCGCATCCCTATGAGCCAGGATATGAGCTACGTGCTTGCATGTCGTATTTGAAAAGACACATCTGGAAATTCGTGTTGTTCATTTACAAGACATAAAAGCTACTTGTGATGCCAGCACCAAGTAAACAGAAGACAACTGGCCCTATTTCGTTGGTATGTATCATATATATCAATATGCCTGTATTTCTCAAACACTGTATATCTTCTTCTTCTCTGCCTAGTAGCAATCCTACTGTAACAAGAGATATCTAAATACATTTTGGGGGAAAGATAAAAGCTCCATTATATGACAAGGAATATTATGACTAACCGAGAGATTATACTAATCATGAGTAAAAAGACGATGTTTGATCCTACTTATGCTGAAAGTTTTTAAAAATTAAAAAAAAAAAAATCTTTTAAATGAATTTTATCCTCAGGAAAATGATTAAAACCAGAAAAGCCTTGAGATGTCAGCTGGTGACATGTTTTTCTTCTTTATCTTTCTTTTTTGTTGTTGTTGCTGTGAAAAAAAAATCTGAGAGAATACAGCAAAGTGCATCATTAACTTCTTATTAATTTTATAATACAAAGGCAATTCAGTTAAAATAGTGGTGCTGCAACTTTAAATTACAGAACTAGCTTGGTATTTAATGAGAGATTTAGCGCAGCGGGGTTTCTGTTAAATTAAGTTGTGCCTTCACATCACAGTGGGAAAACAGGTGTATATTGGTTTAGAATTATGGAAATGTTGACTAATTCCAAGGCTTGTAATCAAACAGCAAGGCACCCTGCAATATTTTCTTCCAAGATTCCGCATTAATCATTTATGTCTGGTCTTATTTTCTTCATGTCCACTAAAAGGGTGCAGCTCAAAGGAGCAGATAAAGCGCTCGTGTTTTCGTGTCTCTGTTAAGGCTGAGGTTCGTGCGCAAAGCAGACACAGAAGCAGAGCGCTGCTGGCTGTGCTCGAACACCTACCTAAATTAAACTGAACACGCAGTCTTGGAAGGGGGATAAATTTCACACTAAACCCCCACTTTTTTTGGCTCCACCAGTGCTGGTCTAAAACCTGCTTACGGACCCACGTGGAGCAGGTCTGCATTAAAGAAATGAAGAGTAAGCCCAGAACTAATCTGGCCGCTGTCATTTACTGAGCATCGAGATGTTCCCCTCCACGCTTCTGCAGCAGCGCGGGTCGTACCTGCGCGCAGGTAAAACGCGGGCGACTTCCAACCGTCGCAGCATCCCTGCAGCCCCCTGCTCCTGCATCTGCCGTCATCCTCATCTTACACTAATAACTCACCTGCCTGTGCCTCGGATTTTCTTCCTGGGCTATTTAAGGATGCCTCTTATCTGACACATGGCGGTATTACAATAAAAGTGGAAGGCACGGATTCTTTTGTTTCCAGGAGACACCTTATTACTGAACCTCCTACATTCCATATCTCATTTACTGGAAGCAAGCTGACACTTGATGCCCGAATGAACCTGATCCAAATTCATCCCCTGTTGTAACCCTGCCAGAAGATTGCTTCCATTTGCTCCGAGACTGTTTCGCACGTGGACCTATCCACTACCGATTCCTGCTCGTTCGGCGAAAGCTGCTTAGTGGGCCAGAGCTAACAACATGAAAATTGCTGAAATTCATATAAGGAGAATCCTGCTAATGTGAAGTGTTTTCAGCACGTGTGTGACAACTTTAAAGTGTGCTTAAATGAAGTTATTTTGGGAATGCACAGATGCAGCATAACAGTATCACCACGTACGCTGAATGTCAGCACACTGCACGTGCAAAATGTAGAATCTCTTATATAATATACGCTGAATTGTTCTCAAAGAGAAGTAACGAATCTGTATTTGAGTCACTTCTCTTTATTAGAGGCGTCCCTTTAAGAAGCAGGTGTAACAAGTTATCTCAAAGTAAAATCTTAACGTCTCTGGCAGTGTCAGGAGTATTTTTAAAGCCCAAAGCCCCAGAGTCACGGGAATGTAATTTTCGTGTTGCCTTAAAAGTTTGTAACCTCACAGTCAGGACAGAAAAACACAGCTTGAAAAGATAAGTTTGAAACGATAAAAAGCTAGAGGTAGCACTAGAAAAAAACATTACATTTTTGAGCTTCATTTAAAGAAAATCAAGAGGCACAGTAGTGTCTTTAACTGCTGTATGCTCATTAGCTGTACAAAAGTGGAGAAGAAATGATGCCCTGCTCAAGTAAGATGTGCTGCAGAGCTGAGCCAGCTCTGCCACCCGCGCGTGGGAGGTCAGGGAAGGAGTGTGCCCCTCCGAGGCACCGCTGGGGTAACGAAGATCTCTCGAAACACAGCAGCCAGCTCGTGGGGCTCAGGGAAGCAAACGAAAGGATTCTCTCTGCTTCTGAGGGGAGGGATGTACAGGTCTCCCGGTAGAGCTTCAGGGTGGGGTCCCACACCCTTCCTGGCCCCGGGGAGGCTGGCTGGCCAGGATGCTGCTCCAGCAGCTCGGGACCACCTCCGCTGGAGTGTCCACCCTACCCAGCACAGCCGCTTGACTCAAAGCGTGTTGGAGAGCAGTTACACAATGAGTTGGGTTAAGTGGAGCATTAGCTGAATTGGATTAGACAGCATTCATCCGAGGGCGTGGCATTTTCTGGCAGTGGGGATGGGGACCAACAAACTGGGGTTGCAGAGCCAGAGGATGCTGAGATTCAACCTGAGTTCCAAAGCCATGTCAAAGGAAATCGTCCCTCAGAGTCCTCCTTTCTCTCTGCAGATGGCTCATACATCCTCTACACCCTCAAAAGCCAAACTTGCCACTGGGAGCCTTGCAAGGTCTTGACACTGTCCCTTGCAAGGGCCCATTGCTGGAAAACATCACTTGAATCTGAAGTGCCACAGATAGCTGGTCTACCTCTGCAGACTTCCTACCACCCCCTCCAGCATTTTCACTTGCAAATGACAGAGGACTCGGACTTTACCTCGGTGAATTAGCAGGACTTACAGGTTACTATCTATCTGACATACTTCTCTACGTTGGTCATTTCCATGACAGGTGAGGTGGCCTTCCTAACAGGAGTTGCATAAAGTGAGCTGGCCAGATGCAAATTTTTCAAACACATAGTGTCCAATTTCACATACAGCACATCGGAACTACAGGAGATATTGACCATATAACTGTCAGTCCAGCCAATGTTGTATTTATTTATACAGTGTTGTATGCATTTATTTATTTTTGTGTCTGTAACCACACACTCCAACCATACACTTGAACACTTCCCCTACATCATCCCCATCCTTTGTATTTTTCTAATCCCCAAAGTATTTGGCTGCACCCAGAAGAAGAAATTAAAACATTCAAACACGATTGCAGAGTTAAGGCATGCAATTACCAGTGACATACTTCTCTCTAGCCCCGTAACTTAAGTCTGAACTATTGAAGGATAACGCAAGCTACGGTTTGTACAACACAACCGCAACTGTTCCAACCGCCGGTGTGAGGCATCAGTGAGAACAGGTTGCTGAGGAGAGGTGGTGGTAGGAATATGGTGACACCGTGCAAGCAGCTACCCGGTACCAGGCTCTGCGGTACCTTGATGTGCAGCCACCACACCAACGGAGTCAGGCTGTTTAGAAACTGCATTTAACAAAGTTGGCTGTATTTTGTCTTTTCCTCTTCTCTCCCTTCTCAAACTAGAAGCCCCAGTGGTGCGGTGTTTTTCTGCCATCTGTTTCACCCCCCCGCTTAAATAAATAATAAAAAAAAATTGAATCTACCTCGCACTTCAGTAACTGCCTCTAGTCAGCAGGAATCAGCACTGTTTCCAGCCAAGGGACTTTCTACAGAAGAGCAACTGCCTTTTGAGATGATGCCATTGCTACAGGACTGGCACCGCTACAGGACAGACCATCAGGTTAGCCACCCTCCCTTGAAGAGATCAAGGTCATTTGGGGCACCAAGCAGCATCTTCAGCAAAAGGGCTATTTTTCTGGCAATAAAATAATTAGGATCAAAAAGTAAATGTACTCACCCCAGGTAAAGTTTTAATATTGTGCAGTGCATTCTGTGCCTCAAGAGCAGCTTTTCTCGTATAAAATGTTACGAAACAACAACCTATAGAGAGAAATGAAAAGCTTTCAGAAATTAGTGAGTATGATTTGTGAGAGTACAATAGGCAGGGAGAAAAAACAGTGGTTGAACAACACGTTATGAAAGCTGGAAATGTGAATTATCATGAGGCTGCCTGTACGACATGAATAAAAGAAAGCTTGCATGGTTTAAAATAAAAAGTCACCCCCTGTGCATTGCATCTATAGCACACCTACATTGTTAGTGAACTGTAATCACTTAGAAATTAAGTTAACCAAAATCCAATTGGCTTTGTACACTGTAAATAAGGTTATATTTTTCTGAAGGCTCCCGATTATACTTTGAATATAAGCAACATGGCAAGCTCAAGCAGCAGGAATTCATTGTTGCATCCCAGGCAGAAATTCAAGTTAAAGCAGGACCTTATTTAAAGGGTCTTATATGTAAGAGCTAAGGTTTGCTCCCCCCCATTGGAAACAAGGTAGGACTGGAGGTAGGGCACTCATCTCAGTTGCAAGAAGGAAGATAAGCTAGAGGAGGATTCACCGCTGGTGGGATAGTGGAGGCTGGTGATGGCTGGCAGCACTAAGTGAGGCTCCATCCGTCTGACCTTCAGTAACGCAGATAGTTTTAGGTGCCTTAATCCCCTGTTTATCCCTTTGGCAGCATGGTCCAACTAAGTGGTCTGTGGGACCAAACACAGGTTGTTGTCACTTTACTGCAAACATGGGAAGGAACTCTTCCCGCAGCACACGCAACCCAGGCAGTTCAACGCCTGGCCCAGGGGGAGGTCGGGGCTCACAGGTAGATCCTCAGGGGACAGCTATACCATGGTAGGCATGGGACAAAGAAACAAGGACGAAGATTTGACTTGCTGCAATCTGTAATGTCCCACAGTAATGAAGTCTGCTGCCAAGGATGCACGGGGCACGTGCGGAGAGCTTACTGCGGGAGGACCTTGCATCCACGTTGCAGGTGGGATGCTCAACACAATATCCCAGCTTGTGACTTCAACTTTACTTCCAGCAGAAGGGAATCCACTTTGAGAGCATCACTTGTGCACTTACGTGCATAAAACAAGATTGCAGGTATAGACGCAAGGAAAATTCACACTTAAACAGCTCCCACCCAGCGCAGTAAATCAGTGATGTAGGCACACCCTTAGAGCCTCATCTCTTGCTACTCTGTCCATAGGGGAAATAGGGTGAGGCTGAATGCAGCCCTTGTCCTGCAGACATGGGCAGCCCCTGCTTTGGAGCCAGGTCACATTAATAAGAGACCCTGAAACTCCTAGAGAGCTCTCTGGCTGCAGATGGGGCGCTCGGTGACCCAGCTGCTATGGGGAGATGGAAAACATGCTGGGTAATGCTGGTTGGGAGGCAGAAGTAGCTACTGAAGCAAAAACCTACTTGGTATCAAACAACATGATGCAGATTTTACTGATAGAAAACAAACCTGTTCTCTTAATCACAGACAGAGATTTGTTGCAACTCCAGAGAAATGTCAAAACCAAACAGTGAACAGAAGAAACCCCGGCTCTCAAGCCTTGGTGCTCCCTTGGAGTGTGACACAAAGGAATCTGTCCTTCGGGCAGCGAGCAAAGCTGCTGCTTGCACCGGTTCCCCAACGTTGACCAAGGTGAAAGAGCACACCCCACCTGATAGGCCTGGTTTTGTTCAACCTCGCAGCATCCCCGTAACAGCAAAGGAGACCTAGGAGAAAGCGTGCGCAGGAGACCGCAGCGAGCACATCTTAAGTACCCGCGCGGAGGGGCCCGTACCAGCCCTTGGAAGGAAGGGCTGAAGCAGAACGCGCCCTCCGCTGCCTCTCGCTTGGCTCCAGCCGTGATTGCACCGGGAACGCTCCCTCCCGCTTTGCAGCCGGGCCAGCGACGACCGTTACCTTCACAACAAGCACAGGTAATCGTGTATTCCCAGCTGGAATACAGCGAGTTTATCCCTAACGCAGAAAAGCACTCGCAGGCAATACAATACACTGGCAGGCAGGTAACGCAGACTTAACGCAGCTGAGAGGAACGTTTTTCATACTGCCAACAGGTTCCCTAAAATTTCACAGTTTACGACAGAGACGGTTTAATAATTATTTCAGTGAGCCGAACATTGTTTGGCAGGGATGAGTATTACAGACAGCTGCAGCCTGTGAAGGTTTGAGCTTCCTGTCAGTGTTTCTAAATCTTCTATTCCACTGTAAAATTCTGCAAATTTAAATTATTTTACTCCGGAATGAAAATGGAAAACAAACCTGAGTTTGTGACATTTAATGGCGTGACTTTGAGAAAACATTGCTACATTTTTCTATCCTGCCAGCCAGCTCCAAAGTCTATCTGCTATTGTTCTTCATTTGGTTTATTAGCTTTTTAATATAAAGCTTTTTAACCAGGAGAGAGGATTCAGAGGGGAAAATACCAAGCAGTATTCAGGACTTTGCGACTGCGATGTCCTTTACCATGGATCCAAAGAGTTTCATTTTAGATTTCAGCTCTGTGGGTTTATTCCGATAAGGAGAAGTTTGGAATCTATTGGTTTATCATCTTGGCACTACTTGAAAGAACTGTACTTGAAAGATGAATATACTGTGAAATACCCTTTAACTAGTCATTTTTTGGGAAGTAATAGTGCAGGAGAGAAAAATGTCTCTGTGAATGAGGACTGGGAGAAAACAATAGCTTAATGGGAGACGTGCAGATGTTTCAGGCAGATCATCGGACCCTGACAAAAATGGAGACTTCTAAGCTCACAGATCGACACATCTGAAAATGCACATGGATAAAACCTTCCTCTGGACTCATTTTGTTCGTATCTTCTCAAAAAAGTACAACAAAACAAGAGGGGGTTTGCTGTGGTTTGAGGAGAGCATAGGCACCAGTTGTGGACACCCGATTTTGAAGCTATCATCTGCTAAAGAGGTCAGGGCTGGACACTAAAGAACAAATAAAATTAGAAAACACAGGAAAACAGAAAAGGCAAAAGTACACACGGTCCCAAAGGAAACGCTATAGCTCAGCCTACGGACTTTCTGGATGTGGTTGCTGCCAAGTTACGCAAACCGTTGCAGCTCTAACAGGTCGGCTTTGAAGATGTCTCCAGTGTAAAATCCCTTTGGCTCAGTACCGCATCCTGCAGGAGAAAGTACCAAATTCAGCCTTTTCTGCAGAAATATCGGAAGGGAAGACGCCTGTGCAAGAGGATGGGGCTAATGTGTGCTTTAAGACCGGTAGCTGGCCCCTGCTGAAAGACAACTAGGAAACGACTTTCCTTCCTCCATTTTTCCTAAGAAACTGTAATACTGCCAAAGACAAACCAGTGGCACCACTGGAAAAGAAAAAGTGCATTTCCTAGTAGGAGAAAAGAAAAAAACCCCAAGTGTCCTCTCTCCAGCCCCCTGCACACATAATCTTGGCTTCATCACCAACAAACTTGACAGCAGCTTGAACCACAACTACAGTTTTCTGACATCCAAATAACTCGAAGCCTGACAGTGATAACCTTCTCCCCCTCCTAGTCAGGACAACTTAAAAGGTGAATTGGTTTGTGGACGTGGTTCTGCCGATCCTCAGCAGCCTGAAATAGAGCCCAGTTTAACTCCATGTGGGCTAGTATCTTCTCAACCAAAGGAAGAGGAGCTTGCGCTGCCAGTCCCGTGCCTCCAAAGCGGCAAATCTCCTGTGTTTTGGTAAGCCGGTTGTGCTCTACTTGGAACCGTATTTACTACAGCGTAAGACATCTCTTCTTTGTACCTAGAAAAAATACTGAATGAATCACGCGGATCCCTACAGTCCCTTAAGGACATCGGCAACAACTTCGTGGCTATCCTGCCAGATGCTTGAACAGACTGAATAAAACCTGCCACCCCGTGCTGCACAGCGTCTAACGGCAACAAATGGGACGCTGAGAAACCAAGGCAGAAACCAGCCCCACTTCTCAAAGCATCTGACGAGAAAACGCTGCAGTGTGTACACGACAATGCTCAACTTCAACACCTCATTAAAAAACAGGGAAAAGATCTCTTATTTCAGCTTGTTTTCTCTCGCTCTTTTTTTTTTTTTTTTTCTTTTTTCAAAGGAAATTTAGTGCCAGAAAAAGACCTCAAGGTCCCAGCCACTGGGAGAGAGTTGACACATTCAATTCTCCATGACACATTCAATTCACAAGCCCCCGCTCAGGCTGCCAAAGGCACCAATTAGCACCGGTGGTGGAGATTTTATTTATTTAATTTCCACATAAACCTGTTTAGCAAGACACCGACAGCAGCAAACAGCCTTGCGTATGGCTAGAAACAGCTTTACCTGAGTCACTGTCAAAGATGGCAGCAACTCGACTACACGGGGATCATGCAGCCAACGCTTCACTAAAGCAACCATTTAGAAGTTAGGGCTGGGCAAAAAAAAGCAAATGGTGAGGACTCTTCCACCACTGCATCCATTAATTTCTGCTGACAGTGAACCTGGGTTTCTGGAGGACGTTTGTGCGCGTTGTGGAATTACGACAAATTGCAGAGTTTTCACCGTGAAACTTCAAAAAGTGCCATTCCTCCTACGAGCAAGAGGATTTTTTCAAAGAGCTGGTAGTGACCTCCTGCAACGGGACCTCTCCTCCCGTGCGACTTCTGCTCTACGACCCAAATTAGCCCCTTTGTGAAACCCTTGTCCCCATCCACCCAGCAGAGAAATGCGGCTTTGTTAGGCTGTAAGATACAGCCCTATGACATCGCTAGGAGCTCCGTCATGTCATTGTTTTTATCCCTTTCTCCTTATTGAAACACGGACTAATTACTCCGCGAGAACTGTTTACGTTCCTAATTTTGAACACCTAACAAAAGGAAGCTCTCCTCCACTCAGAGATGTGGCTTACGCGGTCCTCGCTGGCATTTAACGGCACTGGGATCTGTGTAAGAAGCTTAATCTCTCAGCCAGGATTTCATGCTTGAATGAATACGGCAACCTCCATCTTGCTTCGGGTGTGAAAATGTCTCTCGCAGCTCCCTAAACTGAATCTATAGTTCCTAGGTTAAAGTTACCAGGAATTACGCACGTGCATCAGTATGAGAAAATAACCCTTGGACGTGGCCAGGAATTAAAACAAGTTGTTCTACGAGATGCTCTGAGGTTTTGATTTGCTTGAAGAAAAAACGTGCTGCAATTTCCCAGGCCTGAAAATTTAACTTTTGGGAATTAAAAGAGAAAAGATATGGGAGAAAAAAAAACCCAAAACCCACCTCATATTCATTTGTCTGATTTATGAATTTCTATAGTTTTCAACTGTCAAAATTTGTCAGTTTGGATCTCTCCTGTGTTGTGCATATTATCACCTGCTGCCAGTATCTGAACCCTAACCATAGGGTATAGAAATACAAGAGCTTATCAGCGCGCCTGCAAATCCTGCGACAACTTAAAAGTATGAAATTTGCTTTACCTTCTAGACTAATAAAATAAACACTTCAAAACAGCTATAATGATTATCTGATGATTGAACTCTGTATTCTTTTAGCGAGTAATGGAATCCTGGCAGACAAATTCAATTCAAAATACATTCACATTCAGGACATCAACAAAGTCATCATGTTGTGAATTGAAAATTCCTTTAAAGGCTGCGTTTGAATTCTAAGGGGCTGACAGATCAAGGGACTGGAGGCCCTGGAAGGCTAAATGAGTGAAGTCCCGCTATGTTTCTTTCTTTCTGTGAATGAAGCTCACTTTTGTGTGTGCATTTGCAAGCAGAACAGGTGCTGGCTTCATACAAGCTTGGAATCTCAATGGGGACAGTAGCTTCTTGTCAATCCAGCACAGTTCAAGCTAGCCTAAGTTAAGGAGGATTTATTTTTCTTTTTTTTTTTTTCCTTTCTTTTTCTTCCCCCCTCCAAATGCTCCTCTCCTGATTTCCACATTCCCTCTTCCACTACCAAAATTTAAACATTACACTGCGATTTAACAGGGCTGCCTTTTAAAAGGACATTCCAGCTGTTCACCCGAATGCTGCAACACGCGCTCCGTAAATCACAACCAGCTGCCTGAACAGTGTGATTTGCAGCCAAACCCACCATGACCTACACCGTCATTTTCCACAAGGCAATGAAGACATCACAAATTCTCTAAAGCCACTGAAAAGACCTATTGCTACAGGAGTTTAGGTGTGTGGTTGGGCAACAAGCTAGTTCACATTCGTTAAATTTGGTGGAAAAAACAAAAAAAAAAAGGGAGCCTTGTCCTGCATTTCTTCCGTATTACAGAATTGAGTGCAATCAGCTAACCTGCGCGGAAGACACCAGTCTAGGACCGGGAGAGGTGATTCAAGTCTTAGAGATTTCAGTTGGGTGATTCAATACAAAAACCAGAGAAAAACATGAAATGGCTGAACAGCAAATACAGACGTTCCTAACAGAGGAAAGCAAAAAACCTTTCCAGAACTAAAAATCCAACTATTTCTGTAATTCTGCTGAACAGAGAAAGAAGGTGGCTACGGCAGGGATGCATTTTGATTCCTACCTGCACCATCCCCTTGCTCTACTGTATACGGCGTCGTTCGAGAGTACGATGGCAGCGATTCACTCCCGAAGCAATCCCTGATAGAATTGCCATATACTACAGAAATCAACCTTTAACGATGCCGCCTCCCAATTAGCTCAGGTTTGCTAATAGTTTGATATAATTGGCACCCTGATGGAAACCGTATTACCAATCCTGTCACCAGCCAGGAAACCGCATCGCCACTCTAATGACAGCACATATTATAGCGATGCCACTTCTAATATTAATACATTAGCTGAAGGTAGGCAGGGGCTCACAGGCGAGGAGGATTCACAACCGGGACGTGCCAAATTCCACCCTGCGCTCTATTTTTCCTCCTGGTTGTAACATCCAGGGCAGCGATGCACCAGCCCCGGCATGCCCCGAACCGCCCCGAGCGCGTTAAAGCACAAATACTCCAGGTCCGTAACGGCCCTGTAAATGGCCGGTGAAAAATGATCCCACGGAGCTCAATTTTTTCTCTCCATGCCTTGCAAGTTATGACGGCCTTTCTGTTAATTGGCCACAAGTCCTAGTTTGCTGTCAGCCTTCAGCTGCACCGGGGAGCTCTTTTGGAGGAGTCGCACTCTGTCATTCCTCTACCCTTGTGAATACAAATGCTCTCTATAAATGTCCTCTGCCTACAAAATGGAAGTGTGGGGTTTTTTTTTGTTTTTTTCTTTTTTTCTTTTTTTTTTTTTTTTTTTACCTAGATTAAATCTGCTGCATTTTCAAGCCTTTTGGGAGAGCAACTAAGAACTAATACGCACCGGTTCGTGTGCCACAACACTTTCCTACCCATTATTATGTAAATTTTGACTAAAGTGCGACACAGATAGAAAAGATATCAAGGGCAAAATTGCCAGAATCTGCTTTTCTTGCTCTCTGAAATAAGCCACTTATATTAAACAGTTTTAAAGGGCTAATAGCTCTAAAAGTATCTGAAGAATTTCAATGTACATTTTTTCGTACAGGACAATGACAGCGTTTAGCAAATTCCTGAACTCTCCCGCTGCTTGTGTAATGACCAGGAAGCGAACGGCCAGCACGTTGGTACAGCGTGTCAGGCTCTCGGGTTTATTTTTGAAGAAAAGGGTCAACTTTCACATCTGCAGCTTGATAATACTCATTCAATATTTGCACTAGATGGTGATAAAGGGGGGGGGGGGGAAGCAGATGCAGAATTGGATTATATACGTGGTGGCAGGGTAAATAAATACATATAAATCAGGTTTAGAGCATCAAGGCAGTTTCATGTCGTTCCTAACTAATCTGTCCCTAAAGAAGCCACCACACTATGAGCCGAGCTGTAACGGTCTGAGCTGACTAGTGGATGAGAGATGTTCAAACGTAAACTCAGAAAGTGCTGTGGAGATACTGAGGAGCAGCTGATGGCGTTGGACCTGCAGATCAGTACCGTCCCTACACCCCATTGATGCACGTTGATGGAAACACCACTGGCCAGGCTTGCTGTTTCCCAAGCACCCATCCAGCGTGCAGCTCCTTGGGAACTTTCCCAAGCCCCTCCAAGCACCTTACACGCAGTGTAAATCCCTTGGGAGAGCCATTGCTTTTCCAGCCCTGCGAGAAGGAAGGCTGTCAGTCCATCAACATCAGTGAGAAAATCAAAGCGGTTGCTCAGCCCCTCTTGCTGAGTTCATGTGTGGTCCATTCATGTTTCTAGATCTCAGGGGCAGAGAAAAATTGAGATCTTGTACATCGGTCCATACGGCTTACAATAAAAACTGCCTGTCTGAGCTTTTGGAAGGAAATTTCTCAAGTAAGTAGGACAGCAGGGGGAGAGGGTGGGGAGATAGTATTCCCGTCTCTAGCTCTGTGAAGGGTCTCCCATGGGAAGTCACTGTACTTCCCACCTGTGAAATATAGAAAGGAATATACACAAAATACAGGAGAAACAAGAAATTTTTTAAATTGGAAATAATTCTAAACAAGGCCTGCCACTATGTATATATACTGTATCACAGAGAAATTCTGAATTTTAGGAGGACAGCTAAATGAAACTACAACACAAATAATCACTTGTTTCTTATGCTGCCTTCTCCTAATTTCCCCTTTACCTTTTCTTTTCTTGTTTTCCTTCTTACTCTCACGCTAATTCTCCTTAATCTTTAATTCACTTTCTCCTCCCCCCATACAAATCCATACTCTTCTTCCTAGCAGCTGGTCATTCTTTGCTTTTTGCCTTGGCCAGGTAACAACTACTGTTTTGATTTTACTGGACTTAACTCCTAAGTTTGTCCATCTCCTAAATGCGTCTTTGGATATAGTAGAGAAAGAGGGTTCAGAGCACAGATGCTTAAAAAAAAAAAAGGAAATTAAAAATTTCCTCTCTTATTAATCCATTCATACAGTAAAAAACTGGTGTGACACTGTATTTCAATCAAAAGAGACTCTACAAAGATCATGTTTGCATCAATTAATATAGGCAGGGACACATCTTTCCCTAACGACATTTCAAAAGCCCTACAGTCACCAACCCTGATATTCACTAGTAGCAAATCAAACTTCCTAGCACACACATCTTATAGTCCTGGATTTCCTTCTATGTTTTCTTTCACTTGAATGCTTGAGAAAGATCACTAAAGACTGGTTTTCCCCGATAAGAAGACTTCGAGACCACTGCTCTGCTGAAACCTCTAATTGCACTGAGACTCCTGAGAAGCCACTCAAGTCCTAGTTCAAGTAGGAGGCAACTCTGCAGTGAAAAATACTCAGAATAGCATAGCTTTACCATAAAATTATTCTCTTAAAATCTTCAAATCTTTGCTTTTGAGAGTTAATTGCGATTTATAAACCTATACTGTCACTATGAAAAACCTGTGTTGTGTATTGGAAATTATTTTCACTGGTTAAATGGCAACGGCATCCTGGGCTGCATCGGGCAGAGCGCTGCCAGCAGGTTGAGGGAGGTGATCCCTGCCCTCTGCTCAGCCACGTCTAGGGTGCTGGGTCCCATTCTGGGCTCCTCAGTACAAAAGAGACATGAACATGCTGGAGTGAGTCCAGTGAGTCTGGCCATGAAGATGATGAAGGGACTGGAGCATGTCTCATATGAGAGGCTGAGAGAGCTCTGGGACTGTTCAGCCCAGAGATGAAAAGACTCAGGGGATCCTATTAACGTGTATAAGTGACTGCTGGGGAGGAAGTAAAGATGATGGAACCTCCTCAGTGGTGCCCAGTGACAGGACAAGAAGCCATGGGCACAAATTAAAATACAGGAAATTCCATTTAAATATTAACGAAAAACATTTTTACCATAAGGGTGATCAAATGCTGGCATGGTTTGCCCACAGAGGTTGTGGGCTCTCCATCCCTAGCGATGTTCAAATCCTAACTGGACACAGCCCTGAGCAACCTGCTCGGGTGACCCTGTTTTGAGCAGGGGTTGGGTGAGATGAACCACAGAGGTCCCTTCCAACCCCAGCCAGCCTGTGATTCTGTGAAACAGCAATGAAGTGAATTTAAGTGGCTTTTCCACAAAACCCCTACTAACACAGTTAAACTTCCTTAGAAATATAGTGCAAGCTTATTTAACTTTAGCAGGCATCAGTTAAATTACCGTTTTATGGTTGCATTCATCAGTTGGCAACCAGCTCTCATTCACTAGCAAATTCTGCACATGAGTTTTTTCATAGCAAACCCACAGGAATTAATTTTTTTTTTTTTTTTTTGAGATATAGAACCAGAGACATTAAAATCTCAGTGTGGCCCATGGTGTCACAGACATGCAATACACCAAGAATGTCTTGTGTCACACCTTGTTTTCAGAAATATATCCAGAAATTTATGAATTCAAAAGCTGGTGTTATGATGCATTTTTAAATTACAGCTTATCCAGTCCTGTTGTATCTGACACGATGTTTTGTTTAAATCCCACACATTCCTTCAGTACTACAAGGCCACCTGTCCACCCACAGCCCTGACAGCTCTAAAACTCTGGGTTTGTGTCTTCTAAAGACAGGATATGAAAAGTCAGATCTAGTATTACAAAGAGACAAAAGAGGAAGAGGTCCAGGGAGAAGAAGTTACAGAATAAGGCAGAGGGTGGCAAGATTGTCATTCCTGACACTTAATGAAAACCCATTAAAAAAGAACAACAAAAATCCAACCCTGCCCCTTACCCAGAAACTTGGTAAGACGACAGTGTATGGGTTGGTTTCAACACTTGTCTGGATCTGGAAGACTTGCGTACCATTTTTGCAAGAGAATCTAAATCTGACCTTGGATAATTCATTTCTAGGAATAGTGTGTTGAAGATCTTCTGAAAATAATGTTCAATGCCCATCTCAATCTTTAGATGCTTAAATGCTTTTGAACAATCTGGCCTTTAATCTCTCAGTGCCCCAGCTTCTTCTTATAAAATGGAAAGAATAAAACGTCCTGAGCTCAAAGGAATACTGTGAAGAAAATGTTAAAAAAAAAAAAAAAAGCAACGTGAGTAACAGCAGAGCAAGACTTGCAAGTGCTGCTTCCATCTAACCAACTACAATCGCGCATGCTTCCTCCAGAAGTTTGCTTATAGGAAATGGCAGAAATCAATACAAGACATTCGAGTTGGCTTAAGGGGCACTTAAGCAGCATGGGAAAAATTCTAGGTATAATACTGTCTCAAAGTTTTATCGCTTTTGGCCAAGCAAACTAACAGGGGCTCCATTCTTTGCCAGTCAAAGGACAAAGCCTCCACTCTGAGTCACGATTTGTTAGAACATACACACTCTTTTCAAGGAGCAAATTTTCACCTATTTCACAACTTTTTCTCTTAAAAATGTGTTACTTTTCCCCATCTTTAAAACTTAGGTCAAAATCCATTGTCTGAATACGTCATACTCCCTGCTCCGTTTGCCCAAGATGCAGTCAAACACTTTCAATTCTTTCTTGACTTCAACATTATAAACTCCTACATATCTCGTATTGATTCCCAGGCATTCACGGTTTCACTCTCACAGGGTCACAGCACATGTCACATCTTTCCTACGCTGTGTACACCTTCAAGGAGTGTTTCATCTAAGGAGCTTCACTTTCCCTGAACTTGTTAGCAGTGACACATTGATTCGCCAATTAAGCTTTTTTATAATAATAATAAGAAAGAAATAGAAGAAATTCCTGGCAACTCTTCTATCTTTCGAGCTGGTTGAAACAATTTTATGCAGATGAAAATGCAATGCCACAGAGCCTTTGAACTTTAAGCATCATCTTTACTTGGCTTTGAACTCTCAACAGGGCCCATGATCTTTCAAAGCAATATACTCTGCCTGCGGAAGCTTCAAACAAGGGGGAAAAAGGCATAGTTAGAAAAAACCGCAAAAGATGTGGGTTTTTTTAAAATGCTTGATGCTCCTGAAAATAAAAAAACACAACTGAGTGGTATCTGAAGAAGCGTATTCGGCACTCAAGTGTTTCCCTAATTAATTGTTTAGATGAGTGCTAAAATAAATGCAGCAGCAGCAAAGATAAACAAACCACTTTAGTAATAAAGCCATATATTTGTGCAGACGCACAAAAATAAATGGCAGCGCTTAATGAGCACAAGCAATGAGAACGAAGAGCACACTTCGTGTGGGGGATCCACGCTCCGAAAGCTCGAGCTCAAAGATATTTGAGAGGTATCTCACAAAAGCTCCCCAACCCGACTCACGTTTGCTCCTTGTATAGCATCTTGTTTTGCACGGACTAACAGTGTAAAAATAAAAAATGTCCTGATGAAGAATTACAGCTGATGTTTCACCTGGCCTGGGCAGCCTCACAGGAGCACGGAAAATGCTTGTGGTAAGAGATTGTTATCCCAGTTTATTATTATTACTTTTATTTTTTTTTTCTCTGATGATTAACATAAAATCAATGAAGGGAGGTGCAGGATAGACGTGTAACACATGTACTTCCAAAACAAGAGAGAAAAACTAAGATGATTCATACAGTCTTTTCCTTGTGACTGGAAAATGAGCTAATGAAGTATAAATACTGGGGGAAACTGTTATCTTGCACATCTAGGAAAGTGGTTTTTATGGTATTATAAAGCTGTTAGAGGCAGGAAAATTCAGCTAAGCTCCCCTCCCAGAGAGGACAGCATTACGTTTCCACGTCTAATTCTTGCAAAGTTTTATCTGGTCCTATCTATAGATTTCCCAGAATCAGGCTTCCCATAATTTCCCCAGAAAACTATTTTGCAATCTCACAAACATTAATTTTAAAGACACTTTTCACGGTAAACACTTTCAGCTTTGCCTAATTTCCCACTGCTATTTATTTCTTGAAATCCTTCCTAAATAACACTACTACTTTGCAATCTTTGTATAAATAATTCACTAACCAGAGCAAAATGGTAAAAGCACGAGTGCCATACAAATAAATATGTTATTCCCCCCCTAGAAGTCTTCATACAATTGACGGTTTCTTTCTTGATACTATCAACCACGTATGACTTGGAAAACTGATTAAAAAAAATCTGTTCACCAACATTTAATATCTATTAAGGGAAGGGAATAGTGAGAATGTGTTGGATGACCTATGGGGCACGTCTCAAGTCTTCTAATTAATGCCAGTTCACAGCAGTCCAAACAAGATAGTACCAGGATGTATAGGTCCTGTGGCTCTCCAAAGATCAAGACGTGGCATTTAATCAGATCAAGATTTAAAATAAATCTCCAGCAGCCTGTTTCCAAGTTATGACAAGAGAAATACTTGGCTAGAGAGGTATAGGCTGTATGAAATGATTGGCAACTTATCAAGACAAGAAGAGAAAGAAGCTGGATGATTGGCAACTTAATCAGAGGGAGAAGGAAAAATAGAGAAAAGGAACAAAACGAGTGCCTAAACAGCTACGAGTTGGCTCCTGCGGTTGTCAAAGGTGGCCTTGAGCAGGCAGTGGCAGGAGGGCTTACACTGAAGCTTGTCTGCAAAGTAGATGAAACTATTCAGTGTTCCTTGGCATCAATAGCATGCGGATCCTGAATGTATCTAATCACGTTTGGAGTAGCATGATTCTGTACGGCGTTCTCCGTAGGTCACCATGGCAGCCACGGGAACACGTCCAACAAAATATCACGGATGTGCAGCTTAACGGTGCTTTGCTACCAAAAAATTCATAGAGCTTTAGAACAAAGTCCCCGGTCTTATCTGAAAGCTAAAAAAACCCCAACTCAAAATAAAATAAATAAATAAATCCAAGGGGTCCTTGTACAGTATTTCATCTTCAGCCTCTGCTCCTTCTCTGACAAAAGGTTCTTTCTTTTAATCAGCGTTCATTTCGCAGGAAGACTGACCTGAACAATCATAATGTTTTGCTAGCAGTATCCTTTAGATAATGTTACAGCGTGCCCTCGTCTTTTATTCAACATGTTATTATTGCTTAAAATATCTAGTTTAAGGAAAAACCGTGCAAACTTTTCCTGAAGGAGAACTAAGGAATGGTGGGTTAGGGGTTAGACTGTCAAACCACCAGTTCTTACTGGGAACAAGCGTCGCTTGGTCTTTTCACCAAACCCCCCTAACTCATAGGTGACTTGTATTTGTCCACAGCGTGCAGCGCGTCAACAGAGAAACTGCAAAATGATGTCCTAAAAATGTGAATTTTCTTTTCCCTTGAGATGGGGGATAGGGGAATAAGGATGCGCTTGGAGAGAAGTCCTGGTAAGATTGGGTTCCATATCTCATACCGTATTTTGGCTCCTGCTAAGCCTTGTTAGGGCAAATCTAAAGATATTTCCAAGCAATTTGAAATCCACTATCAGCATTACTCACTCTTGCATTTTGCATGCAAGAAAGATAAACCTTAATGTATAGCAAAATTATTTCTGGAACTGCATCTTGCACGTTTTCACTATAATGCATATCATAAGCTTTGACACAGAGATAACGAAGCGATTACTTGTCAACCTCCTCTCATTCCATCAGTCTTAAAAGATAGGATAAAAAAAGCTTTTCATGTGCAACAGCAGGCTTCAGATTAGTCCTGCGGAGTTACCAAAAATGTGGAACTAAATATCAGACAAGCCCAATTTAAAATGATGAAACACTTCTGAATTCTAAAACAATTAGGCTGATTTACAACACACGGCCTGATACAATATGGGTTTGAATCTTTTTTTTTTTTTTAAAAGGAGACACATTTTTTCATGCTAGTCATAAATTAGTACAATTAAGATTTATTTCCTGTTTTTCTGAATACTCAAGAGCAACTCTTACACCTCCCAAAGATGTCTGTGGAAGACGCATATTTTCCCTGGGAAGATATACAAAGAAGTGAGTTACAGACCTAGGAAAGGCAAACCACGATTACAGCTGAAGAACAGCATCATCTTTTTCTGTGGCTTTTCAGTGACGCTGTGCTGAGATTTAGTCAGTTTTCACTGCTAGGTCCCTCATTTCTGCTTGCAAATCAAGGATTCCGGGGTCCTATGAAGATAATCAGATGAGGCTTGCAGTTTTCTCCTCTACTCTTCGTGATGGTTGCTCCCAGAAAACAAACACATGCATCTTGAATACTTCTCATCCCACCGGGGGTGAGATTTAAACAAACACTGACATTGGCAATGCAACTCTGCTTGATGGTACTAAAAAGTCATTATCTGTGTTCCAATATCCATTTGATTATTACCTGTGTTTTAAGACAAACAGGAGACTGGAGAAACTCTTCTTTCATTTACCACAAGACCATGCTAGTGATAGCAGCAACATTGCTCAAAACCTACTTCGAAGAATATTTTGGCTCCTTTATGACAGAACACTGGAATTTACAAGATAAAGGTAAACCAATAGATACAGGGCATTCACAACACTTTTTTAAGGCTTTCACTTCTGCAACACATGGACAATAGATTTTAAACGAAAGTTCTGTTGCTCTGTACTTAAGGGTATTAATATTTTAGTATGACTGCATCTGTGAATGAAGACATTCAAAAAGCCATTATGTTTTCAACTTAGGTTAATAATAAGGCTATTTTTCCACCCACTCTCTGGCACAGCTGTAATGTTCTTGGCCTCAAGTGGGAGGCAATGTGGAACAAGGATTAGCAAGATGGATGATATACAACATACAGTGCCAGTTCATATAAAATATTACTAGATTGGAAATGACTGTTTACTGTCTCAGTAATTACATGACCACTTTTTTTCCTTCCAAAGAACATACAGTATGTGGTGCTGCTCTATGCCAATAAAGCTTAGTGCATAGCACCTGGGTAATGACAAATTAATTTTTGAGCTAAGCCTGATGAGCGGGTCAGCCAAAATCTTAGGCAGAGTTTATCCGCAGTACTATTTTACATGACAGAAAAATACATCCTTCACATTCACCCGTATTAGCACAGAGCAGGGATTATACAACAGAAAATAAATAAAGTGGGGGGACCAAAATACCAAAAAAATATGTTAGGATTGTGTGTGTTTACAGCACAGTAATAAAACATTTAATCTTGGAGGAGGGGGAGAATTGGAAGCGGCATCCCATGGTCCACTTCCAAATGAAATTGGACAAAACATTTAGGAATGCACTAAACGGAACAAGCGTGGATTTGGCAGACAACAAGCTGGATGAACTAGCAGGTCTCTTCCCGGTTAAGTCAGATTTCCAAACCTGAGACCTTTGCATCCTGGAAGAAGAGATCTCTTGCCCGATCTAGAGACCCATGTCTCTTGACCAAGGCTGTAGCGGCTCAGCCGTGAGCAGCCAGAGACACTGAGCCCTGGCTCCTGGCACGCTGAGGTACCATCGTACTTCAAACCCAGAAAACCACGTGGGTCCACGTTTTCTATCCTGTCCAGGCAGAACATTTCTTTTACCACAAAGTCAACACAAATTGTTTAAATTCCGAGCGCTCAGCAGTTCCCATCGCTTGGACTAGTGGCCACAGCCACTGCCAGAATATCAGCAATACTTCAGAGCTGAAAAATGTTTTCCTTAGTAATTTTAGTGAGAGAGCACTTTCACATGAAAGAGAAACAGAAGTGTTTCGAAATGGCAAAATCGTTTCTCGTCCCTAAGCAGAGCTCCTCTGAAAGAGCCGTTTGCACAATCCAGACACCTCCATTTTCATGTGAATAGTTTATTGATTTAAGAAAACACACAGACAGGCTTATATCATTATTGTACCAGCTGTAGATAATCTATATTCACTGAACTATCTATTCCCACAAAAACATTTTCATTGAAATTAATGTTCACTCCTCCTTCCCCCACAAGCTAACATCTAGGAACTCTGAAATGCACATTAGCTACATCAATAAATAAAACAAGCAGTTCTTGGTTTTCTTAACCACACGGGGCACAAGTGGATGATCTCTTTACATGCCCTGGACCACGAAAAAGACATTAAGTACTGGAATTTTTCCTGTTTTGAGTAGCCCAGTGAGAGGAAGCCAAGTTTGCAGGCTCGCTCTCGTTGTTATTTCCAGAGCGTCAGAGTTTCCATGAGCCGTGCCTCCCAGAGTCAGGTCAGCAAAGCCTCAGCCCTGCACACCCCAGCCTTTTTTTTTTTTTTTCAGGGCATTGTTCCAATACTGTGAGCAACTACCCAAAGTTTGAAAGTCTGCTCCTTTGACATGCTCGATTTGGCAAGTGTAGGAGAACTGCTGTTAGATGAGAAGAAAAAAAAGAAGGGAAAAAGAAAAAAAGGGAGATGTAGGCACATTCCTTTCTCCTACTCACTCTCTAATGATGTTTGCGCTATTTTCTTTTAAATCTTATTTAAAACTTCAGCCCGTTACAGTAAGATCAGCAAGAACAGATCTTTGCTTCAATAAAGAAAGATGCACAAAGCCCTTTTTGTTGAGGACACGGGTCCAAAACTCTGGCGTCTGGGCTGCGCAGCTTTCGCTGCAGGCACGCTTTCAATCCTTCTCGTTCCTCTGCGCCATCAGGGTTTCAGGACAAAGATCATTTTACCAATCTGTTTGTACAGCATATCGTACAATCTGTTACGTGCATCTGCAATACAAACAGCAAATGATAATAAGAGCATGTGGACGAGACTGGAGCCCCAGATTTTGGGTCCCTTTGTTATCTGCGGCGCACGGATCCTGATCCACAGCGGAGGCAGCCGCTCTCCTGCCTTGCTGCGTGCACCGCAACTCCCCATGGGCGCTCTCCTTCCAATCGAAATACTGGATATGCCCGACAAAAAACCCCAAAGGTTCCCCCCCCAACCCCCCTTTCCTCCTATTTCAAGGGAGTCATTCCAAAGTGAAAACCCTGACACACCAATGCGACTGAGACACCAAATTACCTTTTGTCATATCCTCCTTCAACGCAAAACAAAGCCATGAAACTTCGGGAGAACGAGGAATAGTTCATGCCAGATGCTACCTAATGGATCATAAATGCTACATACGAATGTATGAAAAAAGCTCCCTATTCTCTCTTCTAAACAGATTGTTCCCCCAAATCACATCTGACCGCAATGGTAATAATGTTTCTCATCCTTACTAAATATTTATCTCTTTCTTTTTTAAGATAGCAAGCACTTCTGACATTCACTGCACAGAACATCATTGCGCTCTCACTCCTTGCAGCACAGATTGCTAGGCGGCTGCTTTACATGCTGATTTCTCTTTTGTGAACTGAGACCTTGAATATTTTCACGGGAGAAAGCAGATCAATGATTTTTTAAGAGAGCATTACAGTTTTCGTGTAATGAACATCAGTTGATGTGGGCAATTACTCTTTCTTTTTCCCCCCCAAAAAACCAAAACCACAAAAACAAAGAGGAGATTGTAGCCCCTTTGAATGGCATGTGCTGTACTGATTGTACCGGAATGTCAACTGCATGCAAAAACACGAGTGGGTGAAGTTCAGGGCTGACATATGGATCATTAAAATGTACGATGCGGAGGTGAATTAAAACTTTTGTCATTTGATTCGGCCAACGATAAAGAAAGTTGCTGTAGAAACTATTCCACTGTTTCCCAATTTCCATAAAAGAGTGGTTCGAACCCTTTTTTTATTGTTTTGTTTTTGTTGCTGAATGAATGGAGAATAAAAGCATTTTTTGCCAGATTTCATGTATTCGCTTTTTAAAGAATGCATATGAAAGGAAAATAAAATAATTTCAAACATAAAGGAGATGCGTACTTCAATGGTATTTTTGACATTCAGAAATATTCTGCAAAAACATCCGATATATCACATTTTCTCCTTAATAGTTAAAACATAAGAGCAGACTGGGAAAACTGGATATCTTTATCACTGGCTTGAAGCGTGTCTCAGGCTGTGTCACTGTGTTTCCACGCGTCTGAGTTCCCCATTTATAAAATGTGAATATGTTAACATAGCTTATTTGCATTTCTGCTTTTATGTAGGAAGTCACACCAACTACCTTCCCGGATCTCACTGTGGCATCTCCGTCTAACGTGAGAGTGAGAATCCTGCATTAATAACAGCATTACAAACACCACCAGGATTCTTCCATGAAATCCCTCTGCCACCACGATCGGTCACTGTTCCTTTTAGCGGAGGGCTCCGAAGCCCCAGCTCGGGCCACCCCCACACCCCTCCTGTTGTACACCCCGACTTGCGCTCGGGCTGCTCGTCCTCGTCGCCGGTGCAGCCGTTACCCGCAACAGCTATGCTCAAACTGGGAAAGACGCTTCTGCCAAAATCACACCTTCATTAGACATTTGGAAAACCATCTGTTAGATGAATCTCCATAAAGAGCTGCCTTAAAGGGCTTGGTGATTACGCGTTATGTCCACACACCAATACCTGTTTCTAGCCTATTCCTATTCAGCGAAGCAGTGAAGAACATGCTTCAACTTTAATCACTTGCTGAAGTCATCACGACTGTGTGCTTAGTTGAACAGGGGTCTTTATGAGCCAAATATTATTCTTAGTAATAAGGAGACCTGGCAATACACTAGATGGAGCATTTGATAGTAAGTAACATTAATTCAATTAAATCCTCTTACAGCATACGCTCTCCAGTTAATGTAGTTTACAGTGAAATTTTCTCCGGCACTCATTTAAATATAATTGCTGCACTTATCTTGTCATGAGGAAATTTCTGAAGGTTACTTGTACTGTGCACGTGTAAACCTACAAGCTACGCTGACCTTTAGTTGTGAGATTTTTTTGAACTACTTAAACTGCAGCATCTAAATAATGATGATGACAATAATAATAATAATAATAATAATAATAATAATAATAATAATAATTCCCTGCTTTCACAAGCACCTTTTAACTCAATACATACCCAGGCGAGAACTAGCAAGGAACAAAGCACAGAAAAGCATTGCATGCTAACAGCTCAGGGCTGGAAGGAAAGCTAACGCTGTTGGAAATGTAAAGACTGGGAGATGACACACTTGGAAACCAGAATTTTGATAAAGTGTTTTGCTCAATTCTTCTGAAAAACATGAAGGGGTACTCTCTGGAGATAATTTCATATTTACCTTTCATACACAAGCTGGCATTATTAATAGCTATGGGGCACTCCAGCATCACGCTGCGGTATGATCTTCTGTCTGAATCAGAGAAGAGGTTCCCATCTATTGACCCGATTGACTGGTTTTGCTGACGCTCCCAGGTGCTTTCCTATAGGCAGCCCAGACATATACTGGAAAGCAGCCTAAATCATTTGTAAAACTGGAAACTGGGAGGTGTCAGTCAAAAAACCCCAACAAACTAATAAACCCCCTCCCCCCCCATCCCCAAAGTAAAACTATAGCATCCACAACTATCCATAAATCTACTGTCTTGAGAGTTTAATGAAATATTGGAAGGACAGGTATGGAGACAGGTAGAGCAACCTGCTGAGCATGACGGAAACGAGCATTTTGGAAAGCCCCACCTATAGGCAGTGGGCATTTCAGGCCCTTGTCTATGGTAAACCTTCCCCTACGACTCTATTGCAGTCTCTTTTTCGTGTCTTCTCTTTCTCACAACAACAAGAAGGACCCTCAAATTAAAGACCTACTCCATTTTTCCCTTTAAAAATAGGGATGAAATAGTTTTGGGCTACTCCAGCAGTGTGCACCAAGTGGAGTGTAACCAAGCAATCTGCACCCAAGTACCGATGGCCACGGGCGGTGAGAAACCCCAAGTCTGAAGGGATAAAACAACTTCTCCGGGCACTCAACCTCTGTCCTGGACTCAGCATCGCAACAGGAAACTCTGCTTAGTTTTTATTTCTCCATACGCGTAGCCATGTGGATGTTTGTAGGGATGGGAAACATTTGACATAATCATGTCTGTTTGGCCATCAAGGCTCACCAAGGCTTTATTTATTTTCAGTATTAAATAAAACGAGGGAAACGAGAATCTCTCTCTCCCCATTTCCATCCTCCCGCTCAAACCCAGATGCCTGTCGCATTAAGAAACCAAGCGGTTTCGTTCAGCTCTTACGGCACACGATAGCAGACATTCGAGGGAGAACGTGGGACCGCGAAGCATTTTAAAACTCTTAAATAAAACGTGGGCTACAAGAGGCTCTCATTCAGAAGTAACATTTTCCCTTCCACAGAGAGTTCCCCCATGCTCCGGTGAAGTGAATTAAAATTGACACTGAGAAAAATCTAATTGAGCCAGAGACAACACAACGCTTTTCACTATAGAAACTGAAGCCCCGGCGGAATTACTCAGGTTAATATAGTGCATTTTAAATCTACAATGATTTTTATATCCCATGATCTGCAAATAATAAAGGAAGCCTGTTGTTTAAAACTTAGTGTTTTAATTAGGGGGGGGCATAGAAAGGGTGGGAGCTGGTGTGGAGTCTGCTGCACACTCGTTTTCTAACTGGAGCCCTCATCAGTTCCAACTCATATGTGAATAAACTAATGCGGCTCTCACTTGGGCAGTGTTAACAAAACAAAAATCTTTACGTCAACCAGCTCAGGGATTCAAGCACTGAGAATGACGGGAGCGGATTTGATTTAGGTGACGCAACAATGGCACAGGCACAACATTATTCTCTGCCTGCTCAGAGTGACTCGAAAATTTTGGGAAAAGTCCCTCCAGGCCTCTGTATCCCAGTTCTTCCAGCTGGTAAAAATTGGGTGATGATACTTGTCTCCCTTTGCAAAATACTTAGGAGATCTATGGCTGAAGCAGCGGCGCTGCTCCTTACGCTGTTGCGCTCCTCCTTGCAGCTAAAAACTTTCATGCAGTACGTTATATTAATCTACTCCCTATTGTGGTACAGCTCCCTAAAATTGCAATTGAAAGCATGACATCTTGAGCTACTAGGACAGTTTAATTATTGCTTGAAACATAATTTTTCCCAATTCAGTTAGGCAAATAAGAGACATGCTTTATTAGAAAAGATCTTCCACTCCTTTACAGCTCGTCTTACTCTTCTAGAAGAATGCAGGACTCAGATGTAGTAGTTATTTTAAATTAAAACCATGAGGTAGTAGACACTGAATTTTTTTCCTCCACAAATAATAATGAATTTATGCACCACAGAGTTTAATCTGCGGAGCGAAAGTCTGATGTCCCACTTAAAACTGCATACTCGTGGGCAGAGATTAGACAGTAATTAGGTTCAGTGAAAAACCTGAAAAGATCCACTGGAAACATTCAAATTTAATTTATTCACCAGCTTGTCTCAGAGTGTTTTTATAAGCAATTAGAAAGACACAAATTCCTGAAAATGCCTTCTTCCCTGAGATAGATGGACTGGCAGATTTATATGGCATATGCAGCCTTCCACCCATAGCTCACTGGCTTGAGTTAAGCTCAAACCAGGCTTAGAAGCCACTACCAGACTTTATCCTGAGGGAGTTATTTGCTATTCTTTTGACATACGCTGACGGTTCCCGTGCACTACGGAACCGATGTCTAAAAAAAAAAAAAATAACACTACGACTGGCACGGCACATCCTTTCCTGGCATCTGTTATCGCAGAAGTCTGACACTGAGTAGGTTGTGGGTCCCACCAGACCCAAGACTGTCCTCTTGCTACCCTGCTCCGGCAGAAAATACAGCATGACAAGGTCTGGTGTGGGGAAGATGGAAGTAACGAACTAGTAATTAATTTACACTGCAAATTCAACACGTATGTCCATTTTGTAACGTATTTCAAAATGAGAAAAGAACAACGGACATCCTTTCAAGGCTTTCCTGGGGTTTAAATTTCATGTTAAGAACTAGCAAAATTGATGACGTATTTATGCTAAAACATTTTATATGGTCTTTAGCTTCTTATTGTGACCCATCATTGTAATATTTACGTATCTCCTCATCTCAGCAGTGACAAAGAAATCCATGCTGCCTTGGAGTCTCTTCTTCTGTCTTGGAATGAGCAAAACTTCTCGCACTGTGGGTTTTAATTTTAGGCTTTTATTTATTTGTGCGTATGCGTCCACATGCACTTGCGCTTGATTTTAGAGGGATGACAGGAGCAGAAAATGAAAGCAATAAAACGCCGTTCTTACAGTGGAAACAAGAGACTTGGAAGGTGCTGCGCAGCTGAAATACTTGCTCATAAGGCTACTTACTCCCCAATTACACTTCATTTTTGACATTGCTTAGTTGTCAAATTTTTTCTTCTTCTGAGCTCCATGCCAAAGTGCGTGAAGATTTCAGACCGGTTCTCAAGTCCTTTGCAAAACCTCCCCCCATGTTATGAGCAAATGATTGAAGCATTAAAACCGAATAGAATTAGAAACATTCTGTAATAAGAGAAGGGTTGTGGGGTTTTTGTAAGCCATTGTTGTTTAACAAAAACACACATCGTTTTTTTATGTGGCAAGCAGATAAATATTGTATGTTTATTCATTTAATAGAAAATTGGAAGAGGAAAGAATTTCAGTGCCACAACAATGTCATAAAAAGATCGAAACTCATTGATGTGAGCTTTAATATGCAACTGAAGAAACTGGATACCATAAATCTCAAACTGACAGTATCTGGCACTATTACAGAGGTATATATTTTAAATGTAGACACCAATCTTGAAATGACTTAAACATGCATGTGATTTTATGTCTGAGTATTATATCCATTGATTAATTCCTGTGTGCAAGTGCGTGCATGACTTGACTTAGATTTTTCCGTGCACTACAATTTTTGCCTTTGAGTTTAAATATTTGAGAGGCTGAGGTTTGGCATATTATTCAGATTCAACAATGCAATTTGATTAGCTGTTTTTTTTCAATTTTATCAAAAGTTCAGGCTGTTTTAACTGCCTGCCTATGTGTTTTTTCTGATGTAATGATGGCATTACGAAAAACAGATTACCCATTTACATTTTAAGAACATTTGGGATATTTTGTAAAGTTGTTCTAAAATATTCTATAGGTAAATGCTGGATGGTGTGCTGAAGAAATCAACATTATAGCAAAGAATTGCCTGCCTTTTTTAACTATTGTGCAAAATACTCTTTTCCACCGTTGCCATGACAAAACCCCACTATTGTTTAAGCCCCCTAATTCTCAATCATTAGCCTTCAATTGTTTTAAAATATAATTAGGAAAAAAAACCAGACAGACAGACATATCCCCTCTTTTTTTGTTTTCTTGTTTTTCCTGAAGTCTCAGGAAAATTGAACCCCTATTTTCACCTGTATTCCTGGAATTGTTGAACGTACCTGGAAAGCGCTTGGATTTACTCCATGCCTGAATTGAGGTGCAAATATCCCTTTCTAACTTGCCTTTGCTCCAAGTGCTTATCAGACATGAACATTAGAGATCGATTAAGAAAATCACAACTGGAATATGAAGTCCTACTCTTCTAATGGCTGCTCTGCATATGGGTTTTCTATCAATTTAACTAAACCAATTCATGTAGGTAAAGTTTACGCACTTTTTCAGCACAGATGTAATTAGTAATGTGCTTATACAGTCTTAGCTTAATTTTGAAAATTCATATACAGTTGTAAATCATAGTTAAGCTGGTCCAAAACTGCAACCAATGAGCCCCAAAGTGATCTACTTTAATCCCTTATTTTTATTAATCTCTTACAGAAACACCTAGAGTCCTCACTTCTGGACCAAGCTCCCACTGTGATAAATACTGTAAAAACACAGAGTGAAAAGATGCTTAAAAACCCCACTTACTTCTGCTACAGCTCCAGTCATTCACATGCTGTATATAGGAACTTCAGAAATAAGGCAAAGGAATGATTCATGCGCTATCTCCCTCTTTAAATGCCTCAACCAAACACCACTCTCTACCCAATCCCCCCGACATCCTCTACTCTTTCTGTTTAGCAATCCCAAAAAAAACCCCTCACTTCCCAAAGATCTTCCACTACTTCTGCACAGTCCGACTGGGTTGGGTTTGCTGTGATACTTTTGGGTATCAAAGGGGTTGACTTTCTCACCACGGTCAATGACGGGAATATACAGTGAGACTGATTTATGTGGGCAACAGGTTTGCAGCCAAGTACGCAACGGGACGTTACCCTCATCTGCTCCCTCTCTTCAAAGCAGTGCAAAAATATCAGGGGTCATCAGAAATCTCAGACCCTCTTCACGCTGGACGCAGATAAGCCACTGTCAGCTGCGGCCACCACGGCTCTGGCACCTCGTCCTGCTTATGGGGTGAAACTGTACGGGGACGCGGGGAGCAGTCATGTTACGCACCGCTCCAAGCGCATTATTTCAAACCACTAAGTGGAAGCAAGCAAGAGAAAAGTTTCTTGAGCAACTTTTCTTACTGCTACTTCAGGAAGACCATCCTCTGCTCTGCAAGTGGAGGAAGAAAGTTTGACTTAAGAAGATGGTTTTTTTCTGTCGGCCTGCTGTTTCTCAATCTTAAGTCTATGCTGTGCAGTCCCTGGGTTTAATATTAATTGAAAGAGCTTACCTATTCCTGCCTTCAGCATGCACTTCAGCATACGGCAGAAACTTCAGTCGTATCCCCTTATAACTTTTTCTTTCTAAACCAAGGTGCACTGCTGTATTCTTCCTCAGCTCTTCCCCTTTTAGTTTTCTTGGAGTCAATGCTTGAAGCCCTTTACAAGTTAACCTTCTTAGACCTTTCACCATGGCTTAACCCTTCCTGACTTCATACAAAATCATGCTGCTCTTCTCCGGACCTCTGCCCTTTTCTATAGAATAGTACTAAATATTGGTAACTGTAGTTTAAACATGATAAAAAAAAATCCTTCTTTAAGTGGTACAGTATTTCCTTGAAAGATATATTCAATGCTTCCATTTATACAGCTTCGCATTTTCTGTGCCTTTTTGACCACATGGATACAAAACATCGTGTCAGTCCTTTTATGATGTGTGCACTGTTCAAATCCTCTCCTGCTCTTGAACCTTTGAAAAATACACTCATTCAACATACATGTTCACTCAAAACTCAGATTTACTCTTCTTGCTCACGGTTCGTTTTACCCAACTGCATCTCTTTGTATTGGATTGTTTTCTCCCGGTTATCAGGAGGCTTCGCTCCCATCCAGTCCCTCCTGCATGATCCAAAAAGTTGGATAACAAGTTGGTGGTTCATTCTGTCAAAGCCATTTACATAGAGAGTGAAAAAGTATCGATCTCCAATAACAGTCCCTGTTGCTCTTCAATCATCATCCCCTCTCTTCCCCTGGCCCGTAACCTTTCCCCATTCTAATCTGCCCTCGATCATCTAACCAGCTCCTCTCTCCATTTGAAAATGGGTCCTTCTCTGCTTCACCAGCGACCGTATGTATTAGTCTCCCGTGTGTGACTCTCTGTGAAATGCCCCTGGGAAATCCAGCTTGATTATATACACGATTTCACACCTGTCCACTTTCAGAGAAACCTCTTGAAAAACTCCGGTAGATTTGTCGAATAAGAATTACCTTTTATAAAAATCAGCTCACATCTATAATATATTTTATAATGCTACTTATAACCCATATAAAATTACAGAATTAAGGTTCTTTAAGGTTCAAATTTAAACACCCTGAAGTCAGAAACTGAAAGTTGAAAACTCAACTTTATCATTCGCTCTCCCTTCTATCTAATGACAACGTCTGGCTTTTGCCAGTCTTTGTCATGTGAAACTTCATATAGTGCAGAAAGAACCTGCTAAAAAAAATATATATGCAAGGCACTTTTTCATTCAGCGTATGAAAGATTTCAAGCCTGCGATTGTAAAAAAGGTCTCTCAGCTGTGATCGCTAAAATTTAGTCTAAAACACACAAGCATAGTGGCTGGGGTCCCAAGCCCTGCAGTTTTGACAGCATATGTGCTCATGACGCAACTCATCGGATCGCAAAAGCCAAACAATGTTCATGTGGACCTACGAGAGCATTCCAAACACAAAATCAGTCAAAATGCGTAGAGAAAGCCTGACTCCTGGAGCACTGGCTGAAGGGAGCTTTTAAAGAGCACCTAAAATAGTTTTGCAAAACACAATGCACTGAAATTGCTTCAAGGGGAAGGAGCGTGCAATCGGCTGAGCGGCGGTGCAAGGGCAGGCAAGGAACAGTTGGGTAACGTCTTTGCTGCTGCTAAGGACAGTCGGGACGGGTTTGTGTGACAAGCAGAACATCACAGCTCTGCTCCCATGCGGCACTGCCCGACTTCCCTTTTCTCCTCCCGCCGCGCAGAAAACGGGGCACTGTGAGCAGGGACCGGGAGCGGAGGAACTGTTCCTCCTGCCTGCACAAGAGCATTTCTGAAGGACTAAACTGTAGCCGACGTGGTACCCAAACAAGCCGCATCGTAACTTCTGCCTCCTATATGCCTTGCCCATCCGGTCTCTCCTGTGTGCAGCAGATGAATGCCTCATTATCAGAGTCCTCTGCTTGCTTCCCGGTAGACTTAAATTACCACGTTAAATAGGATAATAATAAACACTGGCCTTTAACTACAGCACATCCTTGTTCACTCAGCAGCCTCCCTCTAATCTGATAAAGGGTCTGTAAAAAGCTACAAGGAAACACGGAGTTAGCTGTTACACGGGTGCTTCTCCCCTGCTCTCTGCAACGCGGTTCCTACGGCAGCACAAGCGGGCTCGGGCTCGCAAAGCTGGCTTAGGGCACCTTGATCCCGCAAGAATTAACAGGTATCGAAACAGGGGCGAGGTACCGACAGGACATTGTGGATCTGGCGGGAGACTCTTCTGCTGCATTTCGAAAGGCAAAAAGGAGCCCTGTGCCATCTGCTTGCTTCAGCGCTCGGACTCCGAAACAAAAGCAGCCAAGGCAATCTTTCCGGTTCAGGAGAACAGTGGGGAAGAGGAGAGAGCTCGGTGGCAGCGTATACTGCCGTCGCATAGAGCTCGCTGCATCTGAGGTATTACAGAAGCTCTCTTTAACAACTATTCTGAAAAAAAAAGTCATCTATCCACCCAGAATAAATTATATACAGGAAGCAAGCTGGACTGGGAACAGAGAAGGCTGATCTGCCTAGACTTTGAATCCCCTTAGCCTCCAGAAGCCGAAAGTGCCATTTACTTCAGCGTTACAGGATTTCCTGCCTTTTCTTTTTTTTTTTTTTTTTTTTTTAATTTAGTTTACCTAATCCCCCGGATTTCTCTTGTTGCAGAAAGAGGAAAAAGCCTTACAAAACAACGGGGGATAAACACAAAGTCAAATTACTTTGCTGAGCTCTTTCACACATCCAAAGAGAAGTGGAGAACTGCAAACTCTGGAAAAGCACGAAGAGTTTCCTACTGACGGAGGATATTCCAATCATCCCCCACCGAAACGCAGCCATTCCTGCGGTTCCCAATTAATAAACCGAGCATCAACATTCACATCAGCAGCAATATATCCGTGGAAGCAAGATGGTTTTCCTCTAGTTTTCCAAAGCAAGTAAAATTTGGCTTTCTACCTGTCTTCTTCCTCTTCCTCCAGCTTTGCAGAGCTGGCAAGCAATATAAAAAAGGAGGAAAGAAATGAACTAGGCCGTCTGTCGTTGGAGGGTATGAAAGACAGTCTTAATAACAGCAGGAGAGAGAGAAGCAGCCTATGGTTATTTTTGACAGAATCGGGAGAGACTCAGATTGCAGCTTCATAAACAGTTCATCAGAGAAAAATTCTGTCCAAATTGGAGAAGCCCCTTTGGCCAAGCTAACAGAAATACACAGCCCTTGTCTGGTAAGAGAGAAATCTTTTGAAAATTAAAATGCCTTTCTTCAAAGAACAAACCTAAACCGCCACCACAACCCCCCGCATGGTGTAGTAACACAAACTTGCATTTTTGTCGTTGCAATTCATGGCTTGCAGAACATTCTGAGAATATTTCTGGGTGATACCAGCCTGTGAATGTTCTGCATGATGCACAGCCACGACCATGCAAGGAAATGAAAAATGGACTTTTTCCAGCGTCACCCAACCACAAGGTCCCTTTGATGCACTGTTACGCAAAACTGGAGGTGATGCAGAGAGGCAGCGGGCAGGAAAATGGCTGGCATTACCCCAATCCACCCAGCTCAAATAAAATACAAATGGCTGTTTCATGTGGGTGTTTGCACAGAAGGAGAGCATGGATTTGATCCCATCTCTGAACAAAAAATCAAAAATCAGCTTCGTTATTAAATGCCAATCAGATAGCACAGGCGAAGTATTTCTCATGCATCGTGATGACAACCAGACTATCAGACCTTATTCAGGGCAATTTTTTTTTGATTGTTTGTTTCTAACATTCTCAACAATCTCTCACTATATCGGGTCTGGCTGAGATGGAGTTAATTTTCCCTGTAGCAGCCCTCATGGTGCTGTGTACTGGTAGCTAGCAAGGTGTTGATAACCAAACAGCAGTTTTGGTTACTACTGAGCAGGGCTGGCACAGCACCAAGGCTGTCCCTCCAACATTCCCCCTCACCAACAGGCTGGGGGTGGGCAAGATCTTGGCAGGGGACACAGCCAGGACAGCTGACCCAACTGGCCGAAGGGATGTTCCATACCATATGATGTCTGCTCAGCCATAAAAGCTGAGAGAAAGGAGGAGGAAGGGGGGACATTTGTTACTGTCTTCTGGAGCAACCGCTACACATACTGAAGCCCTGCTTCTCGGGAAGTGGCCAGACATCGCCTGGTGAAGGGAAGTAGAGAATAAACCTTTCATTTTCCTTTGCTTCTGTGTGTGACCTTTGCATTTGCTCTATTAAACTGCCTTTATCGTGACCCATGAGGGTTTTTTCCATCTTATTTTCTCCCCTCCCCATCCTGCTGAGGAGGGGAGTGATAGAGCAGCTTGATGGGCGCCTAGTGTCCAGCCAAGGTCAACCCACCACACTCACACAGAATCCTTCGTGCTACTGTATTAAGAAAATAAAGATCATTCCTAGACAAGAGCTATCCACAAGAAACTCAAGAGGTTTCTGTATCTAGCAACTTTGCTGGCAGACTCAGCCAGGATGAAGGATAGAGCCAGCATGGAGATACACTCCTCCAAAGCTTCCAAGGGAAAATCTGACCACCAGAGAAGCTTCCTGCTGTGTCAGGGAAATAGAAGTCTGAAGGTTATTCTGTCTTTCTTGAGGATTAATTTCATTTACTCATTAAAACATATAATGCCTGAAGTGACACAAAAGCATCATCTCTGCATGGCTGAAAAGAGTCCAAAGCAAAAAACAAACAAACAAAAAACCCCAAACAAACAAAAAACCAACCACCTTTTAAAAAGAATATTGAATATAGAGACTACAAGCCTTCATAATTAGTCTTCAATGATTTGCATGACCTGTGCTTAATCCTTATGCCTTCCAGCTGCCTGACAGCCAGGTACAGTATAATGGAAAACACTACAGGAACAGGAATCAATGGCTTGCTTCTGTCTAACCACGATATCATTCTCACTTCATTTACTGCTTAGTGGGAAGGCATTTCTGTGGCCTGGGAATCAGCTCCTTCTAAATGGACGAGTCTCAAAGTTCAGCATTTTAGTGGTTTAAACTAAGTAGGAGTTTGCTCATCCATAGCAGCCTGGATTGCAGAAAATCCAGTTGCTTGACCTCTTAATGCTGTCTTCTATCCAGCTTTACAAGAAAAAGACACTTGGTGAGGGCTCCGTGCTAACATAGCAGGGGGCTCCACGCTACGAAACATCAGTCCTGGGGAATGGAGAGAGCTGGAAGCAGAGCTACACTGAAACGCTCCAACCAAAAATAGAGCAATCTAGTACGAGGACTTGATTAGCAGCAGGGTATGGTGAGATGAACCCCCTCCCTGACACCAATGCACCGAGTCTTTTAACCAGAAGTGATGTATGAAGCAACCCAAAATGAACTAATGTCTCTCAGAGCACAAGTCTGCTTACATCGGAGCAGCAAAGAAGAAGCCACTAAGAGAATCCTCTGCCCCGTACCAGAGCAAGGAGGAGAAGTTGTGGTGCGTGCCTCGTGTGACAGCAATCACCGCTCACTGGACGGGAAATCTCAAGCGAGTGCTGTTTGCACTGCTAGCTGCTAGCCCACGAGATCATATTATGATACTCTCCATAGCTCGTGTGCTTTAAAGGTTTTTAGAAGCACGGCAGGAGTGCAGTGAGAATGAATAAATATCTAGTAACCTTACAGGCAGGCACACAGGCATATCTACTTATGCCTCTGAGCTGCACTAATTATTTGTAATCTTAGCAACACTTTCATATACCAAACCTGAAGAACTCGAAGTGTAAATGAAAGTATACAGCTATTTAGGAAGAAAAACGCAGTCTGTAAAACAAAATATTCACTTTCAGTCTACATGTAAGCATGTGTTATACTTACAGAGCTAAACCACACAGAATTCTCATGTGCCTAAATGTGCACAGATATACAGTTAAAGAAAGCAATATATAAGGACAAATACTTTACATGTGCATGGAAAAAAAACGCAGGAAGGAAAAAAACCCCTTTCTTTCTGAAAAATACCAGTGCCAAAAATCAATCCTTTAACGTGACTACAGAAAAAAAATCAGATTTTGGAAAAAAGGGCAGGGCAACTCTATTTTTTAATTTTTACTGCCTCTAGAGCAATGACGTAGCAAAATCCCACTGCTACCCTTTCTCCCCTTCTGTATCCTGAAAATTATTCCCACCTGGGGTGCAAAGAGAGGAAACGAAAGGAAGTAGAAAATTATATTTTTCATGATCTAATCCCGGGAAAGTGACCGCTCAGGTTTCCATGTCTCTTGGCAATTTAAACAGGACGGCAATCTTTTGTTATTTTTTGCACAGTTGGAATGCACACTTCCAGATAACAGACATTTAAAGTGTAATTTAAGAAGAGGAGGAAGACAGTAATCAATAGGTATTCGGGAGTCCTCTCCTCTTAGGACTGCTGCATAGCTCAACACACTATGCTTCAAAACAGACAGCCCAGATGCAAACCTCTTTGGAAATCCTGAAGGCAAGCAAGATCATCGGAAAAAAACCAAACTGAAAGCAAAGAGAGCACAACTACTGTACCTTTACTTTGGGGAGGGTTCTGACTTCTGTCTCGGAGAACATTAATCTGGTAGACAGCTCCATAAGGCTCAAAAAGTTCTTTTAACTCTTTTTCCGACCATGAACGGGGAATCTGTCCAACAAACATCTTAATGGCATCTGGGTCTGGTTGGTCTGAATGATCCAAAGCTCCATTCATCTTGTTAGCTGTGCCGTTACTAGAAAGTGGAAAAGGAGATTGAAAAGAGAAGGCAAGTTAGGAGACTACGCAGTTTTCATGTGCACTAGATGCAGAAGATGATGTCAATTGGCACAAAGCAGGAAAAAAAAAATCAGTATTTAATTAATAGCATAAGTATTATGAACAAAACCCAATGTGATTACATTTTTCATTGAGTCTGGTTTTCTCTGCAGGCTGCTGCTTAATGTCATTATATAAGAAGAGTGTGGCACAACGCAAACCGGGACTTTTGCATTTTAAAGCGGAGGATAGTTGCAAATAAGTGCAGATTTCTCTCCATGGCTGTTGTAAACAGAACTGCAGTGAATTTTCACTACACTGGCTACTGGCAGAAATAAGGCAGTGCGTATGTGTGTGTGCGTGTTTTGTAATAAAGTCACATGAAAGGAATATGAAACACTTGGCAATCTGTCAGATGACTAATGCAAGATGCCAGCGATGAATTTGCAGATTGTGTGAAGCATCCATGTGTGCATCAAATTAGTACGATATTGCCTAGAATGGAAAACACTCCAGCTATGCGGCTGGTTGCTGCCGATTAGTTGCCTACGCTCTTTAGAAAGGAAAAGCAGTCTGGAGAGCTCCGGTTTAAAGCACATTGTTTATTGCACCCTGGCATTGAAAAAAAAAGCAGGATTCAAAAAGGGAAGGCAGTGGTAAAATTGCCTACTTTGTTGCGAAAATTAAAATGCTGCTTCAAAAAAGTTTTTCTCCCTGTGAAAGGACATTAAATTTTTGAAATTTTTCACACCCTATAAATTGTTACCCTATCTGATCTCCAGATGTACATCAAAACAACCACACACTTTGCAGGGGAAAAGAACTTAGTAACAAAAAATAACCTGCTCTGTGAGACAAATGACATATTATGGTTTAGGAAGAGTTGTACTCTTATCAGGAAAACATACAATTTTAAATACTGAACACAAGTAAAAATACAAAAAAATCCTTCATGCCATTATTGATAATTAAAGACAATACTTTCAACTAATTACTTGGCTGGAGATTCCATAAGTGATGATAATTTTTGGATGCTTGAGTTTCAAGACAGAACACTAATGAGATGTGGTTTTCAGAGCATTCCCCCCATCTTTCCACAGGGGAAAGGGGGGAAATGGCCTGTGTTTGGCGATGTCAAAAAGTTGATCACCGCAGAATTCAGGCATTTCGGAGCCACCTGCCACTTTCAAAAAACTTGGCTTTAATTACAATTTCTCCGTTTGATGATTGTTCAGGAGAGAATGCCCACAGGAGGACTTGGAAGAGCTCAAAATCTGCACAACCAGACGGAAATCATATTTTACATGCGGAAAAAAAATAATCTAAGAATGGCAAGAAAAAACCAACCCTGTGTAATTCCCCTGGCTCACAGCAATAACCTGTGCAAAGACAAATGATTTAGTTTCATGTGTTTCATCTCCTTGAAAGCATAATTCACCTGAACGCATTAATATGCCCATATTAACTTTAGCACTTTCCCTGCTTACGGCAGGAAGGAGAAAGTTATATTAAAGACACGTTTTAAACCAACAACAAGAAGTTTGATCATCACTTGTGAAATGTCTTCAACACGGATCTGCAGACAACAGGATTTATCACACTCATTTATTAGACAAAATTCCTATTGATTCTGGTAAGAGTCTTGCCTGAGTAAGAGACTGAAAGATTTGGTCCACCAAATCTTTTTATATCACCTTTCACGCACAAATACCCTCTTTTCTCTTGCAAATGCTCTTTATTTTGAAGATGTTCTACAGGTCACAAGAACACCTGGAGAAATCACAATTTCTCCAGGCCTTAGAAACTGCATTTTCCATACAGACATAACACTTCAGGCAAACCAAATGAACCAACCCAAGAACCACCCCCCCAAAATCTCCAAGAAACAGAAAAACCCTGGCTGACTTGAACGATACTCCATGGGGAGAACTTTTGAGACTTTTCATGGAGCAATAGGCGCCTACATGACACTTGTGCCTCTAGAAAATCACTCCGTCATTTCTTTCCAATTCCTATTCCTTTATGTAAAATCCAGTCTGTTACTGAACCTCCCTAGCTGGGAGGCTGAAAAATCCCTGACCCATAGTTTAAAATAACTAAGGAAAACGTTTACACGTTATTTCGGGCCTGCAAAGACAAGAAAAGGTAGAACCTTAGTTGTGCAGCCCCCAACTTTGCCCTGGACTCGGTGAACTAGTTTCTTTCAGAAATCATTTTCATTTTTTGCTTCATTTATTCTCTAGGTTGTTTACCTTAAAAAATGAATTGAGTTCATTTTTAAATTACACCCTTCATCTATTCTCTCTGTTAGATCTTTTCTTTAAGAAATACACACAAAATTGCTACTTTAGCCCCAAATTACAGCAAAGGTCCTATTTAATAAAGAATAACAAGTTTAGTCCCTTGCTTTTTCCTTTACTCAAACCACCTTTACCACCAAGAACACCACAATTTCCATTGCTAACAAGCCAATTTTTAGGAAACCACAAAACCGAACATTTTTACCTGTTTTCTCAGGTTAATGACTCCATTAGCATCAAGTTCCTGCTTTGAGCTAAAGGTTTAGGCACAGGCCAAGATCTCTTCTAATTCCACAAAATGCTTAAGCCCTTTCCTTACTTTGGTAAAACTGAAGTCGAATTACGTTGATCATATTCCTTAAATGCTTTATGGGATAACGATGGTTAAAGGCTCTGACTCCAGGCAAAAGCTGTGATGCAAAGCTCCAGGGGGACAGGTTTTGTCACTCGCTGCCTGAATTAACTTGGGTAAGTCATTAAAACTTGTCCAGACTAAATTCCACCATCAACTGACAGCTCCGGCAACGCACTAACTCCTACAGATTTAGGGAAAAAACAAGCACGACTAAAGACTTTTCTTTATAATCCTTTTCTACCCCAAGGTGGGGGTTTCACTGAGCTGCCAACATTTTGAGGGGTCGAAAGGCAAGTTCAGTCCACAGAGAGGGGACTCACTTCTACAAGCAGAGCTGGGCTCCTTTCTGAATTGCATTTCCTTTCACTTCAGCGCAAACTAAGGCTCTCGAGCACCTCGGTGGAGAGATCTAACTCTCACTGCCGGGGTTTTGAGGAGCACATGAGCACTGTTGCACCAATGGCTCTTACCGTAGCATCCTCACCCAGCTTTGGCAGTAGCTGTAGGACTACAGCCAATGCAGACAAACCGAACAAGAGAATAAAGCAACAGAAAGATAACAATGGAAAAACCCTCCAGTTTTACAGATTCTATGGATCTGATCTCTGCAGTGTACTTGAAGGTTCCACTGAGGAACACAACTATACAGCACACCTGCCTAACCGTTCAGTTGTCACAGAGCTTGTTGGGTCAATACAAAATCCAGCCAAATATTCTTGATCCCTCACAAATAATCTCTACTAAAGATGAATTCCCTTATCCTCGTCCAACCTTCATCTTCCCCCAACGGACATCACTGCTCTGCACTAAGACCTCTTAGTCGCAGGGTTTTTTGTTACTTCTCTTTGCCTACACAATGGCTCTCTGAGGAAGCGGCTCCTTCCTGCCCCCATCTTCTCCTCCTCCTGTACCCAAGAAATAACAAGGCAAACGAGAAACCAGGCGTGAAACTTTCCAAGAGGAGGCAAAGCAATCCTTGCAAAAGCTTAGGACTATTTCTTGAAAGCATGAGCATACAGAGAGAGTTGTGTCTAGGGGACACTAATGAGAACGGGATCCCTTGACAATTACTGTCAGTACCCAAATGATGACATACATTTTAAAAAAAAAAAAAAAGAAAAAAAAATTAGATTATGTGGCTTGCTGTCTCTACACTGCAGCAATCCTTCCCTCCATGGCCAATTTAGCCCATTGGACTCAGGGATGACCCAGCACATCATCTTCACTGACAAGGTGTCATCTATATCGTAGAGAGCAGCCTGAGGGCAGAGATTAAGCCACCGAGTCGCTGGCTGCTTGTGGTTGCTGCCAGAGCATCCTCTCTCTCAATTTGTGCCAATTTTCCTTCTAATAACCTAACTACCATTCCATCATTTCAGCAAGTTGACAGGGCCACTCTTTGAGGAGCTAGAGATTGTTTTAATATCACTGCTGCTTAAGCAGGAGCACCGGAAAAAGCGAGTAGACGCCTTCTCTGTCTCTCTCATTCATAGCTATAATTACAGCAAGACTGCTAAAAGCGAAGTGACCACTAAGGAGAGAGAGGCAGACTTCAGAAACAAAGTCTGGATCAAAAGGGACTCTCTTAAATTCATCATTATTAAGAGCTTTGGCGTTAATCCATGTTCATTTCCATTAATGAACTAGGTGTCACGCCAGGTGCTGAAAAACAGCTGTTAACGGGGACCAAATAGGTTTACATGAGACCCGTTTTTTAACTCTGTTTTTAACCCTGCCCAGAACCCTTCTCACTGGTCCACTTTGGTTAATTCATGTCTCAACCCTCACCTCATTTTAGCGGTTTTACCATTTTCCTGGAGATTTGCCTTTTTCACGTTCTATGGTGTAAGACATCTGTAAGAGAACGCTGAACTCCCTCTAAGAGCCAACGTAACAACAGGAACACGATAACGAACGGGATCCAAGTGTAAAGACTACTAAATTCACCCCAGGGCAGAGGCATTTATAGGCATCAGGGTTTTACAGTAATAAATATTTACATCCTTGCTGCGGAATCACTGCCAGGATATCACATAAGCTGACAAAAGGGACACCACCCGTTTGAAGGACTCCAACTGCTGTCAAGAGAGACAAACAAGCATCACCTTACCGTACTCGAAAGATCGTAATTGCTGGTTTACGAGCAAATTTTATCTGGAAGGACCCAAAAGGGCTTTATAAACTCATTGTTTAGAGAGGAATGACTTCATCGTAAGGTGACAGACGGCAGCTGTTTAATGACATGGAGCATTATCGCACAACAATTTCAGCCAGGAAGGGTAGAACAATACCATCCCCAATTGAAAACTGCAGGGGGTTGCGATTTATAGACATGGAACATAATTACCTAAATTGGATTTTGGCCAGCAAAGTAAGGGCCAGAACCTCTGACAAACAAAAAAAAAAAAGAAGCCATTCCATATTTTTAAGCCGTAAATGACCAGATCTCTGTGTATTGGGGAAAAAAAAAGTTGTCTCCAAAAGCTTTCTGCCCCATCAGCATTTTCACAGGCAGTAGCTCAAAAGCAGCTCAAAGGAAAGAAGATGTTTCAAAAATCATTAACTGCTCCTGCTGTAGTGTCTTATACAGTTTTTGGCAGAACTATTAAACGCTAATAATGGTAATAATTATTATTAAGTAACACATATCCATAACAGCAGTTGCTAAATGAACCTGACATCATGCCCAATGAACAAAGCAGCATATGGCAGGACACTTGGTCCTACACATGCAATAACGTCTACAAAATAATTTTCTCCAGGCTTTCCTGCACCCATCGTCAGGGCTGACAACTTAGTAGCCCTAAGACTTGCAAAGCTGCCATTCTGTTACACTTGAAAGCCAACCACAATTGCAGTCGGGATACCAAAACTCCGAGCTTGCAAAACATTTCCCCTTACTCCATCTTCCAGGTCCATAAAGCCTTTAACAAAGGGCTGAGCAATTCTTCAGCCAGCCAGCAGAGAGCAACTGCACTTGCACTCACCCACGCACATTAACTACACGAACAATTCCGACGGCTTTTAATCCCTGACATCCACTGCTCGGGTTTTATTCTTCTCAGTAGCTAATAATACTCAAGTGCTCGTGTAAGCACTGAATGGTAAATGCAAAGATGTTTTTCTTATGTTGCCTACACCTTGGCAGAAATTATCTGTAAAAGCATAATGTTGCCTAAGACAATGGAGTCCTTTTTACTGCCCTGATAATTTAAAATTCACAGTAATTTTTCTGGTGGAGTCAGTGATTAGCTGTTGCTCAGCTTTACTAACTCTCTCCATATGTTACATCACACAAATCGTGGTAAACCATTGTTACTATAGGCGATGCTCATTTTTTGAGTAATTCCAAATTTAGTACATGTGATCACTTTAATGCCCTAAATTTTATGTAAGGTAAGGAGGTAGCACCCTGTCACAGAGCAAAACGGATTTTCAAATCTGGGGAAAAAACTTTTCCTGCCTTGAGAAATGTTTAGATGCGCAATAAATAATAAATTTGGGCTGGGAGAAAGAACAGCAGAGGGAAGTCATCTTTCAAACAGGTAAGTCAGAATGCAGGATACTAAGAGCAATTATGAATTGGGAAAAATATTGAGCAATATACACACTAGAGAAACATCAGAAGAGACCTGAGCACACCTGAGATAAAACATAATTCTTTAGAGGTATAGATGCAGATTCCTCATTAGTATCACAGGAAGAAATCAAGTCTTCAAAAGGAAATCAGAGTAAGAGCTACGTTAAAATGCAATTACTTTTTCAGCTCGTTTGGCACATTAGAGCACATACACGCCTTTGTGCTAAGGCTTCTTGACTTCCTAAAATCAGCCCTCCGGGTTGTGCTCCCCGAAGCAAACGACGCAGAGGGTTTATCCCTACCTGGCTGCGACCTTCCCCGTGCTCACTGCTAAACATTCACCACTGGGGGCTGGGGGCTGTTTGGGTGCTCAGCCTCGGTGCTGCCACACCACCCCCAGTACAAACCAGTTTGATTTAAGGCTGAGGTTTCAACCAAAACCTTGGATACTCCTTGTATACGTGTTTAAATGTACCAAGTGGTGTTACTTTAATCTCCTGCTTTTGGTAACGCTCCCTAGAGCTGTAGAGTCAAGCAACAGTAAGTTTGCAAAAGCTTTGTACATCTGCTACATCACATCTTCAAAAAAACCTTACATTCAAACACATCTTTAAAAAAAATGTATTGAAAGTGGCTTCAGACTGTGTCAACTCCTACCGCTAGTGTACGGACCTATTTTTTATCAAGCAAATTATTTTTCAGAACATGCTAGAGTAGCGCATAATGATGTGTATATGCTGTATACAGACAGAAGTTGAGAACTCACAGAAGTTAAAATGTAGTTAAAGTTAAAAGAAGAAGTTAAAATGTAAATTTTATATTTAGTTTATACACGCACCCATATATATGTAAACAAGAGACTGAATGAGTGCAGAAGTGAAGGCAAACAGGGAGAGGAAGAGGTTTGTTTTTTTCCAAGTCCTCTATTTTGGAAAGCGATTAAAATATTATTGCTACTTCGTCCAATAGTGGAAGCAAACAATTAAACACACCATCTGTACAGGTCTGAACCGGGTAGCATCTTTTTGTTTATGTTGATAAAACTTATAATGGTCGATTTTTGGTATCTTTAAGGATTTGCTTACACTGGCCCACAGATTTTACTAAATTGAAACTAGTGGAAGCTCAAGAGCCAGTGACAGACAGCTGTCCTTTAATGGCTGAAGAAAGCCAAACCCACCCCAACCGAACCCTTACTTTCTTGAGTTCATTTCCCTTCTTGTTCAAGTATCTCTCCCAAGTAACAAGCGATAGGACAAGAGGAAACGGCCTCAAGTTGCACCAGGGGAGGCTTAGATTGGATATCAGGACAAATTTCTTCACCAAAAGGGTTGTCAGTCACTGGAACAGGCTGCCCAGGGAAGTGGTGGAGTCACCATCCCTGGAGGTATTTAAAAGCCCTGTAGATGTGGTGCTTGGGGACACGGTTTAGTGGTTGGCCTTGGCAGTGCTAGGTTAATGCAATGTTGGACTTGATGATCTTAAATGTCTTTTCCAACCTAAATGACTCTATGATTCTAAGTATGGATGAGAATCACAAATTTGTAAGAACACATGATAAGAATGACTAAAATATGTGCTTGGAAATCTATACTGAGAGGCTGTGTAATAACGCCTGGCCTTATTCTTCCAGGCTCTCCTGTAGGCTTTAGGAACTAATTAGTTCAAGGCTAGATGAGGTCCTCCAAGCAATAATGTTCTGCAGCATAAAGCTCAGCTTAGGCAACCACCCAAGAAGCAATTTTTGCTGTATTCCCAGGCAGAATTTGTTCTGTACATTAAACCCTCAAAAAAGCTTGGGTCTGTCTCCATCAGTTGTAAGGTAGTTGCATTTCTAACTCTATACAGCAGGAGAAAGGTTCCACAAGAGTTAAGACATGCCTGATAAAAACCTAAGTCATGATTTTTAAATATCTGTTTTCTGTTGGCCAAATCCCAGATGGGCGTCTGGTTTTGACCTGAAGAACTTAGCATTAACAAAGGCTTCTAATTCCTAATTTTTCTGTTTCTAAACTGATCTTTGTTATGGCAGGAAGAGAATTATAACGTTCGCGAGCAACGCCTGCAACTTACCGTTCCACTCCTGTTGTGCTCCTCACCAGCCTCTCCCATTGCCATCTCTTTGGGGCAGAGGCTGTCCTTTTGCATAAATATCTGTGCTACGTCTAAAAGGGTCTCAAATTGCAAAGGGGCCCTCTCCGCATTACCATAAGCCAGACAGTAACATGGGAGAGCGCTCACGCGCTTGCACAATTATATTACAGTTTTAGAGCACCGACTGACATAATTTTTCACGTGAAGCTGAGTCAGTATTAATGGTGTGGATTATTAATGTCTTGCTTTGCTGATTGCATACTTCTTTCTTTGTGTGGCAGGAAACATTTATCGGTATTACTTAAAAAAAAAAAAAAAAAGGATTTGATTACACTCAAATGCTTATATATTTGTAACATGTCAACAACCGAATTAGAATAGTACCAGGCGTCTAAAATTCAGGACACAGAGGACGACCTGTTTTCTTGTCAACACCCTCAATCTCTCTCTCCACATTCCAAACAGTTACTGCTCCAAATTTACAAAGTTGTTACTCAATTCCATTCTTCCTTTGCCCCCAAAAAAGGTCAAAGGCAGTAATGAAGGCTTCAATTTTTTTTTTTATTTTTATTTTTTCAATTAATGATGTGACTATTTCAGTAAGTTTCATGTCCAGGCTGACAGTTATCAACAAGTTCTTCTGAGGTTTGCAAGGACTTGTCTAGTTTATGGCAAACTGTGTCCTGGAGTTGGGGCTGGGGGGATGGAGGACACAGGAAAGGTGTCCTGCAAACATTTGATTTGAAACACAGCAGTGATTTCTGTACGCTAAAGTCAAAAGATTATTCCAAGAAGTAATTTACAATCTGAAGTATTTCAAGACTGGCACCCACATGTGGACGTACACGCTCGGACCTGCTCCCAGCTGAGCTCCACAAAGGGGAGGTAGTTATTTTCCTAGGGTCCAAACGCGTATGTCCACAGAGAGGGGACCCAACGGCTCGTGCCTGACATGGCTGCTTTACCTAAACAGCTTCCTTGGAAAGGGTATGGCAGATCACAGCGCTGCTCGTGTTAAGGGCACAGCCAATTTCGGTTAGCTGCGCTTATTTGTGTGAGATCTCAAATAGACAATTAAAGCAAGCTGTGACATTCAATTTTCTAACTTAAAACAAAATATCCTAGCAAGCTCACCCACGCTTCCCCCTTTTACAAATCTGAATATAAGAAAAGATTATTGTCCAAAGTGTGATGCAACTGTAATTTTAACAAGTTGAGCATCGTTACAGCAAAATCCCCCTCAGTTGATTTTTTTTTTTTTAAACCATTTCTTCATTTTTTTGACACCACATCTGGCATATAGAATACAGATGATCATTTGTTTATATATCTGTCTAAATGCCTTTTCCAAACACAGCCAGATGGAGCCTTTCAAAATCAAATTAATTTCAGATTAATTCACTCTGGACCCACTCCAGTTTCATGACTCTATGCTTTGAGGCACCATCTAAATTGATTTAGAGTCACGAACTTAGAGAGCTCAAGTCCTTAGGTATAGAAAAAAAAAAGATCCTTCTTGCATACTGAAAGAGTCAGCAAATCAAAAGAGTTCGCAATCGTAAGTTTTGGCTGCTTCAAAAAAAACCCCAAACCCAAACCAGCCTAAGAATGTATCAGTCTATATAGTGCCAAAATCATTGGTAAAAACCTTCATATTTCATCCCAGAAAAATCACTCTAGAATTTACATCTTCAATGCCTCCCTTGCCGAGTCTAATAAAATTTATTGCTCTAATTAAAAAGCAAAATAAAAAAAAAGTGTTGTTCTAAACCTTACAATAAGCAGCAGTCATAGAAAGATAGGACACAGGTAATAAAAATCTCCACCGCAATGGATTTGTCTAAGGAACTATAAACAAATGTAGCCTGCAAACACTGTGGGCTTGCATACTGTCAATCCTCTATGGATGCCTTTATTATCTCACTTGTTTCAATTGCAATTTGGGTTTCCATGGAGATGTAACAGTCAACTCTGGAAAATTATAAGATAAATGTCAGCCAGTGATAACGGTGTTAATGAAGCTTCATTGACAAGCAGAACTATGCTTCAAATAATAGGCATATTTCTATTAGCATATGTATAACCTGTCCAGAAAAAGAAAGAAAAAATCCCAACAACAGGCACAGACAATATTAAAAAATTAAAATGAATTTGTGTATATGGAAGATACGCAACGCACAAGGAAATGTTGCATCTATGTGAAACGATGAATTCCTAACAAACAGAAGAGATGTGGGTTCAAAATTTAATTGCCTGATTCCTTTTCAAATTTTTGCACTCAGCTCTCACGCTGAAAAAGCACTTTGCTGACACGCGCAGACACACTTTTGCATGGTGTGACTCTTGTTTCCTTACAACGCGAGGCTGGAAGGATCCGCTTCACAAGGCACTTTAAAGCACGCTATTTTATAATGTGCAAATACAGCTGCAGTGAGCTGTTAGAAAGATGCAGACCTCAGTGGAAACACTAATAGCGTACACACAAACACAGCACACGCTACGAGAGCTCTTGAGTATCGTACGTGCTCAGATTAGGGTGGCGGGTCCACCACATCTTGGTACATGATGGGTTTAACGTGATTCTGCTGGAGCGACAACCGTCAACGCTTCAGACTACAGCGTGGTGGGGTCTTGACCTGCCTCTGTGCTAACCAAGCCTGCAGGAATCACACAGAAGCTGCCAGTCCTCTTTGAAGGATCATAGCCAACTTTTTGCTTTCCACACATGGAAAGGTTTTGGTCAACTGGAAGTCAAAGAAGTGACAAAGTTGGTTTCTCCAGCCCAGAGGGAAATGCAGACCACCGTGCCTAATTTCAATGAATCAAGTGTTCAGTTTGGGCAGGGTGGACTTTCACCACCGGCCAGGGGAAGGGGACAGAGTTTGGCTCTTCCAGTACTTGACGTTTCATTTTGGCAATCTATCAGAAGCCAGACGGAGCAGGGCAGGAGTGGGGCAATCCCACCCCAGAGGACTACAGGGGAAATTTTGCAGGTGGATAAAATGTGCTAAGATATTCAGTGCCTATTCATCAGGCGGTACTGCCTCTGGCTGGAGAATCAAGAGGTGCCAGAGGTTGTTCCCATCTCTTTCCACCCCACTCTTTGGCCTTGGGAATTTTAGAGCCTTGCCTGCCCCTCCTCATGTCTTTGTACATCTTGCAGGTAGAGTCAATCCTCCTGGACAGTGTCTTGGAAAAAAGGGTTCTGCTATTAGACAAGTGTTAGAGAGGCTACGGATAAAATGATGAAACTGAAAATCAGGATCAGGCTTGGTTTAGTGGCAGAGGAGGGCAAAATCTTAAACATACAAGCAAACAAAGAAGAAAATCTTTATCCCTCCCAAGGCTGGAGGGTAAAGTATGCGGGCAGGCAAAACTATGGGAATTGTGGAAAGCTCTCAAATGTTACTGAGATGAATAATCTTATGAAACCGTAGCTCAGCTGAACATCTGCATGCAGGGCAGGAGACAAGCTGACTTTGCCATTTAAATGGAAAATATAGCAGGGGTGTGAGGTCAGGGACAGAGGTTTTTTGCTCTTTTTTCCCCACCTCTCCGCAGAACACCTCTGCTCCTCCTACCTCTTCTAAATTCTGCCTGTTTAGTAAAGGAAAACATAAATGTTGCCTGGGAAATACTTCCCAGTTCTTCAGAGAGGAGTATGGAAATCATCTTTCCCCAGCCAGGTTTTCGGAGGCAGAAAAGGGAGTTGGAGAAGTGCCCAGTCTTCCTGTAGAGCAGACCTCAGCTCTGATCAGATTGCTGGACAACAACAAAATCAATAGACTTGGTTTTTTTTCAAGTCGTATTCAGGGAAGCTTAAAAAAATCCAAAAGTTTCCCTTTTCTGAATCTTTTCTAATTACTCCTGAATATAACATACTAGAAAAATCTAAGTACCTCATTAGATTGCTACTAAAATGTCAATAGTTAGAAAGTGATTTTCCCCAGTGACTTTCAACATACTTATAACTCACTTTAGTGCTTGGGTGGGGAACACCAAACTCCTAATATTACTGGTAGTTGATTCAGTTTTACAGCACGACTACTCCTACCAGCTTCATGGAAGTCAGAAGAACAGCTTCAGCTGAAGCCTGGCTTCAAGTTCAGCTGGGCAAGTCTTGCATGCTACCGCTACGTCAAACGGTAGCAGAACCAGGTCCCCCCAGATGTACCACTATCAACACGTGCAACCGCGATACGTAGATTACAGGAATTGGCTGCGAAGCCAGAATGCTAAGCAATTTTTAATGAAAAAAACCCACTACGCTTGCTGGATGGAAAGTATCGCCCCGTACGCACGGTGCAACGGGCCATGCTGTCTCCACTTCACTCTTGTTGAAACCTCTAAATCCCATTGCAACGTCTGTTCTAAGCTCTTCAAAGAAAGATTCTTTTTTGTTTGTAGTTTGGGTTACCGACAGTCATACTTTTCCATCTGAAGAGAGAGCAGTTCTACAAAAGGCTAAGTAGCACCAGCACACAAGTAGTCAACAGCAAACCTGAGTCTTCAAGGTACATTCTCTTTACAGTACAAGATTGTATTTAGTTTCTTATTTTTACCCTAATATTGCAAATAAGTTATTTTGCTCTGCTAGTTACACTGTTCTTCTGAGACTCACAAGAAAATAATCAACTACTCATCATTAGGAAAGGAGCAACTCTCCCTTTAAAAGCATCATTCAAAGAAACAAACAAAAAAACCCAACCTCAGAAAAACTGGTTTAAATTTTCCTAATGAACATAACATGAAAAATCCTGACAAAACCACACCCGAACACGCACACTTCCCAAGTCAGATGGCAGCCATTTATGGAGACACTTCTGATTTCAAAGACAGACCTCCATCTTCTAGTTTCCAGGGCGCTCTGCGCAAATGCAGCATTGGGAAAACAGCAGAACGCTGCCATTTGGAACTTGTTTGTCAAATTGACAAGAAAATACATCTCGAAAAGCTGTCAAAATCCGTGTTTTTAAGGTCACAGTAAATACTTGCAGCAGGAGAAATTTAAAAGGATGAGTTAACTTCTTAATTGTACATTTTGGACAAAAGTTTATTCTAGTGGGTTATTATTTGTCACGGAGGTTTTACACACAAGCAAAAATGAACCCAGGTCTTGGGGACTTGCTGGCGCTTTTCCAGAAGAAATGGAAAAGGAGGAGATGATGGGAAAAAATGGGAATACCATCCACATCCCTTTGACCACCCCGTGATGTACAAAACCTCTTAACTTCCAAAGCCTCGTGCAACTGAAAAGGTAGTCAAACACTTGTGGATGTATTTTTAAGCTCCCTGTAACGTACTTGACCTGCGGAAACTTGGCCAGCTCAGGTTTGGCTGGCTGTCAGCAGCAGTGTGAAACGCAGTGTGATTTATAGAAATCTCTGTCATCACACCACAGGGTTAATTTCTTTCCTTCTTTTTTCCCTTTCCCTCCTCACTCTGAAAGTGGAAAACTCTTATTTGTGATGACAAGTCTTTGGAAAGCTGGAGGATTAGTAACACCATGTGGTTCCCTAAGATCTCTAGCCCTCTTCCAACTGTTTTTCCATATAAACCCCTCTCTGTACCGTCATCGGCACCTTCGCTCGGCAGTTGGAAAAAAGGAAGAAACCTGCCCCAGGGCAGGCGGAGAAACCCGGACACCGCTGATGGGAGAATAGAGACTTAAAGCTCACAGGTCTCAATTGCTCAATACAGGGAACGGAGGGGAATCCAAGCATCAAATACGGGATTTTAATAATATGAACATTTATTTTAATGATTGGAAGGCTGAACCTGCTGGGCTTGTCACTGTAAGTGAGAGATATGGAGAAAAACCGTGAAGCCTGAATTTTCATTCTGACTGTCACCACGGGAGAACTGTGGCCTCGTGCTCCTTTTGGTTTAACCAGGGAAGGATATCTGCACCTTGTACCCACGCCATCACCCACGCCAGACCGCATCCAGCTGGGCAGCAGGTCAGCTGTGAACACCAAACGTGGAGCTTTACTCGAGCAACTTCAAATTCATCGAGAGGGGTATTTCTTACAGCGTATTTTAAGGCACATCAGTTTTCTTGCTATAACCATCCTTCAGAAAAGACGAAATCCGATAGAAAAACAAAACTGGGAACTGTTTCTAATGGTAAAGTGCAGAGGAGTCTGCAACAAAGAAAGCCGTTTCCCAGTCATGCTCTTTCATAAGTCTCTTCCCTTTGCTGTGCTTATCTCCTTTACATTACGTTCCCATCCCAACGAAGTACTCCGAAACACTCAGTGGAAAGCACTACATAAATGTTGAACTGTTATGTTATTAAAGACAAAGAACCCTCTTCATGATATACTTTTTCTTTAAACCTCACGCAGTTCTAATTTGCCTTTGAAAAGCAGTGTTTGAAAATTATGCAATACAGCAGAAGGAAAGTCCTTTCCAAAGCCGCTATTATTATTATTACTTGCATTGCAGGAGCATCTCTGAGCCCCCAAACAATGCTGGCTGCTTTATAAGTAGCAGACCTAATTTTATTAGGAAGCCCAGATGTTTTCCCGCTATTTTCATATGTTAAGAAACACGACACACTCTCACAATATTTTAATAAGTGGTTAAGAAAAAAAAAAAAAAGGGAAGAAGGGGACACAGCAAATCTAAGTTCACTTAGCCTACAAAGTCAGGAATTTTTTATCTACTGTTTTCTACCAAGTATCTTCATTAAGGAGCCCAAGATTTTGAATGCTTCTTTACTTTTCTGTGCTTCCATCTTTCTGTGTTTGGACTGAATGTCAACACATTTGACTGAAACAGTTAATGCTTCACTAAGAAGGCTCAGAGAATCTGGGGGTTAATATCACGAGTTTCCTGGACAGAATGGGAACATATTCCCTGAACTTTCAAGGTAGAAGAGAATGCAGCTCTGATGCGCCAGCTCACATCTCACATTACTCCGTATTTTCCAGTCACCTATCCAGTACAGCCTCTGCTATGCTTTCTTATTTAATTCGATGATGCATTCGAGGACAGAGTTGCATTAGGGTGAGATGCTAATTAAAACTACTTTGAAATATTAGCAGCTATATAACATTTGATTGGTAGCAGAAAAATAGGTGGGATATTAAAATTAATATTAGCTTTTACATAAAATAAATTATTATTTAATAAATTCTAATTGCCTGGGGGATTTTTATGAACAACAGGGATTAACAAATATAATGTACACAATGCATTTGTGTATGTAACAAAGAGAAAAATCAAGCCTGACAGCATACTTTTGTTTATTTTAGAACACATACACAGCTCTCATGGAAAAGGAAACGGATTACAAGCTGCTTTCCCTTAGCCATAGGGAGCGGTAAGAAGCTCAGAGTCAGCAACAGCAGCGCGCTTACGACCCCTGACAGTTACATCAAAACTACAGATCCTCGAGGAGTCATTTAGTCTAAGTCACAGCTCGTGATTTCTCATCTTGCATGGTCAATGAGTCTGCATTTCTTAAAAATGGGAATATCGGTGGAGGTAGGACTGCAGCTTCGGGAGAACTGTTTTGCTAGCTGTGTTCTACGAGCGCTGCAGAAATGTACACAAAGCTTTACAAATGACCTCACTTTTACCAGGAAAGGACAGCTCAGCTATGTTCTATATTTTCCTGAACCGAAGCAAAGGCCCCACAGCCAAACTGTCATGTCTAATCATTGTGTTGCTTGAGTGTGTTTAAAACAAACAACTTTGTTCTTTGTCTTTTTTTTTTTTTTTAAATAAAAAGCCGTGGAGCAATTGTAGTGTTTGCGAGAGTGGGAGCTGTGTTTTCTATCACATAACCAAGCCACCAGAATACAAGTTTTGCCCAGTTTGATGGATGAGCCTTATCGGGATAAATTTTCACCTCATTAATGATCTGAGCTGATTATTCCCTCCCCCCACTTTTGCTTTTAGGTCATGGATCAAATGTGACCCACTTTCCTTGAATGCTTTCCCACCATCTATTTTTCCCATCAGAGTAGAAAGCCAGTTGCTAAGGACACATTACAAAGCAACCATGCAACCAGTAAATATCTGCCCCCCAAACACACACACATGCTTTTCTTCTCCCCCGCCTTTACGATATTTTCCCCCCTCTCAGCATCTACTCTGAGCAAGATCCTGCTTTACATTCAGGAAAGCCAACAACAGAACTGCTTATAAGGACAAGCTTAGCACGAGAATAGGATTTTCTAATGACTACAGAGACTCCTGGGGCCCTTCATATTTAAAAAAATATAAAGGCAGCAGCCTTGGTTTTTAATTACTCCTAATTCTAAATCTCATGGCCTTAAACACAATAGCTCTTTCAACTCAGAAAAAAAAAAAATTACACTAATCAGTAACAGAGTCCCCTGTGCAACCTGCTAGTCCTCTGATGGCATTGCAATGTTTGCACTGTTATGATTTTTCAAGGTTGACCAATGAGTCAGCAAAGCCAAGATGACTTAAAAGCATTAAATCATGCAACTAAAATGGCTTTTTCGCATACAGCGCTGGATGGATTGCAATTAGCAAGGGGAATCAGTACAAGGCAAATATTGTAAGAGCAGAGAGAGACAAATAGGGAATTAAAGGAGACGGTGTTCATTTTGGAACAAATGAGCCCCAGATGTTAAGGTATTTGTGGTTTAATACAGCCCCTCTCACCAGCCAGGTAGGGAATGTTATTAAAAAGCATTAAAGTTCAGTTACTGAGGCTCAACAGAACCAAAATGAAGAGTTAATTCCCTCCAAGTAGCCTACTAATACTCCTACTTGGGGCAAAGTCCTGTGAAATGGAAGACTTGTGTCGTTCTGCTTTCTGCGAAAGTCCTTCTCCTTGGCATTTATAAAAAAAAAGACGTCCTTCCAAGTGTCTCATTGAAAAATTAAACACATGTATGAAACACTGCAGCTGCTTGGATCTCCCTGACCATTTTGGCTTTCCATGTCATGTATTACACTTCCCGGTAGTACTGCACAACACCTTGGTGTTACTTTCTCTAACCAATACCTCAGTTCCTTCTAGCAATTAGAGGTACACCATATGATTAAATGTATCACATATAGATTCACATTTAAATTACAGTTACAGAGTGGACAAGGTTGAGGATTTGGTCACAATCTGTGCTTCTGCCTCATACCACCCACTCTTTTTCCATGGCACGACCACAACGTACTTTCTCCTAACTCTTGTACAGATGACAGAAATCCTATCTGCAATGGGATTTTCCAGTTAGAAGGATGGTGAACCCATACGTCAGAGCTGAATTACACCACTGGCACTATGGAAAGATTAGAGTCATAAGCATCCAAACAAAATGATCTGTAAATAAAAATTACTGTTGAACTATCAACAAGCAAATTAAGCCTCCTGAAAAAAAAGAATAAAATCCTGTTGATTGTAGGAGTCCCTGAATTCAGCCACAAAATCTCTGATTTTGTATTAAAGGAACAATGCCATTAGCTTTCACTGAAAACCAGGCTTTTACTCTCAGTATCGACTGAGCTGCCCACAAGAAAGAGGATCCTGACATATGGCCAAGGCTTCCAGGCACCCCAAAGAGAGTCCATCGAGCTCCTTAGATGTGCACTGAAAGCATGGATGGGGTTCCTAGGGGAAATTCAAGGGAAAAAGGCATCATTTGTCCATCCCGAGCAGACAACCAAACCTGTTTTACTGGACATTCAAGTAACTTTCTGTAAGTTTGACCACATTTTCTTCTTTGTGCTATCCCCTACTCCTCTACTTCCCTTTGTATTCACACACCTTTTATTTACATCTAGTTTATTTACTCTTCACTAAACACATGATTCCACAAAAAATACACCAAGTATATAAAAATAAGGCAGGCAACCATGGTAGCTGGCCCTCATTACTGCTTCATTCCTGGACAGCACTCCAAAAGCAGAGTAAGTGACAGCAATTTCAAAGCATCTGTACACAGGGTCCTAGCACCACATTTTATCATTTTTGAACCTTGTCTGGATTCCCAACAGCTCTCTTCCAGTCTGAATAACTATTCCACAAAAATAAATGTGCTGTACACCGTTGATCTCTTTTTCTTGTTACTGGTTTGGTCAAAATGCTTTCAAGCACCTGTGATATTCTCCGTTGCTCCTTCACTTAACTTCACAGGAAGAAACACACGAGTCAGATCAGGAAAACATCATCCTTCAGTCCTTCCCGTAGCCAAGGCAGAGCTGTCCTCTGCGGCGCACCGGTTATCTGCTCACTTGATGGATTCTGAAAGACACACCACTTCCATTTCCCCCAGTCCCCAACAGTGGCTGAGCTCCCACCAGAGCTCCGGCGCAGATCAAAGGAAGGACAGCCAGGCATCAGTTTTCCCACTCTTTTATTCTGGAAAAGAGATGTCAGGGCAGCAGCATTCAACTGCTCCATTTTGGTGTTTAGTGCCTCATTCCAGTGGTACAAACAAGCAGGGACTGTTTTCCAAAGGCAGACATGGGGAGCCAGGTTACAAAGCAGCAAAGAATACTCATTACTGTAAATTAAAATCCTTAAACAAATCACCAACAGTGAAACAATCTCTGCTTCAATTACGTGGTTAGCTAGCACATCCAGTCTTTTCTTGCTTTGGCTAGAAATACTGAAGCCATGATTGATCTAATCTGTAATCATGTTGTTTATTTCAAATTAGAGATAATATAAAAAGCATAACAGTGTGTATGTATATATTCACAGTACCACTGCAGACATCGAAAAGGAATTCCATTTTATCTTCGCTGCTTTGCATTTTAGCCTCATTTCTTCCTTTTTACAGTCTATGGTAAATACAATATTTGCTTTTAGAGTTCTGACTCTCCAGGGATTATAAAGGAAAAGTACTTAACACAGAGATTATCTTTCTGGTGTTGCACTGTACAAATGAAAATTGTTACATTAATGGCACTACGCAGTCATATTCAAACACCATTAAGTACGTCTCCAGAACACCAAAGGAAAGGGAGCGATGAACTCCAGCATAGTTCTGCTTGGACTTGCAAGTACATTTGTGTTTCTCCCTCCCTCACTGTGCAAAGGATTCTCTGGAAAGGAATCCAGAAGGACCCTGACAGGCTGGAGAGGCGGGCCCCTGAGAACCACATGAAGTTCAACAAGGCCAAGTGCAAGGACCTGCACATGGGTCAGGGCAATCCCAAGCACAGCTATAGGCTGGGCGAGGAATGGATTGAAAGCAGCCCTGAGGAGAAGGACTTGGGGGTATTGATTGATGAGAAGCTCAACATGACCCAGCAATGTGCCCTTGCAGCCCAGAAAGCCAACCGTGTCCTGGGCTGCATCACAAGAAGTGTGACCAGCAGGTCGAGGGAGGTGATCCTGCCCCTCTACTCCACTCTGGTGAGACCCCACCTGGAGTACTGCGTCCAGCTCTGGGGGCCCCAGTACAGGAGAGACATGGAGCTGTTGGAGTGAGTCCAGAGGAGGCCACAAAGCTGATCAGAGGGCTGGAGCACCATTCTCAGCCTGGAGAAGAGAAGGCTCTGGGGAGACCTCAGAGCAGCCTGCCAGTACCTGAAGGGGCCTACAGGAAAGCTGGTGAGGGACTGTTTACAAGGGAGTGTAGTGACAGGACAAGGGGTAATGGGTTTAAGCTGAAGGAGGGGAGATCTAGATTAGATGTTAGGAAGAAATTCTTCCCTGTGAGGGTGGTGAGGCACTGGCACAGGTTGCCCAGAGAAGCTGTGGATGCCCCATCCCTGGAAGTGTTCAAGGCCAGGTTGGATGGGGCTTTGGGCAATGTGGTCTAGTGGAGGGTGTCCCTGCCCATGGCAGGGGGGTTGGAACTAGATGATCTTTAAGGTCCCTTCCAACCCAAACCAGTCTGTGATTCTATGAATTTCCAGCCTTTCTTTTTCTAGCCTGCGTTAAGAGTAGCAAGAAATATTAATACTAAGCAAGTGAGGAAGCACAGTCACATAGAACAGTCATTTCGCTGAGCTTGCAAGGTCTATACAATTGGTACAAAACCTTCCACTGAAATTCTGCGCAAATACGGACTTAAATCATCAGCTCAGATCAGGACCCAATTTCACACCTACAGACCCCAATCCTGGTTGTATCTGCCTCGGGTTTAACAGCATGCAACTAAGCGCTTTCAAACAGACCCAGGCTCACTACTTGCACATTCCTCTTCCTTCATGGGCTTAGGACTTATTTTTAGCTGCTTTAAATCAGTATAGGTCAGATGTATATCTGCTAATGAGTATCGGTAATTAAGGTTTCAAACCACACAGCAGCAATCCAACACTTTCATGTTGCTGATATCTCTCTAAATTTGTGTACGTTTTCAGAGCAATTTCTAAGAGTCCTATTCGATTTAATTCCATCAAGTTCTTCAAGGCTAAAGTTACTGGCGAGAGCTCAAAATATTGCTAAGCTTAGATTTTTCATGTCAGATTTTTGTCTATTTTATTTTTTGAAAACTATTGCAATCGTTCTGTATATTAGACTTTCACTTATCACAAAAATTTAAAAATGTATACCCTAAGACTATAACTTTCGGGTTTTTGTGTTTTGCCATGCATTAAAAAATGGAGAACATAAAAGCTGCCTGATAATAAAGATGATAATAATAATCATATTATATTGTTGGTGGTATTATTATTATTATATAAAAATAAAAAAAATATTACAGCAAGAACATTTACAGCTGAAGAAGTTTGATCAGAAAGCTTGGCAAAACTTACTGGAAAAGCTATAATCATAGCTCAGTTACTTCTAGGAAACATTTTGGGAAAACTCAGCATATCTCACTTTTCCCTCCTATAAATTGGAGGTATCTGTCCAGCTTTGTCAAGTGCTTTAAAAGAACATGCGAGAAAACTGGGAGTTTTACAGAAAATGTGAAGGAATGTAGCAAGAAATGCACTCCCTTCCCATAGATTTCAATTTAAGTCGTTTATAGGAATCGGACAGGCCTCCATGAGTAGGTCTGTTCAAACATAATTTCATTTGTATGTGTCTGCTCCCTCCTGCACAGCGAAGAAAATAAAGAAGCAAAGAAAGCAAGCCTCAGCGTGATCCTGAAATTAATTTTCATGATAGGAGCAATTGAGTCCATCTACTAAGGTACTTATAATTACATTACACTGTTACTTGGAAGAAAAACGGTCAGCTATACTCTAAGAAAATATTGACCCCATCAGCCCAATCAAAAATCACTACGTTTAATGTATTCTTCCTTTTATTAACGCCCACAAGGTGCCCATTAGAGGCACCTTTACTGCTACCCTAAATCACTTCTAATTATCGGACTACCAAAAACACGACGGAAATGTTATTTCACGTCTGCGAATTAAAGGTCCTTTGCTGTCCAAAAGACATGTCAGCACTGGATGATTTAGTTCATGATTTTGTTTACCGCTTTCAACTTTCATTAGTGTTAAAAGCACTAAGATTGTTTCCCTGACTGCTGAGATTTCCTCGGAGAGAAAAATCTCACGGATACTGAACTCTCCTCTGCCTGCAACAGGCCAGGGAAGCAAAAAGGTGCTGGGGTGAGAGGCAGGGAGCAATCCCCCGTGCCTTGGCTGTTTCAAGTTGCGTTATCACGGCGCTGGCTTTCCAGGGAAGGGACGGGAGCTGTGCCTGGTTCCCTGCGCGGAGCTTGCAGACCCTGCCCCGTCTCACTCCTGCCCCGCATCTCGCCAGTCTCCCGAGACAGGTTTGGTTCAGACTCAAGGTTTTCCATTCATCCCACATTCCTGCCATCCCACAGCAAAAGAAGCAGTAAATGTAAACACACAAAGTGCCTGAACTGGGTATTTCACTCCAGGTAAGCTGTCTCATCGAGGTGTCTGTGTTCTTCTAAAAAAATGACTGAAATCAATGCTTGCGAAATTTTTACTAAAACATGTATTGTTCCCTGATTTTAGCTCTAAGCTTTCGACTAAGCTTTCAAAAAATACTAGGAGCCTTTCACAGGAGTAAAACCTTCTAGCTGAAGAAAACAACTATTTCCTAAAACATCAGTCACCACAAGGCTTCTACATGTTTAATCCCATTCAGACAACTAAAACGAAGAAGCAAAGTATGACAATTTATTACTAAGAAGAGAGAATTAAAATAATTAATCTGGTGTTTCACTTTTAGAATTCTTTTGTGTGCAAGGGTATGACGAGCCCCTGAGCATCCTGACCTCATTGGATCTGCTTCGAGTTCAGGGTTGGAGCAGATGACCCCAGAGGTCCAAAATTACTTTACTCTATGGTCTAGACATCAGCACCCAGAAGAAAATTTGCTGGAATTGGAGGAAACACTTTAAGAAGTATATTTCCTTAGAGAAAACTGGTTTCTTTTCAGTGGGACTCAAAATAAATCAGTTTGTAATATCATTTATTCCCTAGATATGGTATTATGCATAAGTGAGCTCTGACACTACAACCCACAAAAGGTGGTACAGAGAACGTTCCCTCCATCCCCAAAACCACTTCAAACCTCCGGCATTTCGCATTTCAACCCCGTGGCCACCGCTCAGTTGGTATACACAAAGTGCAATTTGCCCAGTGATCAGGGAGCCCACGACTCCCATTCGATCGTGAGAAGCAAGAGCTGGAATTTCTGGGGATGGTAATAATTTTCTCAGACTTTAGATGAAGCATAACCCTTCTGTCCACATCACAGACGTAACATACACCTTCTGGTTAGAAGCTCTGCACTTGAATCATTACCATGATAAGGATGATAGACAAGAGAATCTATGGATTTATTATACAGGAACTGTACCATGGCATTATGTTTTACTAGAGAAAATGCTAACACTGTTCTGCTAAGAACTTCTCTGTGCCATTCTGCAATGTTGTTATTAAGATGCGCACACAACAATAAAAACTTACGGGCATTCACAAGCAGTTGTTATATCATTTATGAGACAATGATAAAGCTGTAGACTACAATCGTAATTTGTCAAAATGGGAAAATGGGTACAAATTATACCAAAATCAATTATTTAAACTATGATGAGGTACTAAAAAAGTAGTTTGCTATTAAAATGATACAACTGATGCACATGGAAATCCTGAAATCAAAAAGCCAAACACTGAAGACCACTGATTTGCATGTCCCCAGCCTTTGTCAGAATGAACGATTAAAAGGTGGTATTTGAGCTGACGTACGACAAAGCCAAGTGTACGACAAAATACTGTAGCACTTCCCCCTCTCACTGCCCTGAAACTGGTGGGTCAGAAAAAAAAAAAAAAAAAAAAAAAAAAGGAATGCAGATCCCCAAAGCCGCTCATTTTGATTGCAAACTGAAAACTTGACTTCTACAACCTCCCTTTAGCTTTTGGTCACTTCTCAATACTTCACAAGAAATGTTAAATGATTTCTAGACTGAAACCATTCCTTGAAGCCAGCAAGTAACAACCTACGCAATTTAGTAACTCTCTTTCACCTCCCTTTCTCCAGGGTTGGCCTTGAGCAGGGGAAAAAAAGCAAGCTGCCAGAGAACCGACTCTTCTGGAGCCTGTGCAGGACACGGAATTCATGGGCCAGCCCCGCTTCAGTCCAGAAACGGCACCTGAAGGGAATACGGCCCCTGGCCGGATCTTCTATTTGAGCAGCTTGGGAGCCAGGAAAACCATCGCACTGGGTCTGTGCCTTCTGCACATTAAGCAAGATGGACACCTCTTATGTATATGTAAACAAAAGAAGGGTTTATAAAATATGTTTTCCAAACATCATTTTGTAATCTGGTTCCACTTAGAACAGCACACTCCAAAAGGGAAAGCATATACTTAATTTTTCAAAAATGAAAGGCAGTGATAACATATTTGCATTTAATCTGTTGCATACATTTTAGAAACCTTGTTAGCATGATATCCAAAGAAATATTTATCACTGCAGAAAAAACATCCTCTTGTTGTTGGTTAGACCGTAAACCCAAACCATGCCTTAGAAAGATCTCAGCTATAAATGAGCATCTCGGCAATTTACTATGCATGGAAGCAAGTCAAGCAAAACCAAATACAAGCATCTCCCACATGAACAAAAAGCTGGTGCAATTCACTTTAAACATGCTTCTCTCCTGGCTTCTGAAACACCACTTTGCTCTTCTCTTCTTGGTCCCTAGTTGCCTCTTTGCCAAATGTAACACGGATTTATAAGAAGTTAAAAAAGAAACAAAACACTACCAACAACCAACCAACCAACCCAACGCTGCATAAGGAGGAAGACAAATAGCGGAGTCAGATGTAGCAGCTTGCTTTTACTGTCTCTTTGCTCTTGGGAAAATGCAGTAGTGGCTTCTGAATATTAATTGAATAAGGAGCCGTGGAAATTCCAGCTGTTGTCCATGCGACTGGGTCTGTAAGAAGGGTGTTTTCTCAGCCCTTGGTTTCATTTCTGGACTTCCAGAAACCCTGCACATATGTAGTCCTGCAAGTTGCAAAATTTAATTCCGTAATCCATCTGTGAAACTCCAGCTTCTCCGACTCCAGTGGCACATCAACATTATGGAAAGTGTAACTAGGATAAGAAACAGATTTAACGAGGCTCTCCTCCACGTGTTGTGGTTACATATGGCAATAAAGGGACCAGGTTGCCAACAGAAGACGGTATGACGCAAACCTCATTTTTTTGGGATATGTTTAACCAAGTTGAAAGGCTATATCAGGCAAGTTTACTGGACAAGTGTTTCCCCTGATTTTCATGGGGTTTGCTACCAGATTACTTAAACACATGCTACACACTGTAACGCAAGTCATCCCTGTAGAGGGCAGTCCTGTACTACCAGCGCCCTGGAGCAGTGATGTCCAACATGAAGGGTCACCTGGAAGGACGGGGGAAGGACATCACAACTGCGGACCACGTTCACCCAAGCTCACCTTGCTGGTGTCAAACCTGAGAGAGCACGAATTTGGAAGAAGTGCTCACCACCTGTTTTATGGAAAGAAGGGAATAACAGAACTCTTTTAGGTGTTCCATGCTGAGTCCTTGCATCTCTGACCAGTTTTGACCTTAAAGGACATGTGGAAGTATCAATAAGTGCAATCAGGGAGGTCCTTAAAAAGATTTTTTAAATGACTAGGGTCTTTATCCTGTCACATTTTCTGGGCACTAGCACAATTTAATTTGATTTTAAACTGTACTGTTTGATGAAATGTCCTGTTCTTTAGTTCAGTGAAGTCAAGACACAATAAATGGATTTTTAATGGACGAAAGTTCAATTTCTCTGGCAGCAGAGGCACATGAGGAAAAGAGACACAATGTACAAATGATGCACTCTGTGCCGACTTTCGACCCCAGCCATTTCACGACAGGTATAAAAATGAAGTACTGGGGGGCGGGAGGGAGGAGAGAGAAGAAAAGGAGAAAGCTTTGAATGGCAGCAATGCAGATAGCCAAACAGCATACAAATAATTTAAAAACAGAGGCCGGTTTCAGGGTACGACAACAGTACAGCTGAAACCGAGCTAAAACCATTCTTCTTTTTCTTTTCTTAATCTTTTTACATATTAGCTACTATTTCTGTTTGATGTTTGGCTTTCTGCTGTAGGGCATGTGGCTTAGTAAAGTCAAGTCAGGTGTTTGGAGGAGGGAGAAATACAGTTGTAATATTATTAATCTCTGTATTATGTGGTGGAATCCTTAGCAGAATACATGCAAATAATGCTATTCTGCAGTGTATTTATTCAGCAGGAAATGAGTTCACCATCAGAGACATGGTTCAAGGCGATGTTTCCTCAGTCCAGTTAGAGCAATGAATCAGGAAACAAAAATAGCTCTGATGGTGCCCATATTTATCAGGACTTGACTGAGCCACGTTAATTAAATAATGATTCTTTAATTGAAAATATGATGTGCTACATCTAAAGCTCTGAAAGACCATTACAAATTATTTGGAAGCTCCAAAAATACTTCAAAAATCAATTAAACGATATTAAAATTGAACACAAATTAAAGACCAAAGCACCCGTTCCTGTATATTTACTTCAGCTAGTTCAATGATCTCCAACTTCAAAATCTCTACTCGTCTGCCAGATACAGACTGTGGCTTTTAACATACAATGGCAATAGATTGCAACTGCTTACTTCTGCTCAGTGGCTCTGGGCTAGAAAATGCTATTTTCCGTGTTTTCCCAGAGAGGAGGAGAGCATCACCGTCTAAAGGTATCCCCACATTATATCTGAAGCACTGTCGCTAGATCTCCTTTACACGGCCTCGCTTACTTACCACGAGGCAGTATTTATCTCCCAGCTTCACCTGGGAGGAGATACACTGCTGTTTCTGTCTTTGAACAGCACTTGGCAGGTTAATTAATGAATTTCCTATCAAACGTTGCTCCCACCTGCCGCTCTGCCAGACATCCCTGACCCCGCTGCTCCTTTTAATTTCAGCGGTTCTGGGGTTTGGGGTTTGGGTTTTTCCATCTTGGCAGCTCTACATGTGGTCAGCGCCGTTTCTGTCCCTCAGACACGGCCAATTTGTTCTCAGCAAACAAGACATGGGACATACCCACACTTGGAAAAGCCGACCCGAGGGGCTGGTTTTGGCCTCTTGTTGGTTAGGGCACGAGAGACGATGGCGTCTCTCCTCTTCCATCGGCACTGGTGGCTCTTAAGGTACCTGTTCATCAAAACTTCTTGAAGAGGGAGCAAACTTGCTGCTCTGAGGGTGTTGTGGGTATCAGATCTGGAGTGAATTGAGACTTTCTACAGCAAACATCAATAGCACAAAGACAATTTTGGGGGCTCTTCTCATTGCCTTATAATCCCCTGACTACTCAAGTTCTCGTGACCTCACGTGCCTCCAAAGAGTATCCCAACATTCCTGTAATTCCTATTTGGTTAGGGGCCTGTTTTCTCTACTTGATTAAAACATTTTTAGGTTTTTCATCAGAAGAGTCATATTTCGCCTTAAACCTTCATTTCCCTACTAACAACTCCTTCAAATACACATTGCACTCGATTACAGTAAACCCACAAACGTAACGTTCCCTTTCCAGATGCCTTCATTTGCATCCTTCGTTAAATGGTTTATAATAGAACCATATCATTCGAACATTAACGGAAAATTATCATTCTTAGTTATCTCACACCTTTATAAATTCTTCAGGTCACCTCTCGTCTATTACGAAATGTAATCCGGGTGCCTCGATTTTATTTATAATCAACAGGGTGCAGAAAAGCTACACATAAGCTCAGTCAATATTTTTATGAGCCTTGGTGCCTCCCCTTAGAGAAATTACTGAAGCTCTTCTAATGTTTACAACCAACTTCTTCAGAGAAACAGTAATGTCTTTTCCCCTGCAGTCACAGCCAACAGCAACCTTTAAATTGCTGAGGGAAAGACATTTTGAGGTTTGAGAAACACGGTGCAGAAGGCACAAATCACTGCCATCCTTAGAATATCTTAGTATATCCAAACCACAGGGAGTTCAACCCTGAATTATTGCAAAAATGTTATTGCGGGGGCTCCCTCTGAACCTCCAGCCAAAAATAAGTATTGATCTTGTAATGTGAACCTAAGAGTTCACAAAACAGGAGCGCTACGAGTGTCTGGAGCAATGGTGATTCCTAGAGATGCTTTAGCAGTGTTGCAGCATCTCTGCTTCCAGGCAGAAATAGAGGGCTGCATGAAATGAAATAAAAAGAATCATCAGCCTAAATTATCCAGGAGGTCTGCTGGAGCCAGTGTTGTGCAGACCAGCGGTATTTCATATAGGTAACAAGTCCGAACAGATCCAATGAATCCATGCTTTTCAGTGAATGCTAGGAGAACGGTGGGACAACAGGGCACTCATATTAAATGAGAGAGGAACCCCCCCATTTTTGCTTCACCAGCAGTACTAAGAGCTCTGATCTCAGCCAAGGTTATTTATTATCAGGGGCTAACAGCAGATAGATGAAACCCACGAACATCAGAAGAGAACACGGTTTCTTAGAGGACAACCAGTCTTCGCTATCATCCTTATGAGAGGGTCAGCTGGGAAAAACACTGAGGAGCTCCCCAAAATTGGTACTTTTCTCACATTTTTGGTTTAGAAAAAGATTATAGTAAAGTCTTGCTTCATTACTTTGCTGCGCCATTTCAGTTGAAAGATGACGGGCATCTGTAGCACTTAATTTAGAAAGGGAAAAACTGTAACACTGTGTACTAAATATTTCATCACCTTTAAAAGTAAATAGATGAAAGAAAACCTGCACATCATTACACTGGACTTTTAAATGAAAAACAGTTCCTGAAGAGCTTTAAACATCTTTTGCAATGGCATTATGTTTTGCTTTATTTCTTAAAATTTCCAACTCTGAGAGGAGTGCGGGAATTGCATATCCAGGAAAAAGTAAAAGGAATAATGTACATAAATTCCACAATTGGATTCAGTCCTCCTCTTTTCTTTTGAGTGAGAAGTGTTACTCTTAACATTAGCAAAACCAGCAAATTCTACAGAAATTCTGCCAATGAGTACATTCCCCACTCCAAGAAAAAAGGAAATATCGATGAACTTAAAGTGGTTTTTTCTCCTAGTCAAAGGCTGCATGCGTTCAGATCTTTAACATCCCCATTTTCCAAAAGGACTCATTTTCTCTGGACCGCCAGGTTTTGGTTGTCTGTTGTACCATCTAAAACATTCAAAGCACCGTAGCGCGTATATTCCACGACTGGGTTCTCCATGCAATCAGATGTAGTTCAGACTTGTATTCTCCTAAATGAGTGTGCTTAACCAAACAGTACTGATATGGCTAACTGCTGGAAACATAACCGCAGATCCCAACCCCACTGGTCTTCAGAGCAAATAAAGAACAAATTAAACTGGCATCCTTGTCATGGACCAGACAGTGACAAAAATTAATCTTAAGATTTCTGTCCAGTTTTATTCTAAATCTTGCTAGACAGAGTTGTCTATTGACATCCAAGAAAGGAAATTAAATAGAGAGATCTGCTTCCAAGCTGAAGCTCAATGCCTATCCTAAATCAAATCTGTATCTGAATTTTGCCCAGTTGTCTTACTCCTGGCTCTGACACTTAATCCCCAAAGGTAGCTGAGTTAGTCTCCCCCTTGCCCAGATATTACATCTTAGAACACAAGTTGACAGCCTTCCATGCATGAAAAATATTAAACGTTTTCATTCAGGAGATGATGTATGGAGCTTCTTAGAGGCAGTGAAAACTGGCTTTGGAGCTGCTATCAGGAAGATGATGGAAAAGCATCCTTGATAAAGTCACACAAACCAAACCCATCAAATCTGGGATGCCATGAATCCCAGACTCCCCCTCTTTCTTCTGCAATGCTGGCTAGAACTGAGTAGCTCCGAGTCAGCTCCTAACACGATAAGCGTGCGTGCAAAACCACACGCTTTAAAAAGCCAAGTGTCTACAGGTAAGTGCTTTTTGGAATTACAATAGTGAAGACTGTGATTGAGGACATATTCTCCCAGCACAAATTCTGCCAACAACTTACTAAGATTAGAAAGTTGTTGGAAAGAAATTTATGGAGGAATTGCTTTCTGGAGTCATCTTGAATTAATAAATAATAGGTACCTTTCTGAGATAGCTGTTTCAGAGCCGTGTACAGCTGGATGAAAACTGGCACTATGGTCCAATTTATTTACCATTAGTTTCTTTCTCTCACTCTCTCTTTTTAAACTCTAACACACAATTTCAGACTACTGTGAAAGCCTCTTTAATTTGCCTCTGTATTGTGTAAAGCAGATGTCCTGCCTTCGCAAACTGATTAGTAAGTGGTTTATATTATTCCAGTGGTTGTCATCATTATTGCAGAAATGTTGAGCAAGGCTGCTGTAGGCTGCTTTTGAAAAATGTCTAGAATGACAGACTGTCTGTCTCAGAGTGATACAGGTGTGCAAAACACACTTTTCTGGAGAAAACAGACCAAATAATATTCCATGAAACAGCACATCATCTATTAGGTAGAGGGATCGTGGTAGATAGAGTATATATAGAGTATTCAGGATCATGGTAGATAGACTACAAAAATAACACAGGCACTGGACCATGACTCAGAAGACCTGGTCCAGTACTAGAAATGTGGTCTTTGTTCAGATAAATCACGAATGTGTTAGCCTAGTAGCATCTAAAACATTTGAGGCAGTCTTCTGCAGGACCCATTCTTTGTCCATTGGCCGTAAAAGTCCCACGGTGGATGAACACTTAAGACAGGTACAATTAAGTGGGGCAGATTTTGTCACCAGTCACACTGACAGCTTAACATTTAAATTAATTGTTTTTGTTGGAGAGGGTGAAGCAAAGTCTGCCTCTCTTACATGTTTGTTCACCTAGCAACTGACCTTGATTGAGCTCTCTGAATACTACTGCAATAGAAATTAATGCTAATTATAGCTTTAAAAGATTAGATATGTTAAATCTGCTCCTAGATGTCCTGACAGTCTTAACAGCAGAAAGAAAGGTGAGCATTTAGTTGATTCTGAAGTTATACTTCACCACTGGCTCATCCCATTCCTTACAGGATCCAAGCAGTTCAACAACTCTCCAACAAAATTAGAGCACAGCGGAGGTGACTACAAATACTTATTGGTTGCAAGAACTGTGAATGGCTACTGCAGTCATTGCAAAAAACATAGCCGTGTGGTTTCTGCTTCTGCAGAACGTAACCTCAAAAGTTTTAACTTGCTTACTTAAGGTCACAAGTTGTGCAAAACTCATAACTGATAAACAAGGGCATTTTTTTTTTTTTTGGTTTAACTTCACACAAATGGTTCTTAAAGCAGGAGGAACTGACCTCTTCCCTTTTGTCAGCATTAAAATTTCATGACTACATCGTTAAACAGAGAGTCTGTGTCAGCATAGATTCACAGAGTAATTTTGGTTGGAAGGGACATCTTGAGGTCACCTGGTCAAGCCACCCTCCGAGCAGGGCCAACTAGATCAGGTTGCTCAGGGCTGTGCCGATATTTCAGTATCTCCAAGGGCAGTGCCTCTGGGTGCCTGTTACAGTGTTTGACCACCACCATGGTGAAAATCTTTTTCTTTACATCTAATCAACATTTGCATTTCCATTCTAACAACTTGTGCCAGTTGCCTCCTGTCCTACCTACTGTGTGCATCTCTGGAAAAAAAGTCTTGCTCTGTCGTCTTTGCAACTTCTCAATAAGCAGTTGAGAAGAGATTTCCCCTTCACCTTCTATTCAAGATAACAAAGCAGCTCTTTGAGCTCCTCCCTGTACATCACGTCTTCCAGACCCCTGATCATCTTGGTGGCCCTCCACCAAACTCCTCCCAGTATGCCAACGTCTCGTACTGGGGAGCCCAAAACTGGACACAGTGTCTAGATGTGGACTCACAGGTACCAAACGGAGAAATAACCACCCCTCGTCGCTTGTTGCCTACGCTTTTGCTAGAAGACCCCAGTATGGGTCACCCTTGTGTGCTGCAAGGGTGCAATGCAACTGGCTGGCCAGCTAGACCCTCCCCCAGGGCCTTTTCTGCAAAGTAAATGATACTCAAGTCCCACGGAAAGACCTATGTGCACAAAAGCTCAGACTGCTTGTAATCACTGCTAGAATCAAAATAAACCTACAAGCACGGTGGCTAAATGGCTGTGTGATGAGACCAAGGGCAGAAGATGCCAAGCCAAGGCAAAGTGTGGCAACCTGTACCAAGGCTTTAGAACATAAAAAAAAAAAAAAATCTAAAAAAATAAATAAATAATAGTCTGGTCATTTTTTTGCACCAAATACCCTGCCCTCACACACAAAAGGCACAATTCAATTACCTTCTCTTCGACTCGAAGTTGACTCAGAAATACATAAGCTGTATTTTTTCAAATTCAGTTGAGGACAATAGCGTCAGTACAAATTATTCTTTCTTAAGACAAAGCAAAAGCCACTCTCCATCTCTTACACAGAAGTGAATCAAAAGCTCAGATTCCGACATACTCTCCATCTTTGCAGATTTTCAAAGTACAAACACAGAGCCAAGCTCAGCTTTTACAATGACTCACTCATACCCAGCAAACAACTCGCAGAATTTTTATCTTGAAGCCTTTCAGAAGTATCTTTAAAAAAGACAAAGTATTTTCTAAAATACTTCAACAGAATTTTTATCTTGGGACTCTGAGAAAGCTTTATAACGTAAAAATCTCAATTTTTCTTCTACTACAGACAAATTTCTTCCCCATTTTAAATACAAACAAGCTTTCCAGTTACAGACAAACCCAAGAATAACTCCAGTTGCTAAATCAAATTTCTGATCAATAGGAAAATAATCTTCAAAATGTGTCAAAGCAAGCCAAATGAATAGACTCCTGCTTGAGGAGCACTAGAAAACTTCAAGAGCACTGTCATTTACTTCAGATTACTAACTTTAGAAAATTAGTTTCTCAGTGAGAGTAAGAAACTGTCTACCTACTAATGAAGCCAATAAGCGTAAATATAACTTTTGAAACATTCTTTTCTCAATTGACATTTTAATAGGGGTTGGGATTTTTTTTTTGGTACTTTGATGCACATTACAAAATTAAAGCCATAAACCATTTCTGCTTTTCACTTCTGTTGTTAGCAGCTAACCCGAGCTAAGGCTCAGGACTGGCAGCAGAAAGCCGCTCCTAATACTTTTCATAATCTAATTAGTTTCAAGCTCCGTCTGCCTGCAGATGAACATACGCATATGTGTATACACGTTATAAAATTTACACAAACAGCCATTTCCACAAAGAGCATACGCCTTCTTGGCAGCCAAGATCCTGACCCTTTTCATTTAGGACTAGCAGAAAGCAGCTTTTCTCTAGACATCCTTCCACCTTTAAACATCATATCTTTAATAAAAAAACCCTGAAATTTAAAGACCACTATAAAAAATTTCAACATTTTCATTACCCTTTTGTTCCAAAAAGCACAAATACCCAGACTAGACATTTCAGTGCAGCCATTAAAGCAGAATGCCTTTTAAGGCAGAATTCTATGAATGCACTCTGGCTTATAAAAAATGTATTAGATGATAGCTCTGAAAAAGGCTCTGAGGCGTAACATGGTCTATCATGTTGTGCATGCATGAGTTAGCTTTTACAAGATCAGAACCAGAAGCGAAGATAAATGCTATTCATTGTAAGCCCAAAGCTTTGGAAGTTCAGTATCGCAGTGCTTGGGGGTCAGTACTAGAGCTATTTAAAAAAAAAAAAAAAAAAGTACATTCTTTAAAGAATCGTCCAGTTTTTAAACGTTCAGCACACATGCCCACCCTCGGTTCTCGATGGCGTGGAGAAGACAACTGCCCGCTATCCGCTTCTCCCCGCTCACCAGGCCTCATTCGGCACCGACTGAATTTGTTACGAGAAGGTCAGCGGTGTTCTTGTTAGTGGGTTTTAAAAAGTCAAAAATCACTTGATGGAAAAAAAGCAATGACTTCACACCGGGTGTAAAGAGGAACAATTCTGGCAAGGACTCATCCACTTACTGTCAAAGAAAATTACATACAATTTACTATTTTGACATTCTGGAGTGCGTTCGACGCATTATTAGGATTTGGAGGTCTTAAAGAGAAGCAATTCAAATGAACATTAAACTAAATGGATTTTCTTTGATGAAATAATGATAAATAATAACACAGATGACTTTGGTTGTTTGCAAAATAGCTTATCATAGTCAGTTGCCCACATTATTTTGAAAATATCCCGAAGCTCAGGACAAACCTTTTTTTGACTGCTGGATGCTTTACAGAGCTAACAAAGAGTTGTTATTCTTATTATTCAAACTATTACATTTATTATGTGAAAACACGCCTGAACAGTATTACACCGAATCCTGAGAAAACGTCCATTTCAAAAATTATCTTTGCATTTTCCTGCCGACTCCTAGTAAGACGAGACCACGGCTGACGCGAGTCCCAACGTGGCAGCGTCCCCACAAACGTACCCTCCTCAGACGTCTCCTCTGTGTTTTCCCTTCTAAGCCAGTTGCTCTTCTTCGCCACCAACCTAAAGCGTCAGCTTTCTGACTTTCTGAGCAGCTCTGAGTAATGGGATCGGCTAATGTTCGGCACATGGAGAAATGCCGTACCATTCTCCTCTCTAAAAATACCGCCGGCTGCCGCTAGAGCCACTCAGCAGTGATGAATAGCTAAAGGGACAAGCAGGTCTCTAAATTTACTTCATATCTGACAGCCCTTCAGCAGATCTGGGTAATGGATCCTACTTACTCCAAACTACTGTATACTGCGAGGCACTTTCCCACCGCGTGAATATATACACTCAGTATGGGATTCTTAATGATCGCCATTTTTTTCTTCCCCATTAAGTCAAGCTGATTCCACATTAAAAAGCTGTTAGTAAATTTTGAAACGTGTTACTAATTCAAGCGAAAAAAGGCACGTTTGGTCTTCAAATGCACCTCCAAGCCTCTATCAGAGAAGGTCTCAATTGACTTCTAGGGATTTGCCTCGAGTGCTGGAAGTATGTGCATCTTATATGTGCACACAGCTAATTATCTTCAATGACTTTAGCTGATTTGTTCACTTAATACACGGGTATGTCTTTTCTGGGTATACAGCAATGCAGAATTTTATTTCCTGAAGGTCATTTGATGACTTTATGTGATTTTTTTTTGGTGTGTGTGCATCTTTAATAAGGTCCCATTTCTGAATCGAGGAAACGAGCATTCGATGAGACAAAGGGTATTTACTGCATATCTAGGGATCTCCAGATTGGCAATTATATCATAATTGTTTTTAAATTCTAAAAAAGGGGGTGGAGTGGGGAGGTAAGAGATAATTAAGTCACATGAACAGGACCCAAATTGCATTTGCTCTCAGTTTTGTTGTGCACAATATCAGTTTAATTGAATCATCTGTAATTCTTCTCACTTTTTTTTTTTTTTTTCAGCCTGCAGGAACGCACAGAAGACATTATGAATGAGAGGCTGGCTGGCAAATTTCTTGACAACAGAGATTCCAAGTATCCATAGGATTTGCTAGAAAACAGCAGATGAGATTATATACGTCCGTGTGTGTGTGTGTGTGAGTGCACACATGTGCCAGGGAGGGTGGAGAAGAGGGATGGCCTCTGGCAAATTGATGTCTGTCAGCTAGCAAACCTTGATTTCACTATTAATATATCACGGTTCACTGCACAGAAGCTTTCAGCGAGCATCAGCTGTGCCACACGCGCGCGCACACACACACATATATATTTTTATATATATACAGTGGCTGACTGCAGTCAAACCGGTCTGTCATATTCAATGAATCACCGAAACAATGGAATAGGCAGAGTCTCTCCTAACTGAAAGCATTTTTCAGTAATAATTGGTTTGAGTAACATTTGTCTCTGTGTTTTTAAAAGAGAAAATCTTCATGATTTAACTGGCTTTGGCTAATGGAAAAGACCCTCGCTGATGCGAAATCAAATCATGTTGCTTGCTGTTAACACCGGCATTACAGAAGCAAGCAAGGGAAATTGTAGCAGCACCTAATCCATAATCCTCCTTGTGCAAAATGAAGGACTCCAGCATATTTGGGAGCTTCCCCAACTGAAACACCATCCCTAAAAACCTGCAGTGCTCACTCTTAAAGATATCTGTCCTAAGTTTTCTTTGCTGTTACTTCCTTTGGTGCTTACATCCCTGAAACACGTGCATACATCCATACTACACGGCCTTTGCTGGAGCAGTATTCGGGTGACTCATAAGCTTGTTTCATTTATCTCGACGTTACCCTTAGAGACAGGCAAGCACAATTCTTCCTTTACAGACTGAGTGACCTGACCGAGGTAGGAATACAGGGCTGTGGCAGAGGAGGGAAATTAATCTGGGTCTGCTGAGTCTCTTAATAGCCCCGTAACCACCGAACACTCTGTCCCTGTATCTTTTCATTACAAGTCATCTAAAGCTCATGTATTCGGCTTTGGACTGTGGCATTCCCTGTTCCCCAGACAGTAAGCAGGAATCCAATGAAATCTTTAAAATAAAAAGTGCGTTCCCTTCCTTTCCCTTGAAGAGCACTAAAGGTTCAGGGAATATTCTTATTCCCCATCTAACACACTTTTATGAAAATTTTGCCAGTTATTGGATCATTTTGGTTTCTTTTCTATTTGGTGATAGAAATTTGGTGATAAAAATTGAGGCCAATTTTTGCTCCTTTATATCCAGATGAATTTCTACTAACCCCACAGATTTCAAGACTTGCCCAGATGGAGCAATACATGAAGGAGAAGAGGTAATTGCTACCAGCTCTGCCAGCCTCGCTGCCACAGGTAGATTAACATCGCTTCTGGCAATCCTAGAAAACTGTGCCAGGCCAAAGTCTACACCATAAATAGCTTCTGGGACAAAGGCTTATTGTGACACCTTTAATGATCTGGCTATTTATAGGTCTCAAACCCAGGACAAACGAGAGATTCCTTGCCAGCTGCTTATACTTAGCAAAGCTTAGCGTATGGGGAGGGAGGAGGAGAAGGTCTGAGCGTAGTTTCATCTTTAGACTCTGCTATCAGTTACTGGGCAAGGACTACCCGCTGAGTAGACCGATGGTGAGAAGGATGACGTGCAAAGCCTAGAAGCCTGCCAGGCGCACTGACACGCGTACCAACAAGCTGCATTTGGAAAACAAGAGATCCTGGAATGGGTTTTCGGTGGTGATAAGCACAGCCAGCCCAAGCTAGATCCAACTTGCTCAGCTCCCATTTAGCCACCTGAAAGATGCAGTCGGGTTATCAGAAGCGTTCACCACAAACAATCCCAACAAGATCATTTGAGTCTGCTGGATGCCGAAGGATCTGCAATTCTAGGTTGCTTATTTAGGTACCTAAATGCAAACCATCAAATGACAGGCTCTTTTGAAGTCAACCCCTTTGAGTCTTATTCCCTAAACCCTTAAAGAAATGATTTGACATATCTGTAGTTGTAACAAGGGAGCTCGAGATGCAAAGAGTAAACTCATGAATGCTTCTGCACTCTAAACACCTCGAGGGCTCATTTGCACAGATACTCCCAACCTATCAAACCCCAATGTAAAACTACTGCTGTTCTCTTAAATTGATGTGCAGAAAATATTCCTCAGCTTTCTACACTAGCAAATATCCGGTTGTTTCATTAGACATATAACAGGCTAGCAAAACCTCAAAAGACGTTACACAAACACTCTCAAACGAACCCATGGGATGGACAAAACTGGTTTTTGCAAGGAAAAACTACTGGAGTGAGTGGTAGTTAGAGAACAGCTGCAAAACAGGGCATTAAGTCAGCTCCACTGCAGTCAAAATGAACAAAGGCTTTTTGCTACACTCTAATAGACACACATAATATGACTAGCTTTATTAGAGTCTTTCGAAATCACGACCCTTCTAATACAAGGCAACACTGCTCGGTAAGCAACGTAGACAAGAGCCCCAAAATCAAACAAGCACACTTCTGTGTCCTTCAACAGCAGCAAATAATTTGCCATTTTACTTAGCTTAATGAATTTTACAGTGCCTAGGAGAATAGAAATGATGGGTTCTGAACTCAAGGATATATCCACAGATCCCACTTAGAAGGGGAGACATGGAATAATCTCTGTATTTCTATCTTTATGTACACGCATAAATGTATACAAATGTACAAACACATATGTATTACGTACGTATGTGTATGTATATATATTTAGATCAGGACCCAGGTTCTAAGTTATGACAATACAATCTCCTTCTACCATTTCAGTCATCAAAATATATCAGACGGATATAAAAAAAAAAAAAAGAGAAAGTCTTGGTTTAGACTTGGTTACAGTGCTAGCTCGATTTACCTTAGATACTAAAAACAACCCTTAATCCCTCCAAACACTTAATAGCAATATTCTTCTTAGTGCAACATTTAATGAAGAACTGAAATTAAGCGGAGTTGGTAAGACGGTGATGATAAGGCAAACAGTCATAGCGGGCAGGATACATAGAATGTCAAAATAAAGGGAAATGGGAAAAAAAAGTCAGCCTGTAACAAGCTGTGTTAATATATGCTTTTGCCTTTTTTCTGCAGGCTGATGAAGATGCTGATACAGATCATTAATGCTCTTAAATTGCCATCACATTGATGTCCGTAGCAGCGTACGAGCTTGTTTGATCATATCATCGTAAAAATCCTACTGAGTGTGTCTACCTTTTTTCTTTTTGGATGTTTGGTTTCATTCACCCGTGACCACCTTTGTTCTGTTCGTAAATCATGACAAAGATGGATTGAGGGAGAAGGAAACAATGTCCAAAGACACACCTGCTGCATCAGATCCCCAAAGAGTGTCGAAGAGAACATCTGCAAAGGGCCCTTTACTGGAAAAACAACCAACACACCAAAGCCATGGAAATACTCGCTTCTTCCCCTTTTCTGCCTCTGAAAACAGAAAGTGCTTCCTGAACAAACTTCTTCATCTGTGGTAACGGGATTCCTGATGATTTATAGGCTTTGAAGGCTGCTGCAACCCTCCAAATCTCACCCAAGAAGAAAGAAAAAGAAGAGTCAAGTCAAAGGGCAGCTTGGTCTAGTGGAGGGTGTCCCCATCCATGGCAGAGGGGTTGCAACTAGATGGTCTTTGAGGTCCCTTCCAACTCAAACCACTCTGTGATTCTATGATTCACTGGTTACAGAGTACCTGGGGGTTGCACTGTGGCTGGAGCAAGAACCCCTGACATGTTCAGGGAGCCAAGGAGGCAATTCCCAGCACAGGAGAGTGGTTAATGTCTGCAACAGGCTACACCACCGCTCTCAGGCTGCTCCTCTGCTCTGTGAACAGGCAGACAGAACTCCCTGGGTGAAAAAGAGCATATTCAGGAGAGATGCTTCTAGCCATGGTGGTAAGAGTATGGTAGTCCCAGCAATGGACAAGAGGCACAGCAGAGGACCACTGGGAAGAGCAGGCTGCAGACAGACATGCTGAGAACCAAACGCATTCTGCAAATTTTCCAGTGACCCAGAGAGCTACTCTGTTGACTGAAAGGACTCAGCTGGCAATACTCATGATGAAAAGTGGAGCTTGGTTTACATCCCCTTTTGGATTCCAGTCCATCTTGTTTACTTTTTTTTTTTCCTGTCTTAAATGGCATAAGGCATTTAATACATATTCTAATAAAACGTGGGTTTTTTGAATATCGAATTCAAATTTTTGGGAATGCTTGCTTTAACCAGACAACCAGCAGATCCTGGCTGGCTTGAGCTCATATCAGAGAGGCTTTAGCTCAGGACTGAACTCACTATGTGTCTATTGGCTGCCATCGGCAGACGTATTTCACAGGTGTTTGGTTTTGCTCGCCCACATCCAAGCAATTTCATGATTTAAAATCAAAGCTAATTGACTGAAACAAAAAGTTTGAAAAGGTCTCATTTTTCAAGCTTATTGCAGAAAAATACCTTGTCTTTTAGGAAGCAACTGGTAATATGCATAAATGATTTCCCCATTTCAGGAAAAGGTGAAATCTCAAAGCGCTAAGAATTTCTTTTGATGGTCCAGAAGACATCCCTTGTAATCCCATACTCATCTGTAACTGGAACTGTAAAAGCCTTAATGAGTAAAGCATCACAATTCCCACCAATTTTAACCTTCTTATCATCATCCCTGAGGTGAGAATGCAAAAAGAACATCAGCTGGTTTCACCCGATGTCTAGGAATGCTTCTTCTCTAAAATATGCTGTATTACATTTCACAATTGTGTTCATTCACCATCTTTAGGCTGAAAGGTGGCCACACCACCCTCAGCAACCCTAGGAATATCCATATTAAGACCAGCACCTCTACAATCCAGTCTGAGAAGCCCAGTATCTGTATCTCAACTGTCGTTCCTCACTCTGCTTAAATAAAATGTTCATTACTTTTAAACAAAAAAAAAAAAAGATTGCTGTCCTTTTAGCACTTTCAGCAATTCTAGAATTGCCATGTACGCTCTAACCCTAGAGTTTTCAAGGTGAAGTATTGTCAGAACGTGAAATATCCCATCAGACGAACATCCAGCCATAACTCAAAAGCCAGCTAGTCTTTGCGTGCAGCTCAGTGGGTAGACACTCTCATCATAAAATTCATCACCAGTGATGGTACTACTTGGTATTCAGCACAAAATTTTATGGGGTGTAGAAAACAAAATCTGAAGCAAAGACAGGTAGAACCAATATCAAATTTCTGTTTTCAAATTACAGGTTCTTTCGAACTGGCTGTGGAGAAACAAGTGAAACTGGCTGGCTGGCAGTTTGCAGTGGTTTAACCACCACTTCATCGCTAGTGTGGGATGCAGCAGAGTTGGACTGAGTGATTTTCCAGTATTATTTACTTCTGTCACAGAATGTTGCATGCAAAACTGTTATACTCTTAAATTACTGTTATGATAACCACTCATTCTTCTTAAAATCTGATGCAACTTCCCAGTTTGCTCCTGACATTGTTCCCATGTCTCCATCCTTTTAAGTTTATTACTCATTCTTGTGCTGTTTCTTCTGCTGCCTAGGATTATCCCAGAGAGTTATTTAGCTATAAGAAAGCAAATAAACTTGAATGAGAGGTCAAAGACTAAGACTGACAGAAGCTGTCTTGGGAAAATGACAAAACTCAACTTTATCTAACTAACTGCTTCTCCAGAAATAAGCAGTCACTGCATAGACAGAGCCACCTCACCCACTCCAGTCTACCTTAGAGCACCAGACCCTCACAGCAGTCAGGGAACCTGTTGATCGGGCTCTAGTTTCTTTCCTTATCTCTTCTTCCCTTGAAGTTCAAGGTTTGCCAGGCTACAATAAAAACCACAGTGGGCCTGCGATGATAACCACAGGGATGATGTAGGTATGACCAAACATGAAAAAAACGAACTAGAAATTACAACTCTATGGATGATGCTCTGAGAAAGGCAGAAAAATGGTTTGATTTGCATTGAGCTACTCTTCTTTACATAAATCCTTCTGACTCTCTGAAGCAGCCAACGACTACCTCGTAACACGCAAAAGCTCCTGATTGCAATGGAGCAAGAGCTTGACCCTTGGTCTGGCCAAGGTGGCTGAAGCTAAGCCACCACACTTGGCAACCAAGCGCACAATTCTCTCAGCCTTTCTGCCTCAAGCTCAAACTTAATTTTGCAAGAGCAGAGCCAAAAATCTTGTTGACACATGACTTTCAGCTGGGGCCAACAGAAAAAGGTAAAGGAAAACAAAATGTCAAAACTTCTTGATGCATGTCTCTCAGTAAACATGTTTTGTTGTAATATCACTATTATTTCCAAAAGCTCTGAATTTAACTCTTCCAGCTCCACCAAACTGACAAAAGAAATAACGGCCTTCCTCCTAAAGATTTAGTCCTTAACCAGTTTAGTTGGTACCTTCTATACACTCAGGAACAGTGTTCCCACCGTTGACAGTCAAAGAATGACTGTTCTGTATAACTGCTTACAGTACGCCGTTTCTCAGCAGAGGAACGGGAAACCTTCGGATTTAAAGAATCTGTGTGGATTATAGCATGTTATCTGTTTTCTGACTGATTGGCAGAAGATTATAACGGCTTGTAGCAATACAAAAGACAAAATCAAATAAATGAGGGCGGATGCTAGAATTAACTCCTTATACACCTTGAGCTTTTAGAAATCATTCATAAAACACTGAACACAACATTATCTGAACATAAATATAGCCTCAGTATACTTTGTTGGCAGTGACAGGCGAGATCAATATTGGAGACCAAATGCCAGCAGTAAAAGGGTATGTCAGTCAGTATTTCACTGACTAACTGCCCTTATCTGAAGCTCTCATGCTTCACTGGGTGAAAATACAGCCATTGATCTTAGTGTCACAACTCAAATTCTTCATATATCAACTAGGTTTTTTCCCCCCATTTCAGTTGAGTTTCTGGGCCACTACTTATTTTTATGATCAATATTTCTATCACTCTCACATGAACTCCACTTTTATTATATTAACCTTTAAGTACAATTTTTAACATATCTGTTTGGTGTAATGTCACATGTTTTAACTCAACATCTCTTTTACAAGTGTCAGAGCTACAGCTGAAGTTCAGGCTTCTTAAAGCATTCGTGGCAAAACTACTCCAATTAGTAGATAAATCGCGGCGCTCTCGAGAAGTTCTCTGGGGCTGTGGAGCTGTGCTTTCAAGGATTCCGTTTCCCTTTCCAGGAATTCACAGCTGAGCTGTAAAAACTTTTCTCACAAGAAGAGTTTTTGCTAGCGATCGATCTGACTGCTTTACCTGAAAGAATTTAAGTGTTGGAAATTAGCATGAGAAAAATCCATCCATGCAAATAGTCCTATGTTTGTAATTGAGAGAGATTGACTGTTCTGCTAAACAAACCTGAGTACTCGGGAGGGTTTAATGTATGTAGCGTATATGGATCAGGTTCCTGGCTTGCTTTATGGTCTTGGCTGAGGCACTCGAGCTCTCCGAATTTCGCTTTTCCTGTTTGCAAATCGGAGATACGAAGGACAACCTATTTTTCTTAGGTCCTTTGGATCTACATATGAACGAAACCATATTCCAGAAGTAGTAAACGTAACTCTCTGATCTACATTAAGTACTCTGTGAGACTATTCATTAATAAACTAATTGAAGCTAAATGTTCTGAGATCTTTAAATAAAAAAGCATTAGATGGACAATAAAAAAATATATAGATGTTGTAAAACATATTACTATCTTAGGGAATAAGTTTTAAACTAAGAATTTGAGGGAAATTATTAAAAAACACAATAAAACTCTCTCCCTCTCTGTTAGGAGAACGTAAAGCTGTCTCACCGAGCTCATTTACTTGGCTTAGTGAAAATTACAGAAAACTATTACTTATATTATTAATGTCTATCTTGGAACTAATACAAACAAGGTAATTCCTTGATTATTTGGATTAGCAGGGATAGAATCCTTTAGCTATGTGAGTTTTACTGATCCAGAGCCCTTTTCAATGTTTCCTTAAGAACTATCAGAAACTAAAATCAGTGAGAAACACTAAGTAATGCATCAAAGACTATTTTATTTTATTTCTTTAATTATTATTATTTAAAGTTTCAGCATATTACATTAGGAATACAATTTTAATACAAAAGTTGATGTCTCCCAAAGGAAATTGTTCGACCCAAAATGTTCCATCAATTATTGCGTTGCTCCATCATTATCCAAATTGTCAAAGCAATTTCATTATAAATCCCACATAAAGTAGCACTAAGAGGTAATGGCAAAATGGCTTTGGTCCCTGTAGGACTATCTCAAGAAAAATAATTTCAGGCAAAGAGGAAACAATGCTTTATTCTTGTGCTGTGGGAGGGAAGTTTGTCTTTCTTGGCTATGGCTCCACGACAGAAAAAAACTCCACACAAATGGGGACTGCTTAATGCTGGGAAAACAGCACGCTCTACACAAGTTAGTTCATTTAGGCATCCCACAACAAGAGTTTAATGATAACGGGATTGACTGGAGCTGGATATGTAATGAGGCTTAATTTTGCAGATATAGAGAGCTCTTCAAGGGAAGAACGCAGTGGGAGGATGGGAGGGCAAAAGAGCCCATGCGCCTGCATGCACAGACGGGTAGGATGGAGGCGCCTGTTTGTACAGAAATAACCTCTCAGTTATGGTCGAAATTCTCCTCTAGCTGTCAAAAACTGTGTATTTAGCATTAGGACTTCGGATAGTAAGGTGTCAGGGCCACCTTTTAAGAAGGGAAGATAAAAAGGTATAGGGTTAGGGGATTTCTTTCATAGGAGGGAGAAGGCATGAAAATACTTATTGTTTAATTAATTCTGCAAAATTAAAATACTAATTCCACAGCATCCTTGTACATAGGTCAAGAGGACAAAACACACAGACCTTATTTGTGCTTAGAAACTTCACTTTGGGGGGAGGAGGGGGAGAAAAAGAGGCAAAGCAAAAAGGAAATATAAAAAACTAAAAGGGGAAGAAGCGTTCTACAGATCATGGAAATACCCACTCCCAACTGTACAGTGCACCAGACAGTATAATCCCTAGACAGCAAAGAGTTCAAAGGAAACTTAAAACATTTAGAATATACCAAGACAATATGCGATCGTGTTTTAACTGATAAACACAGAGAATCAGTAAAGGGGTTGGTGGCTGGGGGAGTCCTGGTTCTATTTCTGGCTCTTCTGGAAAGAAAATTACTTTGCTTCTCTGTGCCACAACAGAAGAATGTGACAAATGACTACAGAACTGCATAAGGGAATTTTTGAGGCTTACTTAACATTTAATGAAGGGTTTGAGATTCTTGTGTGAACACCACCACAACAGCAACTATTATTATTAAAACTAATTAAAGAACAATTGTTATACAGCTGAATTATGACCTTCATGCAACTATGGTTACTATAGTTTATTCCAAAGCTATCTGCTGCCAAGTTTACAAGTTACTCAAGTTCACTCTTTTAAAATGTAAGATTTTATTAAAATGCACTAATTAAATTTGCCAGCTTTTAGGCCATTATTACCAGTTATATATAAAAATTCATTTTATGGCAATGTTCCATCCTGCAGAAAGCCTCAAGGTAAAATGAAATTTTAAGTGACTGGATCAATGAGTACTAGATTCTTGAATGTGTTCTGCAATTCTGAAATCTCTATGCCTTACCAGTTCAGTCTCTCCGTCCTTTAGCTGTATTCATATCCCATGATGCAGTCATAGGATTTAAACCTAAGATTAGGGACAGCACTGTATTCTAGATGGAAAATACATCATCATCAGTGGCCACATCAGTACACCAGGACATCTCAGCAGCCAGTATTACAGAAATAGTAAAAATTAAATGTGTAAATGGATTAGCTATAAAAATTAGTCTGCTTTTTTTTTTTTTTTTTCACTCTAATATGGAGAGTAGGAAAAAAAAAGTCTTAAGAGGGAAACTCTTAATTTTTCTTTTCTATTCTGTTGCCTGTCTTTGGATGTCAGTAGAGGAAGCATCAATGTCTTGATCATACTGTCTCTCAGCCCCTTATTTCTGCCGAAGACAGCGATACCCCATCAAGAGAAGTATACAAAAGCTTCTGCAGTGTTAAGGACAGTGTGGTTGCATCTTCAAGGGGACTAACAGAAACTTTTCTGTTTTCCATCCAAGAAAAAAAAGAAAAAAAAGACAAAAAAAAAAAAAAGAAAACCCAAACCCCTTCTTTACCCCAGTTGTGTTGTACAGTACAAGTTCTAAGTGCCACTGTGCGTGGAGACTAACCGTCTCCCTTTGCTTTCAAGTTACTCTTCCTGTTTACAGAGAGAGAACAAGTGTGAAACTAAACCCCAGATACAAATCTTTTTCTGGACTAGGATGTCAGAACCACATTGAACATTTTGCATATCAGCTTCAGTTCAGCTCTGGTTTTTTTGAGTCATTAGGACTTTCCCTTACTGTGCACAAGACCTTGGCACTTGATATGGCTGGCTCTGCCTTAAAGAGGGGAAAAAAAAGAAGATGCACATTTTAGCTATAGGCTCCATAAATGGGGAGCAGATTCCTTGCTGGTGATAGAGGGTTACCATGAACCTGGTATTACACTATCAGTTGGTCTACTCCAAACCACCATGACTTCTACGCGGTTATGGATGCATTATTGAATCTCTCCAAAAGGTATTCTGCCCATTGCTCAGGGTGGTGGAGTCACAGTCCCTGGAGGTGTTCAAAAAGCATGTAGACATGGCACTTCAGGATATGGTCTAGTAGACATGGTGGTGTTGGGTTGACGGTTGGACTTGATAATCCTAGAGGTCTTTTGCAACCTTAAAGATTCTATGAGTCTATGATTCTATGAAAGCATCAGCCACTGGTGATCTCCATCACTTAGAGCAGCCAAAGAGCACCCTCGTGAATACAGTTTAATTACGGGACCCACTGAGGGAGAGAGGGGGAAAAAATAATTTATGTCTAACCACTTACCAGTGTTCATCAAGATACATCACCTGATCGTTAAAAGCACAATTTTAAATGAAAAAGTAACGCATGCAGCAATTAGATACCAAGTAGCATGTGGCAGGTCACTAACCAAGAGCAGATTGCAATGAACCAGGGAGATGAAGGAAAGACAGATTACAAAATATCAATAAAACTAACGTGACTGTCATTATTGATGGGATTAACTCTCTCAGCCCAACAGCAGCAGCAAAAGGGAAAGCCGATATTCTATTTACTGTCAACTTCCCATCTGTACTTGTCATATGAAATGGTCGTTTTGCCAATCTTTTTTTCCTGGAAATATTCTGAAGAACTAAGAAACAATACTTCAAAGGGAAAAAAATCAATTCTGACAGTGGCAAGGACAGGCCTCTGTCACAGGTGATAAGAAAAAGGATGTTAAAAAAATCTGGATATTTATATCACATGACACAAAGCCCTTTTACACAGACGTGACTAATTTGAGTCACTTTATTGCACAGTTAAGGTGATGGCATATGTTATTATTTCTCCTGAAGAGCAGAAAAGATACTTACATTTTAGCCTGTGAAATGTTCTATCACCAAGCAGGTTGGAAGGAACTATATTCAATTTCTATGACCACATTTTCATGAGCTTACATTTCATGCACCCTAAGCAAAGGGCGAGCACGTTCCGTTTGAAGCATTTCATTTCTCCAGTTACAGGTTTGCAAGTTCGTTGACAAGAAGCCCATAATGCTGGTGCTAAGTTTTGGTCAAGGCAGGGCACTAAATTTATTAAATTTCCTTTTAAAATAAATAAGCATAAAAACCCACTCTCATGTTTATATTTAAGAATCCTGGAATACTGGAAGGTGGAGAATATACTTTGTAAATCTATTTCCAAACGCAGAGCATGGAGAGGTAAGCAGAAATCCCTTTAATTAGTTCTTAACTTGCTTTTTGAGTAAGACATATGCAGGGGTTTCAATTGTATTTTCTCTTATTGTTAGTACTTGTGAACACTTGTGGTTCATTGACTGAGCCTCATTACCCCTGGAGATTGTTTGTTCATCTGTTTGTCAGAATTTAATTACTGGAGCACAACCACTGACATAAGGACGTTCACGCAAGAGCCTAATATTTTTCTCTTCTCCATCTACTGTAGGTAGCTTTATTTCCTCTCTAGAAAATTGCTCTTAATCAACTTGTCACTGTGCAGAACAACAAATTTCATAAGCAAAGGAGGGTCTATCAGAGACATGAGTACCGTTCTGCAGCCAACTCTAAAAATCTGCTTTCTCAACGAAATGGATGAAGACCTGAGCAACTCCTGACCACCTTATTCAGAAGCAGAAAGGCAAAGGCTCTGTGGCACCCACCGATTACAAACTCTGTTTTCCAGCTGCATCACTGAAGCAGCAAACCCCTGAAAAAAGCAAAGCAACACCATGGGTGGCAGAAAGGAATCACAAGCCAACTTCTTGGAGGCAGAAGCAATGTGCTAGATTGCCCACTTGCTCTTCATCAGTAATCTCTGCCTGTAGTCCCCAAAGACGACTCCTTGCAAATTTAGGCCAAAAGACACTTTCTGTGCAATTCTTGCATATCTCTACAACTGCAAAAATGACTCCTGACTATACCTCTGAGTGATACACATGTATCAGTATATTCAAGTAGCCAAGAAATCAAAGGCTCATGGCTTCGCCTTTTTTCACCTGGGGAGAACACCGCAGGCTCACATTTCACCTAGCTGTCAAACAGCTTGAGTTATCACCTATAAATATATATGACAAAAATGAGGACAAAATATGTCAGAACTTGCATAACATGTTTCAATTAATGGAATGTGTTTAAGGGCTGAATTTCCAGATATTATATGAAGTGTAAATTTTTATCAAATACCTCAAAAAACTATTTTCAAATAAGCCTTCCTTCACAAGCATGCAATAAAAACTATTTTATTGTATTAACTTTTCCCTCTAAACATCCTCAACTAACAAAACCCACTAATCTTGAAAGAAATCAACCTACAGAAAATTAATATTTCAGTATCACAAAACCATTCTTTAGCCACAATTCTGACTGTCTTCTAGGTAGGACGATCCATTTTTACTATTTTCCAACACACATTCAAGCTTAACACAGGAAAGTCAGCAACAGTACTAACACATGTCAAGAGGCAAAGTGAACCTCGTGGTATCCAGAGACACTATAGTTTATTCTATATTCTTCAGTATTTGTTGTGGAAACATACCTCTCTCAAACTGAATCCAAACCAGTGTCTTGTCCCTATTTTACAATCGCCATAAACGAGAATGGTCTCCTAGTATTGCTGGTTTAATGGCACTACTTAGCAGCATTCAAGGGTGTAGAGTAGGACTCAAGAGGCTGAGAAACCTATTTGAATGCATAATAAAGAAGCATCTAAAGCTTTACTAGGTTTATTAAATTGTTTATGGCTATTTCAATAGTAGCTGTTAAATTAACCATCCTAAAAAAAAAAAAAAAAAAAGAAAAGAATAGGTAACGCTGGCTATTATCACAATTTTAATATGAGTCTAGTGATAATGCTATGCTTTACTTTAAAAGCTCTGTTTCTTGAAGTCCTATTTATATGGGTATCTTGGCTTTCATTTTCATACAAAATGCCCATTGAATAAAGCTTGGAGTGACACGAATTGTTAAGGTTCAGATATTAATAGGTAACTAAAAACAATTCAACTACTTTAAAAAATTCTCACTTTTTAAGCCTCTGAAAATCTTGCAAAGGCTGATTCATGAATTTCAGAGCGGCTACACTGACACCGACACTTCAAAGCTTTCTTTTTTCCCCATGTATCTAGACTACAAAAATTAATTTCCTGAATCTTCTGAGTCATTTCATTTAACAATTTAAGAAGACAAACAATACAGAGAGCCCTTCCACTGCCCACTGCGGCAAGTAAAATTGTGCAGATAAACAAAACAATTATGAGGGCATGCAGGAGGGATAGATTCAAAGAGCTGCCTTTACTAGTTTGTTAAAAACACGATCAAATTAACAACTGAGTAGCTGTCTGCGCTACCTGGTCTCACTGGCCATTTGCAAACGCAAGGATGTGATGTTATCCTCTGCGACTGGCTGGGCCGAAGGATCCCCCCTGCTCCCGGTGCAGAGCAAAGGATGCACAGCACGCACCCTGCATGGGCATGGGGGCAGAGCGGGAAGGGGATGTCTCAGGGTTATCTTGGACTTCTCTTCCATCACGGAGTCAGTAGAGCCACGGACCGGCAGAGGCTCGTTGCAATAGCACAGATACATCCATCCACTTTTAAGAGGATTTTAGTTTTCTTTTTTTTTTTTTTTTTCCAGGGCTCATTTGTTTTCTTAATAATTCAACCCACATACTTGTGTTTCTTCCAAAACAAAATGATATAAACTGAAACATTTTTAAAAATTCTCATCCACAGCTAATTACTGATGCCGAGGATTAACATTCTGTGGCACTTCAGCTTTAGTTACTTTCCTTAATTAATGTCATATTTGCAAAGATCTATAAAAACACTCTTTAGGTAAATGATGTGCATTCATTAACTATTTAAAGCCCACATCTATTTTTTTAAGTATTTGGAATGCCTCTTGCAGTTCCTACAAATAACCTTTAAAGCCTCAAAGGATCCGTGGGCGCTTAACAAAAACGCCAAAATTTCATTAACTTTCAGGACAAAAGTGCTTGTGTCAGGCATGTTAAAAGCCCTCAAAACGCATACGTGTGTGTATTTCTAAATAATTATGTGTGAAAAATTTGATCTTTGCAGGCAAAGAAAAAACTTCTGTTGTGCTACACAGGAACAACGCCTAAGTTGCACCATGCAGTAACAAGATCTAAGCTGTTATTAATAGGACCCTGTGGCTAAGGGTGGTTTCCTCGCTCTGGGTAGGCAGGCAAACCATCTCCGATATTCTTTTCCTGTACAGCACAGCAGAGTCCATAAACTGAAGACATCTTTCCCGGGCACTTTTTGTAAATTATGCCACACAGAACAGCACATTTAGCGATACTGGCTTTTCTAAAAGCTGAGGCATAAAGACACTGCTATTGCGATGGAATGAGACGTATTTTTGAAGACTACCTACTTATTTACAGTCCTAGGGCGTGCTTGGCTGACGCAGTTTTAGTACATGTCAGTAAGCCAGATAAACCACAGGAAACCCACACTATTTGTCCAGGCCTGTTTTCAACTTAAAATAAATTTCAACATTTCAGTAAATACTTTTCTTGAGAGGGTTAACAACTGGTATCGCTATGGTCCCATCAGGGCTAAGACATCATTAAGTCTCTACTTCCTTGGGATTTTTTATAGCCAACCCATCTTTTTTTTGGCCCTGTTTGTTCTAAAAATGCATTTTTACCACTTCCACAGCAGACAGTGCTGCTTACATAGTTGGGGACATGCAAAGGGAAAAGTTGTGCTGGGCACAAGGAAGGAGGTGACAAACCCCAGCCAGGAAACATTTGCGTTTGGGTTACAGAGCTGGAGAGTGACCGCAGGCCCGTGACGCTCATGTGAGCACTGCAAACCTGAGCGATGGGTCGTGTGGGGTGTGCACCCAACTATGCACAATTCATGTGCCCAACTGTACAAGTTTATTTTATTTTTGAGGTTTTTCATAGAGGAAAAATTGTGTGCAGCCCCTACCTCTGCCTGGGACAGGGGATATACATGGACAGAGAAAGGAAGCCATGCTAGACAGGTCCCTCTGTCTCCTCCTCAAATTTCTGCCTCATTGCGATGGTAAACAAAAGTCTGTTACCGGTTGGCAAAGAAGCAACTATTTTAAAGACAAAATTTTGGGGCCAAATTCTCAGTCTAGACAGACACTAACTCTGAGAGTAAACCCACTTAACCTCCAACGCTACCACCAAAGACACTGAGACCACCATGAGATTAAAGAACATCACAGTCCATCTTCTGTAGATTAGAGACATCTTTTATGATAGCTTGTAAAATACCCATCGCGAGAGGACGGCTTGGGAAGCAGGAGTTGGGTGCCCCTCTTGTCTTCCCCTCTGACTTGCCGCAACTCACTTCGCTCATCTGAAGCTCCACCGCCGTGGCAGCTGGTTTCTGCAGGGGAGCTCAGGTATCGCTAGCAACGTGGTTGTGGGAACTCTGAGCTCAGCAGCTACTCACAGATCAGGAAAGAACCATCTCAGCTTCCTGAGAGCGCCTGGCTGTCTGAGCCAGCCCTTTTGTTGCTCAGTACCCGCCTGCTCTTCCCAACCGGACACTTACAAACCAGTTACAAAGCAGTCAACAAGGGGCTGCAACCAGTTTCCTCTTCCATCCTTTAATGCCCTATTCTGACTGTACACCAAGCTTCATCCCACAGCAAGTGCACGTTGTCGTATGTACCACAGGTTGCAAAGCAAGTCCTGTGGAGATTGCAAAAAGCAATAGAAAAAACCCCAATTCAGGCAAGAAAAATTAATTGCATGCATATTTGTAGGACTGGGTTCATGCAGTATAAGCTGCAGCTAAAAATGAAAGAAAATTAGTGAAAATATGAATTAATATAAGCATGCATAATTAAGAACAAGCACACTGTCATAATTTTCAACCTTTGGAATATGTGGAAAATATTCTGTAGAGAATGGGACAATTTAGCACATCATTTGCAATCTTAAACGCCTTCCTAAATAGAAACAAAGGAACAGTAATCACATTGAAAGCTATTTTAAAAGAAAGCAGAGCTTGTGCCTGACCCAAGAAAGCAGGTAGACCCCCACTGCCTGTTAATCAAAGAGAACTGAACGAGAAAAAAGATAACTATAGGAATAAGTGATAGATACAACGAATAGCTTGAAAGATTAAAAGCAGATCTAATTCAGTTATTACTTTTGCAGAAATATCAAAACATAATTATGCCGTTTTCACACACTGTTATTTCACTTTCTATGGAATTAAAATGAACGCAATTAATAAATAAAAAGTATCTAGTTAAAATAGAAGCATGGGGAGCCCTTCTACAACTGCAACTAAATTGTTGCCGTGCTTTCTCCTCCCTCATATATCATTTGTATCTTGACTATATTAACTTTGAGTTAGGCATAACGAATTGCATTATTATCAGTCACATTACAAAAGCAAGACTGTATAAACGTGTTGGATCACTCCGGCAGATACACATAAGATAGGCTGCAAAAATTCAAGTGCAGGATACAGAACAGTACAAAGTGCTCTCCATAAAACATTCTCCTCTTGAATGCCATTTAATTATAGCATCTACTCGGTTTCCTTTTCAATTTCTTTCCTTCTTCCATCTCTTCTACTAAAACCCTCAGTGCAACACATGGATGTAATGATTTCAGTGGTACGTTAATTGGCTCGGGCCCATTTTTAATGCAAGTATTCCGCACG